>NC_142046.1:14186209-14822209 GCF_982192425.1 Myodes glareolus
ACCTGAGCACACACAGAACCCTCCCATCCCAACCTCCCCCGAGATACCCACCAAATGCCCATCCTTGAGCCACACCACCTCCGGGACTGGAAAGCCGTTTGCGTCACACTCCAGCGTCAGAGGCTGCCCAGCCAGTCCCGACACGTTGGTCATGCGCCCCTCTTCCCGGATGCTGGGTGGTACTTGGGGAGCAAGGAGAAGCAGAAGGGCAGCTCCCACTTTAGCCGAGCTTGTCAGCTAGAACAGGCCACCCATGCCCTAATCCATCCCAGGTTCTCAAGCCTGTTATCAGCCTGCCACTGAGACCCCTGAGGACCCACCGTCTTTCATCTGTGTTGGTGCCTGATCTGACCACAAGGACACTACATACCTCACGTGGTCACAGCGGCTTCGCCCAGGGACCAGCCCAGTCCCTCCCCCACTGGAGCAGAAACCATACTCTTCTGAACACACCCAGTTCTCCCTGCGACCTGGTGTCACACCAGGGAAGCCCCAAGTGAGACTCACTAAGGTTGTGGCTATAGGCTATAGGCATCCCCTCAGGGAAGTCACTCTATGGCAAACTGGGAACAAGTGCATTTCAGACCAAGAGGGCCAGTTCGTCCCAGCAGCAGCAAGGAGTGCTCCCAGCTTGTCCTGTTCTTGAGGAGACCCAGCTAATTAGTGCCCCCCAACTCTACACTGGGCTCCCTGACTGCAGGAGTAGGAGCACTTGTTGCTGGAGAAAGATGGATGGTACCCGAACCTTAGCTCATGGGGTGGGCCAGAGCTCTGCACACTATCATGCATGTTTATTTTATTTTATTTATTAACTTTGTGTGTGTGTGTGAGAGTGTGTGTGTGTATGAGCGTGTGTGTGCGCGTGTGCATGTGCGTGTGAAGGACAGAGAACAATCAGGGATGTCATTCCTCAGGTGCCACCTACCTTCTGTGTGACAGGATCACTCCCTGGGATTAGGAGCATACAACATAGGGTAGCCTGGCTGACCAGTTCCTGGGCATCTCCTGTCTTTCCCCAGAACAGGGGCACACTGCAGTGCCTAGCATTTTACTAGGTTCTAGAACTCAAACTCCGTTGTGGGGTATTATTTTAACCGGACAAAGATGAGTTACGTTTGTCGATTACTTTAACGGTGCAAGGACGTGCTACCTTGTTTGTACTGCATTTGTTTAATTATGTAAAGATGTGTTGCACCTGTCTCCCCTGGCCTGCCTAAGGCACCTGATTGGTCTAACAAAGAGCTGAGTGGCAATACCTAGGCAGGAGAAGGGTAGGCGGGGTTAGCAGGCAGAAAGAATAAATAGGAGGAGAAATCTATGCTCAGAACAGGAAGAACAAGAGAAGGAGGAGAGAACGAGGGACATGCCTGGGGCAAGAAGTCAGGCAGATGCCAGCCAGCTGGTCACAGAGAAGCAGTAAGACATACGGAAGAAAGAAAGGGAATAAGCCCCGGGGCCAAAGGTACATAAAGAGAACCAGGTTAATCTAGGAAGAGCTGGCCAGAAACATGCCTAAACTAGGCCACACATTCGTAATTAGTAATGAGTCTCCGTGTCATGATTTGGGACCTGGTTGATGGCCCCAAAAGAAAAAGCCTGGCACAAAACTCAGGTTGTCACGGTTGCACGGCAAGCGCTTCACTGACTGAGCTGTCATCTCAGGTCTTGGCCCTTCTGACTCACCTCAGACACCTACACTGTCCCTACAGACGTACCTGGTGAAATGGGGTGCCCTGTGCAATGCCCTCAAGCCCCAATCCTTCCTGGCCTCTAGGGACAGAGATCAAGAGTTCATAGTATTCCTTGTAGGAAGCTTTTGGGCCCTGGGGCCCAGGCATCATTGTGGGTCTCCGTGGGGGAGGCGGCTACAAGCCTGCTCCCAGCCTCCACCTCTAGGGCCTCGGCTTACCATAGACCACCAGTTTGGCTCTCCTGGACGCAGAGCCCACCTCATTGGTGGCCTGGCACTCGTACTCTCCGCTGTCTGCAAGAGACACTGAGGACATGAACAGTGACCCGTCGTCCAGCACCGCCACATCTGCCCGGCCATTCAGAGGCTCTGAGGATGGGCCCCTCCGCCATGTGATTTGTGGCTTTGGTGTCCCTGGCAGGGTATGCAGAATCATCAGCCAAAAAAATGTCACACACTGCCCCTCCAGGCCAGCACTGTTCCATCACGTCCCCTTTGCTGACCCTCATGGTGGATGGCTCAGGCTCCGTGTCACCCCCGGGCCAGGAGGAGGAGGAGCCATCTCAGATCAGCAGTATATGTCCCCTGTCCCCATACAATGCTGAGCATCCATAGGCACACGGACAAAACCCGTTTTCTGATTCTTAGGGAGGTCCTTCCCACATACCTACTGCCAGCCCTGAACTCTCCTTTCTCTGCCAGCTCTGGCTTTGAAATATTCCACAGAACACCCCTGTCAATGCACTTTTACTGCTTACTGTCATCCCTCATGAGGATCAGGGGCTTCCCTGGTCTCTGCTGCACCCCAGCCACCAGCACAGCCCATACATACTGGGACTACGTGAATGAGCAAGCCTGCTGTGCTCAGCATGCCAAACTCTGCCTCTGGAGCCGGGCATAGGCAGTGGGAGATGTTGACTCTTCCTGTCCTGTCCCTCCCTTCACAGCATGACCAAACTTGGGGCAGCCACACTCTGGTCACACACCCCAGCCACGGAGGAGAGGTGATGATGTTCCTGAGTATCCCAAGGGCTTCCGTGTGCCAGACTCTTGTGCTATGCCCACTGCTGTGTACCCTTGGGGAAAGTGCCAAATACATCCTGGGGTGGATGATCCCAGAGAGGATGCATTGCCGAGGGCCTTGGGTGAGGCTGGCGATGCCGAAATATGACTCTGATTGTTCAAGGATAAATGTGGGAGAGATCTGTGTGGAACACTGTGGGACAGCTTGAAGGTAGCAAGCAGACCGGGTCTGGTGGCTTGCCATGTCTGTGTTCCTGCCTGCTATTTCTAGAGCGCAACACTAGGTGGCACTATGATCAAGGCTCCCAGCTCCCACCTGCTCTTGAGCCCCTCTCCTGCCTGCCTCCTTACATTCAGGGATCTCCCAGGTGCCCTGCTGCGGGCGATGGAGCTGCTGAGGCCATTTCCTGCCGTCTTTGCTCCTGCTGCCTTCTTTACCCACCTCTTGCTCCTCAGATCCTCAGCCTGTGGGGACACTCACCAACCGTGATGGAACTGGCTCGTTTTACCCACCAGCCACAGACAAGGCCAAGAAGGTGGGTCCCTGGGGCAGTGAGGTCTTTGGGTGCCAGGCACGGGTCTGGGAGCCTTGACTCCCCCCCCCACCTTTAGACCTCACAACAGTGCCCCCACCATGCAAAGGAGACTGTGACTCAAAAGGGAATGTAAACCTCCAGGAAGGACCAAAGCCAGGCTCTGTCTGAACAGCTAACCCTGAGGAGACAAGATGGACCTTCAACCGCATTTACCATCTCAAAACCCAGAAAAGGCTGACTTGCTGGGACCACTATGGGAAAGTATGGGGAAATAAGGTAACCTCGCAATCAATCCAAAAGGACCCAAGAGCTGCCCTTAGCCCCATCTGTCACTTTTCCAGATGCTGAGGACTATGGGGGATTCATAGACAGATGGACTGGAAGTCAGGCCATACTGAGTCACACATTGGCTGTGCGTCCTTATGCAAATTGCTTAATCTCTCTGGGACCAGGTAACCCTAAGAAAGAGAAACTAAAGGCAAAACCCATCTTATAGAGTTGTCAGTGTGATTCCATGACCCCCATAACCCAAGGAAGTCACCGAATAATCAAATTCCTGGAAGCCAGGTCAGTGCTTGCTTTCCTAGCCCCACCTTGGGTTCGACCTCACCTCGGGCAGGGCACCGTAGACTGGCATTCTCTCCAGCCACTCGCTCCAGCAGGCCCTTGGTCTCGTCAACCCCCCAGTGTGGTGGCTCTGTGGGAGGTAGCAAGGCATTTCCATAACCCTTAGGTCTAGCAATCCTTTTCAGTAAGATGTGGGGGGAGGGGATCTCCTCCCAGAACCGCAGTCCCCAGCCTCCCAGAGACTCCCGCGTCAGAGGCTAGACCTGTGCCTCGAACACGAGAGCTGTGATAGGGTCATGTTGGTGTCCTCCCTACAGCATCTTGCTTCCAGTTCCCAACAGTGAAAATGCTAGTACTGATCCAGAATATTCTGTGGCCTTGCCTATCACTGGATCCCCTTGCAGGTGAAAATCTGGCCAGAGTTGTCCATGTAGTAAACCAGAGAGCCGAGTCAGACACCCAATCCCTGACCACGGTCCCACAGGGACTTTGCACAAGGACCCCAGGGTCACAGGCCACGGGTCATCTGTGCAAATCAGGGAGCCTACATGGTGTCTCAGGACAGGACAAGCAGAGCATCTCAGAGGTGTGGGCCACGGCAGCAGGAGGTGAGGTATGGTGGACCCGTGTTGGAGCTCGGGGACTCACCCAGCACACGGAGCTCCAGGTTCCAGGTATCATTGCCAGCGATGCTGGAGGCCTCACAGCGGTACAGCCCAGCATCAGAGGTCTGGACAGCAGCGAAGTGGACAGAGTCCTGGGGTCCCTCGCCCCTCAGAGCCATCCCATCCTTGAACCAGCTCAGCTGGGGTTCTGGGTTGCCCTCGGCCACACAGTTCAAGTCAAGGGCTTCTCCTGCCAGCACCTTCAGGACTCGAGGGCCGGGCTGCACCTGAGGGGGAACTGGCAGGGTTCCAAGGATGAATGAGCAACAGTATCATGATAGGCTGCCTAGTTAGGGGTCTTAGAGTTCCAGCCCATGCTACCACCCTGATATCAGCAAGCTGCAAAATCATCACGGGGGGGGGGAATGGGGAGACCTAAGGCAGACCCTCCTCCTCATCGCCCAAGGAAGAGCTGTGGACCATGTGGCCTTTCTTCCCCACACCCTGAAAGAGCAGAATCCAGCTTCCACCTGGACACATGAATGCACTCGATGCATTAATCCCCCGCCCCCACCAAGGTGCCCTGTGCCGCTTGAGAAGTGCCATCTGATGGGCATATAGGGAAACTGAGGCACTGTAGACAGGATTGACTCAGAATGGCTGAGCCAGGTTAGGTTGGAGCAGTGCACTCAGAGTAGCTACACAATCTCAGCTCTGTTCCTTGGCACCAGTTGAGCCTCAATTTCCCCTTGGAGTGAGCACCCACCCCTATTGGCCCCCCAGCCATACCTATGGACTATGTTAGTATTTTCCAGCCATTTCCCCACACTCCGCCCTGTGAGTCCTCCTGCAGGGTGGAGAATGTCACACCCAGTTTGAAGATGGAGAAACTGAGGCGTATAAAGATTTTTTCCTCCTCTTACGGGTGAAGAAAGAGGCGGACACCGCAGCCCTGGGTCTGTGTGTCTGAGAGTCCAGACTGCTTCCAGAAGGCCCAGCCTGTGCAGGCCAGGAGCATCCATAGAACTCAGGCCACACTGCTCTTCTGGGCCATTGGGCAAGCTGAGGGACCCTGATATTGTCCCAGTTTCTAGGGCACAGTCAGAGAGGAGCCCAGGCATCGGAACCTCCTGCTGCCTGGAGGTGCTCAGAAAGATGCAGGAGCAAGGAGATGTCCACGCCGCAACCACTATGCCGCACCCACCGTCTTTGCCACATCTCAGTCTGCACTGCTCTGAGCCCTTCTGACGGCTCAGGTTGGGCATTATTGTAGCCCCACCTTACAAGGCTCAGGGAGAGCAAATAGCTGGCCCAAGGCCACAGAGAGAACTGGGAGCAATGTTGAGACTCAAGCTCAGCTATGCCGCTTCCCTGTCTGCTTTCACTTCCACCCCCACGTTCCTCTCACTGGCCAGGGCAAATCTTTTCTTTCCACGCCCCAGCCCAGGCCTCAGCCTATCTGTCTGTAGAATGGGATGCTGGCTTGAGCAGGGCTGGCACGCATCTGTGGAGGGTTGGGGACGCTTGTTGGGAGAACAGATAATGTGTCTAGCCGTCCAGCTGGAGTGTGAGGGACACAGATGAGTGAGTACGCGCAGCTGTTCCCCATTACCCGCAGACTTCGCGCACGGATTTCAAGTCACGAGCAACAATGTGGAACATCCGTAATCTATCCACCCTTCCCTTGTGGGTCCCATGAGAGCAGCAGGTGAACTGGGCCATGCTTGGTCCTGTTTTAGGGTTTCCCCGGGGCTCTGGGATATGACTGACACGGGATGACTTTTTTAAAATGTTTCGAGGGACCCACTAAGCGTGCTAGGGACCAGCACCACAGTGGGTGCCTGGGAAACAGGAGCCCCCACAAACGTCAGTGGGCCTATTATGGAGACATAGGCATCTTGCTGAAGCAGAGTGCTTTGGACGGAAGGTTCTCCTGGCAGGAAGAGCCTTTAGCCCCATGAACCTTTGCAAAGTTAGAGCCGGGCTCCCAAGTTGTGTGACTCCAGCCGAACAGAGAGATCCTTGGAACCACTGCTTCCTATGTATCCCTACTCTTGGTCCCCACTGAGTGCTGTTGGTGGTGGGCCTCAACAGCCTCCCCAGACCCAGAGCCAGGAAGAGGGATGGCTGGCCTGGTACTGTAGAGAAGGTGGAGGGAAAGGCAAGACAGGGAGATGATGGGTGGACGGAGAGACAGCCACCAGGGGGCCCTACCTTGAACCTTGAGGGTGTAGTGGCGAGATGTGGCCCCTGCGGGGTTGCTGGCTGTACACTCATAGTGGCCATTGTCATCCACCTGTGTCTGTGCCAGGCGCAGGGAGCCCGATGGGAGGAGAATGTACCTATGGGAGGGAGGAACACCAGGGAAATCTTACTCCACCCTGACCAGAGAAAGGCTTGAAGATCCACCTCCAAGGATTCAGTTGCCTCCCCCAGGCAGCCTTCCCAGACTGAGGTAGCATCTACCTTTAGGCCTTGACCCCAGCCCCTGCCCTGCCTCCAAACCAAGGTCAAGCGCTCTCAGTGTAGGACCTGTAGAGAGGTGGCTGGGTTTCAATCCACACTCCCAGTCTGCTTAGCTGTGTGACCAAGGACACAAACGGTTGCTTCTCCGGGTTTCCATTTCCTCATTTATAAAATGGGCCTGCATCCCTGGGGCTCTGGCTCAGCAACCCCCTCCATGTCACACTACAGCTGGCGGCAATGCCCCTGTCCTCAGCATATCTGTCAGGAGGCTAGAGCCCTCCACTTCCAGAGAAAAGTTTACCAGCCCTAAGCCCTCAGTGTCCGAGTCCCTAGGCTCTCCCAAGCTCAAACCTGGACCCCTTGGGAAGTTACTGACCAGACACATCTTGAAGACCCATGTGAAAAAATTTTGCAGACTTTCTCTCAGATCTGGCCCACCTTACTGGTCCCTCCTCCCAAGGTTACAGGACCCTAGCCAGGCTCCAGCAGCTGGGACGGACCCCAAGGGGCCCTGCAGACATGATGTCAACTCCATATGTGTTGGCTCCAGAGGATGACGGCTGCAGCCTGTGGCCCTGACTAGCCTAGGAACAAGTGTCCAGAACAGGGGCGGAGGACCCCAAGGTCAACTGTCAACCTAGAGCTGACCTGAGCTCTTCTGATGGGTGTCAGCTTGGTTCCCCATCCCCTTGCTACTGAGACTGAGCATCCACCCCTGCAAAATGGCATCACAGGGCCCCTGGCAGGATCCTTGGGAGCCAGCCCTGAGCCCCCGCTTCCCTCCATGCAGCTGCCAGGGTGCATGGTTTCCAACCACACCCAGGCTGTCAGCACTGGCTTTGCCTCTCTCCACCCATCGGTAAAGCGCAGTGATAGCCGCCTACCTAGAACCATTCTAGCTGGTCCGAGTACGCAGCAGGCGTTGTTCACAGCTTTGGGTGGAACATAAGCTCACAGCAAGCACTCTACCAACTGAACTATGTCCCAGGCCCCCAGCACCCTGTCTTTCTTATAACCAATTGCAGGTCATTTACTGTGGACATTGTCAGCATGTGTGTGTGTGGGTGTGTGTGGGTGCTCATTGTTATCACAAGAAAGAACTGAAGAACTGTGGACCCACGATTTAGATAAGCAAGCTGACACTTGCAGGCCAAGGGCACCTGGGTCTGCCCAAAAGAGTGGGTGCTTGCTTGAGTGCCGACGTGGCCATATCAAGCTCCAGGAACAAAACTCAATCACACTGCGTTGGCCTGGAGTGATCGTTGCAGGGCATGCCCTGGCCTCCTCTCTCACCACCCTCATCCCAGGCCCTGTCACAGCCCTCAGAGCTCAGACTCAGCCCACTCTTGCCGCTCTGCCTGCCGGGATGCACCTGCTCTTCCTCCATTATGCAGACATCACTTCCTCCCTTCGTGCCCTAGACTGGCAAGCCCATTCTGTGGCCTCTAACCAGCTTGTGACACCAGGAGCCTGTCTGCCAGGGGCTCCAATGGGAGACCCAACCCAGACCCTGCATGGAGCAATGTCTTTGTTGTGGCCCAGTTTGAACTTCCAACAAGGCTCAGAGAAAAGGTAAAACCACTGTCCTGGGCCTGGGACTGGCCGTACATAGCTGGGAGGTTCTGGAAGGGGGCTCCCGGCAGCTTCCACCAGCCCTTCCCCACAAAGTCCTCCCTATACCTTCCCAGACACTCAGCAGGGAAGCCCTGGCCAGGGAAGGGAGGAGGAGTGCAAGACACCAGACTCTTCAAGCCAGGAGCTGCTGGGGATGGGGGTTCCATCAATAGGAGGGCTTCTTCAAGGATCTGCAGCCAGATGGCTCCTCACAGCACCCAAGAGAGCACTTGGACTCAAGGGGAATTTCCTGTTTATTATGTCCATCTGGCTGGGGCCTTGCAGTCCGGGGCCAACCATACACACATGACAGAACACTGGGCTGGGGGATCCGCAAAGGGCCCATGACCCTCCCCCACAATCAGGTAGAGGGCTGGACAGCAGCCTCGTGATATGCCCCAGATGGACCAAGGTACACCTGGAGGGATGTACACCTGGTGGGAAGTACACCTGGAGGGATGTACACTTGGTGAGAAGTACACTTGTGGGGGGGGCATACACCTGGTGGGATGTACACTTGGTGGGAAGTACACCTGGGGGAATGTGCACCTGGAGGGAAGTGCACCTGGGGAAATGTGCACCTGGAGGGAAGTGCACCTGGTGGGAGCATCCACAGCCCACACCTGCCTGCTTTGTCACCCATACCTCTGTCCAGCCAACTCCCAAAAGTCACTAGGGGGTTTTATTATACATGTGATCGCTTACATTCTCTGGGAGGAACCAGGTGTGCCCAGGTCCTATTCTATCCCAATCCTTAGCACATAGTAGGTGCCCATGAATATTTGGCAGCAAATTACAGCTGCCCCCGTCCACACACGCATTCCCTCCCCCACCTTCACTTACACAGTCCCCTCTCCCATACTCTCAATACAGCCACAATGTCCCCTGGACACTACTGGTTCCAGCCCTTCCGTGGAGCTTTCCCGGACACTCCCAAGCAGGCTAAAGTTCCAGAACCTAGGCTCGCTCATTTGTTATTTATTCATTCAGTGGGCGTGTCCTGGGTTCCTGATGACTGGAGAGCCTGTTGACTGGGACTGTTGAGAGTCTTGGCCCTTGTCTGCTCTGGTCCCTCCAATTGCCACAGGGGCCATCTTGGGGCCTCTAGCTATAAAAGTCATCCCACAGCCCTTTCTACCTTACTGAAGGAGCACACAGTAGGACTGAAGGCTGGAGAAGCTACCCTGCCCATGGTCCACACTTCTCAGCATATACCTACTGTGTGCTGGTGTGTGCAGCCATGCCCGTTGGGCCAGGGCATCTCTAAGCCAAGGATGAGGAGCCTTCCAGTCTAGTGACACAATCCCTCATCAAAAAGTCACAGGCAGAAAAGCTGAACTGGAGAAACTGAGGAAAGGGGGAAGAATGATTTTAGAGAGACGGGGAGGGGAGAGATGGGAAAAGCGGTCCTGCACAATGACCGTCAGATAATGAGATTTTAGGCTGCTCATGATGCTAACATGGATGGTGTTGATGTCAGCAATGGCGGCCAACTGTTGTGTGCTTCCCGTATGTGTCTACACAGTTGAGCATCTGCTGGATGCCTTCTTATTTGATACTCCCCGAGCCAGGCCTGAGGACAGAGTCCCCATGGGCACCATCACCATGTTTAGCAAAGCAGAGGTCCGAGTGACAAGCTCTGTCGTTCATGCCACTCAGCTGGCCTAGGAACAGTGTGGCACCTGGCCCTCAGGTCCTGCCACTGTGTATCCCCATCACTGTGTGGTGACCAAGAGTTTTGGGTCTGATGTTTGGTTAGCAAAGGCAGCCACTGGTCATGGAGGTTGACAGCCAGACTCGGGAGCTAGTAGACTGGCCACCAGCACTAGCTCTGAAGCGCCATGGAGGCAGAGACCCCACACCAGGCCCCTAGACCGTCTGTACTCAGCCACTGGCTCTCATTAGTCAGTCCCATAATGAGATTGGTGGGTGGGCTGGCTGTCCTGCAGGGTCCTAGCGAGTGGGCAGAGAACTGAGAGAGATTGTGACAACTGGAAGCTTGGAGCTGCTGCTGTGTCCCCTCGCTACCACTCCCCTTTTGGAATTGGGGAATCTGGCCCTGTGTGGGTCCCTGGCTTGATGCCTCAGGAGCAGGAGTAGAAGCCAGGAGCACTTCCAGCTGCCCCCACTCCAAAGCAGAATCCCAAAACAAACATTAAACATTGTTGCCTAGCAACACGCCCTAACCCAGCATCCCAGCTGAGGAGAGAGATGCTCTCTGGCCATCACCACCCGCTGGACCCTTTCACATCTCAGATGGGAAAACTGAGGTCCGAGGAAGAGATGGATCTTGTTTGAGTCCACCAAGCAAGTTGGGTTACTCTGGGCAGAGCCCCCCAGGCCCTTCGGTGTCTAGTTCGAACTGTCACAGAGCTGGTGTGAGCTAGTCCCAATCTGTAAAGCCTACTTTACTTTTGTATTGGTGACTAGGAAACTTCGCAAAAACAACAGTTCCAGGACTGCGAGAGAAGACAGCCAAAGACCATTCCCTAAATTCTGTCCTTAGCTGATTGCCCTGGGGCCTGATCCCCCAAGGAGGTGACCCAGGAGACAGAGAGGAGCGTGTGAACAGAGACACCCAGCAGCCCCATTTATATCAGTGAAACTGGTGGGGACGTGTATGCACCAAACAGAGGACTGGAGCTTAGTCACTCCAGGGCAGCTTGGATGCAGACTTGCCCTCTGAGATAGTGTACAGACACATCAGCAGGGGTGGACCAGAAGGACCAGGCATTTGGCCATGCAAGAAAGAATCCCATGTCCAGGGCAGAAGCCAGACCCACCAAACTCATATAGAAGCATGTGGCATGTGTGAGACCCTCAGAAAGGAGGAGGACTCAGGTGGGAGTCGGGGGTCTCTTGGCTTCTCCAGCCCCTGGAGTTCACTTTCTCCAGAAATCTCTCTGATTTGGAAAGTGTCGGAGACATCCCCAAGTTCAGAATATTATTTTCCAGGTGCTTGGGAGAAGCAGTGGCCTGGCCTGACCTGCACGTGTGTATACATGTGCGTGTGTCTAGTCTCTGTGTACATCTGAGTGTGTTCTTCTGTGTGTACTGTCCCTGTGTGTCTAATCCCCCCTCCCCAGTCACTGGTTTCCTCTCCTCCTCTGTGGCCCCAGCATGACGCCATTTACCGCACCCAGCTCCGGGGTGGCCTGCTGGCTGGGCCTACCACTCTTGGCCAAACTGGGATAGAAGAGGCTATACCGGCCCAGCTTATCCTGACGCCAACTCCAGCCAGTCTTTCTTACAGGTTTATCAGTGATGCTGAGACAAGGCCAAGTCACTCTGAGGCTGAGACCCCTAGGACAGGCTTGGCACGGGGAGGCAGAATACCAGAGGACAGAGGAGGAGCCACCTGAGGCCTGCTGGATCCTGAGGCAGCCAGACACCTCCGGCTCATGGAAGGAAGTGAACCCTTTGGTTTGTAGAATGGGTCTGGAACCTGAGCCTTGGGCCTCTTGGCCAAAGAAGAACAGACAGGACAGAGGGAGAGAGCGTGAGCCTCTTACAAGGTTCTATTTTGTGGCTGAATGCCTGTGGGTTGGGGGCAGGGGCTATGCTCTGTGCCTGTGAGTGGCTGCATTTTGGCCTCATGCTCAGCTTTGGACTCCAAGAAAGCCCAAAGAACCCCAAACACATGTCTTACTTATTTAAAATGCAATTAAAAGAACAGAGGCACTAACTGACTGCCCAGAAACATACAGACACCTGTCTGTCATTAGCCGGTGAAGAGAGTGGCAGAAATGTTCTAGAATTGACCGTGGTGATTGCTGCACAGCTGTGAATTTACTAGAAACAAAACCCACTGAACTGGACAAATGCAAGATGTGAGTTGTCCCGTTTGAGATGGGGGACTCCCACAAGCTAGTCGGGGGCCAATTCAAATGACAATGGGCATGGTAAGATGAGAGTTGTGTGTGGTGGGTGTGCAAATATATACACACACATGTGGAAGCCAGAGTTCAGTGTTATCATCTGTCTTATTTTTTAAAAATATTTATTTATTTATTTATTATGGACACAATATTCTGTCTGTGTGTATGCCTGCAGGCCAGAAGAGGGCACCAGACCCCATTACAGATGGTTGTGAGCCACCATGTGGTTGCTGGGAATTGAACTCAGGACCTCTGGAAGAGCAGGCAATGCTCTTAACCTCTGAGCCATCTCTCCAGCCCCATCTGTCTTATTTTTTGAACCAGCTGACATTAAGCCCAGCCCATTGATTCAGCTTGAGTGGTTAATGAACCCTAGGTGTCTCTCTGTCTCTGTCTCAGCCCCAGAAATGGGTTCCCATCTCCAGACACCACATCTGGCTTTTCCATGGGTGCCAAGGATTAATTCAGGCTCTCATGCAAACAGTTTACGCTCTGGCCTATCTCCGTAGATCCAGGGTGGTCCCATTTAAAGCAACTTTTAAATGAATTGTATTGTGTGTGTGTGTCCATGTCCATGTGAGGGTGTGCATTCCAGTGCGGTGCCCAAAGAGCCCAGAAGAGGGCGTTGATCCCCTGGAGCTGGAGTTACAGGAGCTTGTGAGCTGCCTAATCCAGACACTGGGAACTGAACTTGGGGCCTCTGGAAGAGCAGTACGTGCTCTAAACTGCTGTCCATCTTTCCGGCCCCAGGACAGCAATCATTTAAAAGCTCCTGGTGCTGCCTCAGTGTGTTCACGACCAGCGGCAGCAAGAAGTATAAAGCAAATGGCTTCCACCATCTCCAACACCCAGGCCTCCACACCCATCACACAGGAGAGCGGGATCTATGGAATGTCCACTTTACAAATGTCAGAGACGGGTGAGAGCAGCCGGCGGCCACCTGCGTTCCCCAAGTTGGTACAGGACCAGGAGCGTCTATAGTTCCTCCCCAGGCCTGAGTTTTTCTTCTCACCCCAATCCTGGGCACACTGACTACCCCTGGAGATAAACCCCCAGAGCACCCCAAATCCAACATTGAGAACCTTCCAGAAGGATGCCAGTAAAGGCAAAGGAAGAGAAATGCACTCTACACTCCACGGTCACTATTGCTCAGAAGGCCCTGGGAGATTTACGGCTCCCTGCTGATCCATTAGCGCATCAGGGTGGAGGAGTGAACATCTGGAATGTGCTTCCCACTTCAGTAACAAGCCGTAAACAAACAGGCCACAGCCACCACCCCGCGAGGAGCAAACACTCGCCTTTCGGGGACTGGGAGATGGCTCTTCCTACCCCCTCTCTCGCCTGCTGCTACCCCATAATCACATTCCGTGGAGTGCTCGAGGACACTGCAGAGCCCACCCAGGGCCAACTTTCTGAGCTCCGTGTGTATTCAGGCACACACGGCTGCGAGCTTTGGAAGGATCCGGCAAGCAGATGTTCTGAGGGACACGTGGGGGTTGTGGGGGTGGGAGTCGGCTGCTGGAGACCTTCTCAGTTTGAACTGTCCCAAAACCATTGCCAGGACTGATGTCACAGCCTGAGCTATGGTGCCTCTCCCCCGTCCCAGGTCAAGGACTCCAGGAATTTGAGGCACATTTACTCACTGGAAGTAGCTCCCCACAGTCCCTCCTGAGCCAGCATTCTGTGCCATCAACAATCCCTTGCAAGATCCCCAGTGAGAAGCAGCAGAGGCAAGCCACCAATGCAGCTCCAAGTCTACAGAGTAGCCGTAGAGGCAACTTGTGTCTTGGCCAGGATGTATCACCCATCCTAGTTTTGGCTTTTCTTACTCCAGGGACCCTGAGAGCATCACCCCACCCCAGGAACCCTCAGCATCTTGGTGTAGCTCAGAAAGCAAAGGCCACAGGGAAAATGAGAAGGAAGGTGACCCATGGTACCTGGGACACACAAGCTCAGGCCTGCAGCTCAGGATGTGTAGTCTACAAGATGTGGGCTGGGTCACAAGCCATATTTGCTGAAGCCCTTGAGGCTTCCCTGAGTGTCTTTAAGGTCACATGGACCTGCTTAGATCACAACCACTTTGAGACCAGTCTTTCTCCAAGCCGAGCTTGGCCCCCTTGTAGCCCCACGCGCTAAGGCTGTGTACCTGTTGGTGACAGACAGCAGAGGGTGGGCGTCCTTGGTCCAGGTGACCAGTGGGGTCGGAGAGCCTTGGGCCTCACAGTCCAGGGTCACCTCTTCACCAGCCTTGACTGTGACTCTCAGAGGAGCCTCCGTGGCCTGGGACTCATTCATTTTGATCCTGGGTTTGGCTGTTGGGAGAAGTAAACACAGCAGGGAAGAGAAGCAGGAGGAGAGCAGAGGGTGACGTCACCTTGACCTTTGGGAGGTCCAGAGAGCAGGTGAGACAAGGCTCACTACAATTGAAAGCACAGTTTTGTCTCCACATCGACCGTCACTCTGCTCTGCCGCCTCCCCATTGGTCAGTCCTTTCATGCCCAGGACATGAGCCACAAAATGGAGTATGAACTCTCCCTGGCTCCTTACTAGAGAGGGATTTAGGATGATTTATACATGTGATTTCTCTGTTAGACCAGAGACTCCTGATGGAAGAGGCTGCTTCAGTATCCACGCCACCCCCCCCCCCATTAGCTTGCCCAGCATACACACACTAAAGGAACTGGGTAGGAAGCAAGCCACATGGTAGGGGCATCTGAATACTACCATGGCTTCCTATGCATGCGACATCACTAGTTCTGACAACAAATCCCCCTTGTCGTTGGTTCTTTTTGAAGTAGATTCTCATGAAGTTTAGGCTGAAAGTCAGCTCTGTGTAGCCAAAGATGACCTTAAACACCTGATCCTTCTGCCTCACCTCCTGAAGAACTGGGATTACAGGTTGGTACCATCACATCCACTTTTCTTTTGTTTTTAAGACAGGGTCTCGTGTAACCCTGGCTGTCCTGGAACTCACTATGTAGACCAGGCTGGCTTCAAACTCACAGAAATCCACCTGCCTCTGCCTCCCAAGTGCTGGGATTAAATGGCGTGTTTCCCCACACCTGGAAGACTTTTTCTCATGTGGTGCTGGGGATAGAACCCAGGGCCTCATGAATGTTAGGCAAGCATTCTACCAACTGAGCTATACTCCAAATCCCCATTGGTTTTAACATCAAATACTAGATCTAAAAGTATATAATGAAAACCAATGAGACTTCGTCCCTGAGGCCCAGGTCTGAGGAAATGGCCAAGGAAGAGTCCCACTCTGTCCTGGCAGCATTTAGAGTCCACAAGAAACACGAAGACCCAGCTGACCAGTCTGCAATGGGTTACCTAATTCCAGTAGTGATGGAGGCTACTAAGAGGATGTCCCACCCAGAGTTTACAACAAGGTGGTTTCATTCAGCTGGGGTCTGACACATGAGAGAAGCTGGTTGGTCCAAGAAGTTCGTTCACACAAGCCTCACATGTAAGAACCTGAGTCAGGTTTGAACACCAAAAATAAAGAGGAGGCCAGAGGGTGTAGGGGCAGAGAAGGGTTAGGAGAGAGGCAGATGAGGCGGCTACCAGGTTGGATCCTGTGTCTTTTGAGGGCTTGATACTGGAACTCCGATGGTCGCAGAAGGCTGAATGAGCCCCTGTGGGATTCCCACTGATCTGCCCTCACATCAGGATCCTTTACTACTCACTATTAACAGAGAGCCACATCTCCTGGCTGGAGAAGCCCACGCTGTTGGTGGCTGTGCACACATAGGCTCCTGCGTCCTGGGGAGATGGCTGGACAATGACCAGGGTACCATCCCTGCTCACATTGTAGTGACCCCTGGTAGTCAGGGTGTTGGCTTCCTAGGACAGAACCATGGTGACAACATCAGAGCTCACACTCTGTCCCAGGATACATCAGATTGACATCTCTGGCTTCCCCTCAAGGTTACAGGCTCTGCCTACCTTGGTCCAAGTGATGGTGGGGGTGGGAACACCTGAGGCCATGCAGGGGAGGGAGGCTGGTACTCCTTCCTTGGTGACGTGGTGGGTGGCAGTCGGATGGATCCTAGGTGGCACTTTTATAAACAAACCCATTTTTAAAATATTATAAATCAGTGTTCCTAATGGCCAAGGCTCAGAAGAACCCATGTCTACCAGTGATGACTGAATAGCAAGACGGGGTAGTGTATCCCGTGTGTGCACAGTGAAATGGTACTCAGCCTTCCAAAGGATGGGACTGATTCTAACTCTGACATTTCAGGAAAGTCAGAACTGGACCCTAAAACGATTGGTGGTCACTAGGTGTTAGAACTGGGGGTGAAGAGCACAGACAGAGAACCTCTCAGCTTGAGGGGAACACATGGTGGGAACACGTTGTGACCATGGCCTCCAGCCCTTGCCAGCTGTTGGTGTGGGTCACTCTGAGTAGTGAAGAGGATTGCTCATAATCAGAGAGTCTGCAGGTGAGGGGGAGGAAGACATGGGATATTTTTGCATATCTGTTCAATTTTTCTATGGAACCCATTTTTAAAAATCACACAAACTAAACGTTAACTGAGTCTGTCCAGGCTTGCTGGTATAGGTTTGTAATCCTAGCTACCTTGGAGAGGCTGAGGCAGGAGGATCCCAAGTCCCAGGCCTGCCTGGGCAATATGGTGAGACCCCATCTCAGAATTAAAACAAGTGAGAGATATGGAAATTGGGATATATAAGTTGGCAGCAAAGTACTAGTCAGACAAGCACACCGCCATGGGGCGCCACCCTTACCACTAGAGAAAGGAAGTGGGGAGGGAAGGGATGGAGGGAGGGAGGGAAGGATAAGGGAAGAAAAGAAAAAAAGAAAGTGGCTGGGGAGATGTTCGGTCTGTCAAGGGCTTGCTGCAGAGGCACGAGGACCCGCGCTCAGTCCCCAACACCCACATAGAAGGTGGGTTCCAGGATGTGGATGGGCAGAGCTAGGAGGATCCCTGCAGCTCTCTGAGCCACTGGTCTATCCTAAAATATAAGGTTGGGAGATGGAGGGAGATAGTCAGTGTTAGCCTCTCACTTCTAAGTGTACACACACTCATAAGTGTACATTCATAATCCACACAATGAGAAAAGAAAAGAGAAAGCTCTAAGCCAGGAGCTGGTGCTACACCCCTTGAATCCCAGCACTCAGGAGGCAGAACCAGGTGGGTCTATGTGAGTTCGAGACCAGCATTGTCTACATAGAGTTACAGGCCAGCCAGGGATACATAGTAAGACCCCATCTTAAAGAGAGAAGGGAGGGGAGACAGAGACAGAAAGAGACAGAGGCAGTTTCAGACCTGGGTAGGGTCTGTGAACGTGTTTTACACAATTGGATCCAATGCTAGAAAATACTGGGAACGATCAACCTTTTGTTGCTCTAATATCTAAAAGGAGTTCAACAGGAGAAGAAAATTGGCTCAGTATCTGTGGCCACATGGCTGGCGGTCATGGACTCCATCTAGACCCAGGCTGCCTGGGCTGGGAGCAGCTGCGTGGTCTCGCTGCTCAGGACTTTGTGTAAACCACTTAATCTTTCAGTCCCTGGATTCCCGGATGTGCCAGCAAGCTTAACCAACTCTGATTCCCTGCTCATGATGTTGGGAACAGACCGATGAGAAACAGCAGAAAACAACATTCACAGGACAGAACGAACTCAGAAACAGGTGCCAGAGGCATCCTGGGAGTCCTCTGGATTCATAAAGAGATGGGAGGGAAGCCAGAAGCCAGAGCCCGGGAGGTTCAGGGAGTAAGTCGGGGAGGAAAAGGCCTTCCCTGTGCTCCAGCAGATGAGTGGTATGTGTGGAATGGATGTGATGAAACCAAGAGACCAGGCTAGACCACACCAGTGTCAGAGATACCACCCCTCGGCACGTGCGTGTATATGCATGTGTGCGTGCATGCGTGCATGTGTGTGTGCACGCGTACATGTGTATAGGTGTGTGTGTGTGCGCGCATGCACGTGCGCGCACATGTGAAGTGGAAACACATGAACCTAGTGTGTGTCTAGCTGCGGTCTGCCATGGGCTCCAGTTCCAGTTTCAGCAGAATTTTGATCTGCAGAATCTCTGACTGCAGAGGCAGGAAACTGAGGCTTCCCCACTCCCAGCTCCTGATGTGATGTGTTTGGTTCTCCTCTCTCACCTTCTTCTTCCTGCTCACCCCTCCGCAGTTTCACACAGAGTGCCATGGAAAGAGAACATCCCATGCAGATGGCAAACAAGTCTCAATTTATCTCCTCAATTCAGAGACAAGGACACTTGGTTGGTTAAGCTGAGGACCCCAACACCCCGAGTAGGAAGACACCTGGGTAAAATAAGCTTGCTTCGAAATGTGTCACTATCCAAACAATCAAAACACGGAGTGCATTGGTTGATCATGTCCATGTTGTACAGGGACGTAAGTCCACGGGGGAGATGAGGACATGGGCAGGGCCATCACAGCGCACCCAACAGGGGATCCGCAGGTTCTACATTGATTCCTCCGAAGCCGTGAGTGACAGGGGCACAGCCATGACACACTGTCACAGGAACATGAGACAACAGTAGACATGACCACAGGTTTGTTTATTCTAATGGATTTGTGAGGCTGGGGAGATGGTTTTGTCGTTAAAGGCCTCCTGAGGTAGGACCCCAGCCCCCACATAAAACCTGGGCATAGCTGAGCACATCTATAGTTCAGTGTGGGGGAAGAGGTGGTGGAGGAGGATGGTTGTGGAGAGGGATGATGGGGGGGGAGGTGGTGGAGGGGGTTGGTGGTGGAGGGGAAAGAGGTAGTGGAGGGGGGATGGTGGAGGGGGTGGTAGTGGAGGGGGATGGTGGTGGACGGGAGATGGTGGTGGAGGGGGATGGTGGTGGAGGGGGATGGTGGTAGAGGAGGCATGGTGGAGGGGATGGTGGTGGAGGGGGATGGTGGTAGAGGAGGCATGGTGGAGGGGATGGTGGTGGAGGGGGGATGGTGGTGGAGGGGGATGGTGGTAGAGGAGGTATGGTGGAGGGGATGGTGGTGGAGGGGGGATGGTGGTGGAGGGGGATGGTGGTAGAGGAGGTATGGTGGAGGGGATGGTGGTGGAGGGGGGATGGTGGTGGAGGGGGATGGTGGTAGAGGAGATAGATCCTAGAGATCGCGGGCTAGTCTAGGCAGTCAGTGAGCTCTGGGGTCAGTCAGAGGCACTAGCTCAGAAACCAAGTGATGACTGGACTGAGAGGGCTCAGTGCACAAAGGTGCTGCCCCAGGCCTGACAGCTGAACTGTCCCTCCAGCCACGTGGAGAATGAAGGAACCCATTCTCTCAAGTGTCCTCTGATCCCCTTGTGCATGCCGTGTGGCGCGCGCGCGCGCGCACACACACACACGATTAAATAAACAAATGTGATAGTGACATGAAGAGTGGAAAGTCATGGTAAGAAGACACCTGACTTCAGCTCTGACTGTCAGACACGAACGCACAGGTGCACACACATACACTATACACACAAAATCAATACATGGACTTACAAGGAGATAACAGGTAGGGAGGTAGATACAAAGGGAGTTTATACACAATGCATATAAAGAGCATATGAAGAGATAGGAGTGGTTGGTACACCTTTAATCCCTGCACACAAGAGGCAGGGACAGGTGGAAATCTTTGAATTTGAAGCTAGCCTGGTCTATATAGCAAGTTCCAGGCTAGCCTGAGTTACATACAGAGAACCAGTCTCAAGCAAATAAAAGTAACAATGATAAACCATATGAAGAATGTTTAGGTGTTATGCATAGAAAATGACTGTTCATTACATTATCTATATGCAGTCGGTTCTGTATTCCTATACAGGTTCAATAAACCTCAAAGGGAAAATATTTAGAAAAACAGTTCAACTGAAGAGCATTTTATTTATTTTTTTTTTGAGACAGGGTTTCTCTGTAGCTTTGGAGCCTGTCCTGGTACTTGCTTTGTAGACCAGGCTGGCCTTGAACTCACAGAGACCCTTTACCTCTGCCTCTGCCTCCCAAGTAGTGGGATTAAAGACATGGACCACCACCTCCCAGTGAAAAGCAAATTTTCCCTTTGTAAATAAAGTATAAGGATCATTTGCGATGTCTCCATTTTACTAAACACTAGACGTCTACAGGCATCATGGGTACAGGAGACCACTTCCTAAACGTAATCTCAGCAGCCAGACACTGAGAGAAACAATTAATAAATGGCACCTCCTGAAACTGAGAAGCTTCTGTAAAGCAAAAGACACGGTCAGCAAGACAAAACGGCAGCCTACAGAATGGGAAAAGATCTTCACCAACCCCACATCAGACAGAGGTCTGATCTCCAAAATATTCAAAGAACTCAAGAAATTGGTCATCAAATGAACAAATAATCCAATTTAAAAAATGGGATACAGACCTAACTAGAGAACTCTCAACAGAGAAATCTAAAATGGCTGAAAGACACTTAAGAAAATGTTCAACATTCTTAGCCTTCAGAGAAATGCAAATCAAAACAACTCTGAGATTCCATCTTACACCTGTAAGAATGACCAAGCTCAAAAACACTGATGACAACATATACTGGGGAGGTTGTGGGGTAAAGGGAACACTTCTGCATTGCTGGTGGGAGTGCAAGCTGGTACAGCCCCTTTGGATGTCAGTGTGGCAATTTCTCAAAAAATCTAGCAATACCACTTTTGGGTATATACCCAAAGGATGTTCATTCGCACCACAAGGACATGTGCTCAACTATGCTCATAGCAGTATTGTTTGTCATAGCCAGAACCTGGAAACAACCCAAATGCCCCTCAACCAAAGAATGGATAAAGAAGATGTGATACATTTACACAGTGGAGTACTACACAGCTGAAAAAAATAACAACATCTTGAAGTTTGTGGACAAATGGATGGATCTAGAAAACATCATATTGAGTGAGGTATCCCAGACCCAGAAAGACAAATATCATATGTACTCACACATAAGTGGTTTTTAAACATAAAACAAAGAAAGCCAGCTGTGGAGAGCTGTGTGGAATGGTGCTCTCGAAATGGTACTGGCTCCTCCCCCCCCCCATCCCAAAGGCGAGTGCTCTCTGGGGTAAACAACCCCATATTTGGAGATGGTCAGGCTCTTGTGTTTCTCACCTGATGATCGCAAGATGCTTGCGTGCGTGTGTGTGTGTGTGTGTGTGTGTGTGTGTGTGTGTGTGTACACCTATGGACAGTGCCTACGTGGCAGCCCAGGCCTCCTTAAGGGCTGGGAGGGGCTTGCCCTGTGAGAGAAGCCAGAGAAGAAGAGAAGCGATTTGTAAAAGGTCCTGAATAAAAACTGCGTGCAAGAAGAGTTCCGGTGTCGCATCATCCTTGCTGGTTGAGGTGGCAGCGACAGCCAGCCTGCAAACTGTAAGGCCCAGGTCTTCCCTTGCTCCCTGGGATGCAAATCAAGGACTGTTTTGGCAACCAGCTAAAGCTTCCTGCTAAGTTCCGTGCTTGTTCTGCTCTAGCCTGGTATAATAGCGTAGGCTCTATATTACTTTGAAATGGTAATTTCTCAACCTGCCCGGAAGAGCCCAGGCACCAAGGTCCCTCTTCCCTGTCCGACACTGCCCTGCACCCCTCGTCCACCTGCCTATGGAGCAGCACACTGGGCACCAGCTTCCCCATCCCCCTCTGGCTGGGAGAGGTTTCCTTTATTGAGGTCAAAGGGTATTTTAACCCCGGATTAAGTTGAATAAACGGGCATTCTCCCTGAGAATGACTCGAACTCTCTATCTCTGGGTTGTGCGTCTTGTGTTTTAACCCCTAGGACCTTACCTAGCTTGTGGAAGGTATGGAGCCTAGGTCCATACCAGGTGGGGTGGTGATGCAGACCTCGGGTGCGGTGGAAATGTCCCCCGCAAGACAAACCACAATCCCAGAGAACTTAAGACAACAATGCAGACACTGAGAGAGACTTACCTAGATCTAATCTACAAGGGAAGTAGAAAAAGACAAGATCTCCTGAGTAAATCAGGAGCATGGGGACCATGGGAGAGGGTAGAAGGGGAAAGGAGAGGAAGGGAGAGAAGTGGGGAAAAATATATAGCTCAATAAAAACAATTTAAAACATTTAAAAAAAAAAAAGGCTGTAGGCATCTAGAGCCTATGAAGAATGTGTGCAGTTTCATGTCGCCCAGCTCAACCTCTAACTTACCATGTAGCTGAGTGTGACTTTGAGTCTCGACCTCCTGCCTCCGTTTTCCAGAAGCTAGGATTACAGGTGTGGGCCACCCCACCACCTTTCTGTGGAGCTGGGAATGGAACCCAGGGCCTTGGGCATGCCAGATAAGCTCTCTGCCAACTGAGCCACGTGCCTGGCTCAGATACCATTTATTTTAGAGCAGGACTTGACCATGGTCAGATTTATAATTAGCACAGGGCATTTGGAAACCATTTCACCATGGATACTGAGGGATAGTTGTAGACAGGGAACACATATGCAGTAGAAAAAGACGTAACTGGTGCTTTACCTATTGACGGCACGGGAATATGTCAACCCTAATCTCCCTTCAGTGAGGACATGGTATTTTCACAAATTTTCCGAACAAAAGTGTTCAAGTTGCCTCAAGTGCCTCATCTCAGCCCACTGCCACCATCTTGAGATCCAGGACTCACCCTGGACCACCAGCTCCACGTCTCGGTGCTGAGAACCTGCCACATTGGTGGCCACACAGCTGTATTTCCCAGCGTCCTCTTGCAGGGCCCGTTCAAGGTGGAGGCTGCCATCAGCACGGATAGCATGGCGGCTTCCTGGAGGGAGCTGGTGAGGGCAAGGAGACAGGAGTTTGGAAAGAGAGATTGGCATTTAAGTGGGTAGGAGCCACCCCCAGACAGGCCTGTGGGGTACACTAGACCAAGAGACCAGGAACTGGTACAAGAGCTGGCTGGGGTCAAAGTGTGGCTTCCCAGCCCTCCCTTCTCTGAGACTTGCCATCTCCTGAGATCAGCAGGGTAAGGGGGACCCTACTTCTGCGGTTCCACCGCTCCCTCAGCCAGCCGGTCAGGTAGGCAGGTGGTCCAGGGCTACCCGTCTAACCGAAAGCTGTCCCGTGAGAGTTAGTCAGAAGAATGTGGAGTTGGGGCAGAGATCTTGGGCTGAGGGGCAGTGGCAGCCCTCCCATGTCACCAAGGCCCCAGGGAGAGAAGACACAAGCAGATATGCAGAGAGCTTTACAGCTTATGGCTTTGGGGGCCTTTCCCAGGAGATCTACCACAACAGAGTGGCTGGGGGCAGGAGATGTCCAGTTGCTAAATCCTGCTGAGAAGTTCTAGATCTTTCCAGGGCTTTCTAGATCTTTCTAGATTTGACCCCTTTGAACTTTCCCAGTCACTATCCCTGATCCCATCTGAAATCTATACCTCTGTATGCCCAATGGAGCCCCTAGGCTGTCTAGGTCACAAACTGAGTGAGCCCAAAGGGGTCTCTCCATACAGGGCAATTGAGCAGGGAGTTCCACACAGTGCTCCCCGCCCTGAGTGTACAGAGGCCCATCTCGTCCCACACACCTAGCAGACTGCCCTTGAGACTTCAGTGTTCAGAGACCACCCTGCAACTCCACAACCATATTTAACTGTACAGTCTGCAGAGCAGGTAGTGGGGCTAAAGACTGCCTAGGTCCAGCCCAAGTGCCTCTAGCGTGCACGCTACGTGCCTCATGGATGCACAGAGCTGCACCTGCTCAGAGACAGCAGGGGAAGGGAGGGAGGGAGGGAGGGAGGGAGAGAGAGAGGAAGGGAGAGAGGGGAGAGAGGGAGGGTCAGGGAGAAAAGGAAGAAGGAAAGAAGGAAGGAGGGAGGGAGGTAAGGATGAAGGGAGGGAGGGGGAGGGAAGGAGGGAGGGAGCAGGAAGAAAGAAAGGAAGGAGGGATGGAGGGAAGGAAGGATGGAGGGAGGAGGAGGAAAGGAAGAGGGAGGGAAGGAGGGAGGGGCAGGGAGGGAGGGAGAGAAGGAAGAAGGAAGGAAGAAAGGAGGGAGGGAAGGATGGAAGGAGGGAGGGAGGAAGGGAGGAAGGGAGGAAAGGAGGAAGGAAGGAAAGAAGGAAGGAAGGAAGGAAGGAAGGAAGGAAGGAAGGAAGGAAGGAAGGAAGGAAGGAAGGAAGGAAAGAGGGAAGGAAGGCATGTATGTAGGCAGGCGGGCAGGCAGATCATGCCAGTGTTCCCTGCACAGGGTCGTCAGGACAAGGAAGTCAGTACTACACATTTTGGTCTCAAGTTAAAGTTAGCAGAAGAAATCTTCAATGTCGCTCTGGCGTGGCTCACAAACTTGCTGCACACTGAACATCCTATGGAGATTTTAAAGTAGACGTAAGAGTGGAATGACCGCTATCCTCAGAGGTTGTGACTCCACGGTAGAGTTGAGGCCAGGACAAATAACAAACTCCTAAAGAGTCTCAGAAGTACATCCATACTAGAGGGCACCACGAGAGACCATCTCAAGTTGAGCAGCAAAGGCATGGGAGGGGGTGATGCTCTACCTGGGACTTGAAATGGGACTGGCAAACTTTGTGTCAAGCATCAAAGGTGGACTATTTTAGATTATCTGATCTCTGACTCAACTGCCCAATTTAATACAAAGAGACTAATTGTGAGGGGCTGTGTTTCAATAAAACTTTATTTAGAACAAAACAGACCTTGGGCTACATATGCTATTGCCTCTGAAATTTTTAAGGGTCCAAGCTTAGCTTGACCACCTACTAGCTATTTGATTTTAAGCATGTGGCTTAACTCATCTAAGCCTCAGTTTCCCTATCTGTAAATGGAGAAACGACAGATACTTCTTCCCATCAAGGTGTGATGGGGATAGAAGATGAGAGCCATAGGCAGGAGGGACTTGGTGCCACATGCTCTGCCATTAGCCCAGCATGGAAAAAGAAGAATAAGAAGTGTGACTGGAAAGGCATTTGGTTGGCAGGAACAGCATGGGCGAGCACACAGACATATGGTCATCTAGCCTGATGGTAACAAACCGAGATGGGACAAAGTAAGGATGGGATACGGAGCCTGCAGATGGCAGGTGGTCCTGGCAGGAACCACAATGTCGCTGGAGGTATTCCTGCAGCCTGGTGGCTGGGTCAGGCCAAAAGCAAGGCTTGGGGAATAGAAAGTACAAGCTAGCCCTAGTTGTCTCCCAAAGGTGCTTTAGTGAGGAGAATCATTTATCATCTCAAGGGCACAGGGGTTACTAGAGTGAACGAGAGAAGGCTGAGCAAGGCATTAGAAGAAGGGTGACAGTATAAACAGTCCTATGCCATGAACTGAATAAATGTTCTGCTATGAGCTAGACCACAGGGCGCAGTTCTTCCCTAGAGACACAACAGTAGATCCTCTCTCCTCAGACCCCATCCTCTCTCCTCAGACCCCACCCTCTCTCCTCAGATCCCACCCTCTCTCCTCAGACCCCACCCTCTCTCCTCACCCCACCCTCTCTCCTCAGACCCTCTCACTGGGCATCAAGTTGGCAGATGGGCCACAGTTGCCAGTCATGCAGGCCACAGGAGGAGACAGGACAGAGAGAAAGGAGGAAGGAAACATTCTACAATGGGGTAGCTGAGAGGCGAAGGCTGAGGTGTGGCAATGGCATTCCTCTCTCTGTCCACTGCCCACAGCCCGCAGGGAAGCCCAGCACTCACGGGTCGGCCAGCCTTGAGCCAACGTCTTTCAGGGAGGGGCCTCCCGGCCAGGATGACACAGGTCAGGGACACAGGCTGTCCCTCCAGGACGCGGATGGTGGAGGCACTGCTGGCGATCTGTGGGGGTGCTGTGAGACGAGGAGAATGTCAGTCACTCAGGCCTGAGAGACACAGAGCCACCCCTCACTTCCCTATGAAGCCCACGACTACATCTAGACTAGAGAGGTTTGTTAGGTGAGGCGTACCCTGGGAGACAGCCCAAGAAGCAGGGGTATAATTCTGGGGATGCATTGGTCCAATGTGGTGGCTACAAGGAGCCCTCTGAGCTTGACTAGAGCACCTGCCTCCCACTTCCCACGGCTTCCAGATTCACCCACAGACCATGTCCAGTGACCAGAAGCTGGGCCTCAGCCTGGGCCTTTCCAAACACATTGCGGGCTTCACACACGTACAAGGCTTGGTCTTCAGGGGCTACTCCTGAGGAGAAGAATGAGGATGGCCGTTGGGAGCCTACGGACTACCACTGCAGGTACACAGCCAGGCCCTGAATACATGCAAGGGAGGGCACGGGCACCAGAGGAGAGGAGGAGGATGCTGGACCTCAACTTACTCATCTGTGAAATAGGGACAAGGATGGATATGTGGCTGAGCTAGCTGCTCACTGCACTACTCACATGACAGTGAGGGACAGCTGGCCGCTACTGAGGATGGTGCCCAGCTCACAATGGAACGACTCACCCAGAGCTACCAGCCCATAGGAGCCAGTGTCAACCTGCCCATGGCCCTCATAGGCCCATATGTTTGACTTCTTGGGCCCCGGTTGGTGCAACTATTTAGGAAGAACTAGAGGGTGTGGCCTTGTTGGAGGAGGGGTGTCCCTGGGAGCAGGCTTTGAGGTTTCAAAAGACTTGCACCATTCCCAGTACGCCTCTTTCTATTTCCTCTTTGTGGATCAAGACATGAACTCTCAGCTGCTATTCCGGCACCATGCCTTCCTGTCTGCTCCCGAGCTCTCTGCCATGATGGTGACAGACTCTTAACCCTCTGGAACTGCAAGTCCCATGAGAAACCCTTTCTTCTGTAACTTACCTTGATCATGATGGTATATCACAGCCATAGAAGAGAACAATACAGCTGTGCTGGGATCAGGGTTCTGCCCTCCTTACCCCTGCTGCCCAGCCCATCCCAGTCCTCTTTACCCCTGCCACCCAACTCAGCCTAGCCCAGCCCTCTTCACCCCTGCCACCCAGCCCATCCTAACCCTCCTTATCCCTGCCACCCAGCCCAGCCCAGCCTAGCCCAGCCCTCTTCACCCCTGCCACCCAGTCCAACCCACCCCAGCCCTTCTCACCCCTGCCATGCAGCCCAGACCAGACCAGCCCTCCTCACCCCTGCCACCCAGCCCAACCCTCCTCACCCCTGCCACTCAGCCAGTACAGCCTAGTCTCCCTTACCCCTGTCGCTCAGCCCAGCCCACCCCAGCACCCTTCTCTTACTTTGAAAGACCAAGACTCCTGAATCCCGTTGCCCAGTTCTGCTGCCCCTCCCAGGCTCCAGGGCCTGGCCATCTCCACGCCGCCAGGTGACAATGGGGGGTGGGCGGCCTGTGGCCCGGCAGGTGAGGAAGACACTCTTGCCCAGCTCTACAGTGACATCCTGCGGAGGATCCATCAGTCTGGGTGCATCTGTGGGCAGAGTTTAGTCTGTGAGGAGCCCCAGTGAGCTGGGACCCAGGGAATGGTCCATTACTCTGTTTCATCTCTAGAAACACCTTCCAGGCTCACCCCACAAACTTAAAGGCCCTTCTGTCCATAGCTCCACAGCCAACCTGAGGTTAGCCCGGCCCACCTCTAGAGAGACAGTTATGGAAAGGTGCTGGCTCTCGCTGCATCTCGCGCTCACTCTCCCATGGGAGCCTTGCGGGAGGGGGCTGCTCTATGACAACCATGCAACGAAAACATTGCATTCCCAGCTGCAGTGCTTCCTAAGGAACCCGCCACCTGCGAGGAGCTTTATGGCCACAGGATTCTGAAGATGACAGCAATGTGGCCAGGTTCACAGAGGGGCTGGGGACATGAGTCACACTTCCTCCCAGACTCCCCTATCTGCCTCACCTCCTCCTGAACCCTCGGTGGGTAGAGTGGGTCTGTGTTTGCCTGTGACATGCTGAACCCAAAGTCCAAACCCACCATGTCCATGGCCCTGCCTGTTTCAAGTCACCCCAAAGCTCACCCTCAGGTCTCCCTTGAGCTCCACATTGCCCTGCACCAGGAACTGTTGGGAGTGAGCGCGTAAAACACCGCAAATCGAAACATTGCTGTTATTGTATTTGATGGCCCATAGTAGGACGCTGGCTGGTGAATGTGTGTTAACAAGGCCCACTGTTAACAAGGCCCACAGGCCCTTATATATGATAGGATTGCCTATCATACAAGTCACAGAAGCCCGAACAGAGCACAGTGGGTGGGGAACTCCCTAATCCTTACTCCAGGCACCCCAGACTCTATTCTCCCAGGAAGCCAATGGGGTAGGCTTTTTCTGTAAGTACATTGCTGCCTTCACCAGGAAGGGAGGAAGAATCACGCTTCCCCCCTTCCACTCAATGGAAACTCCAGCTCCTGTTCTCCAGGAGGACCCAGATCTGGCCCCACCCAGACAGCCCAGCATCCTTGGTGCTCTCCCATGTCCCAAAGCCACTGGCCCGGGAGGTCTGGGTTTCCAATAACAGAGCAAATCTAGAGTCAAGAGAAAGCGGCCTCCTCTTTCATCTCCCATCTCTCCAGACAACTGCCAGTTCAGAAAACATTAAATTTCCTTCCATGCTTCGGGATTAGGGACATTAAAGGGAAACACTTTCATAACTTGGAAGATTACCACAAGACTCGAGACTGTGAGCCAGCTTCAGACAGGATCCTTCCTCACTGGCTTTGTGGCCACCCAAGTGCAGAACCTAGCTGAGAGCCCTGGTTCCCAGAGAGGGAGCTCCCCCTCCCCTGTGCAGCCTCTGGTCTGGGTCCCCTGAAACCTACTCTGCAGCGCTGACCATTGTGAGGACCAATCTCAACCTCCTCCGAGCAGGCCTCAGGTTCAGAGCCACTCTGTCCACCCACTCCCTCCTCAGCTCTTTGATTCCTCTGCACTATTCCTATCTCACCCCAGGCCTGCCTATGCATAATTGGACACGCATGTGATTAAAATCAGATGCATTATAGGAAGGGACACACACAGTAGAAAAATAATTATGTGACCTAATCTGTCAATCAAAACAGAACTACACTCTCCCGCTTAGTAGCCAAGCTCCTTTTCTTGAACCCCATGAAAGGAAGCCTCAAACATTCATGGGGGCCCCCTGAGCACCCCCCTCTAACTCTCTTGCAGGATTTTCTGGTTACTTCTATTGCTTTGCCATTAATGTAGTTCCTGTGATATTTCTGCAAATCTGTGTGAGCTTATATTTTGATTCCCTGAAAAAGAAATGAAGATCCTGAAGATACCCCACCCTGGCCCTGGCCCTGGCCAGCGATAAGAGAAATTCAGGGTCATCCTCAGCTACATTGTGAGTTTGGGGTCAGCCTGGACCACACGAGATCCAGTCTCCAATAACGAACAGCAAGTGCTGTGAACAGCCCAGTTCAGGACACAAAACTTGGGAATGGGACTCTGGCACAAAGGGACACACTAGCCCTCTGGGGAGCCCTCCGCCTTCTAGAGCCCACGTCAGCCTGCCAGGTCTGGGCATAGGCGACAGCCACACAAGCATTTAGCTGGCCATGGGAACATGAGTCAAGGGCGTAGTCTCTACTTAGTCTGACACGGCACCTCATAACAAGACCCTATTACAATCATCCTGACATAGAGAGGGCAAAGTGGGACTCTCAGGGGCAAGCCACTTAGCCAAACAAGATGTCCTACTGTACCACTGCAGTTTCTGGCTGGAAAAATGGGCAGGCCACCTTCCTTCCTGTGTCCTACATGCTACAAGAAGCCCATTCCCTGAGTCATAGTAGGAAGCAGGCATAGCACCCACCTGCTCCCAGAGTCCGCCAGCTTGGCCAGGACCACTGCACCACAGCTGCTGCCCGGATGGGCAGGAAATGTGGTTTCCCACTCTCACTGCCAGGCTGGCTTGCCCAAGACCCACAGCTGCCCTGCCCCAACCCCTGACTGCAAGGCCTTGGGCAATCAATGTGCCTTCATTGTGTCTCATTTCCTCAGGTATAAAGGAGACATTGATGACCTCACACCTCCAAGGGTTGCGAAGATTATATGGTTGTGAACCTGGAGCATGATCGGATGGCCAAATACCGCAGGCGGGACAGCTCTTGTTGTTATTATTGGACTAAGAAGGCTCTTTGCCTGTCTCATGCTACTGAAGGTCAGCCATGGTGGTGACCCGTAACAGGTAGTAGCTATCATTGCCCCCTACTTACAACCCTCAGTTGGCTTGCCTTGAGGAGTTCTGCACCAGTCTGGGATAGCAGAGACCTTTTCTAAAAGTAAAACTCTCACTACTTAGCCATAGTCACAAAGCTTTGCGACCCAGCGAGAACTCACACCTGCCCCAGCTCCCTCCGGCTCTCCAAAGTGGCAGTCTGGGCTACAGATAGCAGCTTCCTGGCTAGAGGCAGGCGAGGGAGGGGGAGTTAGGGGTGGGTAGGGCCGAGTGCGCACTCACGTCCAACCACCAGCTGTAGTTCAGCAGAGGCATCGCCCAGCTCATTAACAGCCCTGCAGGTGTAGAGGCCAGCATCTCTCTCCTGAGCTGCAGGGATCCGCAGTGTCCCGGACTTGGAGCCTTCAGGAGCCAAAATCACTTCTAGACCCCCTAAACCAAAGATGAAAGGCATTGGCTAGGGCCCTGGGTTGCTGGGTCTCAGGTTTCCTGACCCAAGGCTCCTATGTTAGCACAGGCCATGACTGGGTGCTTGAAGGTGGCTTTCCCCAGAGCCACAGCTCCTGGGCTGGTCCTAAGGTGGGCTGGGGCTGAGTCTTTCTTAAACTCCCTTGTTGGGCAGGGCTAGGATTCACGCAGACTCTGACATGGTGAGCTCTTCCCGCAAGGTCTCCACATCCAGGCCTCCTTAAGGCCTCCCACTTCTCAACCCAGGTCCCACTGAGGCTGGGATCTCCTTTTAGGGCACAGGAAAAGGTGGGAGGTGCCTGCGTAAAGGTACCTCTCTCATGCCTGCCTTCCTGGCATTTCTACTGGGTGTCTATGGCCCACGTCTCCCCTGTCCCCACATCTTGACACTCTTCTTCGGTTAAATTAAAAGTACCCCTCACAACACTTCCCTGCCAGGCATGGGAAGTCCCATCCACTAATTAAGCTCAGCTAGGTATTAGCCCAGACTTGCTCTAAACACACGTGCACACTTGTGTGCATATGCTCAATCCTCACACAACCCATATCCAGATAAAGAGACTGAGGTTTAGGGTCCTGTATAGGAAAGACATTTGACAACTCAGTGTGACTGGGTACTGGTGGGCTATGAGGTGTACAGAGCAGGGAGTGCTGGAACCAGCTGGCTCTCCTGAAACAAACCTTCCCCCTCATCACCACCACAACTTCCTCCTTTGAAGTCCCTGCCTACTGGTGACCTTTCTGGAAACTGTAAATCCAGGGCTCTGGTGGACATTTCCCCATTAAACATACCTCGATACCAGATGATTCGGGGTGGGGGGACCCCAGATGCCACACACTGTAGCACAGCCTCTTCCCCGACAGCTGTGAGAACCACAGCGTTGACCGCAGAAACAGAGGGTGGGTCTGTGAAGGCCAGAGGAGGGAACATGGGGCTGGCTGCTCTGAGGCCAGACCTTCCCTAGCTTTCTCCCTCTACCTGCCCCCCACACCCCTGGCACCCATGTTTGCTTCCTCGACCCAACTACCTGGACTACCAATCCCTTGCATGGGTGTTTTGTGTCTCCCCACCAGACTTTAAGTCCCACGTAAGGAGCCGTGGACTCACAACTATACCCATGGAGCCTGGTGTATCACAGACACTGGGTGTCCTTGAGCAGGGAGGAAGCAGTGTGTCCTGAGACAGGATGGCCCAAGTAAGTACCTGTGTAGTAGAGGGTGATTGTTTCCTCATCTGTGCCGACTTCATTAGCAGCCTGGCAGCTGTAGTTCCCAGCATCCTCTGGGGCTACTCCCTGAATGATGAGCGTTCCTTGGGCATCCACATGGATTCTGGAATTGTGCCAGAAAAACATACGACATATGGTGGCTCCATAGTCATCATCAATATCAAACTAACGTCACGAGTCAATGACACCCAGACCATGCCAGGTTTCTCTGGGTCAGTCGTTTTTAGCCCACAGGGCTCTTCCTCAAGGTCTGAACACCTGACTACCCAGGCCACACTATACTTGATAGGCAGATGCCACATCCCTTTTTGAGAAAACCCAGGCTGAGATTCCCTCCCAGCACCCTGTCCAGCTACCGCCAGGCTCTGAGTTCTCCTCCCACCCACTCACCTGCTGTCCTCTGGCAGGGCGAGGCCCTCACGGCTCCAGGAGATATGGGGTGTGGGATACCCTGATGCCGAGCAGCTGACCCTCATCTCCACACCCTGGGAGACATGCTGGGACCTGGTATTGATGCTGACTTGAGGGGCCTCTGTAGATGAGAAGAGTCCTCTGACCAGCCTGGGCTCCCCACGCCAGTTCTGACTGACCCACAGCCACAGTAGGGGTGGCAGTGGAGAGGAAACACAGGTTCCAGAGTCAGAGTTCCCAGGTGGCACCCCTGGAGGTGGGGAGGCTTGGCACTAACCCGGTACCCGCTAGGGCCTCCCATTTGGAAATTCTTGCCCTGGATACTTGCTTTGAGCCGGCACCCCTGGAGTTCTTGGGCATCCAGTAGGTGCCAGAGCTGGGGACAGTATATCTCTATGACCATGAGGTGAACCCCATGGCCTACCCTAAAACTGACTCCCAAACTAGGTTCTTTTAAGTGGGCACTCACTCTCAGTCCGCAGACCCAGTGAGGCTCAACCCAAATCCTCTAAAAAGGCAAAGGCACCCACTTCTGTGCCAAGGAAGACATAATTAATCAATCTCTGTCTTGTAGAGCCCAGACAAGTCCTTTTAACACACTCCCAGCACCAATAGGAGTTGCTGGCTCAATAAAGAGCACTTGCTAAGTTGCTGGGTTTTTACCTTTGGTGAACTGGCACTCCAGGGAGGAGGACTTGAGGAGATTGAAGCCATACCCCATCCTGAAACTCCTATACAGATGCTCTTTCCTCTGCCTGCTCTATCATCATCCAGGCAGTACCCCCAGCTATGCCCAGGCACATCTGACCTCTGAGCCCTCACCCTGCCCCAGCCTAGTATGATTAACCTCCAATAGTGAATATAACTTAGCTAGATGGAGACAGAGTCTCCAAAGTTCCAAGGTTAAGCAGAGGTAGGGGCTTATGGTGTCCCCAGTGAACATGAGGTAGAATGCTGTGCTAGGGAACCAGCAAAAGTGGGAGGGGTCTCACCTCGCACCAAGAGCCAGGTGGATGCCCTTGTGACCCCATTGGCATTGCTGGCCACACACTGGTACTGCCCACCATCACTGGGGACGATGTTGCTGACTTCCAAAGACAAGTCATGCAGCTGGGTGACTCGGCCTGCTGTGACTGGCAAGGCGCGCCAGTCCCGGACCCATGTCAAGTTGTAAGAAGCATCACCTAGGACTTGGCAGGACAAGATGGCATTCTCCCCTGGAGACGCAGTCACATTAGGTCCAGGGACCAGCTGTGGTGGAGGGTCTGTAAGGACAGTGGGATAGGAGGGATTGAGGGACCGGGGTAGGGAACAGCTGTCCCCTGTGCCTCAGGACACGTCAGCCAGCAAAGCAGCCTGCATCTGCTCTCCATTCGGGGATTCTGGCCCCCGGGGAGATTGCGTGTCCCCTGTCACACTCTCCCTAGGGTGCTATCAAACCCTGGAGCTCTCCACAGCATGGACGTGCTCACGAGCCACAGTCAATGTGCATCCAACAGCCCTTCTCAGATCTTCACACCCTCCCAGCCAAACATCTCTGCCAGGAAGAAACCGGCCAGGAGAGGGGGAAACTGTGGGAACATCTCTGTCCTTCAGCAGCGTGGCCTACGAGCAGCCCGAGACAGACAAGGCCAAAAAGAAATGCCGCTAAGTCTGTTCTCGGGAATACAAACCACCAAAATGACAAGATCAGAGACCACCCGCTAGAAGAGCAGGACCAACGGGTCACGTGCACCTACAAAAGATGAAAGTGTCCCAGTGTGCATGTGGGGGCTCGTGACCCCCACACTTGGGAAGCAGGGGCAGGATTGCTGTGAATTTAAGACCAGTCTGTTTCACATGGCCAGTTCCACCATAGCCAGGGCTACCTAGTGAGACTCTGTCTCAATTATAAAGGAAAAAAAATACAATGTTATTGAAAATGCTTAGAAGTATCATGTGGGGACAAACAGGGAAGCTGAACTATAGATAAAATGAAGCAGTACTGAAATATTCATACATTGGTGTGTGTGTGTGTGTGTGTGTGTGTGCGCGCGCGCGTGTGTGTGTGTGTGTGTGTGTGTGTGTGTGTAGACTATGTCTTCCTCTGTAGCCCTGATGGATCTGGAACTCATGTAGCCGAGGTTGACCTGAAACGTGTGGCAACCCTCCTACCTCAACTTCCATTGTGTTCGTCTCTGGCCAGGGGAACTCAGTTTAACAGGGTGATGCCATGTTTTTAGGGTTATGTATTGAAATGTCAAGGTGTTATAACTTAGTTTAATGTAGCTTGGCAAAAATGAAAAAGGTTAGTGTGACCAGGTATCAGTACACAGCAGACCAGTTCCTTGGCCCCGTCCTCTCCCCTGCTGTCTTTATAAAAGGGGCTCAGACTGGCTCGCTAGTCAGGTTGTTGAAATCTCCCATAGTCTCACTCCCCCCCCAGAATGTCTGAGAAAACGTTCCTTGGAGGAGCTGGGGAGATGGCTCCCTAGGTAAAATGCTTGCTGTCCAAGCATTAGGACCAAGGTTTAGATCACCACAAAATCCAGGCGTGGTAACACTGCACTCCACCAGTCTCTCTGAAATTTGCAGTCTTTCCTAGGTCCCACGAGGGATGGCGGGGCTCAACAGAGGGAGGACCGCCAACCCCTGCACACGTGCACACGGGATGGTGCCCCTGAACACACACGCATATACCACACACAAAGAGAGCTCATCAAATGCTAGACTTGGGGGACTGCGAATGGCTTCAGTGTCCTGGTTTATGTTTTCCCATCTTTCTGCCTGGTTTATGTTTTCCCATCTTTCTGCCTGGTTTATGTTTTCCCATCTTTCTGCATTTCCTTTCTTCGCTACAGGATAATTTGGGTCTCTAACGAGGAAATCCAGTCTCATTCTGGGACTGTCTATGGCATCCCCGGCATTCTAGGGCTCAGTGGTGACATCACGGCAGGAAGTAAGTCACCCTGAAAGAACACCAGGCAGGTAACTGATATCAAGCTGGGCAACCGACCCCTACAAGGCCCAGGTGGTCAGTGTGTAGGAGAGACTGTCCCCAGGTGCCAGCTGGCTAGTATTCTGCCCCAGAGATGGAGAGTGAGCGGAAAGAGACCCCAGCGGAAGGGAAGGAGCGTGGTGAACACACAGAGAAAGATAGACCTGTGATGACAATCTGGGCGTCGGCTTGTCCTGTCCCGGCTCTGCTGACCGCTATGCACTGGTACGTGCCTTCCTCGGCCTTGGAGGCCCGTGGGATCTCCCAGCTGCTGTTCCCTGACCCCCTGTAAAAGCAGCAGGCAGTGTGTTCACTCTGACCCCAGCCAGGTCCTCCCAGCCTAGGAGGGGGGTGAGCTCAGGCCCCCAAATCTTGCACAGAGGGAAGTCCAAATCCTCACTGAGGCTCAGTAAGAAGATTCAGGAAAATTCCACAGTAGGACATGTGAGCTGAACTCATGCCTTGGCCTCTCTCAACTCTGGACTCTCATCCTAAGGAAAGGGTCTAAGGGGTCCCTCCACTCCTGACCCCAACTTCTGGGCCCACTCATGGATAGGACCCACTCTCCCCATCCCCAACAGGGCTGACCAGGATGACAATCAAACTGAGTCCAGGTCTCTCTCCTGTTGCCCACTCTTTGAGATCTGTCCAGGGCACAGGAGCCCCAGGGCCAGGGACAATTGCTGACCATCGGTCACTCACTGAAAGTGCCGCTCCTCGCCCAGCCTCACTCCATCTCTCTGCAGCTGCAGTCGGAAGGGGAGGGTGCTATACACAGAACAGGACACCAGCAGGGGTTGCTGTAGATAACCGTGGATCCTGGGGGCCATGCTGACCAGCGGCACGCCTGTAGGCAAGCACAAGGTTCAGAGCCCTGCCGTGCCGTCACAGAGCCTGTCCCCGGTACCTTACCACACAGAGGCCCTTAGGAACAAACAGGAGGCGGAGGCCAGTCCAGAGGCAGTGAGCGGTTCCATTCAGTGTCATGCAAGGCAGGTCACTTACCTCTCTGAACCTCAGTTTCCGCCTCTCTAAAATGGGAGTGATCCCTCCAAAGTTCAGGGACCATCAGAGAGTAGAAGAGCCAGGGGAAGTGGGGAAGAGGATGTGCAAAGCTGGCTCTAGGCACAACACGACCATTGCACTCACAGACACCAGATCTGCACTAGACTGGGCCTGTCAGCATCCTGTCCTGGAGAGGAGAAGGCCTCCTGGGAATCCTCTCCTCTGTGAGGACTTACACACAGTTCATGGTCAGTGGACAAGGAGGAACCATTTTCTTCAGTTGTGTAGACACTGGTAAAATGCCGATGTTCATATAAACAAACCCTCACTCATGTCCCCATAAGCAACCCCAAGGAAGTTCATCAGGCTGTCCAAAAGAGACCTGAAGCCAAACAGGAAGTAGTTGGGAGGGGCTGGTGGAAGTGGGAAGAGGGAGAAGGATGGGGATGCTGGCGCGACCAAACTACATCATGGGTGTATGAGATGACATCACAAAACCCAGTAGTACATAGTACTAATAAACACATGTTAAGAAAATGTCTTTAAAGTTTTGAGCAAAGGTTAAGAGACTGTAAACCAAATTAGCTTCAAGATGGACTCGACTTGGTATCATCCATGAGATGCCATAAAAATGGGGGTGGCGATGGCCCTGGTATGAGGGACTGGCAACAACTGACAGTGGAGACAACTTCACCATGGCTTCTGAGGAAGCCAGTTAGCAGAGAGACCTGCCTGGGACCAGCTCTGAGGTCAGACGCTACCCACTGTGTGGGTGGGGCTATGCAATGGGCTCTTCTTTTCTTTTCTTTTCTTTTCTTTTTTTTTTAAGATTTTCTTTATTATGTATACAATACAGTGTGCTGCCTCCATGTATGACTGCATGCCAGAAGAGGGCATCAGATTCCATTATAGATGGTTATTAGCCACCACGTGGTTGCTGGGAATTGAACTCATGACCTCTGGAAGAACAATCAGCATCCTTAACCTCTGAGCCATCTCTCCAGCCCCAATGGGCTCTTCTTTAGAGTCTCCAGTTCACCCCTATTTGTCCAGTGAAAAACAAGCCCAGTGGGAAGACGGCTGGAGATGTGACATTCGCGGCATTTTTGAGATAAAGCAAAAAGCTTCAAGGAAACTCTCACAGCTTGTGATGAGCCCTTAGGGGCCTCTGTTGGACACTACTGGCCTCCTCACCTGACCCTCATCTGGGGATCAACAGTCTCTTCCCCTGTGTTGTTTTTAGGAGGCCTCTGAGAAAGTCCCCAGCAGGGTCAACCACAGCCCACAGTGCTGGCAAGGGCTCAGTCCATGCGGCTGCCTTCTTTGCACCCCAGCCAGAGGGGACAGGAGCCCAGGAAGATGCTCCAGGGCTGAGACAATGCACCAGACAGCCTCAGAGGCCAGGCTGGGGGCGGGGAGCATGGCGGGTGACATCATGCCCTGGGCTGTCTGCCACATCCCCAGGGATAGGGGTGTCAGGCTTCCAGCCACGTCCTCAGCTGCGTGTGCAGCTGCTACTCACCCCCGCAATCTGGAAGCCTTTTCCAGACAGCTTGGTTACCCCTCTTTTGAGCAGAAAGGGCCCAGGCACCTGAGACCTACCACACACCTTCAAACCCAGAGCCAACCTGAGACAAATCCTAGCCTCCTCTGCTCTGAAAAGTAGGGAGGCAAAAACTACCCTGGTCCAACCCTGCCCATTCCCATTGGAGTGGGCAATGGAGACAAAGCCCACAGCTGCGTCTCAGATCTCTGGTTCTATCTGAGAGGACAGAGGAGACAAGTCTCCCCTGATGAAATCTCTGTAGAAAGTTTCCCCTCAGACTGTAAAGGCAAATCACAGATGCTCGGGAATAGCATCATGGTTCAGAGGCCAAGAGGCCCTGCGGCCAGAGTCGGGAAAAAAGAGGAGGTGTCTCAGCCAGAGGTCTTCAAGAATTGCCCTTGGTGGACATTATGCATAGCCCCAAGAACTGGCCTGCCCTCCTGCCTTCCCACCTGCCTGCCCTCCTGCCCTCCTTCCTGCCCTCCCTGCACCCTTATTGGAAAGGGATTGGAGACTGCCCCACAAAGAAGTGTGAAATGCATGTCACTTCCAGGGGTAGGGAGACGGTGGGCCCAAGGAGGGCAACAGGGCCTGGCAATGAGGTCAAGTGGCCTAGGAAACCAGGTTCCCCTGCCAGGAGCAGAGGTGAAGCTGGGAAATCCAAGACTTTCTCCTGCCCTAGGAGCTCTCTACCTTCGGGGCACAGGGACCAGAAAAAGCCACACATATGAGAGCCAGTATAGCGACATAGTGGCATCAGCAGCTGCTGAGTGTGGTCTCAGGCACCCCTGTATAGCTCTGTGCACACTGGATGCTGGGGTCCTTGGGACAACTCTATCTCCTATGACCCCCTAGAACTTCCCTGTGGGAGTGCTCAGAGAAAGGCAGTCCCTCTGTCCACTTTTAAGTGGGACACTCCATACACCTCAGGACTGCTACAAGTGGGCAATAGGCCAGTCATGGCAGTGCTCGGCCCACACTTCCCTGCACCATGGCTTGCACTTAGCTTTGGGGGCCTTAGAACAAATAAATGAATGTTGAATGGATGGCTAGATGGTTGGATGACTATATGGTTGAAAGGATAAAAGGGTAAAACAGTGGGTGGGTGGGTGGGTGGCTAAAATGATGAATAGATAAGGAGCTAAATGATGGGTGGGTAAATCAGTGGATGCTCTGCTGGTTTGATGTAGCAAGGTGGGCAGATGGACACTGGGATAAATACATGTGGATAGATAAATGGATGGGTAGATGGATGGATGGATGGATGGATGGATAAACAGATGTGACTACATGAATGAGTGAGCTGCTGATGAATATATAGATGGGAAGATCGCTAAGCAGGTGGATGGATGGGTAGGTGTGTGCATGGGTGGACAGATGGGCAGCAGGGTATGCAAAGGGGAAGGAACGTGAGTGAGTAGGTGTATGGATGGCCTTGTTCTAAATCTTCAAGCTGAAGGTGATGTCTGGATCATGTCGGGATTTGTCATGACACCTAACAGGGAATAGCTGGCCACAGAAGCTTTGCCAAACTAATTTAGGCAGGAAATGCTTCCGGGAAGACAGGGCACTCACCTGGGGCCACCCCACTGTAGGAAACTCCAGAGACACGGAGGAGGGGATTTCCCTCATGGTCTTGGCCCTTCACCTTGAGATAAAAACGCTCCTTTGGTACATGGAAGGGTGGCCCAGTCCACAGCTGGTGGGTGGAGTCATTGGAGAGAAACTGTGTGGGCAGAGTGAGGAGAGACTTCCCTGAACTGTGTGAGAGTTCCACAGATTCAAGGTGACCAGGTGCCTGCAGACCCGTAGAGTTGATCACCAGGGAGATGGGTACGCCTGCAAAGAGAGAGAGGGAATGAGCACTGGACTCTGGGACTGCGAGCCTGACCCAGCCTTCTTGGTCCTCCTTCACCCACGCTGCATCCTCCCTACCTCTCCCTGAGCGAGCTAAGGTTGTAGGTGGGTTAAGGAAGGACGAGCCCCGTGGCGCTGTCCGTGGTCCTGAAACAACCGCTGCCTCTCCACCCTGCCTGCATTAGCTGTATCCCCTGCTTCTAAACTCGGAAGCATAGACCTGGACTGAGCTTTCACCATTTCCTTAGTTTATTTGGGAGATTGGGTCAGGTCTCTTCTCCTTTCAGTTACAATGACTTTTAAAGAAACACTGAGTCTACACATGAATGAAAGAATCTAAATGTGAGTTCCCAGGAAAGCCGAGTCTGTAAGCATGGGGGGGCGGGTGGGGGGGGGCTGTATCCTTCAGTCAGTAGTATGTAGAAGTCCCTCCAGGTCAATCACTGGTGTGTAGGGATAGTTTCCTGTACTCAGCTCACCGCATGTGGTAGCTGCTTGCCCTAGTCCAGGCATCTAAAGTTCAGTTAGTCACAGACTCCCCAAGTCCTAATATTCCCATCATAGAGCCTAAGCCAAGCACTCGTTAACATTTCCAGTTTCTTCCTCCACCCTCTTCTTCATCCTGCCCATCCCCCTTGAAGATCTGGTGATTAATCCAAAGCCTTGCAGACACATTGCAAGCATTTCACCACTAAAGCTATATTTCTAGCCTTGTTTTTTTTTTTAACTTTGCATGTGTCTCCTTCTTTTCACACAGTTAAAATGGCTTTTAAAGAAAGAAACATGGAGTCTGCATATGGCACAGAAGACTCTACATGTGAATTCCAGGGAAAGTCAAATGTGCGTGTGCACATACACTCTACAGCACATGTGGTCAGAGAACAACCTGTGGGGGTTGGTTCTCTCCTTCCACAGGGTAGCTTCCAGGGACTGATGTGAGGCCTTTATCCACTGAGCCATCTCTCTGGCCCACGTTTTTACTTTTTATTTTAAGTCATAGCCTTGCCAAGTTACCCAGCAAGCTTTGAATTTGCAATCCTCCTGACTGGGACTTGGGTAGCTGGACTATAAGCCTGTGCCACTGGGTCTTGCTTAGAGTGTCCCTTCTCAACTAGCTTGTTGAAGGGTTTCAGTTTCTCCACTTTCCTTGCTTTCTTTCTACAAAGTAAATACCAAATGAAGTCCCAGGCTCATCACACGCCAGTGAGGGACCACTACCTCCAATTTGCCCCCCCATTCCAGCCTCCTCCATATGATCACCAAGACACTTTTGATAAACCAGCAGCTCACTGGCACTTGTCCCTCCTCTGAATTAACAGGGTACAGACAAGATGTCACCGAAGGAAAAGGAAGAGAAAAGGTAAAATGTTCACCTTACCACCATGAGCACCTGAGTTCAACACCCAGAGGCCACTGGGCATAGTGGTGCACACAATTCTAGTGCTGTGGAGGTAGAACTAGATAGTGGTTCACATAATCCTAGTGCCTGAGGGACAGCTAAACTAGCCTACTTGATGAAGTCAAGGCAGTGAAAGACCCATTTCGAAAAGTAATTGATTGCGGCTGGAGAGATGGCTCAGAGGTTAAGAACACTGGCTGCTCTTCCACAGGTCCTGAGTTCAATTCCGAACAACCACATGGTGGCTCACAGCCATCTATAATGAGATTTGGTACCCTCTCCTGGCCTACAGGCATACATGGAGGCAGAATGTTGTATACATAATAAATAAATCTTAAAAAAATAATTGATGGTTGGGAACTGGAGAGGGGACTCAGAAGTTAAGAGCTCTGGCTGCTCTCCCAGAGGACCCAGGTTTAATCCTCAGCACCCACATAGCAGCTCATAACTGCCTGTAACTCCAGTTCCAGAGAAACTGGTGCCTTCTTTTGGGTTCTGTGGTCACTGCATACACATGGTGCACATCTATGCTGACAAAACACCCATACACATGAAATTTTAAAATGAAACATAAACAATTGGCGGCCAGTGCCTGAGGAATGATCCTAGAGGATATCCTCTGACTTTCACATACACACGTGTGCACACGTACACACATGTACCCAAACATACTTGAACACATATACACACAGGAAAATAAGAAGGCAGGAGAAGCAGGGACTCAACAACAAAAGAGATCTTCAGGACTGCTTTGGTGGCTGGAGGGATGCTGGGAAGGTAAATGTTACCTCCTGGGCTGACGGAGAGGAAGCTGGCTCAGGGTTGGTTTGTCATCCTGTGGCCCAGCAGGACCCATTCTGCAGTCACCGTGGCTCACAGTCAGCCTACCTTGATCCTCCCACCACCTCCCAAAGCCATTACCTTCCTCAGAGCCCAGGGCAGGTACCTTGCAAAGGCCATTCGATGGTGTGGTTGAGGTCCAGAGAGGGCTGCATGGAGAAGCCGGCTCGGAAGTTGATGTTGCTGATGCCTGATATTCTCACTGAGTGGCGGCCACTGCTGTACACCTATAGCGGGTCCCCACCAACCCATGTCACCAGAGCATCAGGCCTCAGATGTCCCTGGCCACAGCTAGTAAAGCCCACACCTGTAGCTACAGCTTTCTAACCTTTGTAAACACGTGGGCAAGGTACCTGCTCCCCAAAGACACAGAAGTCCAGTTGACCCACTCTCCTTCTAGAGGCTTCTCTTTCTGCTCTCTCCTAACTCCTGCAGGCCCTGCCTGTTCTCCTGCATGTCTACCCTCCCACCACACCTTCCCTGGAGGCATTGTGGCTCTGGTCTCAAACACCCACACATCAGATGGTCAGTACAGCCTTCACCTGCAGCTGCGGCCACAATGCCCTGCACCCCATAGTCAATCATCAGGAGCTCCCGCTCCTCCAACAGGTCATGCCTGTCTCTTGCCTGGCTTCCAGCATCTTCCAGATACAACAGTCTCCTGTCAGATCTGTCTCTCTTAGTTGTATCTCCCAAAGTCACCCTTGCTTCGTTTACCCTCCCTACCCAGGACAGGAGTCTGAGTCATGTGCCAGTTGGACTATTCACTGAAGTTCCTTTCTTGACCTTTCTGAATATCATCCCAAAGCACTCCATGCCCTCACAGTTGAAAATCAGGTTGTTCCTTGGCTTTTGACGCTGCACTCACTCCTACTGATAGACCCACATCGCTGCCCACACATCCCAGGCTCTCTGCCTGAAATTCCCCCGTTGGCGTGTCCCTACCTTGATGGCCCACAGCCCAGGGTGCTCAGGCTTAAAGGCTACGACCTTGGCTGAGTCTGGAATGTTGAGGAGTACGTTGAGACCTTCATCTGTCTGCAGGACCCTTCCTGTGGAAGCATCAGGTGCCACTCAGTCTTCTCTCTTCTCCCAGGGTCCCTAGGTTCCCCACCCTATCTCCAGGACCCCACAACCCACCAACACCAGCCTCAAGTGCCCTTGGGACTGACAAGAAGATTGTTGTAAGTCCTCATTGGTCAGTTGCCACCAACCTTCCAGCTTCTTCATCTGCGGGAACACCTCTCTGCTCCACTTGGCGTCCCCTCACTCCCCCCTAATTTCTGTATCCTCTAGTGTGAGCCCCTTGCCACCATTGCCTCTTTGTAGGGTATGGGCTTGTGTGTGGTCTATATCTGTGGGGTGTGTATGCATGTGAGTGTATGTATGCATTTGACATGTACATATGTCTGTTTCCTCCTCTCACCAAGTGGGAGCCAAAGATGGAATTCAGGTCTTCAGGCTTGGCAGCACCTTTACTCATTGAATCTTCTTACTGGCTCATTTTCTTTTTCCGGGACAGGGTCTCTTACTGCACTTGGAGCTCAACCATTTGGCTGACCAGGGAGCTCAGGGACCCCTTGCCTCCACCCCTCAGTGCTGAAGTTACTGGTATGGCTGCCACACACAATTTTAACATGGGTGCTGAGTATCCAAACTCAGGTCCTCATGTTTGTGAGCAGACACTTTATTGACTGAGCCATTTCTCCAACCCCCTCTTCCCGTGGCCACTTTTCATCTCATCCTGAGCTTCCAGCCCAGTCTTGGATCCAAAGAGGGGGTTAGGCAAGGAGCACATACCCAGTGGATCCCGGACTTCAATCTCAGGCCCTGGCCCGCTCAGTGAGATGGTGACCTCCTTCAAGCTGGGGTCGAAAGGGATTTTCCACGTGTGCTCCCCTTCCTCCTCATGGTCTGCAGACAGCAGATGTACTTTGGAGGCCTGGATCGCTGACTCCACCCACTTTAGCACCTGAAAAAGGTACAGAAGTTGAACTCGGGAGTGTGACCAGGGTTTGACATGTCTGGTCACCTGATGCAGCTCTAACTAGCTTCTGCTATATGCAGAACCTACACACTCCCTGTGGATTTGGGGTTAACAATCTGTTCAGCGCCCAAGGCCACAGACCGCCACTGTCCTACACTAGGCCTGATTGGCTCTTCTCCCCTCTTGGTATCCATGGCTCCAAATGAAGCCAGTATATTGAGACAGGTGACTCAGAGCTAAGAGATGCAGGCACGGTCTTCTTCTTCTTCTTCTTCTTCCTCCTCCTCCTCCTCCTCCTCTTCCCCTTCCCTTCCTCTTCCTCCTTTTTTTCTCCTTGTCCTTCTATTGAAATTTTTTCATTATTTTACAGACCAACTTCAGTTTCCCCTCCATTCCTCCTCCTCTGTTCAGAAAGGGGCAGCCTCCCATGGGAGTCAACAAACTACGTCATCTCACATCGAGGCAGGACCAAGCTCCTCCCCCTGCATCAAAGCTGGGAGAGGCCTCCTTGCATGGGGAATAGGTTCCAAAAGCCAAACAAGCTTCTGCAGGACAAGCTCCTGCCTCTCATCTGTAGCCCCCATGAGGAAGCTGCTGTGCATACTGGGCAGCTAGGTATGGAATCTCCATGCCGTGTGGTTCCTGAAGCCACAGGCTCCTCACGGGTTGCAGATCATCTAACCAGGACATGGAAACCTTTAGTTGATCAAATACGCTAAAGCTAAAAATCTGTAGTGTGTGATTGGGAGTCACTGTGGGGAGCGCTTGTCTCATGTGACAGAAGCTCTGGGTTTGATCCCCAGCACTAAAAAAAATTTCCTTGTACTACACCAATTCAAGGCAAAACACTGAATATAACTTCTGCATTCAATAGGAATGGTGTTCAGAGGCCAGAGCGTCCTTCTCGAGGACCCAGAGCCTTTTTGGAAAAATGCCCTCTGCTAAATGTGGAAGGAATGATGCAATTAGGAAACCATCATCTTACAACTACTAATGAAATAATTGTTTCGGGCAAGGATCTTCTTTGGATGTTAAAAGCAAAGGGTGTAAGATTGATGGAGACTAAATATCCACACAGAGCCAGGGTGTCACCCACAGGCACTGAAGTCAGTGTGGGGTGTGGAGACACGGCCTTGCCATGCACGGCTGCCTGCCACCATTGTAATCAGTGACACAATTTGTCATCGGCTACAGTAAGACCAGCTGTTTGCCTCTCGATGCCATCCATCAGGAAGAAGTCGCAACACCAACCCCAAGTCACCCCTCCACACACACTAACCACCCAGGCCTTGGGACAAACTCAGGTAAGAAGTAAAAAGCCAGGGGAGATGTTGGTGACACCATGGGACAAAGACTAGAATTCAGAACATGAGGCAGAGCCTCTTCAACCAGTGTCACAAAAAGGTGTGGATGGCTCCAGATTCGCGAGGACGTGATAGTCACGAGAACCAAGAGGGACAGGCAGCAATAATTAAAACCGGAGCCAGGAAGGCTTCTTCAAAAAACATCGTGAGGGGCTGGGGAGGTGACTTGGCAGATAAATCACTATGCAAGTGTAAGGACCAGTGTTCAGATGGCAGGCACCCAGATAAAAAGCTGGGTGGGCGTGGCAGCCCACCTGCCGTCCTAGTGCTTGGGAGGTAGAGACAGGATCGCTAGACCAAGCTGGCTCACTAGACTAGCCCAACCTGGGAATTTCCGGCACAGTCGGAGAGAGACCCTGAATCAATAAACACAGCAGAGAGTGGCGAGGTACATACGTGATGTCAATTCATCCCACCACATGCACACCACATGTACACATGCATGCAAAAGAAAAGATAAGACGTTCTGAAGTCAAACGGGGGGAAATCAAGCAAGGATTTGGTATGAGATCACAGTAATAAAAGTTCATTAATTCTACCAGAACAGTCTAGGCTATGGGAATACTATGGGTGGACTGACAGTGAGCTTCAAGTGAGAAGTATTTCACAACACACATGAGACCCTGGGTTCCAGTCATAGCAGCCAAAATAAAAAATAATTAATTATAAATTACTTATGGATAAAGTCTCATGAGCCAGCAGAATCCAGAGGGATAAGGAAGAGAGAAATGCAAGCAAGTGATGAATTGTTGGTGACGGTGAAACTTAGGGGAGGTCATTTGCTTGATTTTTGAGACAGGGTCCGGGTAGCCCTAGCTGGTCTAGAATTTATTGTGTAGACCAGGTTGGCCTCAGACTCATAGAGATCTACTCCCTTTGTCTCCAAGTACTAGAATTGAAGGCCTGTGCCATCATGGCCTGCCATTCATAGCAATTTTAAAAAATAAAAGTCATTTTATTTTTAGCAGGGCAGTGGTGGTGCACGCCTTTAATCTCAGCACTCGGGAGGCAGAGACAGGCGGATCTTTGTGAGTTCAAGACCAGCCTGGTCTACAAGAGCTAGTTCCAGGACAGGCTCCAAAGCCACAGAGAAACCCTGTCTCGAAAAAACAAAAAACACAAAAAAAAGTCATTTTATTTTTAAATTTTGTTTATTTATTTGTTTGTTGGTTGGTTTTTGAGACAGGCGTTCTCTGTGTAACATCCCTGCACGTCCTGGAAATCACTTACTTTGTAGATCAGGTTGACCTTGAACTCCCAGAGATTCACCTTCCTCTGCCTCCTGCTTGCTACCACGCCAAGCTTGAAAGCCATTTAAAAATGATAAAGATGTAGTGAGTCTATCACACACCTGGGCATGATGTCTGCCAATGTCAGTTGACTATAAATGCCTTCCTGCAACGCTGGAAGAAGAAAAAGCTCTGTGATTTTGCCACAGATATGAAACTGGAAAATAGTGGCTGGTGTGCTACCCGAAGGTCTTTCTGGCCCTAACTGGAAATCCTGCTCTGCCTACTGTGTAGCCTTCACAGCAGGGAAGGGACCTGGAAGATCTTCCCAAAATTTTGGGAATGAGTGTGTCTTACAGAGACTGAGTTCGAGCATGTGCCGCGAGACCTCAGTTATCACAGGATAAGAATTCAGCATTTCCCCTTTTTCCCCATATTTGGAGCGGCTTCATTCTCCTGTCTTTGCCTGGTGTTCTGGGAAACATGTCTCTTGAGAAGGCTCAACCTGTCTTGGCTGCTGGACTAGGACAGGGTTCCTTGTCTAAGTGGGGGAGGAAAGAAGACAGCGCCGAGGGATCAGCGAAGTCAGGATGGGACCGCCAGATGTTGAAGGAGCAACTCCGTGCCCAATGCCTGTTCTTCAGGTCACACAGTAGGGGCAGAGGATGGTGACCCAGAAAAGATGTCCCAGGCAGCAAGCGCCCAGACAAGTTGCATCAGCTACTATTCTGCTAGGGCTACTGCAAGCTGCTCTAGAATGTTCTGGTGGAGAGAAGATGCCCAGCAATTCAGGTTACTAAGCCACAAAGAGGCCTGGGACACGGACAACACCCTAATGACCCCAGCATGAAGCAGCTTGTCTAGGGTTGAGGGGGTGTGACTCCCGTGTTCACAGTAAATCCAGACCACCTTGTAGGACCAGACCGAGGATCAAGGCCTTCTGGACCTAGCCATGCTCCCAGGGCTCCTGAGCGGAATCGGGGAGCCTTCTGAGCAGAACGCTTTCATTAAGCAAGCACAGTGTTTATTTGGCGAGTATGATGGCTTCCAGATGTCTATGGGGTGGGGCCTGGGAGTCAGCCATGTGCTGGCCCGAGCTCTGGGTGCTGATGGAGAAGGAAGGAAAGAATCTGGCCTTGTTACACTCTGCCAGATGACTGCTTCTGGGCCCTTCGTGGCTGATAAATCATCCCAGAGGCACTGCCAGGGCGCTTAACAGCCAGGGCAGCTGAAGAAGCTGAGGGGCTAGGAAGAGTAATGGGGCTCACGGCTACAGATGGAGAAACTGAGGTTTCAGCCTGGAGTCACAGAGGGAGCACCCACCCAGTCCCAAGCCTCTGCCTCTTGATAGTTATGCACCCCAAATTCTCTACCCAGCTCTCTACCTTGCTGAGGACACTCTTGAGAGTGGACCCCTATTCTTCAGGGGGCTTCAGTGGAGTAGGGGAAGGAAGAAACCTCCATCCCTGCCCGGAAGCCTGGGGGAGTTCAGCTATGGTCACCTGTGCCCAACACCGTGCCCAGCACTCTCCCTTCACCCTGGTAACCACTCCATCAGCTCTACCGAGTACAAGGGAGGGAGCAGATAGTATCCTACTGCATGGGGCTAAGGACAGGGTTTAAGATCCCCTGAAGGCGACAGAGCTGTGATCTGCTGCAACCCCTGTCTTACCCCAGCAGCCCAGGTCTCAACCTCTCCACTCCCCTGAATGCTGCTGAGAAGGGTTGGGGATGAGCTCATCTCTGGTCCCTCCTGCTCCATCCGTCAGAACCACTTCCTCCCTCCCACTGTTGCAGAAAGCAAGCCACCTCTCATCGTAGGGACTTGCAGAATCTGGGTCGTTTGTCAGGTGTAGTGGCTGCTGCCAAACAGGAGATGTGTCTCAACCCCCAGAAGAGGCTAAGGTGAAGAGCAGGCTGTGGGTGGGGGAAGCTTAGGGCTCTCCTGGGAATTCTAGAGTTATTCCCGGGCAAGACAATGGGGTGCATCCAGCTCTTCTGTCCCTTCATGTTCCCTATCACCCTCCAGCATCAGCATCATCTGTAACTGAATGAGGACTGGGCAAAGCCTGTGATGCACACACAGGATGTCATGGTCCTACCCAAAGCTTGGCTTTAAGAAATGCCCACCTTGGGCTCAGGACAAGGGCTCAGTAGCTAACAGTGCATGATGTGCCTGCTTGAGAACCTGAGTTCAGACTCTGGGAACCACACAGAAGCTGGAGCGTGAGCATGTGCCTGCAACCCAGCTCAGTGTGGAAGGTGCACAGACACACAAGCCCAGTGGCCCTGCTTAGTTTCTGCTTTAGAGAAATATTGTGACCCTGAAAGTCAAGCGAGAGCAACTAGGGAAGGTGCCCAGTGCTGACGCCAGTCTCCAAATGCACACAAATGCACAAATTCACACCTGGACACACAGTCACATACACCAAACACCCTAGGACAAACCCAGTGTCACAGTGCTTGCCCCACTATGGATACACATAGTCACATATACCAAACACCCTAGGACAAACCCAATGTCACAGTGCTTGCCCCCACTATGGATACACATAGTCACATATACCAAACACCCTAGGACAAACCCAGTGTCACAATGCTTGCCCCACTATGGTCATCCACTGTGCCAGGATGATCAGAGTCCTAAGTTGCCTTGCCAGTGGCAGAGGTTCTTCGATTCTGCCCCCATATACTGTGGAATAAACTCCAAAAGGGGGCTCCTTCAGACTGGGAGGCCAAGTTTACAGCCAGAACACGCCAAGTGCCCCCAGGACAGAGATCCTCTTGTTCAGACTGGCTGCATCCTCCTTGACAGTGCATACAGCAGGTGCTTAATAAATGACCACAATGGAGTGTGCAGCATATATCGATCCTGCTGCCTAGAGTGTATGTTGTTTGCTTCATATGCCTCCTCAGAAATCTGAAAGACTTCTCCCAGCCAGCCCCACTGGACGGGCTTCCCTGGGGGGAATAACGAGAGCCTTGGCTGTCCCCGCCACTTTCCCAGGCTTTCTAAGTGTCTGGGAACATCTAGAAAGATCCAGATCCAAGGCATGAGGCTCTCCATGCCCAGGAGCATCCGTGCCATCATGCGAAGCCCAACCCAGCTGTCAGGGGTCCTACCAAGTGAGACCACCACAGCGAAGAGCTTACGGGCTTGCCTAGGGTGCCTGGAGACGGGGTCCTGGCAAGCTGTCCTCAGCAACTCGCCTTGCCTCTGTCTGGGTTGTCTCGGAAGGAAGGAAGTGTCTCCCCTAAAAGCAGGGACGAAGCTGTCCCTCCACTCTGAAGTGCCTCCCGCCCTCACGTGGGGCTCGGTGCCAGGAGAGGCTGACGAGCCAGAAATGAAAGCCTGTTGTGTCACAGAGATGCATAAACGCCATCTGTCAACAGGGAGCCGAGGCACGCTAATCTAAACACGGCCCCAGAGACCAATCCTCTCGGTTCATAAATACACAGCTCACAAAACCCATCCTGGAGGCCACTGGCTGCCTCCGAGACACCTCCTTTCCCAGAGCAGCAGGCACGGGATCCCAAGTGCTCTGTCCCCAGTTACTTCCCAGCAGCACCCGTTACCCCTCTTGAGTGTCTGCCTGAAGTGCCCTGCACGGCCCAGCCCTGAGGGTATGCTATCTAGGAGCATTAAATAATAACCCAAGCGCAAAATGACGATTATGTAGAGCAAGTACAGGGAGTGGGAAGGGACGTGGAAAGAGATTTGACCTTGGCAGGGAGTGGAGGATGGTTTCCTGGGAAGGTGCATCTATCAGGGACTGAGGAGCTGAGAAATGGAAGCTTGAACAAAAGCCCTGGGGCCAGAAGAGCAAGAGAGAGGCTGGCTGGGCTCTGAGGGCTGGGCAAGAGGAAACACAGGCAGAGGTTCTGGGCAGGGGACAACAGGAGGGACATACAACTCGGATTTGGTGCCGTGTCCTGTGTTATGCAGGGTTCATTCCATACAGGCTCAGGAAAGCTGGGTGTCAGTATTGAGCAACACTTCTCGCTCTGCCCTGTGAGACCATGACCATGGCTTGAACTCAGCTAACACTGGAGGATTCGCAACACGGAGCCAAGCTTCTTGGTTCAGTCAGAGAAGGTGGTTAGAGCCTGTGTTGCTAAGAAGGATGGGCACAGTAGAGGGAAGAGGGCTTTGAAGAGGAGATCGCTGTCATTTGGCCAGGGAGCAGGACAGGAACACAGAAACCTGGTGTGCTTTGAGCTTAGTGAATCTGGATGTCGAACCCTAATGGAGTTAAAGCAAATCCCCAGGATCTCAGACCCAATCTGGGACAGTCTGAAACAACCTTACAGTCACACCAGAATCTGTCAAATCCTGGCTCTGCTGTGGGACACCCCAAGTGCTGCTCCAAGTCTCAGGCTTTACATTCAGAGGGCTCCCCCAGAGTGCCTGGGGGTTCAGACACTCAATGCAATGATGCAGAGCCTGGAGGTGGGCACTCAGGACCCTCCAGTGACAACCGCCAGGCAAAGTTCATCACCAAGCAAGACCCAACACCCTCACCCACAGGGGCAGCGGGCCCAGAAGAGACAGTCTGTCACGGCTCACCTCTGCCACCTGCTGCTTGTCCAGCTGGAACACCTGTCCAGAGCTGGTGGACGCGATCTCCTCGTAGGCCAAGTAGCCAGGATGGGTGCGGTCACCACAGTCCCCCGTCAGCACAAAGACCACCTGGAAGACGGGCAAATGAGCCTGGGCTTCCTACTGTACAGGGGGGACGTGGGGATGATGACAGTGTCCTGTGGGTGGGGACCAGGAGCTGACCCAGGACCCAGTGCTCGCACAGCCACTGACACAGCAGGTGTCTCATGAGTGGGATGGAATCTCTGGCAGAAAAGGGACAGGAGTGGACTCCTCTTGGAGTGGCCCCTGGGGGCTACTGTGAGACCCCTGAAGAACTCTAGAATACTATAGAGAGTAGCGATGCCATCCTAAGCCTGGGTGGAGGTTTTCCCCAAGAGCAGACTGACCCTGCTCCCCTCCCCCAGCCATCGGTACAAAAGCAAGAGGCAGAAGCCCCAACCTGTCTTCTGACCCTGACACAAGGACAAGGGGACATGATCTGCAAGAGCGAGGGCCGAGGAGGAGGGTGGGGGAAGCACTGCCCAGACTGATGGGCTATGGAAGGAAGGGGGGGGGTCTGCACCAAGCACGAGCCTCACCAGGAGGTGAGCGCCCACAGGCCCAGGCTGCAACCACACCTTTAGCGAGGCGCGGCTGAGACCCGCAGGGCTGGGCTCTGGAGCTGCAGGAGGGCAGCCTGGCTCTGCTCCCCGCCCTCACACTCCCTCCTCGGGCCTCCTGCATGGCTGCCCATCCCGTCCCTAAAACTGGCCTCTCACCTGTGACTGCTTCAGCTGCAGGAGCTGCAGAAGCTCGTTCTTCTTGTGGTAGTCTTTGGCACGCGCGTCAGAGAAGACATAGATGAAGGACCCAGGGTTGGCAACCTCCACGGCAGCCTTGATGGCACCCACGCTCATCTCTGGGCAGTCACCGCCTCCCTGGAGGATTGAAGTGCGTCAGCAGCTGCCACCCACACAAACGTCTAAAATCGGTGGGAGTCGGGAATCACCTCAGACCGCCTCCGTGGGGCTCACCGGGTCAGGCTGTGGTCTCTGTCCCTCCCAGCACCTGCCCTGTTGTGACTTTAGACGAATGCCACTCTTTCTCCCACAAGGATGAGTGACAGTCCCACCCTCTAGAAGGTATGGGATATGGCGGCAGAGCAGCCAAGGCATGAGCAAGCCTTATACGAGTGAGTGTGTAAATGTGTGATGTTGGTATATGTATTCTTGTGTGTGCACGAGTGTGTGGGGATGTTCACAGACATGGATGCAGTGTGTGTGGAGGCCACAGGTCAATGCCACGCATCCTCTTCTAACCCTCTTCCTTGTGTTCTCAGGCACATCTCTGGCTGAATATGGCGCTCGCTGATTGTGTCCGGCACACTGGCCAACCGGTCCCAGCAATCCTGTCTGTGCTTCCTTCCGCGTGCTGAGGTTACAAGCGTCGGTAATCACACCCAGCTTTTCACATAGATGTGGGGGATCTGAACTCAGATTTTTATGTTCGTATGGCAGGCACTTCACAGAATGAGCTGTCCCCACCCCCACCCCGCACACGAGCATTTTATTAGCACGTGACAAGGAAAGCTGAATGGGGGCAACTGCAGACAGGCTCAGGAAGACCTGTGCCAGCGAAGGTTTCAGGGATAGAGACTGGAGTGGAGCCAGACTGGGTAAGGAGAAAGGACCCCTGTGTCACTTGCCCTGGCATCGGGCCCTCAAGGAGACACACTCTACTCACACCCTCCCTGCCCAGCAGCACCTGGAGCTATTGTGGGGTGAGAACACACGCTGTTTAAAACCCAGTCCGCTGTAGCAGCTAACCCCACAACTCAACTTTCCTAGCTCACTTTCACCCCAGAAGGACAACCTGAGCCCCTAGTGTTCTCGATCCTTCTCCAGGCTCTGGAGGATCCAGTTATCTCTGGAGTCCCTGCTCTCAAGAGGCTGGTGGCCTCAGCGGTCATGAAAAGGACAGATGCTGGACACGGATGTTTTGTGAGGCAAAGACATTCAGGTGGCCAAGGACACATGACCTAGGCTCAGACCTGGCTTAGGGGTCTGAACCGAGCTGTCCCTCAGGCCCCCACACAAACCCTCAATGGAGCAGTCTCTCCCCTTCACTCATTCATAAAACAGCACTACATACCAGAGCTCCATGAGGTTCCATAGGATGAGGAGAGGAGTTCAAGGGGTACAGACTTCCAGAACCAACCTGAGGTCTGGGTTATGAACTGAGGGGGAGGCAAGGCAGGGAAGGAGGAGGACACTCCTTGGCTCTGCCATGGAAGAGGAAGAAGAATAAAGATGACAGGCAGCCCACCTGAACATAGAGCTCCCGCAGCTCTCTCTGGAATACCACTGGGTCTGCTGTGAGGGTCACTGGACCGATATCTGTGGGAAGAAAGAGACACAGGTGGGTTTCACAGAGCACCAAAGGACCAAGGGCAAATCCATTCCCCATTTCAAAAGCGGTACCAAGCCTCCTGTAGGAAATCCCCACTCTGCCATCTCGCCCATTCCTACTCCCGAAAGGAAGAGATGCTGGGAGAAACAAATAGAACAGGAAACAGCTCCTCCATTCTGGAACACACAGCAAGCAGCCAACCCCAGGACAAGCAGTAAGCTTGCTCGATGCTCCCCAGAAAGTCCGTCTCTCTGGGGAAAGCTGCAGATCCACACACTGGCTATGGGAGGGGATGTGGAGCAGGGGAGTGCCCCTCCAAGGCTGATGGAACTTCAGGACAGAACACAAGCTTCTTGGTTGAGTGATATGAGTCTACTAACTAAAGACTAAATTACAGGCAGGCAGCAGATATGATGCGGATAGTACGCAAAATGTAAGACTCACTTCCTGGGGAAGGCAGAGGGTGGTGGTGTGAGGTTCCATCCTTCTGCTCAGGATGGTAAGATGTCTAAAACTAGGGAGTGGTTTCCAGAATTTTCTTGGCTCTTGGTGGGTTGGGAACTGAAGTGTGTAAAGTGAAGCTGTGGATAATGGAGAACCACTGGAACCAGTTCCCAAACTCAGCAACGAAACAGATAAACTACCAGGTAAGAGTGTGGGTGCGTCTCACATGAAGCGAGCATGAAGAAAGAAGCCAGACTCGGGAGTGCGTCAGAACAGAAGCTGCCTGTGTGGTAGAGGAGCCTGGAAAAGGCAGAGGGATTGGGTATGGGGACGGTCGTGGTCTAGACCCTGAGAGGAGTGTGGGTTCTAAGGTGTGTCACCCCTTGAGAGCACGCAGCTGAGATTGATGCATTCTTTATCTGTGGATTTACCCTCAGTGGTCACCCTTGTGCAGGGACATTTTGTTCCCTGAACCACTGCCCAGACCCTGGTTGTTTCTGTGCCAGATAATAGCCTAGGGTATTTAAAATACAGATAGACAGACAGACAGACAGACAGACAGACGATAGATGTGTAGGTAAATAGATGATAGGTAGACAGAAAGATAGGCAGATAATAGAAAGGAAGGAAGAAAGGAAGGTAGATAGGTCGGTAGGTAGATGGATGATAGATAATGAATAGATGCATGGATGCATGGTTGGATAGACAGACGGCAGATGAATGGTGAGATGAATGATGGAAAGATGAATAGAGAAAGAGATGATAGATCGAGGATGGTCACCCTCCCTTCCTTGGTTTGGTTTTTTCCTTTGGTCTACATGGCAAGATTGAATGTCAGTCACCACTCAAGCCTCTTCTTTTGATTTTCTTTTTCTTTGAATATTTTACGTCACTGTTTTTTTTAAAAATAATGTTCTCTTTTTGTCTTTGCTTGTGTGTATGGTATGCATGCATATGTAAGCACGCTCACATGTGTGTGATTATTCATATGTATACATGTATGTGGAGGCCAGAAGCTGGCATCAGGTGGCTTCCTCAATTGCTCTCTGCATTATATCTTGAGGTAGGTTCTCTGTAGAACTCAGAACTCCCCTACTCAGCTCGCCTAGCCAGCTGGCTTCGGGGAACCTCTGTTTCCTGAGTCTTGGGATTGCAGGGGGAGCTGCCACTCGCCTGGCATTTACCTGGGTGCTGGGAACCCAAGCTCCAGCCCTCACACCACATAGCACACACTTTCATCTGGGCCATCTTCTCAGTCCACTTAAAGACACTATTATTTATGTGTACGTACGCCTCTGTGTGTGTGTGTGTGTGTGTGTACTACATGTGCAGGTGTCTGCAGAAGCCAGAAGAGGGTCTCAGATCCCCTAGAGCTGTACAGACAGCTGGGAGCCACCATGTGGTGCTGGGAACCAAGCTTGGTTCCTCAGCAAGAGCATCCCGTGCGCTTAACTACTGTGTTGCTCTGGTCCCCGTTGTTTGTAAGCACTGTACTGGGACAAGACTATGATAACCTGGGCAGCCCTGAGTGGGAGGGTGAGCATCCTGGATCCAACATCAGCTCAGCTTCCTACCACCCAGGTTCTGGGAAAGTCCATCCTGTGAGAGAAGGTTCTGTGGTGATTTGAAAAAAAATGGCCCCCAAATGGAATGGCACTGCTAGAAGGGGTGGCCTTGTGGAATAGGTGTGTTCTTATTGTAGGAAGTGCCAATATGGAGGCGGACTCTGAGGTCTCATATATGCTCAATATACCGTCCACTGAAGACGGTCCACTTCCTGTTGCCTGAAAGATATAGAGTTCTCAGCTACTTCTCCAGAACCATGTCTGCCTGCATGCCACCATGTCCCACCACAATGATAATGGACTGAATCTCCGAACTGTAAGCCACACCCCCCAATTAAATGTTTTCCTTTACAAGAGTTGTCATGGTCATGATGTCTCTTCACAGAAACAGAAACCCTAAGAAAGTCAGTCTCCCTTGGGAGACCAAGTCTCCCCAAAGCAGCTGCCTCTTGTCTGGCCTCCTCCTGCCCCAGAGAGCAAACATCTGGATATGACTAGGAAGAGGCTGAGATCTCAGAGCTCACCCAGGAGCTGCTGGTGGGAGGGGCAGAGAAACATGGCACCCATCACCAGGGAAGGGTGCCTGCGTCTGCACTGGGCAGGCTGGCCACTCCCACACGGTTTCCAGGAGGACACTGAGGACAGGACCAGAGCAGGGTGTCAGGTTGTCACTCTGAAAGTTACCTGTGTGTGTGTGTGGGGGGGGTGGATTACTGAGTCCCTCTTTCTCCCTGACCCTGTCTTGAACAGCTGGCTCTAGACAAAAAAGAATCTCAGTGGTGTCCCTTCCTGACACAGTGGGCCTCGGGTGAGGCTGCTACTGCTGCTTTGTGTTAGCTCATTTTCCTGATGCCGTCACAGAATCCCTGACACGACTTGATTTAAAAGAAGAAAGGTTCTTCCTGCTCACCGCTCTGAAGGGTAGCAGACCTGCTGGGGGCTCCGGGAGTCGCAGACGGCAGAGGTGGGAGTGAGCGCGCTGGGGAGCATGAGGGTGGGTTCATCGCAGGAGAACTCAGCCCAGAAAACAACACTACCAGCCCATTCCTGAGGGTGCAGCCTCATGGCCTAAACCCTCCCTTGGGCTCCACATTACCACATGGAAAATTAAAGTTTCCATAAATCAGCTTTGGGGTGGGACAGGCCATGGCAGTCGTGTTGACAGGCATGAATCGATTGTTGTTAGAGGTGGGATTTTTTTTTTTTTGAGACAAAGTCTCATGTAGCCCAGGCTACCCTTGAACTCTTTATATAGCCACTAAGGACCTTGGACTCCTGACCCTGCTGCTTCCACCTCCTGAGCTGCAGGGATCCAGGTGCACACCATCTCACTCAGCTCTTTCAGGGCTGGGTGGAACCCAGGACCTTGTGAATGCTGGGTAAGCACCCTACACACTGACCCACATCCCGAGCACAATAAAACCTACTGGAGTCCAGGGAGTGACCTGAGCAAGGAGTTATGAGCAGGCATCAGTAGAGACGGGGCTGGAATCTGGGTCATTCTGACCCCAGCTCCAGGCTGTCAAGCAAGCTAGAGGCTACAGATGCTCTGTGTTCACTTGCTGGGCCTCATTGCTCCTGGAGGCGAGGGAGGTTCGTGACTGACGAAGGACATTTGCCAAACAGCTGGGCAGAGGTAGCGTGCAGCTCCTTAAAGCTGGGCACGCTGGCCGTGGGAATGATTAAGCCTGGGACCGTGACTCCCTCAACCACTCTCCTGCCTACGAGTCCCAGAAGCCTGGCCCAGGCTCACCCTCTGCAGCAAACTCAGAACTCTCCGGGGTATATGTACAAGCATGCAGGGCTGGGATAGTCCAGGTGCTTTAGCGGCCTCTTATCTGGCCTGATAAGTCCCAGTGGGAATAGTCAGGCTGTGGCTGGGCCCTTACAGTTCATCTGTAACAATCTCTCATCTACTTGTCAAGGACTCTTTCCAGATCTTTCCTCCCCCATAGTCAAGCAGCATTTGAGTCTGTAGCGAGTTCTCAACACACACACACACACACACACACACACACACACACACACACGCCTCCCCCAGCCTACAGGAACCTCAACAGAACTCCCTACCCTGCCACCATCGTGCCCACCCTCTCCAGGACTCAGTTGTCCCATCTTTAGGAGGCAGGAGCTGGAGAATGTGGCATGCAGGTTGCTGGGATTCCGTTTCCTGAGCCTGAGCCAAGATGACACCTTGTTTGCAGCTACCCGCAATGACAGACACGATGAGACAAGACCCACCAAACTGATGGCGCTACCCAAAGAGCAAAAAAATGGTCCCAGAGCCCCACCCCCACCCCCCAGGAGGTCAGAAGCTCCTCAGAGGCCTCTGCCAGGGCTTCTTTTTTTAGAATACTCAGAGAGAGGGTCTTGGCTCAGTCTGCTGCTGTTCATTCGATGTATGCTGGACCACAGTCCTGCTGGCCTAAGAGCTTCTACTTCTGCTCTTCCCTCTACCCAGGATGCTCTTCCCAGTCCTGCCTGATCCTTCTCCACCCAATGGCACCTCAACTCAGCAATGTCTTTGCAGGACTGACTGCCACCATGACTCACACCAGGAGTTTGTCACTCTGGGCTTTTCTGACTGCACTGAAGACCATGGCAAGCTGGCATCTCCCTGGCCAGAGGTGATTCTTCTAGCCTTACCTATAGAGTAAGGTTGACCCCAGGTGGCTGGCCTGATCCCACACCCCAGGGCCTCTGGGAGCCTCCAGAGCCCCCTTTCCACTGGCGCATACCTCCCAGGTACCCAGCCCCCACCCCTTCTCCCTCTACCCCCTCCCAACTTCTCGCCCCTGAAAAGACTCAGGCCTGGAAAACCCCTTGACAAGGAACTGTCTGGCCCACTCCTGGCCGCGGACGTGACATGAACCAGCCTAGTCCTCAGGATACATTCAGGATTCGCTTTTCCAGTAAGTGACTCTGCATCAGGAAGACAGGAACCGGTCTGAACCGGCCTGACGTAGCTGATGCCTCACAGGTGCCTGGATCTCTAGTCTTCCGGAGAGGGAGCTGGAACTAGACCTGAGGGAGTGAGAACCCTCTGGCTAAGGTAGGGGGAACCTTGGGATAAAGGAATGAAGACCCTCCTGCTGCTATAGGGGTGAGAACCCAAAGCTAGGGGAATGGCCCCTGTGCTAAGCATGGAAAAGACCTCCAGCCTAAGGGAAGGAAACCCCAAGGCAGGGGCGGGGGGACTCCTGGGTTAAGGTGTAAAACCTTTGTGTTAAAGGAGGGAAGATGGCAGACTGAGGGCCTGAAGCCCTCACAAAATTAAGGTGAAAGGAGGTGGTAAAGATCCCCCACTTACACAAATATACCCCATAGCTCCCATGCATGCTAAAAAAAAAAAAGTCTGCCCCAACCATGAGTAGCTCTGAAGACTGCAACATGAGTTCAGTGCAGCTATCCCAAACCTCTTCACCCAGGATGGCAGCATCCCCAGAGACCCCAGGCAGGGGAGACTCTGGAAGGCTCTAAATTAGCCAACAATCAGACATATGCAAATTAGCACAACACCGCATGTCATCTACCAACTTAGCCCAAAGTCCTTATAGCTGGCCAGGATGTGACAAACACAGTGTCCGGGTGTGTCCTGGGCAGAGCAGAATTAGGGGAAGATTTTCCGTACTGATCAAAATGCAAAAGGCAGGGGCCACCTCCACAGAGCAGTTTTACTTCCAGGAATGCATCCTGCAGACACATCCCAGTACGTGTGGGTCTACAGCAGAGGGACAGAAAGAAGCCAGCTTTGTATAGTAGGGGATGTGCAAAAAATTAAGATAATTTGGTAAGTTAAGATAATATCTCCTGAGGTGTCTTCTATAGCTATGAAAACCAATGTAGAAAAAGTAAATGTCCCGACACGGAATGGTGGACATACTAGAGCGTGCACTGGGCAGGGTAAAACACTCACTGACTATAAGTTTAAAAGTTAGGATTTTAGGGACTGGAGAGATGGCTCAGTAGTTAAGAACCCTTGTTGCTTTTACAGAAGACCTGGGTTCTGGTCCTAGCACCCATGTGGAGGCTCACAACCACAGAGAACTCGGGTTCTGGGGCTTCTGACACCCTCTTCTGGCCTCTGTGGTCACTGCATGTATGTGTTGCACATATAGATAAAACAGATATGCACATACATAAAAGTGAATGTGTGTGTGTGTGTGTGTATAAAGTGAGAACTTTGAAAAAATAAGATTGTATATGTATATGAAAGCAGCTGAGATGATTCAATGGGCAAAGTCATCAAGTTTGATGACCTGAATTTAGTTCCCAGGACCCACATGGTAAAGGGGGAAATGAACTCCCAAAATTTTTCCTCTGACTCCCACGTTCATGCAATTACACACACAAATAAATGTTTAAAAGGGGGTATTTGCATGTAAGTTGGCCATATATGTGTTACATACATCTGCACACATATGAGCACACAAACACATACACACATGTACATTCATGAACATGCACAAATGCATACACACACACACAAACAGAGCCTGGAAAGACATAAGAATATTAAAGTTTGCATTTCAGGACTGGAGAGATAGCTGAGCAGTTAAGAGCACTGACTGCTCTTCTAGAGGTCCTGAGTTCAATTCCTAGCAACCATGTGGCAGCTCACAACTGTCTGTAACTCCACTTCCAAGGGATCTGACCCCCTCGCACAAGCATACACCTAGGCAAAACATCAATGCACATAAAATAAAAAATAAATAAATTATTAAAAAATAAAGTCTGCAATTCTTGAACATTGTATGATTAGACTGTTTTATAAACGTGTCTTCATCTTGCTTCCTCGAGTTTGGATTTCGTGCTGCAGTGGCGCCCAGGGCCTGTGCTCTACCACTGCACTCCAGTCCCGGTTTGTCAGTGTTGAAGGAAACAGATTGTTAGCTGGAAAAGCCAGACCCTGAGCCAAAGCTTGACAAAGAGCAGAAAGGAAGAACTTCCTGGATGGTTTGAAGAGATTAACCCAAATGCACAACTCCTGCACATGTACTCAGCGAGAAGCCAGCTTAGCATTAAAGACAATAGTCGCCATGACCACGGGACTAAAGCAAGGCATGTGGGAACCAGTCACAAGGAAGGGACTGCACGGGTCAACAGAAAACAGACCTGGCAACGCCACAACAGAAGCTGGAAACTGACCTGCTAAAATCCGTACCCATTTCCAAACCCCACAGAGGATTTTTGTTTTGTGTGGGTGTTTTATTTTGTGTTAAGACAGGGTCTCGTGTACCCAGACTGGCCTCAAACTCCCAAATAGTGGAAGAGGACCTTGAATCTCTGATCCTCCTGCCTCCTCCAGCTCCCAAGGATTGGGATTACAGAGCTGGATCACCACTCCCAGCCTTTTGTGGTGCTAAGGACCAAGTCCAAGTCTTTGTGCAAGTTAGGCAAGCACTCTCCCAACTGAGCGGCAGTCTCAACTCATTGGATTCTTTTTCTTTCTGTTTGTTTTGCCTTCTTATTTATTTAGGTTTTTCTTCTGGTTAAGTTTTTGTGCTTTTTGGTTTGGGGTGTTAGAAATAAAACTGTCCTTAACCTAATGATTTAAAAATAAACAAACAAAACAGCAACAACAGCCACAACAAAACAAAACCTAAAACAGACCTTCACATCAAGAGTCAGCATCCTAGGGCACAGGTTATAGCTCAGTGTTTGAGTATGTATTTAGCACGCAAAGCCCCGGATTTGATCCCCAGCACCAAGAAACAACCAACCAACTGCCAGAAGAATCGACCTGTAAATGACAAAACCAGAAACAAGACGAGATGCCTTCGGTCACCACAATTCTTTGACATGATTCTGCACAGCCAGGCTTCCAAGGCAGACTGTGCAGCCTGCACATGCTGGGCATCAACTCAGGAAGCTGGGGACACCACCAAAGGCTAGAACCTGTATACGCTGGCATCAGCCCAGGAAGCTGGGGACACCACCAAAGAAAGCTTAATTTAAAGAAAACTCTTGAGGCCTAGGGAGCAGGCTCAGTAGGGAAGGGCTGGCTGCACAAGAGAAGACCTGAGCTCAGATGTCAGAGCACACATAAACACCAGCTGCACTGGTGTGTGTCCAGAACCACGGCACGGGGGAAGTGAAGACAGGAGGGCCACTGGGACTCTCTGGCCAGCCAGCCTAGCCTAATTGGGAGCTCCAGGTCTGGGGAGAGACTTTGTCCCCAAAAACAAGATGGAGGGAGACCAAAAAACATACTCGACATCAGCCTCTGGCGTACACACAGGCACAAACACACACACACACAGAGACACACACATGTGCACACATATGCACACACTTGTGCACGCACACACATGCACACACACTTGTGGGCACACACACATGCAGAAACATGCACGAATACATGCAGGCACATGCATGCATATACATACATGCCTTCAGTAAAAAAATGTTTAAAAGGCAATAATTATATGAAAACAAATTGTTCCCCAACATTCCAGAAATACAACCTTCCAAAATGAAATATGATGAATAAAAACATCCTGGCCAAAATGGTAACACACAGGAAAGGATGCAGGTAGAGATAATCTTAACTGAACTGGAGGAATTGATAGGAAAAACCCAGAGCCTGGCTAATGGAAGTGTGTCACCAGGAGGACGAGCAGGACTTTGGGGATGGGTGGATTCCTTTAGATGATAATTATAGCCAGATTCAAGATTTAATGAAATTTTGAGCAAAATCACAGTCAAATTTTAGAAGATTTTAATTTTAAGTTAATTTAGTTAATTTATTTAATTTTGTGGCAGGATCTCACTATGTACACTTGACTGTCCTGGAATTCACTATGTAGACCAGGCAGACCTCAGACTCACAGATATTCACCATCTGCTTCTACAGCCTGCATCGCCACATTTGACTTGTATTTGTGTGTGTGTGAGCGTGTGTGTGTGCGCATGTGAGAGTGTGTGTGTGCGTGTGTGTGCGTGTGTGTGTGTGTGCATGTGGCATACGCATGTGTAGTGGGAGCTCAAATATATGGTTGTGTGCACCTGAGTGTAGATGGCCAAGAGTCCTGAAAAGAGCATTAGGTACCCTAGAACTGAACTTACAGGCAGTTGTCAGCTACCCAGAGTAGATGCTGGAACCAAACTAGGGCTCTCTGTAAGAGTAGCTGATGTTCTTAACTGCTGAGCCATCTCTCCAGCCCACAGCTGAATTTTTTTAAAGAAGTTAACAGAGATTTTCTGTTACCTAATATTTCATCTGAAAGAATAAATACTTCAGAATAGTTTGAAAATTATGACTATGAAGGGATGGGATGTTGCTAAGCAACGGAATATGTGCTTAGAATGCACAAGGAATCGACACGATTGTGCGCCCTGCAGTGCAGCACTTGAAAGGTGGAGGCAGAGGACTCAGGAGTTCAAGACCATCCCGGGACACAGGGAGCCTGGGCTACATGAAACCCTTGTCTCAAACAATCAGAAGCAAGAGCCTGGTCCTGGGTTCCATCTCTAGCACCATAAAACAAAGATATGAAATGAAGTTTAAAAACAGAAGAAATTGATTTAAGTCACTTTAGAAAAGGGGTCTAGAGGACAAAGGAGAGCAAGCCAGGCTTCAGTTAACAAGGCCTTTCCCACGGGGTTAGGAGTTAATGATTCTGAACCCGTGCCTGTCCGTGCTGGAAGGGAGTAATGAAGTAAGTGGACAGTGGACAGATGCAGGAAGCCAGGTTTGTCAGCGTTGGAACAGGAGGTTAGAGATAAGCCACATGTGCTCAGCCTGGCTCTACGCAGGAAGAGGCTGCCACGATGCATGTGGTAGTGATTTAGTGCTGGAGACATCAGTGTGAAGGCATGCTCTGCTTGGAGGCACACGGCTGTGTGCTGGGCACCCTTCCTGTTGCGATGAGACTCATAGCAGAAGCAAGGGGGCAGGGATGCATTGGGACCCATGGTCGAGAGGCTGTGGTTGATAACGCTGGGAAGAAATGGTAAAGTTTATGGTGCGGGGAGCCTCCTGTCTACAGGTCAGGAAGTAGCAGGCAAAGAACACTCATGTTCCACCAACTTCGGCTGGCTTCCTACTCGTCCCCATTTTTAGCCAGTTGGGACCCAGCCTCTGCTGAAAGGGTCTGATGGCTACAGTTAGGGTGGCTCTTCCCCCCCCCCCCGCTCTATCCTCCCTAGAATCCCCCTCATAAGTATAACCAAGAGTGTGCCTCATTAATACCTGAGGTGTCTCTTCATCCAGTCAAACTGACGGTCAAAATTAACTATCACAATATGGCTGTATCTAGACACAGTGGCCACAGGATGGCTCAGGGGCAGAGGCTGCTTGCTGTTAAGGTTTAGAACCTGAGTTGGACCCACGGGACCCACATGGTAGAACTGACTTCTGCCAGCCGTCCTCTGACCTCCACGTGCATGCATCACACACACCTGTTGACAACCCCCCAATCATTTGGAAAGGCAATAAAACATTTTAAATTAGAAATGCTGAGAGAAGCACATGCAAGCTCTGTGCATGCTCAGATCTCCCTGCTCTGTCATGGAGGGGTTCAGAAACAGTGACCTCTAAGCCGCCACAACATTTAGCACCAGAGCATGACTGTCGACACCATCCCCCAACAAGAACAACCAGGAATCCTCAGGGGAACAGCGAGTTCGATAGAATGTGTGCCTGCCGGCAGCATCTTTTAATACCAAGGAGCGTTCGAAAGTTAACGGTGTCGGGCTTGGGGCTGTGGCTCAGTTAGTGGAACTCTTGCCCAGCATGCACTGGGTCCTGGGTTCTATCCCCAGAGTGGCATAAGGGGATGTGGTGCACACCTGTAATCCCAGCACACCTGTAATCAGGGAGGGGAGGCAGAAGAATCAGATGTCCAAGGTCACTCTCAGCTATATAGCAAGTTCAAGACCAGTCTGAACTATATGACACTTTGTATCCAAGTTATAAATGCATCAGTAAATAAGAACAATGTTTAAAGAACTCTTATGTGCTGCCCAGGGAATATGGCTAGGAACACAGAAGCCAAGCACATAAGCCTCCACTGAAGCCTGAAGGGTCTGAGCCAGGAAATAAACAATGCAGTCTTGGAGTAGAACAAAGTTCAAAAAAAAACAACAACAACAACAAAAAGAAAAACCCTGGGCTTCCATGCCAAACGACATGTATTACATCATCATAAATAAGCAAATAAGGGGCTGGAGATATGGCTCAGTGGTTAAGAATTGGTTGGTCTTCCAGAGAACCCCGGTTCAATTCCCAGCATCCACATATCATCTCACAACTGTCTGCAACTCAAGTTCCAGTGGATCTGACTCGCTCACACATGCAGGTCGTACATACGTGCATACCAGGACATACATGCAGGCCAAACATCAACACATATAAAATTAAATCATAAAGAATATTAAATGAATAAATAAATGAGAAAGAAAAGACGAGTTACACCTTCCAAAGAGACAGCAGGGAAAGAGAGCAATGATCCCCTTCACACTGGAAGACACTGGCCAGCATCTGATCAGGCATGGGCAGGGTTTGCGTGCCTCTTGTTGGAAGTGCACACACCTTATGGTAGCCTCGGCATTGGATCTCTTTGCTCTTCTCTGCCCCAAACCAATATCTAGCTAGCAAAGTACGGCTGGCGAGATGACTCAGTGGGTGAAGTGCCTGCTGCCTTAGCATGAAGACAGGTATGGCAGTGCGCACCTGTTACTCCAGTCCTGAGACAGGAGGATTCCAGGGTCTAACTGGCCAGCCAGTCTAGCTAGAACAGTGAACTCCAGGTTCAGGAAGAAGTAGGAAGTAGTTCCTCAAAAGGTAAGGCGAAGGGAGCAACAGAAGCAGCTCCCGACCTTGGACCTCCATATCACATGCATGGATAGCATGTACACCACCACACATGCACACCATACAATCACACACAGATAACCCACACACGTGCATGTACACCACACATGTATACCACACATACACACACATGGACACCATACACACATGCTTGTACACCACATATGTACACCGCAAGTATATACCATACATGCACATGCATGTATACCACATGTGCACACACATATACTATGTATGCACATGTAATATATACATATACAATATTATGTGTATGATATAATTATATATATTATAAAATATATTCTGCTCTATCATCACACTAATTCTCAAATCCAAAACTGTTATGAAGAAAACACTTGACTAAAAGTTTTATAGGAAAACATAAGAGGCTGGAGAGATGGTTCAGGAGTTAAGAGCACTGGCTGATCTTCCAAAGGACCCAGGTTCAATTCCCAGCAACCACATGGCAGCTCACGACTATCTGTAACTCCAGTTCCCTCATACAGATAAACATGCAGGCAAGACACCAATGCATACAAAATAAAAATAGATAAAAAGAAGAAGGAAACATAAAACCAGGTATGAGAGCACACATGTGTGACTCCGCAGAGGACAGTGGCAAATGCCTATAGTCTCAGCACTTGGGGGGTGGAGGCAGGAGGGCCAACAGTTCAAGGCCAAGTTCTAGGCCAGCCTGGGCTAGGTAGCAAGTTGCAGGCCAGTTTGGGCTACATAAGACCCATCTCCAAAAGCAAAAGCAAAACAAAAACAAAGCAAAAAGACAGGCATAATGGTGCATGCCTTTAACTCCAGCACTCTGGTGGCAGAGGCAAGTCCATCACTGTGAGTTTCAGGGTAGCCGGAGCTACATAGTGAGACTGTCTCAGAAGACAAAGAAACAAAGTCATCACCATAGTAACAGGGAGCAGGGGTCCCTCTCTTCTCATGTGTTATTAAGACTAATAATTAAAAAGTGTGTTCTTGGCACAAGAATCACAGTGAAGCAGAAAAAGGGGAAAACCCAGACATATTCCTCCTGTTAGGTAATCTGGGAACAAAGCAAGCACCAAGTGATGAAAAAGAAAGGCTATGGGCGGGAGGTGGCTCGATCAGTAAAGTACCTGCCTCCCAAGCATGAGGACCTGAGTTCAGATCCCCAGCACTCATGCAAAAGCTGGACTCAGGGGTAAATGGGGAGGCAGAGGCAGGCAGATGCCAGGAGCTTGCTTCTAGTCAGTCAGGCCAGCAGGCAGAATTAATGATCTCCAATTCAGTCTCTCAAATAAGGCGACATTGACCTCTGTCCTCTATGTACATACACGTATACGTGAAAACGCACGCGAGGAAATGTACACGTACATATGCTCATGGGTACACACGCACAGAGCAAGGATAAGTTTATAAAATAAACCTCAATAAGTATTTATTTGTTAATAATTGTAAATGTTATAGTATTTAATTATAATATAAAATTATAGTAAGGTTTTCTGTTTGTTTTTTGAGACAGGGTTTCTCTATATAACAGCCCTGGCTGTCCTTGAACTCAGTCTGTAAACCAGGCTGGCCTTGAACTCACAGAGCTCCACCTGCCTCTGCCTCCTGAGTGCTGGGATTAAAGGCGTGCTTGGCTATATATTAGATTTTTTACACTGTAGGCCAATTTATTTTTAATTACAGGTTAAAGGATTTAATGCCAAGAAAATTAAAACAATTGAATCTACATCTAACTAAGTTTATGGTGGAAAAACAAAAAACACATTTGTAAGCTGTCAGTGGAAAAAGAAAAACACGAAGAAGGAAAACTCAGCAGAGTTCTCTATACAAATATCGAAGACCTTCAAACCCCAGCAATCACAAAGAATATAAAAAGGTAACTGACCAGGAAATACACTGACCACTGGGGAGGGGCAGCTCGGTGGAAGCGGACTTTCTGGCATGGGTCCCATCCACCGCCCCACCAGGGCTTGAGTCATTGGTACCACCAACAAAGTGTCCTCAAGTGAATTAGGAGGAAAGCCATTTGCTCCTCCCATGCCCAAAAAGAACCAACAACGAAATGGTAATGCACAGAAGAGAACCACAGAGGGAGGAAGGGAAGGAGGGAGAGATGCAGGGAGGGAGGGAAGGAGGGAGGGAGGCAGCGGTGATGCTGATGAACACTTTAAACTGTCCTGAACCTTAAGAGCTATACCAACAAAAAACCTAGCCTCTTCCCTTAACTCCCAGGCTGGGGGCGGCAGTGCTCAGGATGGCCCCTCAAATGTCCAGAACATTCTACAGACTTGAAGAGTCACCACCCACCACCAATGTACAAAGTGGCCTAGAAATTTCATCGCCGCAAAATCAGTTAAAGCCACAGACAGTGTCACCCTGGGAGTGGGGGATTTGTAGCTTTTAGTGGAGGGAAGCGCAAAGCTGTCTACACTTCCAGTCAGATGCGGCAGAAAATCTGTCACTGTTCTACTCTAGAAATTGTTCAGATTGGCTTATATATTTGTTCACTTGAACTAGGGCTGCCTCTGCCTCTGCCTCCTCTGCCTCCTCTGCTTCTGCCTCCTCTGCCTCTGCCTCTGCCTCTGCCTCTGCCTCTGCCTCTGCCTCTGCCTCTGCCTCTGCCTCTGCCTCTGCCTTCCAGGTCCTAGGGCCTACAGGCATTTGAGACCGCACCCAGTTATGATTTCTAAAACTTTTTTTTATATTTTTGAATTTTTTTTAGTCATTTCAGTCTATGTGTGCAAGTGTTTGACTACATGTAAGTCTGTGCACACACACTGACTGGGTGTGTCTGACACTTGAGGAGAGCATGTCAGAACCTCTGGAATTGGAGTCACAGATTCCAGTTGTGAGTCCCCCACATGCGTGCTAAGAATAAACCTAGCTCTTCAGGAAGAGCTGCTGGTGCTCTTAACCACGGAGCCGTCGCTCCAGTCCCTTATGCATTTATTTATTGGGTAGACACAGGCATGGAGGGCAGAGGGCAGCTTTTGGGAGCCAGTTCTCTCCTTCCACCATGCAGGTTCGGTGGATCAAACTTAACTCATCAAGCTTGACAGCAAGCACCTTTACCCACTGAGCCATCTCGCTAGTCCTGGTTTTTTGCAATGGAAGACACACTAAAAATGATTTCCAAAGCCTAAGTCCTTCTTTGTTTCCAAAGCCTTGCATCCCGAGAAACACCAGCACCAGCGAGGCCTTGCACACCCCTTCCACATTCCCTCCAGTGGTTCCCTTTAATAAAACACTCCCAGGACACAGACCTGGGGGGCAGATTAGAAACCCCCCATGAGTCTCAAGTTCATCCTCTACTGAAGGGCATTCCATTTGCTGATTCAGCAGTCACAGCCAGACCCCAGCTGCAATGCCTGCTCAGGACACAGCACTCCAAGCCCATACAAGGAAATTCAAGGCCTCCCAGTCCTTGGCAGCTACAGACAGCAGATAGCAGGCAACAGGATTGGCTACATCCATCTCCACCCCGCCCCATTTCCACAGGAGAACTGCAGAACTCACACACACACACCTGTCCCCACATGTCACGCTGTCCTCCAGCCCTCACCCAGCCAGCCATTCACCCCAGGAAATCATTTGTTCCAAGTGTGTCCTTAGCAAGCACATCCAGTGTTCCTTCCTGTAATGCTACTTCTTGGTCTTTCGGTGCCCGCCCCCCCCCTCAAAGTCCTCTCCTGTGACACTGAGTGATGGCCAGGCCCTATACCTAAGTGACTCTCCCTCCACCTTTCATTTTGAGATAGCATCTTGAAGTTGGGCTTGAATTTTCAATCCTCCTGCCTCAGCCACCATGTCCAGCTAAACATGTCATGTTCTGCACCCCCAAACTCTCCCCAGGAGATTGCTGACTCCTTGGCATGAATCCTAGCCCCCTCCCACTTTGGGCCTTATAGATCTCTGAAATCTTCCCTGAATGGAGCCTGGGGCTAGCTTTAGGGGAGGTTGGTTTGGGGGAGCCTGAGAGGGGCCAGTGAGGTGATGGGTCAACAGCTAAAGGTGCTTGTATCAACCTTAAGGACCACATAGAGGAAAAGAATGCTGATTCTAGACAGTTGTCCTCTGACCTCCATATGTGTGCTGTGGCACATCCACACACATGTATACAAGTAACAAATAAATAAATACCTCTAATTTAATTGTTTTTAAAGTGAGGTAGCTACCAGAGTGCCCAGATGAGGGCACATGCTTGGCAGATTCTAGCAGAGATGAGGCTCTTTTCTTCACCTCCTGAGGTCATGTCCTCCCCAAAATTCTTTCCATGTTGTAAAATTGAGCATAAAAGTGTTAGAATAAATGTTTGTGCATTCTAGTGCACGGTGGAAACCCGAACTCCAGAGAAACACAAGGCTGAATGAAGGAACGTGAATTGCAGTAGCACATCTGAGTAGGGGTCCAGCTTTCTTTCCAACTACGCTCTTGCCTCCCCCAGTGTTTGCAGAGACCCACGCCCTCTGCTCCAGAAATGGAGCAGTAAAGGCAAAGCTTCCAGGGTTTTAAACAAATAAAAAGTCCATATGTCCTTTCAAAATCAGCTAGAAGTCTCTAGAGCATCCAGGTCCTCCCTAGAGCATCTAGGTCCTCTCTACAGCATCCCCAGTCCTCTCTAGAGCATCTAGGTCCTCTCTAGAGCATCCAGGTCCTCTCTAGAACATCCAGGTCCTCTCTAGAGCATCCAGGTTCTCTCTACAGCATCCCCAGTCCTCTCTAGAGCATCTAGGTCCTCTCTACAGCATCCCCAGTCCTCTCTAGAACATCCAGGTCCTCTCTACAGCATCCAGGTCCTCTCTACAGCATCCCCAGTCCTCTCTAGAACATCCAGGTCCTCTCTAGAGCATCTAGGTCCTCTCTACAGCATCCCCAGTCCTCTCTAGAGCATCTAGGTCCTCTCTACAGCATCCCCAGTCCTCTCTAGAACATCCAGGTCCTCTCTAGAGCATCCAGGTCCTCTCTACAGCATCCCCAGTCCTCTCTAGAGTATTCTCTGTCCCTTCAAAGCTGGGGGAACAAGAAAAACAGGGCTGTGGAACTTTGTATCTATGTTTGCTTTTAATGATGACTACTGTTCTTTTTTTAAGCAAGTTGCATTGCAAGTTTTCATTTCCTGACAGCTGGAGGACCATTTTCAACTGGAAAAATTTCTATGCATCTGTAGCAAAGTTCATTTTAATGAGAAGTTGGATCTGCATTTTGCTACTGATTTTTAAAAAAATGAACATCATTTAAAATTTAATGGATTTAGAATAAAGTACAGAGGTCTGACAAGATGGCTTGGTGGGTAAAGGTACTTGCCACCAAGCCGGTCAACCTACGTTCCAGTTCTAGAACCCACCGGCTCTTCTGCAAGTTGTCCTCTGAACTCCACCTGCATGCCATGGTATGCACATATGCACACACAAATAAATATTTTAAAATTAGAAATAAAGAAATAAGGAAGCACAGAGGACAAACATGGCAAGAAAGGAAGAAGGAGAGAGAAGGGACAAAGAATGGAAGGAAAGGGGGGGAAGGGCTGAGCCTCAAAAGTTGGTAGGCCACATACCACTCAGTACCCAGAGGGCATCTGAAGTTAGTGACCAGGAAGAGGCAGCAAGCATGGCCTTCAGAAGCCCCATTCTGGGCTCAAGGCACTGTCTCAAAAAACTGCTACCCCATCCTGCAATGGGAGCCAAGTGTTTTAGGGGCCAACACAGTAGTGGCATCATATATCCAGTAGGTGGCTTCAGGAAACTCCACTGGTGCCCGTCTCAGTCACTCCACCTAGAAGGTAAGTAGGAGGACTGGATCGTATCTACACCCGCCCCCAGTATAAAAATGCCGTTGGGAGTCCAAGACTATACAGAAAGTAGGGGAGAGAGAGTTGGGGAGATAGAGACTGACTTATGTTCTCACAGCATCCAGCTTATGGAGGTGGGGAGCCCCGTGGACTCATAGAGCAGAGGTGGAAATCTTCAGACACCAGAGCCTGAAGATTGGGAGAGTCAAACCCCTTGAAGATTATGTGACTGGCAAGTGTGCCCCTGAGAGGCTTGGTACATCGCCATCGGCTTGGTGAGCCTCCTCAAACACTCGGTCAGCACTGCCTGGAGTCTGCCTTTAAAGCTAGCCTGAATGGACACGTGGACAGACAGGGCAGCCGACTTTAAAGAGAACAATGACTCTCAGGAGCAAGGGAGTGTAGGGCAGAGCTCAACCCCCTGCTTCTCTTCAACTTCAGTGCAAGTCTGAAATTTCTTCATTAAAAAAAGAGAGAGAGAAAGTTGGGGTTAGAGAGATGGCTCAGCAGTTATGAACATCAGCTTCTTTTCTAAAGGACCTGGGTTCAATTCTTAGCACCCACATGTCAGCTCACAACTGCCTGTACCTCCAGTTCCAGTGGATCTGACTCCCTCACACAGACATAAATGCAGGCCAAATATTAACACACATAAAAATTAAAATGAATAAATAAATGTTACTTTTTAAAAATGTTGAGAGAAGTAGTCAGGGCTGGGGATGTGCAGGACATTGTCTCCCCTGAGTGCAAGGGACACATGATGAGACCTTCCAGGGAGCATTTTCAGCCCTCGGCTGAAAAGTAGGGCCTGAAGAATCAAGGAGACCTGCTTGGCTGGGGATTTCTCTCTGCTGAGGTGGTCAAGCAACGGGGAAAGGCAACAGGCTGAGTTATTGCTAGCACGGTGGGTTCCACAAAGGGCTGCATTTCTCCCCCAAAGGATGACCTTTGGGGTATCCCAGCCTCCCATGCACAAGCTGGGAGATGAGTCTAAGAAAAACCTGGTCTTACTGAAAGTAACTCAGTCAGCAGACTTTCCCAGTGCTTGGGCAGTGTGTGGAGCCCCAGGTTCCTCCCCAACACCAGACAAAGGGTTATGTTGTTGCCGATCTGTGATATCAGCAGTCTAGAAACTGCGGCAGGAGGATCAGAAGTTCAGGGCAATCCTACACTAACATAGTGAATTTGAGACCAGCCTGGGCTACATGAGCTCCTGTGTCAAAAAGTGAAAAGAAATAAGGAGGGGAAAGAAGGAATGAGGAGAGAGAGAAGGAAGGGAGGGAGGGAGGGAAAAGAAGATGAAGGAAGGAAGGAAGGAAGGGAGGAAGGGAAGGAAAAAAATAAAATCCAGAAATGAAAACTGCACAGGCTCCTGGAGCCTGCTGCCAACATCTCAGCAAGTTTTCTCGTTTCACAGATGGAGAAGGTGAGGCTCAGAAGGGTGAGATTGCCTGCTAGAAACTCTCAACCTGGATTGTGCCAACCTGGGGGGTGGGGGTGCCGGAGAGGACGTGGTCAGGCAGCGAGAATGTAGGAGAAGGCGCTCAGGCTCTGCCATCGCGCTCACCGCAGAGGGCCAGGTGCACCGGGGAAGCCAAGGCGCAAGAGGGGTGGGGGATGGGGCCGACCTCAAGGACCGCCAGGGCGCTACCTGGGTCGTGGAAAGGCACCAATGCATAGTTGGCGATGACCCGGCTTCGACTGCTCAGGCTGCGCTCCAGAATGCGCGAGGCGCCGTCGATCACCTGCATCAGATCATCCCACATGGAGCCAGTGACATCGAAGACGAAGGCCAGGGTGGCATCTCCTGTGGCGGGGGACAGTGCCGTCGTGGGCGCGTCAGACGTGACCTCCGCCACTGCCATCGAGATCGCCACCAGCAGTTGCAAGAGCAGCGCGCCGGGCGTCATGCTGAGCCGGAGGAGGCTGCAGCAGCGACGGGACGGGACGCGCAGGTCGCAGTGAGAGGTGGCAGTGCTGTCTCGCTCCAGTGGGTTCACCGGACAGGGGCTCGGCGGGGTCCCCCTGGTGGGAGCCCGAGGCGGTTCCTAACGCCCACCCCGCCTCCCTCACCCCCTCCCCCAGCCGCCCCACGGCGTGACTCAAACTTTCCCAGCCCCGCGGCTCTCTGGTCCAGCCCCGAGGTTAGAGGAGGACGCAGGGCAGACTGCAGGAGGGAGGTGGGGCCGCCGCGGCCAAGCGCCAGGGATGAGGGTGCGGGAAGCCACCGACACCTGCAGGCCCTTCTGCGGGGGCGGAGAGGACACACGAGCAGTCCAAGCCTGGCTCAGGCAGGCCTTGCAGTCAATGCTACCTCCACCCGGCCTTTCCAAGGACCCAGGCGCTCTGAGTCTCCTAGACATTGTAATTATTCTTGTTAAAAATCGACAAGCCTGAGCCTGGCATCCACCATGGGCACAGCATCCCACAGTTATTATCTGGAATTTTGCCGCAATCCGCGGGGAGTTGGGGGGGGGCTGATATTAAGATCAAACCGGTTTATTCGATACAAGTTATCGGAGGCTCGGAGAGAGAACCCATTTACTAGGTGGTGTAGGCAGCATCTGAAGCCAAATATAGAAAAACCCCAAATTCCTTTGTCTCTGCTGCCTCCCTCTGAATATTGTAAGACATTGTTGCAGACATGGGGACACCAGGGCGCTGGGCACACACTCCTCTGGTCATCTGTCTAACCAGACTCAGGGATTGCAATGTGAAGGGGCTGGGGCACACGGAAGTAACTGCCCGGGCTGAGTTCAGCCATCTTCTACCTGACAGGGCTCTTCTGTCAGCTTGGTGGGTGAGGGTGCTGTCTCCACCATTGGGCTACGAGGGGACACTCTCTCCACAATCAGGCTGAAGGGGGGGGCGCTCTCTCTGCAGTTGGACTTTTGGGGTATTCCTCCATCACTTGGCTGGGCATACTGTTTCCTCCACCGTTGGGCTGGGCGCAGGTCGCTCCCTCCACCATCGGGCTGGGCGGAGGTCGCTCCCTCCATTCTGCTGAAGTCCTTCACCCTCCCAGACTGTACACTCCTGGTGATTTTTGCCCTTACAGACCAATAGTCCCTGTGTCCTTGTCCTAGCTCTGACTAAACTGTAGCCCTGGAACCGTGACTGGGTGTGTGCTGCTGCACTGCAGCTGAGCTCTGTGGCAATGGAGACCCGGAACCTGGCACATGACATGAGCCCAGTAGAGATCTGTCTGCCACCTGCGAGGGGAGGTGGGTATCAGAGATGCTGGGTTACTGAGCCATCGCCACGGGCAGGTGGCAGGCCAGACACTGCAGAGACCCGAGTCTAGATGAGGGCCAGAGACCTAGGGAAATGTCTCATGGACTATGGCAGAAGCTAGGACCACAAGGCCTGAGAGTGGAGTCTACAACCAAGTTCAATGGGAAGCCGAATCTCCTGCACTTGTGCAAACTGGATTTTTAAATCTGTCTGAGTAAAGGCTTCAACTGCCCCCAGAGCCTGCGCAGGGCTGGGTCAGCTGTTGGAGTGAGGAGAGGGGCCCCAGCTGTGGGAAGGCAGTAGCAAGCAGGACCAAGAACCAAATGGTGACATTTCAGACCCAGGACAGAGGGCTGGGTCATTCAGTCTGCAAACATTAGCTGAGGCTCGGCTGAATGTCAGGTACTCAGAGAGGTGCTTTGGGGACAGGGATTAAGGAGATAAAGGAGTGTGGTCCCCATCCTGAGGAGGAGAGAGATGTAAACAAATAATTCTAAGCCAGTGAGATAAGTGCCAACAGCAGAATTATCCAGGGCTCTAGGAGCTTGGAGGAGGGAGGGGCTGAGCCTAAGGGGTCAGAGGAGGCCAGGGAAGGAGCCTGAGAAGCTGAGAAGTCGGCAGAAGGGAGAGGAAGGGCACTGAGAGCTGGAACTGTGTGCAGAGGCAAGGAGCGCAGAGGCCACCAGTGCGCCCTGAAAGGGATGATGGCAGAAGAGGGGCCAGGGCTACAACCTGGAGGACCTTACATCTTCGCCAGCCCTTGTGAGGTTTACATAAAGGCACTGGGAGCTATTGAACTATTAACCGGAGAAGAGCAAGTGGGTCTTGTTAGCATACTCAGACCGCTCAGAGTGGTTGAAGTTCAGAGGACAGAGTTTGCAGATGCCTGGAAGCCATAAATCTCTCCAAGGATGGACCCAAAGACAGCAAGGAGCTTCTCCTTATCATGGTACAAGGGGTGGAGAGAACCATGGATTTGAACTTCACAGGGGTGGAGTGGGGGTCTCAATATGTAGCCCAGGCTGGTTTTGAACCCAGGGATTCTCCCTCAGCCTCAAAAGTGCCTGTCTTATGGGTATAAGTCACCCTACCCAGATTTAGATTTGAGTTCTGAAACTACCTGGTGACCTTCAGTGAAGTACTCTCTTTAAGATAGAGGGGAGGGGACTGGAGGGTGACTCAGTGGTTAAGACGTGGTTGCTCTGGCAGAAGACTCAGATGTGAGTCCCAGCACCCACATGGTGGATCAGTCATCCATAACAACCCCACTTCAAAGGGGCCCCAGTGCCTTCTTCTAATCTTCATGGGCACCAAGCACGCACGTGGTACACACACATACATGCAAGCAAAACTCTCATATATGAAATATGACAAATAAGTCTAAAGAGAAAAATTTCAAGAGCTGGAAGGAGAAATCATGAGCTGCTTGCAGATGCTTGCAGATGTTTCTTGTCATTCCACCACTCAGCAAGATCCACCAGGTCCCCCCAGAGGTGGAAGGAAAAGTTCAGAGCTAGCTCAGCTTGGCCCTCCCCCAGCTCCCGTGGAAGGGGACCTCGGGCAGGTATCTGCCATCATTCCATCTGGCCTGATCCCGTTGCCCACCCAGGGTGGCCAGGTGGCTGCCTCAAGCACAGGTGTCTCAGATGCTCAGAGCTTACCCAGGGATATAACCATGGCCATGGAACCAAAACGAGGGAGACCCATGTCATGCAGGTACAAACCAGCCAAGCCATTGGAACCCACTCCATTTCTTCACCTCTGCCTCCCCAGCCCCCAGGGAGCCTGATTTTTTTTTTTAATCTCAAGAGAGCCCACAGTTTTCCACTGGTTCCAGGAGGCATGATTTTAGTGTTGTTTCTGAACACAACACATGCTTACTGCGGAGAGCTCCTGTGGCCGCCTCCTTCAGGGAAACACACCACACCATTGTTCTCTGGCTCAGAACCATGCCTGTCCTGTGTCAGCAGGGGGACCCGAGGCAGCAAGGGACCTGCAGAACCTAGGACATTAGACATTCTTTGTTCTCACTATAACCTGATCACTACATGTACCTTGTCTGGACCACGTCAGATGCTGAGTCTGGCTTGCCCTGCTCACCTCGTCCCTCCCCGCCCTCCTCCCCAGGTGCCTGCTGTGTCCCTCAAAGACTGGCACTATCATGTGCCAAATCCTTACTAAGTACCAGACTCTAGGCCAGGCAGCTGCTCCCCTCCAGATAGGGAAACTGAGGCTCAAAAAAGGGAAGCTCTGGGATCAGGCAGGACTTGGCATGTGCCTCTGTTTGCCTCTCTGGAAAAACCAGGGACACCCCCACCCCATTGCTCATGGTGATGATTCCAGTAGGAGCCCAGTGGGCAGAACTTCTAGAACTGACCCAGACCCCAGGTTTCTCTCAGGCAAGCTGTCAGGGTGCTCTGCAGGGGTGGAGGGGACACCTCTGACTCAGACTTCTGACATCTCTGCACCTTTGTAGACTGTAGGAGACCTGAGCCAGGCATGTTTTACTGGAGAGACTGAACAAGAAGGGGCTAAGGATTTGACTGTGTGGCTGGAGCGGGGGAGCGGCTGGTTCCTTTCTAGGATGGTAGTGCAGATTCCAGGGCCTGCTCTCTCCTACAGGAAGAAGGAAAGACTCCCGTAGAGACCCAGGGGACAGGGTTCTCAGGAAGGCAAAGGACTGGTGACTAGAATAGATGGAGTTCCTGAGGACAAGAGGGGCAGCCAGAGTCCCGGCCGTCCAGCCACGGTCCCACAGCCAGGGCTGGATGATTTACTGCCGAGCCCAGTCCCGCTGTGGGACCAGTCTCCAAGTCACATGTACGGCAGGAATGATTTGAAGCCATCCCAAGAAATATTTGAGCCACTTGACACAGCAACCGTTGCCCATCCCCATGTTTTTAAGAACAAACAAATGAAAACTGGGCCAGAGAAAGCGCTCCAGGCTCACTCCCACCATCCCGCCTAGCCCAGCTGCTCCGGGGTCTCCATGGCAGAGCGCCTGCGCAGTTCAGTCTTTAACTTCGGAGGAGAGGGAGCATGGAGTAGAGCATGTCTCCTCTCAGAGGTCATTGTTCACTTGTTCTGACTGTATCCTGACTGAGTCTCATCATCTTCTAAAGCCATTCTGTCACCTTCACTGGTATCTCTGGAGGCTGGCATCAACATGCATAATGAGCTGGGGTGTAATACCTGTACACATCTTATGCTTCTTGTGAGAGGACCCGGCCCCATTAAAAACAGGAAAGCCTAGCCAGGAGTGATGGTGAACACCTTTAATCTCAGCACTGGGGAGGCAGAGGCAGGTGGATCTCTGTGAGTTCCAGACCAGCCTGGTCTACAAAGTGAGTTCCAGGACAGCCAGGGCTACACAGAGAAACCGTGGCTCAAAAAACCAAAACAAAACAAAACAGAGAACAAAACAAAACAAAGAAAAAATGGAAAAACCAGGAAGATGGCTCAGCATCAAAGCACAAGGACCAGGGTCTGAGTCCCAGCTCACATAACAAAGCGAGCATAGAAATGCACACTTGTTGTCTGGGGCAGGAAGGGGTACAGAAACAGACGGGTGCAGGAATGGAGGTGCTGTTACTGGCCAGACATCCTAGCCTGGACAACCTGTCAGGTCCCAGTGAGAGACTGTATCACAAAAAAATTGGACGCCTTCTGAGACACCCAAGATTGTCCTCCAGCCTACACACACACACACACACACACACACACACACACTCACACACACTCACACACACTCACACAAAACTCTATTTTAGCTTTCTACATTAAGCGTTTGCCCTTCCTCTTCCCAGAAATCATGGCTTTCGGTTCTCTCAGTTTTCTGGATGAGATACTTACACTCCTTTCGGGTGACCTGAGGAAGAGCCACCCTAGTCCCCTCCCTAGGAAACCCCAACAAGTGGGACTCTCTGTGGTCCCTACCCCTCCTTGAGAATGGGCTAGGTGTTGGCATTTGACACGGCTCTGGCCTGCAGCGGCTGAAGACCCGTGTGCCATGATGTCTCCTGAAGAGGTACACGGAGCAGTCAGGGAGCAACAGAGATTCAGAAGGGGAAGCCTAGGCGGAGGTCAACAGGAATGACTAAGGAGTCTAGGAGGACCCACATGTGATCAATTGGGTTTGCAGAAGGTGCCAGAAGGAAGTCAGACTTTTCCAGCTTACAATGTTGGAACAGTCGCATATCTATAAAAAGAAATAACGAGCCCTAAGCCCTAACCCGCACTACGCACGAACCCAACCAGAGATGACTGCTAGGCCAGCTTCAAGGCTAAATTAGAAGGTTTCTAGAAACAGCGTTCTGGAGAGATGGCTCAGGGGTGAAGAATGTGTGTTGCTCAATCGTGAGGACTGGAGTTTGGATTCCAGTGGCTCACAAAGGCCGTAACTCTGGCTCCAAGGGATCTAAGATCCTCTCTGGCCTCCGCAGGCATGTAGGGAGTGTACTCAAACAGACACAGAAACGAACACACATGCATACACACATAAATAAATTTTGAAGAGAGAGAGAGAGTTTTCTTCTTTCACTTAGTGATGCAGAGATTAGTTCTGAGGGGCTGAGCAGCTGTCTTGAAACTATGAGGAAACCAGTCCAAAGAGCATATGAAAAGAAAGGAACTTCAGCACTGTCTTATTCACGGCTTCCCTGATCTGCATTGCCCTTTGGAAATACTTAGACTGCACTGACTTCTCTGCTAAATATGGTTAGAAGTATTCCCATCCCAGAAACACCCTGTCTTAGAGATACCATTGTGTTTACCATGGTGTTTACCCTAGCAAAAGAAACTTAGGGAGGAAAGGGTTCGTTTGTCATGCACCTCAATCTCACTGCTCATCAGTGAAGGGAGTCAGAACAGGAACTCAAACAGGGCAGGACCCTGGAGGCAGGAGCTGATGCAGAGATCGTGGAGGGGTCTCAAAATGGACTGGGTCCTCCCCCATCTAATTAAGAAAATACCCTACAAGCTGACCTATAGCCTCATCTTATTGAGGCATTTTCTCAGTTGAGGTTTCCTCCTCTCCAGTGACAAAACCAGCTAACAAACATCCCTATCCCAAAACATTCTATCCCAGAAATATTCCCACCTCAGAAACATCCTGTCCAACAAACATCCCATCCCAGAAGCATCCAATCCTAGAAGTATCAGTTCCAGAAGCATCCATTCCAGAAGCATCCCACCCCTGAAGCATCCAATCCCAGAAGCATCCCACCCCTGAAGCATCCAATCCCAGAAGCAACCCACCCCAGAAGCATCCATACCAGAAGCATCCAATCCCAGAAGCATCCCACCCCAGAAGCATCCCACCCCAGAAGCATCCATACCAGAAGCATCCCATCCCAGAAGAATCCCACCCCAGAAGCATCCAAACCAGAAGCATCCCATCCCAGAAGCATCCCACCCAGAAGCATCCCACCCCAGAAGCATCCATATCAGAAGCATCCCATCCCAGAAGCATCCCACCCCAGAAGCATCCCACCCCAGGAGTATCCTACCCCAGAAGCATCCATACCAGAAGCATCCCATCCCAGAAGCATCCCACCCCAGAAGCATGCCTGTGAAGGTGTTCCTGGTTTCATTCTCCTTCAGATGGTCAAAGTTTTACACAGCTACCTTCATAAATGCACAGCCTTGCACACTGGCCATTAAGCAACTTTTTCTACACCTCATTTTTTTTTCTTAGATGTCAACTTAGGAATCTGCTTCCCCAGGTGATGAGGGACCCTGAAGAAAGAATTAGACTCCAGAAAGTGACCCAGGACAAGAAAGTGACCCATGAGAATTGTCTCCAAATGACAGAGTGATCTTTGACTCATTTTCATTCAAATCTTCAAGTCCTGAAGTGGGCACACAGTAGGACTTTTTAATAAATGGGTGTTGATTTTGTGAATCACTGCACTCAGCAGGAGTTCATGTGGATGAATCGATAGACCCAAGGAAGCCTTTGGTTTTGATTTCTTTGTTTTTCATTCTTTGTTTCAAAAACAAACAAAAAGCCTTTGATTTTCATTCTTTGTTTCAGACTCCCCAAACCTGATCATGAAGTGAAGAGACAAGAAGCTGTCTCCAGGTTTCTTTTTCCTGTGTATATGTGTGTGTGCGTCCATGTGGAAGTCAGACGACAACCTCCACCATCATTCCTCAGGCACAGTTCATCTTTGGTTTCTTTGAGACAGGGTCTCTCACTGGCCTGGAGCCCCTAGGGATCCACCTGTGTCCATCTCCCGAGCACTCAGATCCCAAGCACACACCACCATGCCTGGCTTTTTATATGAGTTCCAATACAGGTCCTTGTGTTTGCACGGCAAAACTGTGTGCTCTCGCCTGGACCCTGGTTCTTCAATAGCTCCCCTTAGTAGACACTCTCCCATCATGATGGTAATCGCCTCCAAATGTGTGGAGAATGTGGACAGAATTGAACAGTCCCTGTGTTTGAGAAGCAAAGCCTTCAAAGCCAGCAAGTTTACCTAACTTTTCCTGCCCCAAACTCAAAACTGCTGCCACCACCACGGTCCCTACCCAGCCCAGGCACCCACCACAGTTAGCACCACTTCTGTACTGCTGAATGGCAAAGCCAGAAGCCCCCGGGTGTCGGGGGTATCACACATGGCTCAGATCACACTCTGGTCAACCAGAAGATTCCGGAAGCCTGTCTCCAAGGGAACAGGAGGGAAGCATGCCACTCAAGTGTCACTTCCCAGCTCTGAGAGATGCTGGATCCAAAGGTAGGGCTGCAAGGTGCGGGCAATGCTGAGGAAAACAGAAGGGTGGAGCCTCAGAAATCGAGACACAGAATCTCCAAAGGACCCATCAGTTCACAACCAGGTTTGTACCCCACAGAATGAAAAATGGGCATTCAGATGGGTGTGATGATACACACCTTTAATCCCAGCATTTGGGAGGCAGAGGGCGGTGAACTCATGAATGTGAAGCCAACCTGGTCTTTAAGTTCTTGGATAGTCAAAGGTGCATAATGAGACCTTTCTCAAAAATAAACAAATGGACATTCAGAGGTTAAGGAGGTCCACGGGCAGAGGGATTACAGGGCAGTTATGCAGACCTAAGGCCAGACGCCCAGGACCCACAGGAAAGTCAGGCATGACAGAGCATGTCATAATCCAGCACCGGGGGATAGATGTGAAGACAGCAGGAACCTGGGGGCTCATTGGTCAGTCATTCGAACCTAAGTGGTGAGCTTCAGGTTTGGTGAGAGGCTCTGCCTCCAAAAGTGAAGTGGAGAACAATGCAAAAGATAGCCGAAGTCATTCTCTGGCCTCTCCGCATGCATGCCTGAGTTAGCACGTGTGTGTGCATGCGCGCGCGTGCACGTGCGAACAGACACATGCATGCAGGCATTCAAACAAAGACTTATCAGTATTGCTCACAACAGCCCAAAGGAGTAATAAGCAAACATCCACTCATAAGCCCATGGATGGATGAAGTGTGGTACAAGCCACACAAACACTACCCCACAGGCACATGGTGTCATGCTAGGCTGCATTCTGATATTTTATACAAGAGCAGGGTGTGGCTGCCAGAGAGCAGTGGATGGGAACCAGAAGGGAACCAGCAGGGGTCTCCCTCTACCTCTCAGCCAGGCTGGTCTCAGCCCCTGAGGCAGGCATGCTGATTTCTAGGTCCAGGATGCGATCGGCTCACTGCACCACCCACTCTAAGGACCTGTCAATTCAATTTTACCCTCAAGAAGTCTCCACTAAAGAATTCACGGGATCTGAAGATGATTTCAGTCGAGGAAACAGAGCCTCCTGACATCGGCTGGCACAGGTAACCTCTGACAAAAGCAAAGAGCTGCAGAAGAAGCCAGGTTAAAGATGCTTCAGTTGCAGCAGTGTGGAAGTAAGCACCAAGAACTATGCTTGGCAAGTGTGGAGAGAGAGAGGCACGGTGCTTGCAGCCCAGGCATCACCGCGACCTTTGCGCATGCGCAGCAGCTGGCTTGGGGCTTAGGCAGTGGACTCCTTTAACAAGCCAGGTCTAACTATATCTCTGCAAATGTATAGGAAGCTGGCATCTGGAGCAGGCAGGAACTGAAGCCTCAAGAACAACGCTGGCAGTGGCTGAAAGGAAAAGTGTGGGTTCAGAACCCCCAAGACCAAGGTCTCAGCATGGAGGAGATTTATTTGTCCAGAGGGACAGAGGGCAGAGAATAAGAAACAAAGACAGATAGAGGGTGGGGGGGTGGACAAACGAAATGGGGAGAGGGTATTTGTTCCAGGGGGACAAAGGGCTGCCTCTGGATAGAGAGGAGACAGGTGGGGCACATGGCGAACAGCATTTTATAAAGGCAGAAAGGGGAAAGCCCGTGCTAGGATGTGGTGTTTAGTTTTGTTTGGGTTAATTAGGGCAGCCAAAGGGGGCTTCTGATTGCTGAACCTTGGTAGTCAGCTTAAGGAGGAAGAAGTGGCCAAATAAGGGAGCAGACCTTGGTGGCTAGCTTTAGGGATGTAACCTAATGGTTTCTAGCAAGGCAGAGGGAATGGGAGAGAAGGGCAAGGCCTGCCAGAGCCATGCTGGCCGTGCCTGAGCTGGCCAGAGTCCCTTCAGCTAATACACATTCATACCGCACACAGCTTTGCTGGATTTGGGCCACCCATCTGTGGGAACACTCTGAGGAAAGAACTGTCTCCTAGGGCAGAGCTCAGGTGGCTGTGAGGGCTTTACAGACTCCCTCACAACAGAGGCCAGTGTCATACTGGCCTGCAGAGGTAGGGCCAGAGACACAAAGATGCTGATGGCCAGGATAACAGAATCAAATCCCTGGTTCCTGGGGAGAGACAACAGAGAACTACACCAAGTGATCGTCACACTGGGGCCAGGCACAAGCCACAGTCCTGCCTCAGCACTCACAGCTCACATTAGCCAGACTCAGCTTCCCCCACCTGCGGAGAACAGACCTCTCCAGATCTTCTGCTGAAACATCCCAGAACAAGTGGTCATGTGACCCAGGGAGAGTCAATCATAGCATCCCATCCCATTCCAACAACAGTACTTGGGCACGGAGATGGGCGTGTGGCTCACGGAGTCAGTTAACTCCCTTCCCTGGGTCCCTGTTCCTGGGAAGACTCTCCAGGCCTCTGGAGTCCTGAGGGATGCCAGCAGCCCAGCTTCCTGGTCCCAGGAGGAAGCCTGAGTTGGAGAGGAGCCCAGGTAAGGGGAGGAGAGAGAAAAGTCACCGGGTGGTGGTGGCGCATGCCTTTAATCCAACACTCGGGAGGCAGAAGCAGGTGGATCTCTCTGAGTTTGAGGCCAGCCTGGTCTACAGACCGAGTTCCGGGACAGGCTCCAAAGCTACAGAGAAACCCTGTCTCGAAAAACAGAGGGAGAGAGAGAGAGAGACAGAGAGAGAGAGAGAGAGAGAGAGAGAGAGAGAGAGAGAGAGAGTCTTGTGTTCCTGGAGTCCCTGTCTCCCCTGCTCCCCCCCCCCCCACACACACACATTGTGAAGAATGATGAAAGTGACATCAGACCCTTCTTTGCATCCTAAGTGATAATGACAGCGGGAGGAAGATGGCTATAGGTCCTCTCCTGGAGGTGGCCAACTTGCTAGAATTCAAAGGGGGTAAAATCCATGCAACACCAACTATACTCATCCACCTGTTTGCCTCCCTCCTTCCCCTCTTTCTTCCCTCCTTCTCATCCTTTGCATATGAGAATGTGGAAGCCAGAAGACAACTTCCAGGAGAGCCCCTCCTACCACATAGGCTCTCCAGACTCCAGCTGTCAGAATCAGACGCACGCTCCTTTACCCGCCGAGCCATCTTGCCGGCTCCTTTTGGTTCGTCTGTTTTGCCAGCTTGGGGAATTGAACCTAGGACTAGTCAAGCACTCTACAACTGAGCCCCAGGCTCCAGCTAAGCTAAGCACTTTACTGATGGAGCTTTCTCCCAGCCCTTGGCCATCTTTCCCATGTCAGGTCCCGCAGAAGCCCTTGAACCAGATGCACCCAGCCAGCACTCTACGATTGTTGAGAGACAAGCTGCTATTTCCTCTGGTCGCCACAGCGTCTTCCCTTTGACACCTCAGGCTCACGTGAGTGGAAAGAACAGACTCATGATTTGGGATGAGTTAATTTCTTTCCCTTCCTTTCCAAATAGCTCTGAGTAATGCCCCACCCCTGGTTCTGTAAACTTGAAAGAGAGAAAAAATATATATATGTATTTGATGCAACCCGAAAGCTCTGCTCGCTGAGGGAGTTGACGACCGGCTCTTGGAGGAAGTGGTTCTCTTTGAACATGATACTTCAGTCATGAAGCTGTCCCCCGGGTGTCAGCTCTGATCACCATTCTTGCCAGGGCCCCATTCTGGCGTGAGGAACACAGTTCATACCTTCCGGGCCTGGCATGAAAACAAGCCCACCGCACCCATCCTCCAGGGCTCCCCGGGGTGTCCCTTGAATGAATGCATGGAACATAACAGCCTGGCCGCTGTCTGACCTTCAGGCCCAGACTCAGTGAGGCATTACAGCCAAAAGGAAAGCAAAGGAGACTCAGGCGTCAGAGAGATAGCCGGTCCTTGCTGAATACCCTGGGTATTAACAAAAGGGAAATCGTACCCAATTCCTCTCATGTCCCTTTTCAACACATTTGCCTGGAGGTCTCTGCTCCTCAGGGCTGCCTCCAAGTTTCTCTTCCCCACCTCCCTGCGCCCTCCCCTCCCCTCCCTTTCAAATGTAGGGTTTTATTTTCCTTCATTCTAATAGCAGTGAGGTTTTTTTATAATACAAGTAAATTTATGTTTTTTTATTAGTGGTAATCGGTTGTGTATGTGGGGGGGGTGCGTGTGGGTGAGTGTGGGTGTCATGGCACACACATGGACGTCTGAGGACAACTTTAGGCAGTTGTTTCTTTTCTTCCACCCTGTTGCCGTGGGCTCTCTCTTATCCCATGCAGTACATTTCAGGTGAGCAGGCATGGGGACTTCCGGACCGTCCTTTCTGTCCTCAGTCCCATCTCCCGGAGGAGTGCAGAGATGCCACTGTAAGCATCTGGCTTCTTCGTGTGGTTTCTGGGGAATCAAACACGGGTCCTCAGGCTTCTACAGCAAGCACTCTTACCCACAGAGCTGTCCTGTTGGCCCAACTTAACCTTTTTACATTTGTGTCTCTTTCCCTACCTGTTTCCTCCTACGGGAGCTCCTTCCGCTCCTTCAGCCAATGGCCTTTAAGATACCAGCCCACTTGGGCGTGGCCTCTTATACTGTAAAAGCAGCTGTAAGGCGCGCTTGCTCTCTTGCTTCCGGCTTCTGCTTCTGGCCACTAGACTCTGTTCCTGTTCGCACAGAGGACTGTTATCTAGGACAGTGATCTGTAAGTTTTCCCTTCAATAAATAACCCTTTTATTGTTTATAATTCTGAACTGGTGCGGGATTATTCTGTGACTTCTATCATCAGTTTCCCCTCATCTGCCACAAAGCTCCAGGGAAAAACCACACGAGGCTGAGCAGCATATCGTGGAGAAGGTGCAGGGTGTGCTCAGGAAGTGACTAACCTCCCTCTTCAAAGACTCCATGAAGGAACATGCGGATGAGTCTAAACGTGTGTTTGGGGGTACACAGGTGACAGCTAGAAGTTAGTCGTCACCTGTGAACTCCTATACGGAGAGCAGGGGCAGGCGAGGTGCGAATTCATGTGTACCCGCCTTGTGAGCGGCTGCCATTAACAGTCCAAAGACCCATAGATGTGCTGTGACTCAGCTCTCTGGCAACTGAGGCATCTTGTCCTTCAGCGGAGGTATCCTATCCTGGGTGTGACTGGTTCACACTGATGGAAGCTCAGTTGTCCCAGTAATTGACAAAAGTAAATAAATCATAAAAGGATTCAGAATGAGAGAACAAATATCAGTCATCTCTCACTGGCATTTCTAGGACATTCTACCCAACAATATCAGAACACACATCCTTTTTTATTGCATCAGAAACAGTCACCAGGATCATGCCAAATCTTAACAAATTTAAAGGAACTAAAATGCTCAGTATATATTTTCTGGCTACAAAGTAATCAAGCTAAAAATCATTAAGGAAAGCAAACACGTGGTATGAAATGACCAGGAATGCCCGTGAAGCAGCTCTCACAGGACAACTGCTCAGATAAAAAGAGAGAGCTTGGAGATGGAGAGATGGCTCGTTGGTCTTGCAGAGGCCCGGGGTTCAGTTTCCAGCACCCACACAGCCACTCACAGCTGCCTGAAATTCCAGCCTCAGGAGATCCAGACCCCCATGGCCTCCACAGGCACTGTGCTCATATGCCCATATCTACACAGAGATAGATACACTTAATCATAAAAATAAAGAAGGCCTCAAATCAATAAGCTAAGCTGCTACCTTACTAATAAGTGGGGAACAAGATGGATTTGTGTATTTGCTGCCAAGGTCAGCCATCTGAGGCCAGTCCCTGAGTCCTCTTCTTACCTGCACACACACACACACACACACACACACACACACACACACACAGAGAGAGAGAGAGACAGAGAGAGAGAGAGAGAGAGAGAGAAATGCACACTCTCACACATATACACATGCACACATACACACACACATGCATACACCACACATACACAAGCACACATGTATATACTGGTGCACACATGTGAACACACACCGTGGCATGTTCAGATGGCAGAACAAGAGCGACTCTACCTCAATAAAAGAAAAGAAAAGGAAAGAAAAGAAAAGAAAAGAAAAGAAAAGAAAAGAAAAGAAAGGAGACGTGCCTTTAATCCCAGCAGAGGCAGGAGGATCTCTGTGAACTTGAGGCCAGCCTGGTCTACAGAGTCAGTTCCAGGACACCCAGAGCCACACAAGAAATCCTGTCTCAAAAAAAGAAGAGAGAGAGAGAGAGAGAGAGAGAGAGAGAGAGAGAGAGAGAGAGAAATAAAGAAGAAAAGTTTGTATTTACTAGCTAGGCATAGTGGCGCACACCTTTAATCCCAGCACTTGGGAGGCAGAGGCAGGAGGATCTCTGTGTAGTAAAAAGGAGTGGCGGGCTGCATCCCGCCACCCGGCTCCCAGCTAGCTTTACCCAAAATAATTACACAGAAACTGTATTCGTTTAAACACTGCCTGGCCCATTACCTCCAGACTCTTATTGGCTAATTCTCACATATTGATTCAACCCATTTCTAATAATCTGTATCTCACCACGAGGTCGTGGCTTACTGGGAAAGATTCAGCATGTCTAACCTGGCAGCTTCATGGCGGGCAGCTCTCTGCCTCTGCCTAACTCTGCTTCTTTGTCCCAGCATTCTGTTCTGTCTACTTCGCCTATCTAAGCTACTGACCTATCAAAAGTCAAGACAGTTTCTTTATTAACCAATGAAAGTAACACATAGACAGATGACCCTCCTTCATCATCTCTGTGAGTTTGAGGCCAGCCTGTTCTGTAGAGTGAGTTCCAGGATAGCCAGGACTGTTTGTTATACAGAGAAACCCTATCTTGAAAAACAAAAGTAATTAAATAGTGGTGAGGAGGAGACGGGTGGGGTTGAGGGGGCTGAAGGTCTTCCTGGTGAGTGCTACCCTGAGAAGCTGCCCTGGCTGGTGAGATGGGGAGCCATGGCATACACTGTTTCGTCTCATTGCAGGCAGAGCATCAGCTTTTCATCCTTCTCCATCCCCTCCACCTTCCTCACCCTGGACCACACCAGCCCTGAACAAAGCAGGGGCTCCCCGGGGCTGCACGTGGCATCCAGCCACTGTCTCCCTTTTCCTCCTGAAAAGGAAGTAGAGGTAAAAGTAAGGTCGATTCTATTTTTTTCTTTTTTCCATTTTTATATGTATGTGTGTTTGCATGAGTGTGCATGCATGTGGTGACTAGAGGTTGACTGGGTCTCTATAACTGAAGCACAACTCTTATCTTAGTCCCTGAGGCAGGGACTCTCAGTCAAACACAGGACTAACAGATACATTTAGTCTCACTCGTCAGCCTGCTCTGGGAATCCTGTCTCCACGTTCCAGAGCTGGAAGTACAGGTGGCCAGCTTTTACATCCTGAGGATCTGAACTCAGGCCTTACATTTGTACATCAACTGCTTTAACCACTGCACAACCTCCCTAGTCGTGCGTGCACACACACACACACACACACACACACACACACACACACACACCATGATGCTCCTCAGCAAGCTCCCCAGACCACAGAAAGCAGATGAGAATATTCTTCTTTGGCATGCTTGAAATGTAGCTTTACGGGCACTGTGACCACCTGAGCATGGCAATAGGGATGTCCTTTGACCATTGGCTGCCTCTAGATAGTGTCCTCCTCTCCAGAGTTGTGCACTTGGACCTGGGTCTTCAGTGCAATCTCACCAGCTGGTGAACCAAAGTTGGGCCAAATCCAGGCACAGTGATCTTGGGTGGAGAGATCCTGGCAGTGGCAACCATGGAAATTTTGATGGTCAATTTGACAGGATTTTGTATCACCATGGAAACAAATCTCTGGCCATGTCTGTGAGGGATTTTTTTTAGACTAGATTAACTGACGTGGGAAGATTTGCCTAGATGTGGCATCATCCCGTGGGCTGGCATGCTTGACACAAGCTAGTCATCAGAGAGAATGGTGCCTCAATTAAGAAAATGTCTCTATAAGATCTGGCAGTTAAACATTTTAATTAGTCACTAGTAGAGGAGAGCCCAGACCATTGTGGGCAGTGCCATTTCTGGGCTGGTGGTCCTAGAATCTACAAGAAAGTGAGCTGAGCAAGCCATGATGAGCAAGACAGTAAACAGCACCCCTCCATGGCCTCTTATGTCAGCTCTTGCCTTTGGGTTCCAGTCCTGTTTTGAGTTCCTGTCTTGGCTTCTTTTGATAAAGGGTTGTGACATGGAAATAAAGCCCAATAAACCCTTCTCTCCCTGTGATTCTCTGTCACAGTGTCTCACCACAACAATAGAAACCTAAGACAGCAGAGTCCAAATAAGAAAGCAAGCTGAGCACTGGCATTCATGACTTCTTCCTGCTGTGGACACAGTCCAAGCAGCCGCCTCAAGCTCCCAATACCTCGGCTTCCTCTCCGCAGTGGGCTACACTCTGGCTGTGTGCTGAAACCAGTCCTCCTTTTCTCGCTTCTCTCAGGTATCTTGTCACAGCAACGGGGAAGTGACTGGTATGGGACCATGGTCAGTATTTTGTCAATTACATTTTAAATAAATGCTGATTGGACAGCAGCCAGGCAGGAAGTATAGGCAGGACAACCAGGCAGGAAGTAGAGGTGGGCTGATGAAAACAGGAGAATTCTGGGAGGAGGAAAGCTTGGTCGGGAGTCCTGATTCAGCCACAGAGCAAGCAAGATGTGACTGCCTTGCTGAATAAGGTACTGAGCCATGTGGCTAGCGCAGACAAAAATAATTGGATAATATAAGCTATAAAAGTTAATAAGAAGCCTGAGCTAATGAGCCAACCAGTTTATAACTAATGTAGACCTCTCTGTGATTTCTTTGGGTCTTAACAATTGCAGGAACCGGGCAGGACAGAAACCCCAACAGCAAATGGCACTCAATGTGGGGCCAGTGGTGTGGGACAATGCTCTGTATTCTGTCAATTATATTTTAAATAAACACTGATTGACCAGTAGCCAGGCAGGGAATAGAAGCAGGTCAATGAGAACAGGAGAATGTTAGGAAGAGGAAAGCCCATTCCTCTGCAGTCCTGGCCCAGCTACAGAAGAAGCAAGATGTGACTGCCCCACCAAATAAGGTACCAAACCATGTGGCTAAGACAGATAAGAATAATGGGCTAATATAAGTTATAAGAGTTAATAAGAAGTCAGAGCTAATGGGCCAATCAGTTTATAATTAATGTAGACCTCTGTGTGATTTCTTTGGAGCTTAACAATTGTGGGAACCAGGCAGGACAGAAACCTGAGACAACAAATGGTACCCACATGGACAACTGCATCCACATAAAGACTGAGGGCTTGGGAAGTAACAAAAAAGAATAGAGTTAAACACAGCTTATTGATATTAGCATTTTCACAGATGGGCTCTGCTTACTAGAGGCAAGCGATCTCATTTAAGAGAGGCTTTCTGACTCAGCTTTAGCTGTAAAACCTTGCAGCTCTTTTAAGAGGTCCTGCCACAAAACACTTAAATGGTGTTGATGAAAAGCTGACCTCATGCTTTTTGGTTTTCAGCCATAGCAGGGAAAAAACATGCCATTTTAAAATTCTGACTTTCTGGGCCATCCTGCCAGTGCAAACTCTGACTCTGTCAGGCAGGAGGTCTGACTATGGAGCATTTGAGTGTGGTTTGTGAGCACACTGCTGCAGCTTGCCTGCTGGCAGGGACCTTGAAATGCCAAAGAATTGTGGCAATAAACATGGGTACAGCCGGTACCTCTGCCATGAGGCTGGAATCTCAGAAAGCTAAGGAATGGGCTAGATCCAGTTGTCAAAGCCATGGCTTTAATTCTAGCCATATCGCTTAGCAAATTAAAAACTCACATGGTCAAATAAAGATATACAGTAAAGAAAGATTTAAAGATGAAGAAAACCTCTAAATGTTTTATAGTGTGTTAAAAATATATGCAGGCTTGGGGAAAAAAGGAAAAGGTTAAAGTCCTTAAAGAAAAAAAAGAGAGTAGTTGGGTGTGGTGGGACACACCTTTAATCCCAGCACTTGGGAGGCAAAGCCAGGTGGACATTTGTGAGTTCAAGGACAGCCTGGTCTACACAGGGAGTTCCAGGACAGCCAAAGATACACAGAGATTCTGTCTCAAAAATTAAAAGTAAAAATAAAAGAAATAGAGGTTAAAATAAAGCCATGTAAAGATGAAAGATACACAGAGTCTGGATACTGTATGTTATTATGCTCTCTTTGAATTGTTTGAATGCTGAGGAAGGAGCAACAGCTGCTAAAAATATTTGCTTATAAATACTGCTGAATTAATCCAAGATAGGTATTTTGAAAATACCTTGGCTTCAAAATTGAAGTGGTGTGGGACCATGCTCGGTATTCTGTCAATTATATTTTAAATAAACGCTGATTGGCCAATAGCCAGGCAGGAAGTGCAGGCGGGACAACCAGACAGGAAATAGAGGCGGGTCAATGAGAACAGGAGAATGTTAGGAAGAAGAAACCCATTTCTCTGCAGTCCTGGCCCAGCCATAGAAAAAGCAAGATGTGACTGCCCCGCCAAATAAGGTACCAAGCAATGTGGCTAACACAGATAAGAATAATGGACTATTATAAGTTATAAGAGTTAATAAGAAGCCTGAGCTAATGGGCAAATCAGTTTATAACTAATGTAGACCTCTGTGTGATTTCTTTGGGACTTAATGATTGAGGGAACCGGGCAGGACAGAAACCTGAGACAACAGGTGACTAATGAGACAGCATGTCCACCAGGCCTCCTTATGTCACCTTGCTGGGGCCACTGGACAACTGGTTGAGGCATGCACTTCTGCTACCCATGTCGCAAGTGAGGATGCTGAGGCTCCATTCTGCTCACATTTGCTGTTGCCCCACAGCTCACAGCTGTCCAGAGCAGGCCAGGACTGGATCCTAGAGAAGGAGGGTTGTAGAGGAAGTCTTGGAAGAGAAACTGTCGGAACCTGATTTACAGACAAAGGAACAAGTGTGACTTTGAGGGACCTCAACGCACACCAGGGGCACCAGAAGAGAATAGCTTCCCAGGCCCTGCCCTTCCCCTGGATTTCAGCCTCCATGGGCTGACCCGGTCCCTGCTGAAGTGTGGAGCTGGTCAGAAGCAGGAGGGCCAAAGTGGGTTTGTTCCAGCAGGTGACATTGTGCAAGGGTGAGGATTGAGGCTCGGATCCTAGAACCCATGTGAATGTTGAGTGGGCCCAACAAGCTGTCTGTCATTCTAGAAAGAGGAGCTTCAGAGTGAGCTGCTAGCCTAGGCTAGCCCTATCACTGAGGTCTGCGTTCAACTGAGAGACCCTGCCTCAAAGAATAAAGTAGAGGAGGGTGTTTGAGGAAGACTTCTGATATCAACCTTGGGCCTGCAATGCGCTCACACACATGGGCAGATACCACATGTACATACACATAAAAAGGGCCCCATGGGACTGGCAATAGGGCCTAGCCAGTAAAAGCACTTGCCACCAAGCCTAACAAGCGACGCTTCATCATCGGACCCACAAGGTAGAAAGAGAGAACCAACTTGGACCAGTTGTCCTTTGGCCTGCATGAAGGTGCTACCTCACAATCCCTCCCAATAAACAGATGCATAAAAACTTCTACAGGATCAGTGAGTCAGGTCATTGATATCTTCACCCAGCACAAGAGGTCCCAGCTTAAACATCAGCTTAGTTTTTGCAAGAGGACAACAGTGTTCCTTTACATGGGGACTCGGCCCCCAGTCTGGTAGAAAATTCCAGATTCTGGGAAGTGCCAGCTCCAGGTAACCCCAGGGAGAGGGACATCATGCCAGAGGTGATGAATCACAGTGGCTCACGGAGGCAACCAGGTCTGGTGGCCAGCAAGCCTGGCCACAAAGCCAGCTCTAGGGTCCATTAGCTGTGTGACCCCAGGAGAGCCACTGAACCTCTCTGAGATCAGTTGAGGATGGTGACCAGAGCATACAGGTGCAGGGGTAACAAAGCCGCGGGTGAGAAACAGCTGTGAGCTCAGAAGGTCACTGCGGCTGTGGCCACAATGGCCACCACACACCCTGCGCAAGGCCTCGGTTTCCTTCTGTTGGGTGGACTGTGCCGAGTGAGTCCTGGGTCCGATTCTGTTGGCAGCTCAGGTGTATCCAGAAGGGACCCTAGGACCATGCCTTCATCCTCATTCCTGTACCCTGGGGCTCCACTCCCAGACACGCCTACTCCTGCCCAGCCCCTCCCCTTACAGTGCCTCTAAGGCCTTTCTGCCTGTGATAGGGCCTTTGATACCCTGAGAATTCGGTGTCTCAATGCCCAGTGTTGACATCAGAACCCTCCTTCCTCCACATTGCCCCTTCCCCAGCAGCCCCCACCCTCCCCACTCACACTCCTACTTCTGATGTCCTACCAGACAAAGGATCCTTCCACAGCCCTCACTCCTACTGCCCAGCTCCAGCACACCTGCAGAGACCAAGGGCAAAGATGACTTGCCTGGAGTCTGGAAGCCCCTTGCTCCCTTAGCCAGCCCCTTCCCTGGGAGCAGAAGCCGCAATCTATAAAATGTGGGTGTAGTACTAGTCCCAGCCTCTAGAGGGTGTTTCTGCAAAGATTAAATAGCTATAGCAGAGAAGCTGGTGTATAGCAAGGGTCCAAGGTCAGAAGGCATGATCGTTCCCCTGTTGATTGTCAAAACGGGGAATTATAATGTGCGATGTCCTTCTGTGTATGTGTTGCTTTTATTGGTTGATGAATAAAACTGTTTCAACTAATGGCTTAGCAGAGTAAAGCCATGTGGGAAATCAGAACAGACATGAGAGAGAGTAGGCAGAGTCAGAGAGATGCCATGTAGCTGCTGAAGGAGAAAGGCACCAGCCCAGAACCTTTACCAGTAGCACAGCCTCGAGGCGATACATAGATGAAAAGAAATGGGTTAATATGAGATGTGAGAGCTAGTTAGGAATATGCCTAAGATATTAGCCAAACAGTGTTGTAATTAATATAGTTTCTGTGTGATTATTCGGATCAGGGTGACCAGGAACAAAAAAGCGGTCTCCATTTTCAGAATGACAGAGAGGAGCCATCCTACCAGGCTTCCTGAGACACACAGAGAGGAGGGACTCAGGGTTGTGGGCTAAGCGCAAGTGCCCAGAAGTGACCTCCTGCTCCTCGGCTTTCCTCACCTCTCCCCTTGGCATCCACCTCAGCACACCTGCGTCTGCTGATCCCATCCTTCCCTCTCCTCACCCATCTGGATCCTGAAATCCTTTAAGGCCAGACATGTCTGTTCTCCTCCAGAAATTCCTGCTGGAGGCTGCCAGTGACAGCTCCAACCTATCCTATGTGGGCCACTTCCCCCATCTGTGCTTGGGATTTCTAGCCTTTCAATAGATGTCAGACTTCTCAAACCAAGCTTCATGTGCATCAGAGGCCATGGTGGAGCCTGGCATTGCAGGTGTACATACCTGAACACCAGGGGACTATTGAAGGACACTGATTAGCTTCTGCCTGGAAACCATGGAGACGGAGACCATGTTTCGTTCAGGTGGTGTGGGAAGTCCTTTTTTTTTTTTTTTTTTTTTTTTTTGGTTAATGAATAAAGACGCTTCCTTGACCTGTGATAGGGCCCCTGACAAAGTCCTTCCTGGGCTGAAGTCAACTCCCGGGCCAGCCTGATGGACTCCAAGCTGATATCCCACCTAGTAAATCCCAAGACTCTCAGCAAAACAAGCAAAACAATGATAACCTCCGCAGGAATCCTATCTTGGGCTAGTTCTGGGTCCTAAAGCAGGCAGAGGGTACCAGGGGGGAAAGGGGAGGGGAAAGGATGGAGGGAGAGTGGGAAGACCGGAAACAGAACCATGACCTGAGACATCACACCGTGCAATTTTTTATTTAATCACTTCGGCGAATGGGAATTTAGCTGCAAACATTCGCGGGAGGAATGCGGTTGTTGAAATCGACTCGGGCTCAGTGAATTAGAGGCAACCTAAATCGGGATGGTGGCACAGGGAGAGACCCTGGACGGCGTAGTAAAGGCAGGTGTGGATCTCTCGTCCTAGTTAGACGCAGTCTTGGGCTGGTGTAGCAATGGGGCTGGGGACGTCATTCTAGAAAGCCTTGTTTTTGGCGTCTGTGGTACAGTCATTCCAAGGGGCCTGAGGTTAGTTTCTTTGCCCTCGCTTCATTGGCTAGAACTGAACCACGAGGCCCAAGGGATGCTGGGAAATGCAGTCCTTTGCTCCACACACTGTCCCGCTAAAAGGAAACCCAAGAAGCAACCAGAAGGTTCTGCTCTACAAACTCTCACTTTCCCAAGTTCAGGGGCGTTTAATGCCCTTTCCATACCCACTGACATGGCCAGAGACCCAGAGGCTGAGCGTCTCTACACCTGTGCTTTCTGGACGACGAGGCGGATGGATGACAGGCGCGGTGGGGGAGGGCTGGCAGGCTGCTGGTAGCTCGACCCTGGGAGATGGCAGGGCTGCAATGACCACAGCAGGGGTTCTCTTTACAAATCCACCCCCATCCCTACCTCCCGCATCACTCTGTCCTTTCCTGGCCATGCCAAGTGATGCCCCAGTATTTCAGGCATGACTTTCTTTCTTTTTTTTTTTTTTTTTTTTTTTTTTTTTTGCCTGCGGGTATGTCTGTGAGATCATCAGCCTCCTGAAACTGGAGTTACAGGTAGTTGTGAGCTGTCATGTGGGTGCTGGGAACTGAACCTGGGTCCCCTGGAAGAACATCCAGTGATCTTAACCGCTGAGCCAGCTCTCCGGCCCCCAAGGGTATGGCTTTTGTTATTATGTGAGTTTGTGATGTCCCAGCAGGCTGATTAAACATTGGTATTGGTCCTTGCCTGGTGATGTTGTTTTGGTATTTTGTGGAACTTTGGACATTTGGACAGTCTGGCTGGTAGATGTGGGTCCCTAAGCATGAGCCTTGAGGATTATATCCACTTCTGGTTTGACCTGAGGTCTCCACTCCCTGATCTGTGGAGGCGTGAGGCGGCCCTGCCTCACATTTCCACCACCATGCCCTCCTTGACATGATAGTCTAAAAATCTCTCTGAAATCATGCGTGTAAAGGTATGGTGGCCACAGTACACAGGTATGAGTTTGGGGTGGGGAATGCGGAAAATTCCATCTGGGCTAAGGCAGAGTGCTCACTCCCCTAGGAAGAAGGGAGAAATTTCAGGGGAAGTTGTCACTCACAGCAAGTCACCCACGACAGGTGGAGCCAGGGTGTGTCCACTAAGGTCAAGGCTTGCCTAGAGCAGAGCGAACTATCCAGTGCACTTAGCCCAGGGACTCTGAGCCATGGTCCCCCAAGACTGCCTGGACAAGATCCCAGCTTCTTTCTGCCAGCCGACAGCCCCCACAGCAAACCCACCAGACACAGTGCCAGCTGCCCTTGCAGAGACTATTATGTGTAATTATCCTGTGTATGTATGTGTGGTGTATGATGTGTGCATACAAATGTGAGGTGTACACACCCATGACCACACATGCAGAGGCCAGGAGGACATCTTCGTCTTTGTCACTCTCTACTTTATTGCCATGAGGCGAGCTCTCTTGCTGACCCAGAGGCTGGCTGGCCAGCAAGCTCCCAGAATTCATCTGTCTATTCCCCAATGCTGGGGTTACAGGCCTGCCCAGCTTATTACCTGGTGCTGTTTCTAACCCAGGTCACTGTGCTTGCTAACTGACACAGCTCCCCAGCTCCATTTATTTTTGATGCGTTCATGGATGCAATACTGTGTGGGTATATAAATGGTCTCCAGCCTCCACCTAGGGAAGTTCCCAGGACTGAAACACACCGTGGTAAGCAGCTCTCTAGAGCACAGGCCATCGGTCTCCTATTATTAAATCCTAGCCCACAGACCTTGCCCATTAACACAAGAAAGGGGTAGGATGACTATGAACACCCTACCAACTCCCCTCACCTTTCTCCCTCTCTCCGCTGCCACCACTGACACTGCCAAGGGTCTCTGAGAAAGGTAGGTCTGGGCCAAGTCCTGAGAAGACCACATTCTTAGTAAGTAGCCACGTTATGCTGACCGGGCTAGGAGCCACACTTTGAGAAGCTCTGGCCGGGTAATATCCTACAGGGTGTCCTGTTGGGCCATAGGGAAAAGTGTGCCTTTGCATCATGGGATACCAGCTGCCAAGGACCTGGTTGGTTGTAGGCTATGAGGAGAAGCTGCATCTGGACAGGGTGGAGAATAGTCCTGCTGGGGAGGAGATGCCCTGCTTAGCCCACATAGGTGTTGACATCTGACACTGAGACCTGCAGGCCTCAGCTGAATGTTTTCACACATTCGTGACCCCTAGGCAACCCCCACAAATGGGACACACGGTGGGGGGGGATGCCGCAGGGTGAACTGCTGTGGCCAGCTCAGCTGCTGCCCCCTGGTCCACACACAGCACCATCAACTCAGCTCTTTGCCTTGCGTGGGTTTTCCCTTGGGGTCCCTGGACAGACCACACCTAAAGAGAGAGCCAGGCTATCCTGGGAGGAAGAAATCTAAAGCAGACGGAAACAGACAAAGCACCAGGCCCACACAGGGAGGCAGGGAGGTCCAGGAAGCGTGTTTAATTGGCCAGACACAGACAACATACAGCGGGAACAGGGAGGAGGCCTGGACATGCAACAAAGCACATCGCCCCTGGCCCGTACCACCAGGCGAGGGCCTCCCTTTCTCCCCGCAAGACAAAGACAGGACGGCACCCCAAAATGACTCTGAGGGTGCTGGGAACACAAGCAGGGAAGGATGCAAACACCACAACCAGAACATCACCTTTCTCGGATTTGGTTTGTAAGTTACCCAAAGTCCTTCAGGAGCTACTGGACCCGCTCCAGCCTGTTCCCCCCTGCAAGGGCCTCTAGCTGTTTGGCTATAGCCCTCACTATAACCCTGCAAGGTGGCTGACCTCCTTCTGAGGCCTGGAGAACCAGATCCGATGAGTACTATAACTCCTCCAAAGTCCCAGAGGAATCTGGAGACTGCGTTTGTCCAGGGATGAAGTGGCGAAGGGTGCTAAGTGTTGCCCCCACCCTAGGAAGCAAACAAAACCTGAACCTGTGCCAAGACAGAAGATTGGACCAACTGTTTATTCAACAAAAGCCTTTTATTCATTCAAAAATTAACCATTGGGTTTATTCTGCAGATAGTTTTAAAAAATTAAAGTTGGGAGGGCAAAACTTCCCACTGTGCCCTTATGCCAACTACCTTGCCAGTCCCAGATGACCTTGCAGAGCAGTGGGGCAGGTGGGAGACATGCTGCCATATTTGTGCGGCTGGGGGTCCCGGGCCTCTTGAACCACAGACTCCTTGGCCTTCCCACCTCTAGCCTCCAACTTCACCACTTGCTGGACCCCTGCAGCCCCCAGGTGCCACTGTAGCTCATCACCACCAGGGGGCGCCCGTGTAATCCTTGGCTCGTGTAAATTCGGAAATAGACTGAGAGGAATCACAGCGGCTTTCTGCTTGGCCAAGCAGTGGGGGCTTTCTCAGGAGAGATGCCAGCAATCCCCAGGCACCCTACACTCCACCATCCCCTAGAAAAGACACTGTCCCTGAAAGCCCAAATGCACCTTCATAGGAAATCAACTGTCAAACTGCAGAGCATTTAAAGAAAGAGATGTCAATGCCGTATACACTTGCCTTGTTATTTTAAACTTGGCTAGATATCACAAAGTCGTGATGCTCTCCGAAGTCACTGTCAACACAAAGGGGGGAGCAAACGCTTGGAAGAAGAGGGGGGGCACAGCATCCCTGGAGTCTGCAGAGGGGCCAGGGACCTGGCCTCACAGGCTGGACCACACCCCTAAAGAAAGCAGCATCAGATGGGGTGGGACTCAGCGGAAATGAACTGGGGAGAGGCCCTCAGGCTTCTCAGAAGAGGCCCAGCCTCAGATTCTGGGTGTGCTGTGTGCCACAGCTAACGGCTGGTGAAAAGGGACAGAAGGCAGTCAGCACATATCCTCGCGTGAAAATGGTGTCCGGCATCCTGCCAGGAAGAAGGCAGCCCAGAGCTGTCTCAGCATCCGAGGCTTGGACCCAAGGTCAGAAACCGTGAAGACGAAAAGCCACACTGGAGGCGGCAAACTAAAAAAGCTAAGATGCTGAGAGGAAGCCTGGACCCAGCCACTCGGTGAAAACCCACGCTTAGCCCTTGACGGTCCTCAGCTAGGAACCCATTGCGTCTTGATGGCATCAAACATGCTACTGACAGAGAGGGTGACTGAGGCTCCAGAGACCAGAGAGAGAGTCCACTCTCAACCTCTCAACCCACGTCACCCCATTTACTCCCTGTCCTAGAGGCCCTGTCACTCGCCAGGCAGGAAGTTGACCCAAAGAAGCCTCAAAGAAAATTGCCTTTGCAACTGAAGCCCCTGGGGTCTGGAGGACTGTCAGTGGGGGCAGCGAGAGTGAAGGTTCTGCCCATGGAGAGGGTGCACTTGTGGGCTGGCTAAGCATTCCCACCCACAGGAATGTAGAGGCAGGACAAAGCCACCTCTTGGTGGAGGACATCCATCCTCCTGCTGACAGCTTCTCACCCAGAGCAAGGAAGAGTGTGGTCTCCCAGAAGAACAGTGGAGATTACAGGAGGATCGGAGCAGAACAAAATCAAGGGGCCCATTTCCCCCTCTCGATGGTGGCCACAGAGGCCACACAAACTAGAAGCAAGAATTATGGGCCCACTCCTGCCTCTTAGCAATTGGGAGGCTGTGTCTCATCTGAGAAAGTTGCCCAGGGTGAGGATGAGCCCCCACAGGAGCCCAAGAGCCTAGAGAACACTAAAGAGGGGCTGAGGGGGGTGCCATCAGACACTCAGAGCCTGGCGAACACAACCACAGAACAGTGTCACAGAGGTAGGACCCCAAGCTCCAGGCTGAGAATCGGACAATGTCAGCAAGAACAACCAGCAGGCCCCCAGCCCTGCTGACGGACAAGGCAACATCAGACTCCTTGCTTCTGATCCATGGCTGCCAGTGTTCCTGGGGACAGTAAGGAGCCATCGTTGACTCTGGACTCAGTCCTGGAGAAGCAGAGCCTCCCTCAGCAGCGTGGCCTGGTCCTGTCCTCTCTCGCTTCTCAGACTCCGAGCAGGGAAGAAGCCATGTATCCTGCTTCGAGAGGCAGACAGAGGCAGGAAAGACGGAATTCACAGGCCACGCACACCCCTAGCATCAAGGAGGCGGTGGCATCATCCCCTCTGCCAGCGGTTGGCAGAGAAGCCCACTTCACACTCTCCACACCGTGTGCCCAATGCCTTCTCCCAGTTCCCACTCCCGGGACAAGGTTCTCCATTTTCTCTCTCCTGGGAACATCAAAGCAAGAGTTGCAAAATTTAAAAAAAAAAAAAAAAAAGTCCTGTTTGTCCTTGAAAAAAGTGTTCCGGACTCCGAGGAGAGCAGAGGAGAGGGGTGGGGAATGCAGGGCAGAAGCTGGGAGAACAGTACATTAGCCGTTTAGGAACGCCCACCTTCCCCTCTCCAAACATGGAGCACAGTATCTGAAAACAAAAAAGAGGAAAAGATTTTTGGCTTCTTGGCCACTGCAGGCCACCATCCTCCCAAGGAGGCGGGCAGGTGGGTGAGGGTGTGCACATGTAAACGGAGGCCCAGCATTCTGGGATTTTCAGACACACAAGGTAGCAGCAATAGTTAACAACCAATAAATAAAAGGGATCGATTATATATGAGTATATATATAAAAAAAAAAACCTCACTTTCCCCACAGAACATACAATACTGTTATCACATGAGCCACCATCACTAACCACCTGGCCTGCCAGTGACCTCACTGCTAAGGGCTGGGCTGAGAGCCCTCACCAGGCAGCGCTGGCCCCTGGCCACCACTACAGAGGGCCAGACAGAGACCGAGTTCTCTGAGACCCAGAGGGTCAGGATCTCCTAGAACAGAAGGTAGTTTGTTTGTTTCCTTTAACAAAGTCCTTTTGAAATAAAAAAAAGGAAGCACACACGCAGGAGAGCAGGAGGGATGGAACGGCCGCCGGAGGGAGGCAGCTGCGGCCTTAGTTTTGCGGAGGGCTCGAGCCTTTTCCGTTTCGGTTCGTCGCTGTTTTGGACAAGCGGAAGTTGTTGACAATTGGAACCAGTGGCTTCAGGCGGCAGGTGGATGCAGGGCAGGGGGAAGAGAATCGAGCCTGGAGGCTCAAGGGCGCCGTGTGTCGATGAGGAAGGCTGGGTGGGCACGGGGGTGGTGTCAGGCTGCGGTGGCCTCATGGCACAGGAGGAGGCGAGTGGTTCCCACACATCTGCAAGACACAGCAAGTCCCTTTGACTAACTAAATGTGGTGGTAACAAGAAACCCAGCCCCTCTGTGGTAACCCACTTTGTGGGAGACCTCTGAATGTGCCACAACGAAAATTAATTCAAAATCAAGTGTCCCGAGTCTGGGGTGTTTCTGATGACATCCACCCACGTGGGGTCAGAGCACACGGCCGTGAAGGGTTATCACGCCACACAACACCAATGCTGCCTGAAACAGCTTCGGTTAGAGACATGTGTATTATAAATTGTAGCACTTTGTTTTTGTTTACTGTATCTACAAACTTTTCTGTTCTTAAATTGTATCCTGTTAGAACATAGAAGGGCAGTTAATGCTATTAAGTGCTGTGTCATCTATCCTCTCCAGCCCCTTGGACATTGGATGTGAAAACTTTTTTGAAATTTGAATTTCAGCATGGAGAAGGGAGGAGCGCATGGAACTTGACCTCTAGCTGAGGAGCTGGGCTGCTGGGAGGTGTGGAATCTCCTCAGTCACTAATGAGTCACCTAGTAAATAGTCCTACACCTATGCTACGGGAGCAATCCTAACTAAATTCAGTGGGCCATTAAAAACAAACAAACAAAAGCCAAGCACAAGCCAGAGACACAGCTCAGCAGTTCAGGGTACTTGTTCTCGCAGAGGACCTGGGTTCGTTTCTCAGCACCCACGTGGAAGTTCACAACTACCTGTAGCTTCAGTTTCATGGGATCCAGTGTCATCTCTGGCCTCCACGGGCACCAGGCATGCACATGGTGCACATACATACATGCAGACAGAACACATAAATAAGAAGTGCTGTAACAAACATTAAAAGACTTGTTGAGAAGAGGGGCTCCCAAGTGAGTGGGAAAGCCCAAGAGAGGGGTGTGGGAGCACAGCCAGAATACATCTTAAATACAGGCTTGAAACTGTCAAGGGATAACTTCTTACTATTTATTATGTATACAGTGTCCTGCCTGCATATATGCCTACGGGCCAGCAGAGGGCACCAAATCTCATTATAGATGTTCGTGAGCCACCTTGTGGTTGTCTGGAATTGAGTTCAGGACCTCTGGAAGATCAGTCAGTGCTCTTAACCCCTGAACCATCTCTATAGCCAGATAATTTTTTTAAATGTTAAGTTGTTTCCGTTGCTGACCTGAATTTTTTGTCTGTTTTTGTTTTTCGAGACAGGGTTTCTCTGTGTAGCCCTTGCTGTCCTGGAACTCGCTCTATAGAGCAGATTTGCCTAGAACTCACAGAGATCCGCCTGCCTCTGCCTCCTGAGAAATGGGATTAAAGGCGTGCGCCACCACTGCCCAGCCTCTGGATTTTATTAAGAAGAACACTATTACATGAATTTTGGCCTAGGATTAGAAGAGAATGCCCAATAATTTCTGGGTCGGCTCCACACCTATTCCTGCTGTTTTGTGCTAAGTGCTTATGTGAGGCTGTGTTCTCAGGAGAGCCCTGAAGACAGGTGAAGACCTTCCATATCCTGTGGTATCAAATCTTCAGCCACAATTTAAATCTTTCTATAAAAATAGATAATATCTATTACATTCAAATGCAAACCTACTTTTTGTCTTTAATGATAAAAGTATATGTGTAACAAAAACTGCTTTTAAAATAAATTTTTTATATAATTTATTTAACTTTATTTTATGTGCGTTGGTGTGAAGGTGTCAGATGCCCTGGAACTGGAGTTATAGGCAGTTGTGAGCTGCCACGTGGGTGCTGGGAATTCTTCCCCTGGAAGAAGCAGTCAGTCAGTGCTCTTAACTGCTGAGCCATCTCTCCAGCCCCTAAAATAGGTTTCTTTATAATTCATATACGTATATACCAAGAGTTGTGTCAAAGTTTCTCAGTCAAAAGAGGGGCCGGCGCTCTGGGCTGGAAGTCCTGAAAAGCAGCTCGGCCACACAAGTCTTCATAATTATCCCTAAGAAATAAATAGGATGCTCACACAGTACTGTCCTTACAGTGAGGACCAACCTGAGAGTCCAACAACAGGGGACTGCCCGGATAAACAGGATAAAATAGTTTACAACCTTTAACGTCCACTGTAAGATGAAGCCACTAAGGATCCACGGCTCAGAGCCACAGCCTCTTCAGCCTGTGAGAACAACCAATATACACTCAAAGGAAAATACAGTGTCATCCAGGGCCTGGCGACGACGGAGCTCTTGTGTCCGGACAGTGGAGACAGAAACGGTGCAAACAGCGCCTGGCCTATAGCCGAGGTCAGCGATGCACTCGCCAGTGTATTTTAAAATGGCCTTGATTTACGGCCCCACCAGGCTACGGGCACAACTTGATGAGAACCTGGGGTAACCTAACTCCGTGTCCCCGGGCCAGGCTCACTCACATCTTTTTGGTTCCAGAATAGGCTATTCCTTGTCCCCTTTGAGCTGAGAGCTGTGCCTTTTATGTCAACGTCACAGAGATACATACCCAGGGCTGAGGACGTGGCCCAGAGCGGAACGCCTCGGCTACACGGTAAGACCGCGTCTCAACAAAGGAACAAACGTTTTGGAATAAGCTGTGACACACGCTATGACGTGGATGGATCTGGGGAGCATGCTAAAGGAGCAAAGCCAGACTCAAAAGGCCACCTCAGAATAGGCAGAGCCAAAGAGACAGAAAGCAGCCTGGATGGCAGGGCTGGGGCAATGCTGGGTGTGGAGCCTGACTCCAGGGAATGCCAGTCTGTTAGAACCAGGAGGAGGTGGCAGTTGCATAACACTATGAATATACTAAATACCACCGAACTGTGTGCATGTGCGTGAGTGCCTGTGTGTGTCTGTGTGTGTGTGTGTGCGTGCACGGGTGTGTGTATGGATATACTAAACACCACCGAATTGTGTGCTTGTGCATATGTGTGTGTGCGCATCTGTGCGAGTATGCATGTGTGTCTTTATGCACACTTCTTTGTGATTAAAACCAAAGTCTCTCATGCCCCATACTATTAAGTCGCCAGCTCTATATTTCTGATGTCAAGACCAGGTCTGTTGTTCGATTGTTCCGGCAGGCCTTAAACCCGAGAGACCCCTGCCTCAAACAGCTGTGATGACAGGGATGGCAGGGCCCAACGGGGGAACAACAGGCCTATGCCACCTGGCTGGACTGTCCACTTTAAAATGGTTGCTTTTGTACTAAGTGAGTTCCTCTCATGTATTCTCTTATTAAAAGCACATGGGGTCCTGTCTTCAAGCCCACAGAACCCTCTCTGGAACCAGCCAGCTTCCCAACCATGTTAATGTGGCAAATAGGGCCCTGGAGGTGTCCTGTTGTGGAAACGTCTCTGCCCAGAGGGCTCCTGATCTATAAGGACCGGAGACCCTTATCCAGGCCAATTCGGTTTTCTCTCTTAGCATGAAAACCAGCAGAGAGGAAGCATTCAGTGGTGTCCCTAGAAGGAAGTCCCCACAGGGAGTGTACTGGCTAGTTTGATGTCAACCTGACACAAGCCAGTGTCATCAGAGAAGAAAAGGGAGCCTCAGTTGAGAAAAAGTCTCCATGAGATCAGGCTGTAGGCAAGCCTGTAGGGCATTTTTGTAATTAGAGATTGATTTTTGTGCTAGTGTTGATGGTATCATGGTGAGAGGTGCCACTCGTAGGCTGGTGGTCCTGGGTTCCATAGGAAAGCAGGCTGAGCAAGCCATGAGGAGCCGTAAGCAGCACCCTCACGGCCTCTGCATCAGCTCCTGTCTCCAGGTCCCTGTGGTCCTTCAGTGATGAACAGTGAGAGGGATTTGTAAATCAATAAACCCTTTCCTCCCCAAGTTGGTCATGGTGTTTCATCATGGTATAGTCACCCTGACTAAGACAGTGGGGTGCCTAGGACAGCCACGATACAGTGGTCAGGAATAAAGCAAGGAGAAGTGTGGGCAGGGTCATCATGGGGTCTCGGCCATCCTTCCTGACTGCCTCTGTGATCAGCAAACCTTTCTGACTTGTACTGTTATTCCTGTCAAAGCAAGCCCTGCCCATCTTTTGTTAACATGACCTTTGTTGTTGCTTTGAAACATGATCTTATACTGTTGCCCAGGTTGGCCTGAAACTATGTAGCCTGGGCTGGCCCGAAACAAACTCATGGCTAATCCTTGTCCCTCAGACTCCTGAAGGCTGAGACTGCAGGTGTGAGACTACACACCCACCAGGAAGTCCTGACTGAAATGGAGCTCCCAAGAAATGATGGAGACAGCATTGCACCTGCTGCTAAGCAGCTGGAAATCTAAAGCTCATTGATACATTTAGATTCTGAAATTCATAATGATGGATATTTAAAAGTCACTGGTTACCTTTAAGGGATGTCAGGAAAAAAATGAACTCAGGGCTTGAGAGATGGCTCATTTGGTAAAGTCCCTGTCAAGCAAGACCAAGGATCTGGGTTTGGTCCCCAACACCAGGTCAAAGATCTGAGGTTGGCAGCGGGGAACTGGAGACAAACAGATGCCAGGGGCTCGGTGTCCAGTCTAGCCTAATAGACATGCTGCAGGTTCAGCGGGAATGTGGAGCTCAGTAGAGGGAGACACCCAATGCACAGAAACTTGCAGGATGCGCAAACCGACTCATTTTGGAAAGCGAGAAAGAAAAAGACACAAGCACGTGGCTTTGCTTTGCTGTTAAAATCTGGTCACCAAGGTCAGCAAATCATAGTCAGAGCCAACCTCACAGAAGTGTGGGACTCGTCCCAGTGGGCTCAGAGCAGGGAAGGTGGCAGAAGCACACAGCAGGTTGTTCCCTAACTTCCACACGCGTGCCATGGCACAAACAAACAAAAGTGTGACTTTAAAAAAATTAATGATTCCGGCCACTGTGACTATGTCTAGGTCAGATGGGAAAGTTTTGGAAGTAAACTTAATTTATTACATTTATTTTTAATGAAGTTTTTTTTAAACATCTAATACCTTGTCAATACAAAAGCATTTATGTGCAAAGTAGTATTAATAGAAGGGCTAATGGATGTCTCCGTGGCTCAGAGCACTGCATGTTCTGCCAGGGACCCAAGTTCAGTTCCTGGCATCCATACCCAGCGGCTCACAGAGGCTTCTTGCTCCAGCTCCAGTAGATCTGATGCCTTCTTCTGGCCTCTGCTGGTATAAGCACCCTGTGTGCGCATGTACACACACACACACACACACACACACACACACACACACACACACACACAAATAAATCTTTTCTTTAGGTAATATTAATGGAACCTTTAAAGAGTTAAAGGACGGGCGAATCATTCTGCCTTCCCACAGCCCCCTTCCCCTGACGGCCTACAGTGTCTTCAATCTAGGAAACCTTATTTTCAAACTAACCAGAGGCTGGATTTGGGTTGATAAAAACAAGAAAACACAGGGCCGTGGCTGACATAAAGGCCCTGCCCCCTGGCTTCGAGCACCCTGGAAACACACAGAATTAGCTGGCTGTGCTGTGGATGGGGTGAAACCTCAGGACCCATTCGGCTTACCCCAGCTCTGGGCCTGGACTATACCAGCCCATCGTAGAGGGACAGCGCCTGCACAATGGAGGGGTCGGCCTTGGAGCCTTCCTGGAACTCCTGAAGTGTCAGCTTCCCATCGGCGTTCTGCAAGAAGAGAGGCGGCTGAAAATGGCAGTCTGCCTTCCTGGACAGGAGTCTCAGGCCCACCCCTGGCTGGTCTCAGAGTCTAATGGCGTCCTCAGAGGAGGTGAGAAGGCAGCATTAGACAGACCTGGCACTCTCGACACACCTCGCTCAGCCTCTGGTTCCCCATCTGGGGACCAGGGAAAGCACAGTGACAGATCTGGGGCGCACACCACACGAGTCAATTTACAGACACCTGCAGCTCTGGGTTTCCATCAGTCAAAGCGACTCTACTGGCTCAAATCCCACTCCGTACTTTTATTACCATTAATTCTCCATAATAAACTGGACTCAGTGCCGCAGCCTAGAATCTCAGCTACTTGGGAAGCTGAGGCAGGAGGCTCAGGACTTCAAATCCTGAGCTATACAGGGAGTTCACGGCCACGTTAGGCAATTTACAGACCCTGAAACAAGGGTGGCAGGGTGCTTGTGAGTGCTTGTAGAAATCCTGTCTCAATGTTGCGCTGTGTTGTTTGTTTTACTCGCTTATCCAGAGTGACTTTTTTGTTTTGGTTTGGTTTGGTTTTGGTTTTTCGAGACAAGGTTTCTTCGTGTAGCCCTGGCTGTCCTGGAACTCCCTCTATAGACCAAGCTGGCCTCAAACTCACAGAGATCTGCCTGCCTCTGCCTCCCGAGTGCTGGAATTAAAGGTGTGTGCCACTACTGACCAGCTCAATCAAAAAAAAAAAATCCAGCACCAGGGTAAAGGTTTGCCATACAAGCATGAGGACCTGAGTTTGATCCTCAGCACCCATGTCAAAATGCCAGGCAGGTGTGGTGGCACAGAGTTGTAACCTCGGGGGAGGGAGAAACAGGACGAGCTCTGGGCTCACTGGCCACTCAGCCTCACTACATCCGTGAGACCCAAGCCCAGTGAGACACCCTGGTGGGCCAGCTTCTGGGAAGGGAAACCATACATGTACACAAGTGTGCACGCAAGCACAGATGCATACCATGTACATGAAAGGGGGTCAATCCTAAGGGTTGGTGATCCATGCTTTCCTGGGGTCTCTTTTGAAAGGACATTTAAGTCACCCCTGGAGCAAACCACACCAAGTCCCAGGAGTCCCTAGAAGGAGTCTCACGAGAACTTAGGCCTCAAGTACCACTCGCGGCAATACCAGCAGTAGGGAAGGCAACACCAGGCATTACCCACCCTGGCAAGACCGATCTTGTGATGGCCGAGAGCCTCAACCTGTGATGGTCAGTACCCCCAAGCCCTCAAATCTTCAGGGTCACCCTACAAAGGAGAAGTGTACCTGTCTCCTGTGGTCTGGTAAGGGAAGTGGCCTAAGGTCACCATCCCAGCACGCCCGTGTAAATCCATGGTCTATGATGTTTCCAAACCCAGAGGATGCATGCCTCCAGCAGGGCAGGGGATGCGTGGTCTTAGCAAAAAGCAGTGCCAGTGAGGGCGGGGGGGGGGGGGGGGGGGTCCTGCTACAGGAGGGCTGCAACTGCCTCTGCACTCCTTCTGAAAACTGTCTGGGGTGAGCAGGAGCCCAGCTGCACCCCTCCCATGTGCTAATCTCCCTTCGTAATTAAGAGCTCAGACCTCTCAAGGGCAAGCCTGGTGCTATCAGCAGGCGGCAGGAAGCCTGGGGACTTTTATTCTCATGGAGGCTAGAGAGGCTGTTTCTTCACCCCACGGTGTCAAATTTCCATGTAAATCAAAGTTATTTTCGCTTGGGGGAAAAAATAAAACGCTGCTTCTGGTTGGGGTACAGCTCAAGCAGAGCACAGGCTCTGTACTTGCACAAGGCCCTGGGGTGACCCTCAGCATCACCAGGAAAACAGAGGAAAGGCATCATAGAGTCGGAGGAACCATGGAGGTTCTGCAGAAAAGAGAAAGAGGGTCTGGGGAGATGGCCTGGTGAGTAAAGTGTTAACTGTGCAAGCGTGAGGACCACAGAAAAGCCAGGCAAGGTGGCACATGCCAGGAAGATCCCTGGGCTCACAGGCCAGCTAGTCTAGCAGAATCGTTAAGAACTAGGTTCAGAGAAAGACTCTGTCTCAGAAAATGAGGTGAAGAGCAAAGAAGACACTTGCTGTCATCCTCCAGCCTCCACACACACACACATATGCCCTGGAGCACACACATGCACAGGACAGAGACATACACACAAGAGAAAGCGATTTCTCCACCCAGGGTCAAGCTAAAACGCAGCAGGTCTGTGAACACAGGGGAGGGCCTGGAGGGGTGTCCTTCTCATTCCCCAGAACCTAAGATGACCACCCACCTTGACACACAGCTGCTGCCTGTATCCCAGCTCTGACTTAGGTGATGGGCATGGCCACTGTGTTTGTGCAGTGCTAGGGATCGAACCCAGGTCCTTGTGCATGGTAAGCAAGCCCTCTGTCACAGAGCTACACCCCAGAGTTACATCACAGATTCCCTTTAAATCGTGCCTCAAAAGCCGCAACTCAAAATAATCTGTTTCCTTTTTGCTGTAAGGGTCATAGTTTTGTGATGGGGCCGTGATTGTGAGAAGTCTGGCTTCTGCAGAACATCAAAGGGTTCTAGGATAGAATAATGAAGGCTGAGGACACTGCTTAATTACAAGGAACCTTCCCCGGGAAACTCACTGAAAAGTCTGCTTGACCGCCAGCCATGAGCCAGGCTGGCTGGCCTGAGCCGGTCTCCCAAGGATTGGTGGCTAAGTCCAGCCAGGCCCAAGGTCCCTAAGCCCCACCTCACCTTGTCCATCATGGCGAAGATCCGGTCCACCCTCTTCTCTGGCGTGTTCTCTTCTTCTGGGAGCTCCACAGTGTTCCCCTGTCGAGGTTGGTGAACACAAGGCTGGGCCAGTGTGTAGCTAAGCTAAGCCTTGGCCAGGCCACCAGGGCACTAGGCTAGCACTTTTACCTTTGAGCTCATAACTAAACCCTTGCCTTGACACCTGGGCTGGTACCCATGGGGACCACCTCTCTCTCCCATTCTCCAGCCCTGTCACGTCTCAAAGGAACATCTCAGTCACCTGGCTCTACTGTTGGACAATGCTCTCATACACTGTAAAGATGTGTCACTTGTACTGATTTAATAAAACGGTGACTGGCGAGTAGCCAGGCAGGAAGTATAAGTGGGGATACCAGATTAGGAGAATTCTGGGAAGAGGAAAAGCAGAGACGCAGTCACCAGCCAGACAAACGGGAAGCAAGATGAGAATGCCTCGTGAGAAAAGGTATTAAGCCACGTGGCTAAACACAGATAAGAATTATGGGTTAATTTAAGTTATAAGAGCTAGTTAGTAATAAGCCTGAGCAACAGGCCAACGGGTTTATAATTAATATAAGCTCTGCGTGTTTATTTGGGAACGGCTGTGGGAGCAGGTAGGACAGAAACTTCGTCTACATGGCTCCACCACCCACCTAGTCCCTGCTTGACCCCCAGGTAGCTATTCAACCAGCAGTACTTGATTGGCCTGTATTGTCCAGAAACAGGAAAGTGACTCTGGGTTTCCCCTGGGTCCTGTAGGTCACAAGTGACCTTTCCGCCACCCCTACCCTCCTGAGACTCACCCTCTGATGGCCCCCCTACCCTCCTGAGACTCACCATCTGATGGCCCCCTACCCTCTGAGAATCACCCTCTGATGGCCCCATTGCCCCTCTGAGACTCACCACCATCTGGTAAATGGCATCCACTATGTCCAGCATCTCATTTCTGGTGATGTAGCCATCGTTATCCAAGTCATAGAGCTTGAAGGCCCCTGTGATCAACCATACAGTTGGGGTCACCCTGGCCCAGGGCCAGCAACTTCTCCCCTCCCCCTCTCTGTGACTCTGTGACTCAATACAAAGCCTGAAGTCAGACAGTCCCGCCAGACATCAGGCCCAGGTATATTTATATGAGGGTACATTCCCAAACCAATGTAGCCAGAGTTATTAAATAAATACAGATTCAGGGGTTAGATGCAGTAGCTCATGTCTCTAATCTGAGTATTCAGAAGTGGAGGCAGGAGGATCTTGAGTTCAAAAACATCCTGGGCTACATAGTGAGTCCTGGACCAGCCTGGGCTATGTAGTGAGAACTTGAAAACACAAGGCTTGGGGCTGTAGCTCAATGGCAGGGCATTTGCCTAGTGTGGGCAAGGTCCTGGGTTCAGTCTCTGGTGCGGCAAAAATAATAACAATGATTTTTTTTAAATATGCAGGTATTGATCTACAGGGACTGAGGCGATGGCTGGAGGGGTCTGTGTGAGGAAGTGCAGTCCCCAGAGCGGGACAAGTTGGGAGTCCCTGGAGGAGACAGCCAGGTCATGAGACCAACATGGTAATAGAGACTCCCAAATCCCTGACACTGTGGCTCTGCCTCCCCGCGCCTGACCTCTCATCTTCAGGCCGCCCTTCCCACAGTGGGCAAAGGAGGAAATAAAACAAGGATGGGTGTGCAGGACGGCAGTGTCCTCTTCTGTTTATAAACACACAGAAGCCACTATGGAAACAGAAGCCCTCACCAACCAGGGCATTCTGCCCAGCTGTCCCCCTTCTAGAAAATTCCCCTGCTTCCAGCCTGTGTCAGCCAAGGGCCACCCTTGCCTCAGTGGCCTCCCTGTCCTTCTGCTGCAGCCTCTACACGAAGTTCTAGCCTGGAGCCTCTTCTGCCATGGCAATCCCCCTCGGAGCTCACCAGCTCCTCCTCTGCTGGCTCAGCTGGCACCTCCCTCTCCCTGCCTCCCATAGAGCACTGGGAAGGTTAGGAACTGCGCTGCTGTGACAGACTGACAGCCTCTTCGGCAAGGACCTGGGTAGACCCTGAATTCCCAGCTGGTATCACAGGTGGCATCTTCAACTGATGTTTGTTGAATGAGCAAATAAACGAGACTACCAATGTGGCTGAAGACCTGAGTCCGGCAGGGATCTGGATCCTGTGATGCCACCCACAGGGTCTGCCATCCCAGTACTGCATCTGCCTTAATGTCACTCTGTTCCCGTCCCCACCATACACCCTGCAGCCTGTGCCACCCACATGGCTGTGGACTGTGCCTCACAAAGCCCAACTCCTCCCTCTGAGACCTTCATCTGTCCTGCAAGGGCAGGGTCCTTCTTGTCCTGGGTCTGAACAGATGGCCTGGCCTGCTTACTTGGCCACCTGGGGCCCACCTGCCCAGAGCTCACTGCCCAGGCCTCTGGGAATGCCCTGACCTCCCAGAGTGGACTCCATCTGTGCTCACTGCTGCTGGTGTCTGGCACCTCCTCCTGTCAAGGACTGGGACTGCATCCTTCTAGCCAGGCTGGGGATAGGGAACTTACACCGCAGCTTCTCATCCAGGGTCCCCCTTGAGGTCACCGATAGAGCCTGGATGAACTCAGAGAACTCGATCCTGCCATCCTGAGGGACACAAAAGGAGTGGCTTTCGTCAGTCCAGACCTCACAGGGGAATGATGGGCAGGAGCAGATGGAAGACATGGGGAGGGGGGGGCTGGTGAACAGGGGACAGGAGGGAAGGGATGAGGGGAAGGAGGAAGGGAGGAGGCAGAGCAGGAAGAGAGCAGCATGGGGAAACCGGCACATGGAGGGGGCTCAGGAGAAAGCCATTTCTACAGGCAGCTTAGTTCTGCCAATTTGTTTTACAAAAGAGGAAACCGAGGTTCAGAGAGGGTGGAACCCATCCCAGTGCCAGACAAGGGGACTCCCAGACTGGAGCACCTGAGGAGAAAGCACCTGAGTGAGTGCAGAGGTGAGTGACAGAGATCCCAGGAATACCAAGAAGTCGGGAAAGGCTGCAAGCTTGGCTACCCCAACCCTGGACAGGCCAGCTGACAGTTAGCAAGGCCAGTGCCAGGAAACACTCGCTGCCACACAGTAAGTATGGGAAACTCATGCTCGGTGGTACACAGTGAAAGAGCCAGACACAAAAGTCACACCCTAAGCCTCAGTTTTCTCATCTGTGAAATGGGGGCATTGAAAGAACCCACACCACAGAGCATGATGGCTGTCCTATGACTGCAGTTCCAGCCTCTGGGAGACAGAAGCCAGAAGAGAGAAATGTGAGGTCAGCACCAGCTACAAAGAGGACCAGAGGTCAGCCTGGGTGGTCTGGCTAATTGTTTGTTGTTATTATTTCGCTTTTTTTTTTCTGTCAACTTGACACAAGCTAGAGTCATCTGAGAAGAGGGAGACTCAATTAAGAAAATGCCCCCACCGGACTGGCCTATGGGATATTTTCTCTCTTTATTTTTTAAATAATTTATTTAACTTTATTTTATATGCATTGGTGTGAAGGTGTCAGCTCCCCTGGTACTGGAGTTACAGACAGTTGTGAGCTGCCTTGTGGGTGCTGGGAACTGAACCGGGGTCCTCTGGAAGAGCAGCCAATGCTCTTAACTGCTGAGCCATCTCTCCAGCCCCGCTGGAGTATTTTCTTAACTGATGATCGATATGAATGGGGCTACCCTGGGCAGGAGGTTGGACTGTAAGCTACATTCCTCTGCAGCCTCTGCTTCAAGTTCCTGCCTCCGGATTCCTGCCTTGCCTATGGACTGGGACCTGAAAGCTGAGACAAACCCTTCCTCCCCAGGTCTAAGAATCAATGCCAACCCCGTGGACAGCCGACAGGGGTTAAAACCACTGATCTCACTATTGCTGGAGGATTCCGCATTTTTTTATCCATAAGAAAACTCACATGTATGTACATGTGTGCATATGCTATGCCTTCATACAAGTATGCTGCTGTGTGTGTGTTTGTATGTGCAGCCCTGTGTCTTTGTGCACATGGAACACTGAGTGTGTCCATCACACAAATGAACACGTGTGTGGGTGGGCATGACACGTGTCGGTCTTGATCTGTGCTGGTGCATGTGTGTGCCGTCGGGGTCCTATGCTCATAGGTATCCCGTTCTGAGTGGGGAGCCCTGAAGGGGAGTGTGAGGTGTGAGGGCTGCTGAGCCTCCTGCTGCATGCTGCAACAGCTGGAGAAGCTCAGGGTTGGGACAGACCCAGCAACCTGCAGCTCACCTTGTTCTCGTCGAAGACGTTGAAAACGAACGTGGCAAACTTGGTGGGGTCTCCAAACGGGAAGAACTGTTTGTAGATCTTCTGGAAGCCAGCCGCGTCCAGCTGCCCGCTGGGACAGTCCTTAATGAAGCCCTTGTACCTGCAGACAGCATAGCAGGCGGTAGAGACCATCACCCACCAGGAACCTCTGCCAAAGACCGGGTAAAGCTATGAACCCCAGTCCCAAGACGCAGGACCCCATGATACCAGTAACAGTATCACACGGTCCAATAACATGGGCCCAGATGTCATGGGCATGGGCTCACACCTCTGCCACTCGCTGGCTGTGTGACCTTGGGCAAATCGCTCCAGCTCTCTGAGCCTCACATGAATACAGGAAATCGGAAGTAAGGCAGGAGTTCACACAAACATGGCGTGCAGTGCACTTGGCCCCTCAAGCTGACACTCCCGGCACAGAAGCAGAATGTGGCACCAAGTGACTACTCCTGGCACCACATGGAGTGACAGCTGGTTCCCGTATGGCTCCTACCACATCCCTGCTCTAAAGGAGTAGAGCGGACACCCACTGGAACCATGTGTGGGGCTCAGAAGGCCCTGTGGACTCCACCTGGACACGCCCACCTTTGCCCCTGTACCCAGCACAAGCCTGATCACTGACAGTGTGGCTTCAGAGGCCAAGCCCAGTCTAAGTCAGCTGCTCACCAGCCGCGCAGCCCTAAGCAAATGTCGTCACCTCTCAGAATGTTCACGTATGAAGAAATGGTTGTCATGCCCATCTTGACTTGGGTGACATGATGCGTGTCCCCCTGGGGCCTGATATTTAAAACTCACCGGTATCCACTCTCCAATATCAGGCATTGCTACAAAGTCGCGCAAAACAGCCCCTAGAGTGGCCATCAGCACTCTAAAGTTACCTACGTGTGACTGTAGGTTGGTGCCTGTGTCACTGAGGCCACCTCTGTCGCCCAGGCGGGGCATGCTTTCTGCTAAGGACCACTCCTCCCACAATGGACAGCCAGAGCCACTATCCTCAAAGTAGAGGATTTGGGGAGTCGAGAGCCAGAAGCCTCCTATGAAACTGTGACCCCCCCCACACCCACGGAAGCGGTCACAGCGTCATGTGAGGTAGGGCAATGACCCCATTTTACAGATCAAGCAGCCCGGTTGTCCACAGTTACTCACAGCCTAGGCTTCTGGAATGCCTTGCCCTGGGTCTCTTGTTCTCTGTCTGTCAGTTAGTGTCCCAAATCAGTCCAGTATGGAATTTCTCCAAATCCACAGAGGTCTCTCCATTCTGTCCTGGCAAGCCTCAAAATGTCTACCTGCCCCTGGCAACCCTGGGGTGCCTGTGAACCCTGCTAATAGGTCACACACCAGTATGAAGCAAAGCAGGGCTGTGAGGGAACCGGATACTGGGTCTGAGCTTCATTCCTTGGGGTTATCGCGAGCTTCCTTACCAGGACCAGGATGCAAAGAGTTTTAGGTTGGCTTCTGACTCCCAGCCCCAAAGCCAGACTCTGGAGTCTGTGTGAGATCTACCCACTGGCCCCCAGCTACCCGCTCCTCACCCCCACCATCCTTCTAGCTTCTCTACAATGCTGCCTGCGATTTGAAGGACCTTGACAATTCTTTAAAAGCAGTGACAATGCCAGCTATGGTGGCACACGCCTTTGATCCTAAGAGGCAAAGGCAGACCTCCGTGAATTGGAGGCCAGCCTGGTCTACAGATCGAGTTCCAGGACAGCCAGGGTGACAGAGTGAGACCTCGTCTCCAAATGAATAGAGATGAAGCAAAGGAAAAGAAGTGTGACAATGTCTCCTGAGCCCAGCCCAGAGAGCCCCGCAGGAGGCCCGGAGAAGCCAGCCCCACACTGCACCAGCAGGCGCTGTTGGCACCGACACCAGCTACAGGGGCTGGTGGCAGAATGCCAGTCTATTGAGTATCTAGTTACCCCTGCAGAGCCTGTCACTGAACCCCACCCATCAACAGGAGGCTGGAGAAGCCACCCCCATGAGGTGATCCGGGACGCCCAGGGGTGCCAGCCTGCACAGAAGCCCCCCCACCGTGCACCTTCCACCACTCCTTGGTGCTCAGTACCTCCGAGTTCTGTAAACTCTGCCACATATTCACCATGACAGGTCCCCGGGTGTCAACCTGTCTAACCTGGCTAGGGTAAGAGTCCTGTTCCACTGTTAGCCAAAGCCCCCATGATGGACAGCCTGCGTGGTATCTCTCCCACTCACTCAGCGCTGGCTACAAATCCCAGCTGGCCATAGCTTGACAGTCCGGACATGGCCTGGTGTCTGACATATGCCTAGCAAGGATCGCTGGAGAGCTGAATAAACAGTCAGACCTCCAGGTGGGGCAGTAACCCAAGTGTCCAGGTCCCTTTTCTGAGCGTCATGGATCCTCTAGAGGCTCTAGGCAGAACCACAGAACTTGGTGGACAAGGTTAGCAAACCAACTCTCTCTCTCTCTCTCTCTCTCTCTCTCTCTCTCTCTCTCTCTCTCTCTCTGTGTGTGTGTGTGTTTGTGTGTGTGTGCGCGCACGTGCATGAGACTCTGTGTGTGTGTGTTTGTGTGTGTGAGCACGCACGTGCGTGACTCTGTGTGTGTGTGTGCGCGCGCGCACGTGCATGAGACTCTCTCTCTCTGTGTTTGTGTGTGTGTGCACGCGCACGTGCGTGACTCTCTGTGTGTGTGTTTGTGTGCGTGCATGTGCGTGACTCTGTGTGTGTGTGTGTTTGTGTGCGTGCACGTGCATGAGACTCTGTGTGTGTGTGTGTGTGTGTGTGCGCGCGCGCGAGGCACCAGAGAGGGAGCAATACCAGCCAAGGTAACCCTGTCTATCAGCAGAAGCAGAGTTCCTCCCTTCTAGCCTCCCTACCCCCCAGTCTCTTCTCCGGGAAGAAATCCAGGCTGCGCCACCCCCATGTCAGTGGCTGGGAAAGCGATTATACCCAAACATTATATAACCCCACTATTCGCCCTCCTAAAGTGGAGGAGGGTACCTGCCTGCACTAGAACGGCAAGGGAGAGGCCTGAGGCGCTCTGGCCACTGGCTTGCGTCCAGTCCTCTAATCTACCCTTCCAACTGTCACCTTGAAGGGCAGGGATTGCCATCTTCTGCTTTTGTGCACCACTGGCTGGTTCACTGTTGGTGAACAGCCTGCCCTACAGCCCCCTCAAGATCACACAGGACCTGTGTGAGACCTGACTCTTCCCACCCCAGGCCAGGACCAGGTGCCATCAGGCCAGGCCGCCTCCCTCTTTTCTGCTGGGTAAGTGCTGCTGCCAGTACAGTTACCAGAGCACGTGAGTCTGTGCTCCTAGCCCTAAGCTGCAGGGCCAGAGGGCAGACCCCACTGGGTCTCAGTTTCCCTGGTCCCCACACGTGGGAGTGTTCTGGGCACTGGAATATAGCTAACAGTCACTATGTATGTGTCTGGTGCTGAGAAAACCACAAGAGGAATTCCGATCCCCAGGAGATGGGGATACGACAGTTGTATGCTGCCATGTGAGTGCTGAGAACTGAACCCAGGTCCTCTGCAGAAACAAGAAGGGCTCGTAACCATCACGCCAGATCTCCAGCCTGTGCCCAGCATCTTGTGTGGATACTGAGGCCCCAAACTGGGTCGTTCTCTGCTGAATGAGCATCTCCCTGAATCTCAGCTTCATTATTTTTGTTTGTTCTTTTTTAAAGATTAATTCACGTTTTATGTTGTTCTGCTTGCATGTATGCCTGCAGGCCAGAAGAGGGTGCCAGATTTCATTATAGATGGTTGTAAGCCACTATGTGGTTGCTGAGAATCGAACTCAGGTCCTCTGGAAGAACAGCCAGTGCTCTTAACCTCTGAGCCATCTCTCCAGTCCATTTTGGTTTTGTTTGTTTTTCAAGACAGGGTTTCTCTGTGTAGCCTTGGCTGTCCTGAATCTTACTCTGTAGACCAGGCTGGCCTTGAACTCACAGAAATCAAGCTGGCTCTGCCACCAGAGTGCTGGGATTAAAGGTGCCACCACTGCCCAATTTCACTATTTTTCTTAAGGAGGGCTCTGGTTTCTAAGGCAAACCTGGACTGGTCCTGGGTCTCTTTGTTCTTGACTAGTATATGACCCTAAGCAGGTGATTCTGTCTCACTGAGCCTCAGTTTCCCCAGTCTCTGAGGTTAGAAGCCCATCTAGCATTTGCCTTGAAAGCCCCTGAGTGAACCAGGGCAGACAACACTGGAAATAAGGGACATTCAGCAGGCAGCCAGGACCTCCCACACAAGCATGCACCCACGCCTGCGGTGGAGAGGCCAGAAGCATAGTCACCTTCTATCCAAGCCTAATCCACATGTAGGGCAGGAGGGTTCCAACCATGCGACACTGTGCTTAGGATGTGTTTGGGGAACTAATTCTTTGTGATGGGGGTGAGGATGTGAAAAGATGCTCCCAGAGGTGACAACTGCATTCTTAAGTCAGGAGGCAGTGAATCTATCACCTTACAAAAATTCTAAGGGCTGTTGACTGCCACTTGTGAAACACTCCCAGTGGGGTGTGTGTGTGTGTGTGTGTGTGTGTGTGTGTGTTCAGCAGAGACGGAATGATGTCTGCCATGACACCCAGATTCCAGCACGGCCTCTCAGGATCCCTGGGCAATGCCCGCTCCCCCCCCCCCCCCGCCAGGGCTTGGTCTCCCATCTCCCACACACTCTAACCGGCTAGGAAACTCGTCCTTGGGACCTTGCAGGGACTCTGCTCCTGTCCTCTCCATGCCTCCACAATTAAGGCAACATCTGCTTCCCAAGGCGCAGAATCAAGGAGATCAGTAGCTAAATGGATGAACAGTGGAGCGGAACAGGCTGCGATCAGCAGCCACAGCTGGGAGGGGTGCAGGGAGGCAGCCCTGGGAAACTGCTCCTTCCTGTCATCTCTTCAAAGGCCCCCCTCTGCCTGGCCCACCCCTGCTTCCCCACAGCTCCCTGGAGGAGGAGGGCTGCTCCCCCCCTTTCCTTCCATCAGGGCTTGCAGTTTCCTGGGTTCCTCACAGCAAGAAAACAGTATACAGGAGCCACTAAATGCCAGAATGTGAAGGAGAAACAAGCTAGACCCAAACTACCTCCCCCACTCACAAAGCTGTGTGTGACCCAGGCAAGTGTCCCTACCTCTCTGAGCTTATTTCTTCATCTGGAAGATAAGGCTACTCCTAGGACTCAGGACTCTATAGGGTGCTAAGTGTTGGCACAGCACCTGCCCACAGAAGACCTGGGGACAAGAGAAGACCTGGCTCCTCATCACAGCAGCGTGGGATGGTCCAGCTGGCCTCATCGAGGTGCCTGCAGAAAGCCTTCCTGTTCCCACCCACTACATTGTTACTGTATTGCCAGGATGTTTAGTAATTATAAAATAATCAAATGAGAGAATTTGGACAGGAGGAAATACAAGGGGGAGGAAGTACCCACAACCCACGGTCCTGCCACCAACCACCCCATCCGGCTGCCTTCTCTGGTGCTTTGCCGCCTGGAGCTGAGCATCTGGGAAACTTCCCTGGTTTCTACTCAGCATGGTGTCCTGGTCACCTTCCAGGACACTGCAAGCTTTGGTACCTGTGGTATTGCTCAGTCAGCCCCTACTGGGCTTCTGACCTCCAACAAGGCTGAACCCAGCTCTGTGGACAGTAGACTCTAAAACAGAGAGCCCAGGACACAGGAAGGCTGCAGACTGAAGGCGGCCCCACCCCTTGAGCCTTGGGCTTTTATCCTTGGCAAAAGAACAGACACTGTAGGGTTACCTGAGGCTGGGGGCTGGGTGATGGGGTCCCCACTGGCTGACCCAGGCACACAACACCTGCCCTCACTGCAACCCAGGCCTTCTTCTAGTCCTGGTTCCTCTGGTACCCTTTGCATGGCAGGGACAGCATCACAGGAACACTGAACAGCAGTTTTTGAAGTCCATACAAACAAGGTGACTCTGTACGGTGCTGGAGACATGGCAGCCTCTCCGCTGAGACCTGGCTAACGAGCTGAGATGTGGGGGTGAGGGACTAAAAGAGATAGCGGCACAGATGAAGGCTCCAAAGGGGCACGAGTCAGGCCCAGGTGAGGGCTGGTGTGTGAGGAGCTGCAGTGGGGCGGGGGGGTCTGAGACTCCAGGAACCCCCAAGGGTTAGGGCAAGGAGTCGAACTTTAGACAAGCTGTGGGGTGTCCTCCAAAGGGGCTTCAAGAGACCAGACCATCTGGCTTCATCTCCGGCTCTTCTGGCACTGGCTGAGGGGTGTGTGTAGGAAGCTGGGAGCAGTGCCCACATGGGAAAGATCCCCTGGGTTGGGGCTAGTTGTTCAGAACAGGGAAAGCTGTGAAATGGCCCTGGGCATTGAGGGCATAGGGACAGGAGGGACTGGAGGCTCCTGGCCTAACCTCTACCCCAGAAGGCTTGTAGACCAAGTCCCAAGCTTAAAAAAAAAAAAAAAAAAAAGAGTTTGGGGCCATCAAGAGAGAACAATGGACTCATTTTGTGTGGTAAGAATTCCCTAACAGTCCACAACACTGGAGACTACCCAGAATGCCATCATCTGTGACCCCCATTACTGATGTCTGTCTACACAGAGGTAGGGTGCTTTCTGTAGGGACAGGCCTGAATCAAGCAAAGTCAGGGAGCTCTAGTAAGGGGACAAACTAGAGGAACTCCCAGTTTCAGGACAGCTGAGATTAGGACTCAACAGGGCTGAACATAGTAGGAATATGTTCAGACCTGCATAGCCTTTACCCAGGGTGGGAGAGGGGTTTAGCAGAAGCCTGCCATTCACAAATGCTTGCGCTATAGAGCCCAAGGGCTGCCACCAGGAGGCAGGGAGATGTACAGACTGAAAAGCAAGGAAGATAGTGTGGAGGCAGGTTAGGAACACGGACAATGGAGGCAGCAAGACCTGGAAACTCCTGGAATATTCCTGGAGGTATGGGTAAGTAAGAAATAGCCAGAGATGGGTCAGACCCCCACACACACTCTGTCCAATAGGTTGGCTTCTCCCTGCACCTCCACTCCCTTGCCAGAACCCAGCCAGCTCCTGATCCTGGTTCCGCCCGCCTAAACAGATCTTCGGTGAGAGCCAACAGAGCCAGGCAGAATGTCACAGCTCTGCCCTTTCTGCAGCATGGACCCTGATGTGCAAGCTCAGACAAGAGGTCTGGAGGCTCTGAGCTCTGCGACCCTCAAACATTAAGGTCTCCAAGCTTCCCTCCAAGCTTCCCTCCTTGCTCCCCTCCTGGGGCTCACACTGAGAGCCTCTCCTGTTGGCTTCATATTCCACTGTGACAGACACAGCCTGCCGCTCTCTTCCCCTAGGCCCAGGGCAGGCATCACTAGCTCATTGCAGATCTCACTGATTTCTCACTGCTGCACTTTCCACTTGCTCTGTGACAAGCCACTTTAGAATCTTCAACACAGTGCTTCAGATAGCCACTACAGATTGGTCGGAGCTGGCATCCAGCTAGAAATCCATTGGTCACCCTTCATCTAGTATTCTTTCTCTCTGTGTCTCTTTCTCTCTCTTGTTTTTTAAAGACAGGGTTTCTCTTTGTAGCCCTGGCTATCCTGGAACTCGCTCTGTAGACGAGAATGGACTCAAACTCAGCAATCCACCTGCCTCTGCCTCCTGAGTGCTGGGATTAAAAGTGAGTGCTACCACTGCCCAGTTACATCTAGTATTTTCTAAAAGAGGCAACTGGGCCCCAGAACGGGAACAGTGTTTTTGAGGCCCGGAGTGGTTCAGGGATGAAGCAAGGACTGTATTTTAGTCTCCCGGTTTGTACCTCATCTATTTGGTAAGCAAGGTCTTCGATCAGCCTGATGGATCATCTTAATTTTATTTTATGTGATGGCCATTTTGCCTGTTTGTATGTCTGTGTGCCACATGTGCGCCTGGTGCCCAGAAGAGCATGTTGAAACTGGAGTTACACACAGACAGTGGTGAGCTGGTTGCTGGGAATCGAACCCAGGTCCCCTGGAAGCGCAGTCAGTACTCTAACCACTGAACAGTCTCTCCAGCCTCCAGGTTGAGTCTCCATGGATACCACACAGTGAGGCTGGGGAGATGACACTGTCCGCAAAGAAACCAGGCAGGCAGACAGGAGAGCCTGAGTTTGGGTCCCAAGCACCCATGGGAAAAGCCCAATGTGGTGGCAAGCACTTACAACCCCAGTACTGGGGACACTGAAGAAGCAGGGACAGGGGCCTCTTTGGGGCAACCTGGACAAATTGAAGAGCCCTAGGTAGCAGTGAGGGACCTTGTCTCAAAAACAAATTGGCCAGGTGGTGACACATGCCTTTAATCTCAGAACTTGGGAGGCAGAGGCAGGCGGATCTCTATGAGTTCCAGGCCAGCCAGGGCTACATAGTGGGACCCTGTCTCCAAACAAACCAACCAGGGAGATGGCTGGAAAGATGACTCAGTGGTTAAGAGCACTTACTGCTCTTGCAAGGACCAAAGCTTTCCACATGGCAGCTCATGGATACCCATAACTCCAGTTCGAGGAGATCCAATGCCTTATTCTGACCTCTACGGACACGGCATGCGTACGGTGCCCAGGCATACATGCAGGCAAAACACGCCAACAAAATAAAAATAAATAAATCATTTTAAGGGGCAAAAAGAACCCACAAAACAACCCCAAAAAGAGGAGTCACTGCCCTCCCCCAGCCTGTTCAATGGACACTGCACAGCCCCATGTGACTGGGGGGTGCTGAATTGGATGTGGATGGATGTCTGCTTCCTGGACCCCTCCCTGTCACACAGGCCGTGGGCTGGGCCCACCAGCATCCCACACCCACCCCAGCACACAGGTTCTACTCACCACTGCTGCACCTCCTTCTCGGTAACTGCAAGAGAAAAGAAGATCAAAGGTTAGATGGGAGTCCCAGGACACCGGCATCTGCGGGAGCAGGGCAGGGGCTCTTCCTACCTCCTTACCCACAGGCTTCCTGGCCCACAGGACTGTCAGCCTTTTCTGAATAAGAAAGTACTGCCCTAGAGAACAGTGGGTGAGCAATCTTGGCAGGCAGATGCTCACCAGCCCAGGAGAAGATGGTGTGCCCGACCTTCAATGCCCACTGCCTACAGCTGCCGATACAAAGGCCAGCTCCCAAACACCTTAAGATGAACACCATGACCTCCCTGGGGAGAGAAGGGTTTATTTCTGCTTCCACTTTTACAGCCCACCAAAGAGGGAAGCCAGGGCAGGAACTCAGGCAGGAACCTGGAGACAGGAACTGAAGTGGAAGCCACGGAACACTGCGGACTGGCTTGCTCCCCAAGGCCTGGTCAGCCTGTTTTCTTATACCACCCAGGACCCTTTGCCCAGGAATGGTGCTACCCACCATGGGTTGAGCCATTCTACATCAGTTGCCAATCAAGAAAATGCCTGAAGGTTTGTCCACAAGCCAACACGACAGAAGCATCCCCTCGGTTGAGGTTCCCTCTTCCCAGATGACTCTAGCCCTCTCTCTGAGCCCTCATCTGTAAACAGGCTCACAAGAATCCCATGTCCCACCTGGGACAGCCCCTCCCATCTTCCCTCCCAATAAGGAAACTAAGGTTCAGTCAGGTCTACTTATGGCTGCCACAGAGAATACCCGAGGACACTGTCCCAAGAGATGGGTGGTGCCTCCAGGGTTCAGAATGGAACACTTCTAACCTTGAGGCAGCCGATGAGCTATATTGTGTGACTTTAGCAAGGAGTGGTATCATGGACCATAAACAACAGGAAGTAGCGGCAAAGGCTTGAATGGCAGGGCCACTGGTGACCTCAGCTAGGTCTCACGAAGTCAGAGATGCACTCCTGGGGAACTCAACTTCCCGCCTACGAGTTCCAAAGCCTGCCCTCTGACTGCTGTCTGGCAGAGGACCTTCCCTGACCTCCCTGACCCCATCACGGCCCCGGAGGTTTCAGGTGGTTTGGTGGGGCATGGTCTACTGTTCTCTCACCGGAATTGTCCCTCATGCAGGACACCGAGTGACCAGCAGGCAGTTAAGCCTCTGGGACGTGAAATGAATCTGGGAAAAAGCTTACGTAGCTTTGAGCAGCTACTTTGGCTTAATGGGACACTGGAGACTCAAGTGTCCCTTGCCTCTGGGATTCCTAGAAATGCCAACTCTTCACTTCCTAGAGTTGCAGAGGATCCTGGAGGGTGGCAGTCAAGGGAACCTCTCTGGGGGCCTGGCCCCTGAGCCCAATCCTTCTGCCAACTAAGATGTGTGGACATAGGTTAGGCAGGCCTGGCACCACAAGATTGAGGTGTACACAGCCTACACTGAGGAAGCTTAACAAAAGAGGGAGACACCCTCCACATAGGGACCCCGTAGTCTCAGCTGCTCCTATATTCTGTTTTGAGGAGCTGCCCTGTCACTTGATCAAAGATGTTGTTTTGTTTTGTTTTGTTTTTCAAGACAGGGTTTCTCTGTAGCTTTGGAGCCTGTCCTGAAACTAGCTTTGTAGACCAGGCTGGCCTCGAACTCACAGAGATCTGCCTGCCTCTACCTCCCGAGTGCTGGGCTTAGAGTGGGCCACCACTGCCCGGCTAACTTTCTAAAATTTTTAAAGATTTATTTTTACTTATGTGTATGTGGGGGGTGGAGGGCAGTCAGAAGAGGGTGTCAGGGCCTTGGAGTTGCAGGTGGTGGTGAGCCACCGTGTAGGTGCTGCGGATTGAACCTCAGGACCTCTGGAAGGGCAGTCGGTGCTCTTAACTGCTGAGCCACCATCGGACCAGTGGCTTCCTGTTTCGTTGTCTCTGTTTCTGTTCACTTTTCTAGCTCTGACCCACGCTAAGTAATACTGCCCACAAAACTCCATGTGCTCGTGGCTCAGCTCCCCAAACACAACAGAAGGTGACCACTAAGAAGAGTAGTGACTTTGCTCAAGGTCATGGAGCAAGGTGACAAGGGGTGGGGAGTCGGGATGCTGAGAGACAGAGCAGCACCCTAGCTGTGGTTCCCAGCACCCACAGAGTGGCTCACAACTTGCCTGTCTTTCCCACAGAGTGGCTCACAACGGCCTGTCTTTCCCACAGAGTGGCTCACAACGGCCTGTCTTTCGTTCCGTGGGATCTGATGCCCTCTTCGGACCTCTGTGGGCTCCCACGGAAACATGGCGCAGCCATACACAAAAACAAAACAAAACAAAAAAAACCTGTTTTTTCAAAAGATGTCATCAGTACGCTGGATTGAGTACAGTTAGGACAGGTTACCCATGGCACTCGCCTGTCAGGTGATACTGGGGCTAATCAGGAAGCCAGAATTGGACTAATCCAGAGAGTGGGACACACTCTCAACCCTACACCTTCAAGTCAGAGCCATGAACGCCCAACCAAGCCAGAGGAAGACTGTGGGGAAGGTGGCTAAGGACGACTCAAGCCTAACTGGCTGTGCCCACACTGGGCTGGGGGTCGAGTTGGGGGGCGGGGAGAGAGAGTGCTGAAATGGCCGTGGACAGATGCCGCAGGGCCTCTTCAGGTTCCAAGGATAGCGGCTGGACTGAGGATGATGCCCCTGTCCTCAGAGCTGTGACAAACACTGAGGGGTGAAGGCTGGGAAGCTGGTTGGGGTAGGGACAGGGGGATGGATCTGGAGAGCTGGAGAGTCCCTGCCGGTTGGGGTGGGGGCAGGGGCAGGGTGTGGGGACAGGTCTGGAGAGTTGGAGCATTGCTGCTGGTTGGGGTGGGGGCAGGGGCAGGGTGTGGGGACAGGTCTGGAGAGTTGGAGCATTGCTGCTGGTTGGGGTGGGGGCAGGGGCAGGGTGTGGGGACAGGTCTGGAGAGTTGGAGCATCGCTGCTGGTTGGGATGGACGGTTGCGGGGGTGGGGGGGGAGGGGGTAGGGTCTAGAGTGTCCCTGCACTGTTATATTCACAGGTCTCAAAATAAAAGGCTGAAGGGAAATGACTCTTCAGCCACAGTCTATGTGCCCCCCACAATGCATGGAGGGCCAAGAGGCAGCCCCGGATCCTGTGCTCCTGGGATCAGATCACTATAGGCACTTGGAGAGAGCAATCTGGGGGTCCAGCTTCCCGCTGCCTCAGTCTTGGGACCAGGTGCAAAGGGAGCTTCCTAAGGTGCAGCTTCCAACTCCGTCCCATCCCCCTTCTTACCACTCCTTCTCACCAAGTCTCCAGCCAACTGTACAGGACCCCCCTCTGGCTTCCCTCCAGGGTCCATGCTCAGGGCTTAGCACTCAGTGTTCAGACGCTCAGGGCTCAGGACTCAAATTCAGGGCTCAGGACTCAGGCTCAGGGTTCACTCAGGGTTCAAAGTTGAGGGTTCAGGGCTCAAGGGCAAGGCTCAGGGCTCAGAGTTTCAGACTTAGGCTCAAAGCTGAGGAGGAGTACCAATGATCTTACGCCCCAGCCAACACCCCAACTCCATGAACCTACTCAAGATCCCTGAGTGTCCTGTTCTCTCAGCCTGGGTCACCAAATGACCCATTTTCCACAGCTGTGGTGGTTTGAACGAAAATGGCCCTCACAGGCTCATAGGGAGGTACACCTTTAGGAGGTGTGGCCTTATGGAGTAGGTGTGGCCTTGCTGTGGTCACTAGGGTTAGGCTTTGAGGTTTCAAGCGCTCAAGCCAGGCCCAGTGTCCCTCTCTCTTCCTGCTGCCTGCTGATCCGGATGTAAACCCTTCTCCAGAGCCATGTCAACCAGCATGCCACCATGCCTTCTGCCATGACAACGGACTAAACCCCTGAAGTGTGAGCCAGCACCAACTAAATACTTTGCTGTATAAGAGTCGCCGTGGTCATGGTGTCTGCTGGCAGCAATAAAACCCTAACTAAGACAACAGTCTTTCTGTGACCCCCCTCTCCAGCAAGCCCCTGACCCTTCCATGACCCTTCAAAGGAACTCTGTCTACCCAGTAACACCCTGCACATGGCCAGTCAGAGGCCTGACCAAGTCAGGAGAGAGTAGGGAGGACAAGGGACCATGAGAGAAGAACCAGGGATCAGACAGGCTAAGGCTCCTTACGCTTTTAAGTGTAAGGTCAGACCAAACACCTCCATCTCTGAATCTCACTCTGCCCATCTGTCGAACAGGACCTGCAGCCCCACCTGCAGCTGTGTTACAGGCCAAAGTAACTTAGCAAACTGGATCTGTGCCTAGTACCAGAAGGCCCGATAGAAAGACATTCTCTTCCCAGAGAGACACTGCCCTGGGGCTCTGACATCAGAGCCAACCCAGCTCCGGGGCTGGGACTTGCACTTCCTAATGGGTGTTTTGTCTAAGTGCACCTGGTTGGGGCTGACTTTCTTTTCCCCCAGAACAGTCCTGGGACCATCTTAAGCACTACCAGGCCTGGGGTTCGGCACCTTTTGGACAAGACCCTGTTGGGGTCACGTGTAGACTGGGTTACTTCTGAACAAATTGTTAACCCTCTATGAACTTTGGAATCCTCATCTCTAAATCAGCATATAAACCCCCGACAGGATCCGGGGAAAGGGTTCCTTAGAATCCTGCAGTTCTGGAGGACTGGAGCACAGAGACACAAAGAAGGAGGGTACAGGCACCCATCCCCCTTCCACTGGCCCTGCTGAGATCTAAAACTGCTGAGACAGAGAACTATACAGACACGCCACCCCCGTCCCAGGCCACCACCAGCCGATATCTCCTCAGGCCTGCTGACACCCTCCTATGCCCCTGCCCAAGTAGAGACGCCCAGTGTACCCAGTGCCTCCGCCCACCCCCAGCAGCTACCGAAGCTCCTTGAGGCCCCTCCTCCTCTCCACGCAGCCCATGTCTGCCAAGAGTGAACACAAGAACCGGTCCCAGGAGCCCAGGATAAACGTTGAGTCTGATTTTCATTTCCCTAAAGCAAAATACCTCTCTGCTGATTGAAGCTCAGCTCAAACATGGTGGGAACAGAACGCCAGAGCTGGCAGCCCCCACGGAGGGAGGAGGGGCCTGCTACAGCAGGACGGGTAGAAGGCAGACTTCCCAGCTGGCTTCCTGTGACCAATCCAGACACCACTTCAGTCTCCAGACACAAGGACTGCCCTCGGGGTTACCCACCCTACCCAGTGCATTAGCAACGGGGAGGGGGAGATTGGGAGGACGGGGGGGGGGGGGCTGGCCTCCCACCCCAGTCCCTTCGAGCCTGACCACCAAATATTCTCCCTCTAGAAGGGCAGCGGGCCTTCCTGTGCTCAGCTGCTGGAGCACTTACTGTAGGGTCAATCTTGGCCCTGCACCCCCTCCCCCATCCTGCCTCAGTCCCTCACTCGCTCTCTCCTATTGAATGTCCTGGCTGTCATAACCACCCCTGCCATGGTCTTCCGGTCCTCTCCTGGGTTCGGGAATAAAAAGCTCAGAGATCTCCATAGCCTGCCCCCTCCCTTACCCCTACTCTGGGGGATTCCTTTCCTCCCTGTCCGCTCAGCATGGAGGTCTCCCCGCACCCCTCCTCCAGGTGTCTGTTCTGGGGAGTGTTTTGTCAACTTGGCATAAACTAGGGTCATCTGGGAAGAAGGAACCTCAATTGAGAAAAGGCCACCATCAGATCTAAAGGCAAGTCTGTGGGGCGTTATCTTGATTAATGACTGAGGTGGGAGGGCTCAGCCTACTGTGGGCGGGGCCATCCCTGGGCAGGTGGTCCTGGGTTCTCTAAGAAAGCAGGCTGAGCAAGCCATGAAGAGCAAGCCGGCAAGCAGCACCCCTCCGTGGCCTCTGCTTCAGCTCCTGTAGATGAATGGCTGTGAACTATAAGATTCCTCCCCAGGTCTCCTTTACCACCGCTACAGAAAGCAGACTGGGTTAGGGGTGATGACAGAGCTTCCTCAGAGAAAGGAGACACGTCTGATCTACTCTGCTATACTCAGTTAAGTCTGCACATCTTCTGCCCTACAGACTGCGCCCCCATAACCTAGTCATTCCACCCTCTCTGGCCCTCAGTTCCCTGGTCTGAAAGGGAGGCAATTTGGGCAAAGGAGGTTAAACTCCATGTGCTCTCGCCAGCTCCTTGTGCTTCACCAGCAAGAGGGTGGAGGTCCTGACAGTCCACCCAGGCTTCTAACTCAGTCCATAATCTTGGCCCTGGTCTCCCCTCCAATCCCAGGAAAAGGTTCCGGAGAGTCCCCCGATCTCTGCCACAAGATGACCAGCCCTGGCAAGTCAGAGGGGTCCAGTAAGGGCATTTCCCATCGAAGGGAATGGACAGGACAACAGTGTCATGTCCTGAGAAGAGCAAAGGGGCAGACAGCAAGGGGACCAGATGGTGACCACGTCCTGAGACCAGCAGAGGACCAGCATGGGGGACCAGAAGGTGACCACTGTCCTGAGACAAGCAGAGGACCAGTATGGGGGGACGGGAAGGTGACCACTGTCCTGAGACAAGCAGAGGACCAGCATGGGGGACCGGAAGGTGACCACTGTCCTGAGACAAGCAGAGGACCAGCATGGGGGACCAGAAGGTGACCACTGTCCTGAGACCAGCAGAGGACCAGCATGGGGGACCAGAAGGTGACCACTGTCCTGAGACAAGCAGAGGACAAGCATGGGAGACCGGAAGGTGACCACTGTCCTGAGACCAGCAGAGGACCAGCATGGGGGACTGGAAAGTGACCACTGTCCTGAGACCAGCAGAGGAAAAGCACGGGGGACCGGAAGCTGGGCATGACTGGTTTGCGGAGACCTTGCCTGGTCTCTAAGCTACAGCACTTGGAATCACCGGCTCCAAGCAGACAGAGATAACATGACAGCACTTGCAGAGGGCCTGGCACCAAGCCGACAATGCTACTGTGATTACTACCCCACGCCTCTGCCAGGGAGACAGAAGCAGAGCTCCTGCCCTGCCCATCGCTTTTTCCCCAAAAGAGGTCAGAGACTGACCCTGCCTCAGCAGATGCTGACCCCGCCCACCCGGAATCCCTGGGCCCTCCCTCAGCATGACACAGAGAGCAGCGCTTCTGGACCAACCCTCTTCAGGCTCCTCCCGGAGTAGGGTGGCAACGGCCCAGCCTCTGGCTGGCAGGTGCTATTTCTACCCATGTTACTTGTGCCAGCCCAGCTGGGTGGCTCAGGGCTGGGCGCACCACAAATCAACAGGAAAGACATACAGGCCCTGCCTGCCTCCCCCACACTGCACCCTGTGCAACAGCTCACACCCTCCCCCACTCTGCCCACAGAGATGCTTTGGGAACTGGTAGAGACTGCTTTTTGGCCTGGCCACATGCTAGGCCCCTCAACCAGGCTGCATCTGAGCCCCGCATGGACATGGACGGGAGTCACAGGCTGTGGCTGTGCTCTGTGTGGCAAAGCAATCTCACTCATAAGCAAGAATATCACCCGATGTTGAAGTTCACAGGGCTAACCAGACTCAAACACCCTGGCCTGGCTTCTCCTGGCACCCAGCCTCCCAATTCTTCCCCTCGTATCCTTGCAGCCTGGTTTCCGCGTGTGGAGACTAGGGCAACACACAAAGCCTTGTTTAAGGGATGTTGAGTACAGGGTCTCTCAGCCTCTAAGGCACCTTAAGGCTGAACCAGCCTTGCCCCCTGACTTCTAAGGCACCACCCAGCTCATAGCACTGGAACCCACATTCTCTCTAACTAGCGGCCTTGGTGCAGATAGAGGCACAGTCATGCTAACACCCCAGTCGATGGACTTGCTTGCCACTGAGCCTTGCTTCCTCTTAGCACAGGGCTTCTGACAGAGCTGACAGGAGAATATATATGGCAGACAGCCCAGCACTGGACACAGGGACACAGCTGTCAAGTGACAAGTGGTGGTGTCAGAATAAAACACTGGGGCTCTCACTGCCTTCTGGGTGGGAGCTGGGAGCTGCAGCTGGCAGAGCCAAGCCTTGGTGTTAGCACACACCGAAGCGGACAGCTTCCAGCTGCTGTCAACGAGAGGAGCCAGGCCCTAAAAGGAGCACGAGGCGGGGCTGCATAGATCCTTCGAATCTCGAATTCAATCCCATTTTTCTCCTAGTCCCTCAGATCTCCTGAGCCCCAGTTGTTTCCACTGACTGAGCTCAGGGGCTGCACCAGGTCCTGTGGCGAAACAGCTCACTGCCAGCCCACTGTGTGTTAAATCCCCGAGGCTCCGAAGAGGCAGTAGCATGCCACCAAAATCATACAGCCAGTGGCAGGGCAAAGTGCACCAGAGGCCCCGCAACCAGCATCCTAAGAGCAGGCTCAGAGGCCTCAGCCTGGGGTGATCATACCCAAGGAGAGCCTTGTGTGTCCCCAGGCTGGTGAAAACACCTCTGCATGGCAGGAGGGATGAGGGTTGGGGAGTACTGCTCACAGGGCACAGGGGCACCTGCCATCGCCACAGCCCCGCTTGGAGGAGCCAGGCCTCGATGCGGAGCACTTGATCCCTCTCGCTCTTAGGTTCATCAGCTCCAACCCCCAAGGTGAGCCTCAGTTTCCTCATCCGATGAAGGAGATAGCAGTATTCAGGAGACTGCTTCACCCCGGAAGAGGACCACGTGTTGAAGGAGTCCAAGAGTTCCCTCAAGATGCTCCCCTCGGACTCCCTAAGGAGAGAGGGCCGATGCCCCTGCAGTTGAGAGACTCCAGGCAGCCATCAAAAGCAAGGTTTGAGGAATAGAGATGGCTCAGGCAGTGCTTGAATTCAGATCCCCAGGACCCACATAAAAATCTGGGTGTGACAGGGAGTGCTTGCAATCCCAGTGCTGGGAAGGCGGAGACAGGTGGATCCCTGGAAGCTCATTGGCCATTCATTCTAGCCAGTCAGTGAGCTCCAAGTTAATGGAGAGACCTGGTCTCAAAAGGTGAGGTGGGGAAGGGCTGAGAAAGTCACCTGATTACACACACACACACACACACACACACACACACACACACGCATACACACACACAAGGTAAGTTTTGATTCAAAGTTTGTATTCTGGCTCAAATATTTCTATAAATGTTACTATCTGCCCTATCTATCATTTGTGGGTTTTATTTGACTCCAGAAACAAAATGGTGATTTAATTTCTATGTTGGCCAAACAAACTTCCCCCGCCCCCACGCCAGATTGTTGAAGTCAAGTTACAGAAAAATGCACTTTGCCTTGTGGACTCCAGTAGTGGTATAAGGGAGAAACAGTCAAGAGGCGCTCCAACAGGCCAGGCTAGCAACTCACCTATTACACACCTGAGGTATAGGAGGTCCTTCTGTCTGTGTGTTGTTTTCTTGGTTAATGACTAAAGAAACTGCCTTGGCCTGTTGATAGGGCAGAATTTAAGTAGGCAGGGAAGACAGAACTGAATGCTGGGAGGAAGAAGGCGAAATCAGGAAGATGCTATGGAGCCACCATCAGAGTCAGACATGCCAAATCTTTGCTGGTAAGCCACTGCAATGTGGCGATATACAGATTAATGGAAATGGGTTAAATTAATATGTAAGAGTTAGCCAACAAGAAGTTAGCTAACAGGCCAAGCAGTGATTTAATTAATTAATACAGTTCCTGTGTGATTATTTCAGGGCTAAGCTAGCTGGGCGGCCGGGATGAACAAGCAGCTCTTCCTTCTACACAGCTGAACATGCCGCCGGGCAGAGTGTGATGCTCTCCACGGCACAGATGAGGAAACCGAGTCATCCAAAGGTGAAGCTACCTGCCCAAACTCATCTGCAGTAGAGGTGGAACCAGAGCCAGGGTCTAGGTAACTCCAGAACGTACTGGAGTAGGTGTCTGAGACATCCCCCAAGTGCAGGCTGGGAGTTGATCCTTTTACAGGTGATCCAACTCTTATATAAATTTAGGATCCCTTATCAAAAGTTTCACAGATCTAGAGGTTCTTCTGGACTGGGAATAATTTGCATATTCATAAAGAGATATTCCCAATGGAGGGGAGGGACCCAAATCAAAACCCAATACCACCTTTTATATACAACCCGAGGGTGATTTTGTACAGAATTTTTAGGGCAACCGAGTTTTTGCTGCAATCTGTCCCATGAGGTCAGGTGTGGAATTTTCCACAGCAGTCTCTCATCACTGCTCTACGGTGATTTTCAGAACAGGAATGCCAAACTGACTCCAGCTCATAGGGGACCAAATCTCTGACCCAGGTCTTGCTGGTACTAGAATGCAGAGGTCCTTGGCTTGCACTGACTAACCCAAGCTCAGGTCTGGTCTTGACTACGTCCAACTGTGCAACAGTGGACACATCAACTAACTTCTCTGAGTCTCCGCTTCTCTTTCTGGAAATAGGGAGTCAAAACCCACCATAGTTGCACACAAGAGAAAAAGACTGACAGAAATGCCGAAGACAATGGCCTTGGGGAAGGAAAATAAAAATGACTCTGCCACTACTGAATGTCCACTTGTATCCTTCCCAATTGCTGCAAGCTCTATCACGCCGGGCGTGTGTGCCTGTGTCTGGTGGCTGAGCAGTGCTGAGCAGTACTGGCTGCTGTGCAGTGGGTGGTTAGTGTGTACGCTCCTGCAGAAGGCCCTCAGTAGCCAGAGTAGCTGCTGCAATGTCCCCAGCCTTCTTCTCTCTCTTTGGGACACACACATACACGTGCACACACACATGAGCAACACAAAAGTGGCCACAGGAACTGGCCACGGGTCCAAGCCTTCTCTACTACCAGACTGGGAACCTTGCGAGAGATGGAGTCCTATGGGGGCAAATGCCACCTTATGCACCCCCCAGGGAGATGCTGACCTGAGGTGTTCCCTGCAAACTCCAGGGGCAGGGGCACTTCTCCAGGTCTCAGATAGCCCAGTTTCACAACGCATCCCACACTGCCTCTGCTGTTGCTCGTGCCCAGACAGTATTCAATTCTTAGAAGGCTCTTCCACCAAACTCTGTGTACCTTGTGACTTTGGGCAACTGAACCTCAGTTTCTGCAAAATGGGAGTAGTGATGCCTTCCTGATAGGATGATCTTGAGACACACAGGATTTTTCAGTTCCTCGTCTATCCTTCAATTACAGCACGCCAGACTTTGAGTAGAGGTGCAGCAATGACCCGTATGGGCTCCTGTCCTCCAAATCCCTGATATAGCCAGGACAGACCTAAGCACAGCTGTCTAATCTACTATGTGATAAGAAAGGAAAGACCAGAGGGACAAAATGAAGCGAGAACATAGCTCACTTGGTGAAGAGCTTGCCTGGCATGCACAGAGCCGTAAGTTCAGTTCCAGCATCCTTCACCATAACTGGTTCACACCTGTGATCCCAGCACTTGAGTCAATCTTGCGTAGCAAGTGGGAGGCCAGCCTGGGCTACATGGTCTCTCTGTCTGAGATGAGAGTGGGGGTTGGGGAGGGGAGAGAGCAGAGAGGATTCCACCCTGGCCTGGAGGGTGGAGGACAAGGCTGTATGGAGGTTTACCGGGAAGCAGAGAGCCGTCCTCTGACAGGCAGAAGAGAGCAGAGGGGATCTGCCAGAAGCAGCTGCCAGCCCAGCTCAGACCTCACAGAGCACAGGAGGTGCCCCAGGTGGCCACATGCTGCTGGAACAAAGCCTTAGCCACAAGAGGCTGTTGCCATCCAGGCAGAGGGAACATGACAAGTGTCCAGAAGCATTAGCAACTGCTACTGTTGCTAATTAAAGTGTCACAGAAGCCACGGAAGAAGGGATAGCATGGTAGGACCTACTGGCAGGGGTGGCACCTCCACCCCTAGTGCAGGAAGCCCTCAGGTCAAGCCACCTCCCCCGTCCCAGAGTCCACCTTTGCACTTCAACTCATGCCCTCTTGATCCTCTTCCTCCATCCTGGGGCGGGGACACCCCGGGCTGGTCACCATCCACAGTTCGGGCATGCCTGATCAGTCACGGTTGCTAATGTCACAACCCATGGAGCAAGCAAGGACGCCCATTACAGGAGTGGGGGAAGTGGGGGGGGGGAATTCCTGCTGCGGAACAGAGGAGAGAGGTAAAATGAGACGCCCCTCCCCTTTGCCCAAGAAGGGTGCAAAGCCCCCAGCCAGGAGATAACTAGCCGAACTGGCCAACTGGTGGGACGCGGCTGGGGAGGGAAGCAGTCCCGCCTTCAGCCATCTCCTCCACTCCTCACCACCTGCCCCGGACGGACGCAGTGACCCTGCTCCGGAAACCTATCTGCAGCCCCTGGGCTCCGGCAGGGAGCCAGGAATGGTTCTGGGACGAGAATTCCAAGGCATTTGGCCTGGAGAGCCGCAAAACACCCAGCTCCAGGCAAATCACTGCTCAAGCGCTGCTTCTGGAGCTGGCCCTTTAAGAGCCAGGGTAGGGGCGTGGCCCTGACCTGCTCTCCGAGAAGGAGGCACCTCAGTGACTCACACTGCCGCGTGTCCTGTGTCGTGCACACAGAGCAGAGGAACTGCAGGACTCCTAGCTGGCTGGGCAGGAGGTTGGCTGCTGCCAGTCACTAGTCTAAGTGACAGGTATAGAGGCCCAGGTAGAAACATGTAGCACCATAACCTTGACCACAGACAGCATCTGCTGCTACCTTCATCTCCTAAGCTACACAGGATCCCCAGCTGCTTTACAACCTGTTTCCCAAGCTGCTTCTCCATGGGGGCTGCTGTGCATGGGGCCCAACAGGCACCTCTTGGAGAAGAGACCACCGTTTCTCCCTCTGTGGACAAGAACCTGAAGCTCAGGAGGCAGGGCTGTTAGTAGAGTTTCTGGCCTAACATGCACAAGGTCCTGGACTAGGTCCCCAGCACTTCGCGAACCAGGTGTAGTAGCACCACGATTGAAGGTGGAGGCATGGGGTGGGGGTCAGGGGTTCAGGTCATCCTCAGCTACACAGGGCGTTTGAAGCCAACCTGGGCTACAAGAAATGCTGTCAAGAAAGGAAGAAAGGAAGAAGGGAGAGAAGGAAGGAGGGAGAGAGGGAGGGAGGGAGAGAGGGAGGGAAGGAAGGAAGGAAAGAAGGAAGGAAGGAAGGAAGGAAGGAAGGAAGGAAGGAAGGAAGGAAGACTGGTTCAGGAGCTGGATCAGCTGGTGAAGTGCTTGCCCTGGAAATATGAGCACCTAACTTCAGACCCCTCCCAACCCATGTAAAAGGTGGATGTGCCTATAATCCCCCAACACTGAGGAGGAGAGTCAAGAACCCTTGAGGCTCACTGGTCAATCCAGCATATTGGTGAGCTCCAGGCTCACTGAGACCTGTCTCAACAAATAAGGAAGAGAACCATTGAAAAATCACCCAGAGCCAGGCGGTGGTGGCACACGCCTTTAATCCCAGCACTCGGGAGGCAGAGTTCGAGGCCAGCCTGGTCTACAAGAGCTAGTTCCAGGACAGGCTCCAAAGCTACAGAGAAACCCTGTCTCGAAAAACCTAAAAAAAAAAAAAAAACAAAAAAAAACCCATCCCATGCTTGTGGCTTCCATACATACGCGCGCGCACACACACACACACACCTGAAAAGTTCAGAGGCAGGTATAGCCAGGCCTACCTCTGTCCTGGCAAATCAGCCTCTTACCTGTCTAGCTCAGAGTGCTTGGTAGACACCACACGGGACTCTAGCCATAGGCGTCCACCTCCTCCCAAACCACCTCCTGGCCACAGGTCCTCAGAGCAGCCCTGTCCTGAGGTGTTCATACCAGAAACTGCTGCTCGGCAAACCTTCTGGTCCAGATCTCCTCTACCCTGCCTCCTACTCCTCCCTCCGTCGGGGCTACCCACATCAACAAAGGAATACACAAGACATGAGCTGAACTGAGACATCACCTAAGCCCTCCAAGGGTGCCTAGGCCAGGTAGGTTCCCATTACACCAACGACTTGATTTGACATTTAAACCGGCCTCACTTCTGTCTCTCCATAAGATAATGCATACCATATAGGACAAAGAACCAACTGTCAGTGCTGCCTTGTGCCGGCACCATAGGGTAAACTGAGACAGATAGTCTATAGCCACTTTCTCGACCAGGAAATGAGAAGTAAAGAGGCAGCCTGAGGACCCCCATAGTTATCTGGGCCTCCCCCTGGGCCCAGGGTCCTCTACCTTCCTCCCAAAGCTGCAGGGTATCCTTCCCAAAATGCCCTAGGGCACTCTCAGAACCGCCCTCCAATGCAGGGAAGCAGGTGTCCCAGCCAGGGCCCCTAAAGCAGGAACCTCTATATTTTGATGGCTGCTCCTAGTTTTAATTAAGATCATGTTCCCCTTGAGCCCAGCAAGCGGCCCATGACAAGCAGTGAGAAGACAACTGTGACCCTGCCTGGTTGCCTGTGTAGTCTACAAGAGCCCCAGAGGGTTCAGGACCATGGCAAGAGGCCCAGTGCCCAGGAGCACAGGCTCTGAGCAGGCCCAGCTCCCTGTCTGCACAGTGCACACCATGTATTTTTGAACAGAAGGAAAGCATTCGCCCCCCCACGGTGCCAAAAATAGCCTCCTCTCCGCTCTGAAGGGGAGCTTTGGTTCCTACCAAGAGGCAGGTGAGGGAGGGCGGGAAGGAGGGATGTCTCTCCAGCCACCAAATTCACAAGAGACTGTGATCTCCACTAGGCCTAATCTGCTAAAGCCCTGGAGCCCCCAGACCCAGAAGGGGTCCCAGGAGAAAGGGGCAAGTCCAGATAGGGAAGCAGGCTTGGGATGGATGGAAGAAGCCTGGACCATCCATGGGCTATTTACTTCAGTCTTGGATTTTCTATTCATTTTATGTTGGTGGGACGGGGTGGGGCAGACAGCCGGTCAGCCCCACAAAGAGCCCCACCGTCAGCCTCACAGCTCACAGCCAAGTCGAAGAGAGTTAACACATTGTCACTATGCCATTCAAGTTAGACACTGGCAGGCAGGGCTGCTGGCCTCGGTGCCAGCTGTGAGTGGCTGAGAATGGATGGGTCAAGGGAGGTGGCCTGCTCCTCTGGGCAGACGAAGCGCGGTTCAGAGTTCATCCACCCACACTGTAGCAAGCCTGCAAGGGGCGTGGCTTCCTCCATAGATGTGTGAAGCCATCAGGATGCAGTGAGAGAGACAGCGGCGGGTCCCTCACCAGTGTCTTCACATCCACCCCTCCAGGTAGGGCTCCAGCACTTTGCCCATTTCACAGACTGCTCCTGAGCTCTGCAGGAAAGGGCTGAGCTGACATCCCAGCAGGAAGTGGGGAGAAGGATCTGAAGCTGGTCTTGGGGGAAGGGAATCCCTGAGCGGCAGTTCCCCACAGCAGACAGCACAGCACACAGGCCTCGTGGCTCCAAGTCCCCCTCCCCCTACAGATGCACCAATGACGAGCAGGCTGAGGGGCAGAAGAAGGGCAGAGGAAGTGAGGGCCTGTGTGTGTGCTTCCAAGTCCAAACCATTTTCTGGTTCCCACAGCAACTCTTGGTTAAAAATAAAAATAATAATAATAATAATAAGAGAAATCTGGAAAAAGAGGTCACTGTCCCCAAAAGGCCAGAGCTGTGGGTGACCTGGGCAGCTGTGGCCCCAGCCGGGACTGAGAGAGTGGTGGCACCCGATGCTGAACGCTGGAGCCCAAAATAAAGCAGCAAAGCAAAGCGTGCTATTTCTGCCTGGGTTAAACATTCCTCAGCACCGCATTCCTCCACCCGCTGGCATCCAGGACACAGGGGCTCTGAGTCCACCAGCTTCCTGGGCCACCTTGGGAAGCCAGGCGTGTCAGAGCCAGCCCTTTCCTAGGCCCCTAACCTGTGCTCCTCGGGTCAGGGGAGCCCCTCCCCGTAGCTGAATAACTGATCTCCCCAGAGTTGAGATAAAAGACATCACACCATACAGACAAAAGGACAGACAGAAAGGGGAGACCTTCTAAGAGGAGCATTCATATACAAGGCTTTGGCTGGACCTGACTCCCCCACACACACCTGCCCCCTGACAATTCCTAGGGGCCACAGGCTGGCTGTGCGGGCCAGGCAAGTGGTATCAAAGGGAAGGGCCAAGAAAGAGCGGTCTGGAAAACTTACGGGGACAATAGAGGCCACATCTGCCTGCCTTCTCCATTGCAGCCGTAGGCTCTGCTGCACAGCCACCCAAAGCCACAAGACATGGTCTAAGCCTCAAGGGACGGTCAGTCACTGGGGACTCTATGTCACTGTGTCCCTGAATCCACATCCTCCTTTATCCAAAGACACATCCTAAGGCAGCCAGGCTGTGCCATGCACAGGGTAGGGCATCTGCCAAGGGCACTCCAGGTCCCATTTCACCAGGTCCCATGAAAGCAGGAACAGGAGGCTGGGGAGATGGCTCAGTCAATAAAGTGCCTTCTAGAGGACCGGAGAGCCGGCAGCTGTGTAAAAGCTGGGCATGGTAAAACTGTGGTTGAGGAAATGCACAAACCCCTACAGCTCTGTGGCCAGCCAGCCTAGCCAACCAGTGAGCTCCTGGTTTAGTGAGAGACCCTGACCCAAAAGATAAGGTGGGAGATGCATGAGGGCAGCCTCTGTCCTCCACACACACGCACCCATTGTAAGCATGCACACATACATACACACACACGCACACGAGGATAGTGCAGATTCTGTAAAATGGGAGCACTACTCTCAGGCTCAGAAGCTGGGGGGCCACCATGAGATCCCAGAGGCAGGCACATTATCTTCTTCTGCTTCCCTTGGGGTAGGTAGAGGCAAAGAGAGGCCTGAGGGCTAGGGACTGGGATCAACAGTCACCTGCACCCTCCTGACCACATTCACTGGACACCTCCAGGACTTCCAATAAGATCACCCTCCCATGGGGCCTCACCCCTGCCTCCTTCCTGCAGAGCCAAGGCAGGAGTCGCTCAAACATCCATGGGAGGCAAGACATCCTACTCACTGCCTGGCCTCACACCCACCCCATAAATGCAGAACATTTGGCCAGTGTCTGACACTCCAGGGGTGGGCGCTCACCTATCCTGTGCTCAGAGATTACAGAAGAGTATGCTTATGATGGGAAGGGCATGGTTTTGGCCACACAGGGATGAGATTAGCCTGAGCCTAAGACTAATGCTAACTGGCTAAAAGATCTTGTACGCCCCTGAGCCTGCCTGGGCTTCTTTCCCATTTTCTATAAAACGGGTGCCAGCCCCCATTCTCAGCCATGGGCTGGGAGGTGGGGGGCTATAATATGTGACAACTGCTTCCTGCCCATATGCCTGACACCAAGCTCTCACGTGATAGACGAGTCCCCATTCTATTATGCATCCTAATGGTACTCCCTCACGCCCACCTCAGCTGGTCTCCGATGACAACCGTGGGAAGGGCAAGGAGGACTTGACAAGCAGCAGTCATATTCCCCAGTCTCAGAGCCACTGGCTGAGATGGCCTGTGGCCTATGTAAGGTCTCTCTCTCCAGTCACCACCCCCAAACACATCTGCGTTTACAACCTGCACAGAGCTACCCCCAACACACACACCCAGACACGATGTGTACTCATGCACAGACTGAGATGGCTCACCCACTCCTGACACACAGCATGACCTTGCCACACTCAGAATATGAACACGTGAGTCAGAGCTTGCACGTGTGACCCTCATCCCCTATCCAGCCTGCAACACCCACACAGGCACCCACACATGCTCACACTGAACTCCCACACCCCCCACAGAGCCTTCTGTGCTTCCCACCGGCAAAGACTGGGTGTTAAGTACTCAGGTCCAAGGTTCAACGGGACCAGGCGCAAACCCTAACTGTATCATTTGCCAAACTAGCCACAGGCTGCTCTTGTCATGTCTACATCCTACCTCCAAGATTCCCTGTCTTTATTGGTGAGAGGGACCATACAGGGAGCCGGGGATGGAATCTCCTGAGCACTGAGCACGGTTCTGGGCCACAGGGAACGTGCACCACATGGGGCTCAGCTACCACCAGACCCTAGCCATCTGCTGCTTTCAGAATTCTCCTCCACCCTTGGTGATCAAAGAGGGGTGGGGCTGAGAAGAGCTGATAAAGCCAACACTACACATCTAACCCCACCAATCCTGCATGATTGGGGTATTATCATCCCGACTCCCGGATGAGGACTCTGAGACATTAAGAACCTAGAACAGGGCTTTGGTGATTAAGAGCACTCAGTGCTCTTGCAGAAGACCCGGGGCTTGGTTCCCAGTATCCGCACCAGGCAGCTCGCAGTGCCTGGAGCTTCAGTTCCAAGGGCTTCAGTGCCCTCTTCTGGCCTCCGCAGATATCTGACTACACAGGCTGCACATAAACTCACACAGACACACACATACTCATACACAAAAATTAAACCTTCAGTGACAGGCACAGAATGCTCCTTTCAATTAACATTGGGTTTTTCCTTGATAGAGATACTTAGAACAAAGCACAGCACAGCAGATGTCTGCAATGAAGAAGCAAAGATAACACCTACCAAAACCTCAACACATTATGGCAAAATGGAAGGCATCCTGGCAAGAGTCCAAGGCCCATGGTTCCCTCATACTTTTGTGCAATCATAGGAGAGGTACTGAAAAAATCAGGGCTTTGAGGGCAGTACATATAATTCAGTGGGTAGAGTACTTGCAGCACAGCACACACAAAGCCCTGGGTTCCAAATCCAGCACTACATGAACAGGGTGGAGTGGTGCTTGTCTGTAACCATAGCAGTTGGGAAGAGGCAGGAATTAGAAGTTCAAGGTCATCCTCAGCTACGTGGTGAATTTTAGGCCAGCCTGAGTTACACGAAACTGTCTCAAAAGCTAACAAAGATGGATAGATGGATGGATATTTGCACCCGTCTCTCCTTAAAGATAAATAACCCAAAATGAGATTATGGCTTTAAAGCCAGGGTACATTTTGAAAGGCTTCTTTTTTTCTTCTGAGCAAGGCCTCCTTGTGCATTCTGAGCTGTCTTTGAAGTCCCAATTCTCCTCTTTCCATCTCTGGAGGAGTCCTAGAATTACAGCCTGCGCCTCCATGCCTGGCTTGAAAGGCTTTTGGTTCAAACTGGCTGACTTGCTTTCCAGAAGGGCGCTCTAACCACATTTTCAGCTACAGTGGGGGAGCACGGGCCACCTTCCTGCATTCTCACCAGCAATGGCTGTCACCATTTGGCTCCACTGCTGCCAATCTCATGGGGGAAGAAAAGAAGAAGAAAAGAAACATGGTCTCAAGATCATCTCATTCATTACTATTAAATAGAATTTAAGAATTTTTGATCTGGAAGACTCTTGGGATCATGTGGTTGGAGGCCCTGGTGTGTGTGTGTGTGTGTGTGTGTGTGTGTGTGTGTGTGTGTGCGCGCGCGTGCATGTGTGTATTCATGCAGATTCGCTAGGCAAGGACTCTACCAACGGAGCCACATACCCAGCCCATGTATAAAGACTCAAAACAGAAATAGTCATCACAGCTCTATAATGGGGCAGACGCAATCTAGCTGTCTAGTAACAGAGGATTAAATAAAAACATTTTGCATGCATATGTTGCAACATTAAAAACAAACAAAACCAACACAGGCCAGTGGGATAATTAAGTGGGTAAAAGCACTTCTCCCTCGCCAGGAGACCTGAGTTTAATCCCAGAACCAACATGGTAGAAGAAGAGAACTGACTCACAGTTTGTCCTCTGACCTAAACACACATGCGCACACACAACAGTGGAGGAGCACAGGCCACCTTCCTGCAGTCTCACCAGCACCGGCTGTCACCGTTTGACTCCATCGCTGCCAATCTCATGGGGGATTGGCACACAAAATAATGTAATTAACAAAATATCAAAGCTAGAAATCAAAAGTAGACAACCCCAAAGCCATAGAATGGTGAAGAATGTCTATGGAGTCCCTCTGAGCACTCCTTGAAATACCCCTGGACTCTGTCAGGCACCCCAGTGACACCCCTAGTTCATTGCCGTGATTGTCCTTGGTCCCTATTACTGCCTTCATTTTCTGGACTATAGCCAAGAATGCTCTTTCTAAACCTTACCTTGCATTGCCCCCCAACTCTGTACCTTCCTTCCAGAGCTTCCCACCCATCTTAGAAAACATCCAAGTTCCTGTCTATGAACTGAGGATGCCTCTGGTGAGTCCCGCTCACCCCTAGTGTCCCCAAAGTCTGTGCCCTGTGGGCCTCAAACCTTGACCTAGAGCAGAGGAGGTGCCATCCTGAGGTGGGTGGGCTGTCAGGATAAGGTGTCCACAGAGACACCTGAGGTCGGGAGAACTGCCTGAGCAAGGGACAGGAGGAACCAGTCACAGGCCACATAGAGCCATGAGGGACAAGGACAGGGAAGAGCCCAGGCTTCATGGCCCAAGTCCTACACTGGCTGGGCAGATGCACACTCCTGTAGCCAGCAGAGAACAGTGATTGGAGATTGCCGGGGAAGCCCGGGCACCAGGCTCCACACTTTCCTCCACGTACCCTGAATCCTCCTCAGCTCCAGGGATCATCATAAAGTCCGTTTTCCAGAGAAGGAGGGAGGGTGTCCTCCTCCCACAGGAAAAGGCTAGAGCCTCCCAATATCTGGGTTATTGAACCCTAGTCCCACCTTGGGACTCTGCTGCCCTGAGGCCTCATGCCCTCTCTGGCCTGCAGAGCCTTGTCTTTTCCTGTGGAACCACACAGCCATGCAGAGAGGTGTCATAGCCGAACACGCGGGGCCCAGAGAAGACAGGTGACTAACATAAGGCCACAGAACCTATGGGGATCTAGCCTGCTCTCACAGAGCTGGATTGCCCTATTAAGGGGCCCACCTCAACAGTGAGTCTCACCAAAGCTTCTCTTGCTGCTTTGTCCCACCCTCAGTGAAGGAAGACAGGCACCCAGAGACAACAGAAACCCCTTTCTCTGGTCCTTCCCTCTCCTGGGCAGGGATGACCTGCCCATCACATCTCCATGGAGCCATCGCTCCAGCTCTGGAATGTGTTAGAGACTGCCTCCTCCAAGGTTTCGCTCTGATTGATAAGAGCTGGGTAGAGGCAACTGAGCCGGGGGCCTTCTTTATCCTAGACAACAGATTTCTCGGGGTCCCTGGACAGCCAAGCCAGAAACCTGCAAATCCAGCTGATAACTCCCCGTACCTCTCAGCCATCTGATGTCCCAGGCCCCTGTGGTGTCCGCTGCTGCACAGCCACCAAGTGCACTCATTCCCGCTCTTCCCTAATCTGCTGTGTGCAAGAAAACCGCTGGGACGTCCAGGAAGAAGCAGACGAGGCTCAAGGTTGCCAGGCAAGGTCAAGGCCACGCTGAAACTGACCAAGTGACAAGATGTAACCCCCGCTGCCCCAGCTCCTGAACGGAAGGGCTCTGGGGAGGAGCCAGCAGTAGTGTGGGATGGGAAGAGGCTATGGAGGATAAAGGGATCTCTACCCTTGCACGCCCTGAGACCGGAAAAAAGGATTCGCGTGCCACCTGGCCAGTTTCCACTAGAGGCAGAACTGTGTCTCTAGTTCCTTCTTACACGTGTGCCCAGCAGAGTGGGCACTCAGTGAATGGCAGACTGGGGTAGTTCCAACACGGCTGCCATGCTAAAGCAAGAGCCTACTAGGCCCCAGGGGAAACAGCCCAGACCTCACTCCGTCCTGAGCGACTGTGCTAGGTTCAAAGACCGGGGCGACAGGCAGAGATGAACCCGTGAACAAAAGACAGTCAAGGCTGTTCATGGTGAAGCTTCAAGCTGAGGCCGGGGTTCACTGATAAAGCACTTGGTTACTGTGTGAGAGGCCCTGGGTTCCATCCCAGCAATGGAGGAGGAGGAGAAGGGGGGTGGACAATGCATTCAAAGCAACAGCGACATGTTTCGGAACAGTCACCGGCTACTAACCAACACTCCACATCACACCTCTGCTCACTTCCTACTACCGAGACCATACCCATTTTGCAGAAGAGGAAAGCACGGCTCAGTTAGGCAAGAGGGAGGGCTTATCCTTCAGCTTGAATATACAGATGCAACAGTCTTACCAATCAGCTCAAAGAGAGTGAGGCAGACTCTCCCCCTCCACAGAACCCCCACTGTTGTTCATGCCAGCCTGTGAGCCCTGACTAAGCTAGGGGGCAGAGAAGGGTCTTCCTCTCTGCTAACCTGCCCCCCTTAGAGATGGAGGAAATTCCAGCAAAGGTGGGTGCACACCATGTCAGTAAATAATCTCTGCACTGAAAGAGCATAGGACGTTCCAGAGCAGTAAGCAGGAAAGACAGTCGTCTTCAGACAGGCTGAGGCCAGGGACACTGTCAAGTCCTCGCGGAGCCTTCAGCCCTTCCCCTGCTTACACACACACACACACACACACACACACACACACACACACAGATGCACAGACACATGCATGGTCCACAAACTGTAGTAGATCCACGCCACCCAGGATGGTACTCCACATAGACTCAGGCAGGCCCATGGAGTCCCCAACCTAAACCCTGCAGCACAGGACAGCCGGGACCTACAGCATAAGTCAGAACTGGGTCTCCCCAGAACCAAAATCTCTTGTTCTCATTTTGTGTGCTGGTTCATGTGCCTGTGTGTACGTGCACGTGTGTGTGTGTGTGTGTGTGTGTGTGTGTGTGTGTGTGTGTAGATGCACTCTACCCTTGTGAATGCCGATGAAGGCCAGAAGTCAGTGCTGGCATCTTCTCCTATGACCCTCCACCTTATTTTGCTTTTAAAGGTTTTGATTTTTAACTATGTGTGGGGGAGGAGGCTGTGCATGTGAGTGCAGAGCCCGTAGAGACCAGAGACTTTGGCTTACACTGAGCTTGAGTTACAGACAGTTGTGAGCCATGGGCATGGGTGCTAGGAATCGAACTCTGGTCCTTAAGAAATAGCAGTGCTCGTTCTTACCACTAAGCCATCTCCCCAACCTCTCCACCGTATTGTCCAAGGCAGAGTTCACCATTTCAGCTAGACTGGCTGGCCAGTGAGTTCCCAGGATCCCTCCGTATCTGCCTGCCAGTGCTGGAGTTACAGACATGAGCCACAGTATCCGGCTCTCACATGGGTGGGTGCTGGGGACGCGAGTCATCTCTACAGCCTCGTGAGTCACACTTTTAGGGGTCCAATCCCAGATCTCAGCCCAGACTTAAGAGAAGAACTGCCTAAGTACCAGGGACTTTGCAAACTCTTCAGGAGATGGTGACATTTGGGACTACTTCCTGGGTGATGCATCTCTCGACCCCGGAATTCCCCCGGAAGAAAGAGTAGATGTCACCGATACCTCATGAGAAAGAAAAAGTACAACCGGGGCCTGCCACAGGCTGCAAGCACTCTCTGCTTTACCTGATGAAATTATTTTACTTCCACAAAGATCTGCAGACCTACTAAGTGCCCACACTGGGAGAGAAAGTTGTTGGCCACACAAAGACCTGCCTGGAGGGAGCTGGCTTCCACAGGGAGATAGGTCAGAGGCCAGGGAATCCCCCTACCCCTAATAAGGTCTTAGAGGAGGAAAAGTGCCCTGATGGAAACTGCTCAACATCACAAAAGCTCAGCATCACAAAAGCGCAGCAACATCACAAGCCCATGCTTAACAGAGTTTAGCTGGCCCCATTCTCCCCAAGTTGATGGCCAGCCCTACAGAGATACGGCTGGCAAAGCACCTTGGCTCCTCAGGGTCTTCTGAATTCAGAATCCACCAGCATAGGCCAGCATGGGAAAAGAAGCACAGAAGGGCTTTTTACCATAAGCCTGAGGTCTCTCCCTGGACTCAGCTCCAGGGCAACATACCCACGTGCAATCCCAGCACTGCCCAGAGCCTGTGACACGCTAGCTATGCCAGCTAGCCTGTTTCCTCTCTGTGAACAGCTGTAGTGCCCAGAACGTGCCAAATTGTTGGTGTGCAGTTATACTAAGGACGAAGTTAATGGGGCATGACACACTCAATGAGCAGGACACTGACTTCACATGGCTCATTGGTGGCCCCAGCCTTCCCACCATGAAGACAATCTGGTACACCACACGCCACGGTTTCTAGAGAAGTCCATGGGATATCCTCTGCCCTACTTAGACCCTGGGGTCCTGAGGGTGTCCCGCCCACAGCCCACCTGATAATGACTGTGGACCACACCTTGGAGGGTCGAGTCAACTTCACAAACAGTAACAAGCTAGAAAAGGCGGCCCACCCACTCTGGAAAGAGAGAGCGGAGGCTTGGGCTGAGGGGCACATCTCTAGGAGCAGCTCCTGGATGTGGCTTCCCTGATGCCCAGTTCCTTAGACCAGGAGAGCCCAGTCAGTAAGGCCCCCTTTGTTCTAAGTCTCTGGAGAATGAGGAGTATGGGGCTAAGGCGCTGGAAGACCGCTATGGGGGTGGGGAGAGCAGAGGCCATGCACTGCACCAGAGCCTCCATCTACACCCAGCTGCCAGTCAACTGTCTGTCTTTCTGGATGGTGCAGAAATGGCTCAGTCAAAGCTGCCCAGGACCCACTTCGAGGGGTTCCACCCCATGACCAGGCCACTGCTGCCCTGCAAGTCAAACAGCCTGGCAAAGACCCTTCCACACACTCATGCATCTCCTGCTTCCCAAAATTAATGAGGGTGTTCAGGGCCTATAGCCATGAGCCCCTGGTGAGCTGGGCTACGTCTGGAGAAGCTGCCAGGAGGGGGACGCCTGGTGAGGAGACACTGGAGATGCAGAGACAGGAGATCTGTGAAGTTGGGCAAGTGGAGAGCCACACCTGGGACTGATCTAAAGGACTGGAGTGGGACAGACCTTCCTTCATCCGGCAGCCCGGGCTGTATAAACCCATTTCCTGGTGCGGCAAACAGGAGCAAGGAAAAGAGGAGATGAAAAATACATCTAAGAAGGCGCCCGGGACCCTTGGACCCTCACCGCCACTGCCTGAGCGCTCTACCAATCTCGCCACCCGTCTCCCTCCCAACACACAGTCACATTTGCCAGGGAGGGGGCGACAGGCCAACCTCGCAGCGGCAGGAGCCGCCGCATCATCATTAGGCATGAATCACCCACCCACCCCACTCCAAGCAGCGGAGTCACACTACGCCCGGGCGCCCCCTCCCGGGACCACCGCCCCCCCTGCCCAGCACAGCAGGAGCCCTTAGGACTGGAGGGGGGCCGCGGGTGGGTCAGAGATGCCCTGAGGACCTGGGATGGTCTCTAGCGCGTGCTGACAGGCGACATCCTGGCAGGGCCGGGGGCGGGGGCGCGGGTAGAACAATGGGCCAGGTGCGGGGCAGGGGCGCGGCCGGGAAGGGCGGAGGGAAGGTCGTGGTTCGAGGTGGGATCAGGAATAGGGATGGGGCGCACTCACAGTAGGTTTTTCTGGTCAGCTCCTCCACAACTTCAGGCTTCAACTTGCTGTTGGATTTCCCCATGCTCGGCGGCCACGGCCCCCGCTCCCCGGGCCGGACCCGCTTGGGGCGCCCAGCGGGAGCGGCTGGGTCGGGCCGGGGCGCGCGGAGGCCGGCAGGCCGGACTGGGCCGGGCCGGGGCCGCGCCTTTGTCTGGCCGTGCCCGCGCGTCCCGTACGCGGGACTCCGGCGGGCTGCGCGACCGCGGCTGGCGACTCGAGGGGTCTCGGGGACCCGGCGGCGAGGGCCAGGCCTTGGCGGTGCAGGCGGCCACGGCGCGGAGTTGCGCGGGGCTGGGCGCCGCAGCCGCCGGCGCTCGGTAGCCACGGTCGTCCCTGGTTACTGGGCTGCGCAGCACATGCTCGTTGCCGCTGCGCCGCCGCCGCCCCTGCGCTCCCCGCCTCCCGCCCGCACCGGCGCGCCAGGGGTGGACTCCGAGCCGCCACTCAGCGCCCGGCGCCACCTCCCGCCCAGCACCCGCCGGGCGCGCAGCGCGCGTGGAGGCGCCCCCTTTCCTGTTGGCTCTCCCGGGATACCCGAGAGGTCGCCACGCCACCCCCTCAGCGGATCCATCCCCCTCTCCGTGGCGACGCGGGCGGGGGGGGGCCCGGAAAATCGGACGTGAACGAGGCCAAGTCCCTGCCCGGCGCAATTCATTCATTCCACTTGGATGTGTTAGGCGCTGGGGACGCGGCGGCCAACCGGACAGGCACGATCTCAGGCCTCTCTGGGAGCGTCCTGAAGTGCTGGCTGGCACGGGCTGTAGTGGGAACACTTATGTGCGGCCTTGGGGGAAGTGACCTCTAAGGTCAGGTTGAGAAAGGAAGGGCTGGGGCACCAAGAAAGGGTCTGGCCAGGGAGGGAGAGCAGCCTTGGTACTCCAGGTTTCAGGCAAGGTTGGGTAACCATCTGAGGCCAGGAAGAAGGGCCAGCTTCTGGAGATGAGCGTGGCAAGTCCGCTTTCCCCAAGGACCTGGCCGCTGTCCCGAGGGCTCAGGAGTACTGGCAATTTAGGCCTTCTCTGTTGTCCGCCTTGCTTGCCAGGGGGAGCTAAGCCTTCTAGTGGGACTTCATGCCTGGATGCTCAGAGGTTAGCACCTAGGAAGAGACTTCAGGTAGAGCCTAGCTGCCCTATCCTGGCCAGCGGGATGCTGAACGGTGGTCCCTGATAAACCTATAGTAGGAAGGGGAATGGAGGGGCGAGATACACGAGAAATGACGGCAAGACAGTATTTCTGATCAAGCCGCCGAGTTTATTATTTCTCAGAAGCTGTTCTATAGCAAACGGGCAAGGAGAAGGGGAGATGTGTTAGGTCTGCTAGAAATTAGGCCTGGAGACATCCCTAGCTGGTAGGTAAATACTGAGGGTCTGTGATTGCTGACTAACAAAGGAAAATGATAATGTTTTCTAAAAGCCTGGTGCCTGCAGGTCTCACTGGGCTAATGTTCTAGCTCCGGATCTTGCCTGCAAAGGTGAATATCTTACTTGTGAACTTAACATGGCTGTAAATAAAATACAGATCTCAAAATACAGGCCTTTGCGTCCGGCACTGCCTTGCCTTGCCCTGCCCTGCCCTGCCCCTATCCCAAAATGTCATCCTAATTGTGAGACCTTTCCTGGCTTTCTGCCCCACACTGTATGTGTCTCCTTAACAGCTCAGGGAAACTTGGCCCACATGGTTGTTCAGTGTGGTTTGCTTCCCCCAAAGCATAAGCCCCCAGGGGTAGAAATATGTTCTGCTTTCAGAAGGACCTGAGGGCCAGTGACAACCTCTGTGGGCAGTCTTGGTGGCAGAGACCTAGGCACCCAGCTATCCAGGAAGTGGAGGTAGGTGGATCCCTGGTTCATAACCAGCTTAACCAACATAGTGCTTTCAGGGATAGAGCAGAGGACAGGAGAGGGAGGAATGACCCATGGCTGGAGGCAGAGGTCTGGAAAGACCATGGCAGGATGAAGCCATCCCCTCCTGAGCAATCAAGGATGCAATTACAGACAGAATTCCTTTTTCTCCCCCTCGGCGGGTCCAGAAGGCTAAAAACAAACAAACAAACAGCAATAACAAAAACTTGGCCAGGGCAATGATATGTTTCAACACCTCTTCTCCCCAATTTGAACGCCCTGAAAACAGCCTCTGCTTCTGCTCTGACAAGAGCCCAGGCCAGGCCCAAGTCCCAGCTTGCTGGTATGAAGGGCCCATTTGTTAGAGGAAGTGAACAGGCATGGACCCTGGAAGCTGGCACTGTGCCACAGCTGGGGGAGGTAGCTGCTCTAGAGGTGGGAGTAGGGCATCCCAGTCTTGAGGATCAATTCAGAATGGACACCAGGGAAAGGCCACAGCTTGGTCTAAGCCTCCTGCTAAGAGGGAGCCCATGGACCGCGAATCAGGGATCAGGTGGCAGGGTTAACAGTTAAAGTCTCATAGAGCTGTGAGTCAGACCCACCACCCCTCACTCACGGGGTGGAGGCAGGAGGCTCAGCAGCTCAAGGCCAACGTTGGCCACATAGAGAATTCAAGGACAGCTTGCATTGTATGAGATAAAAATAATAATAATAAAATAAAATAAACAAAAGGCCCTACAGAAACCCAAGTGTACTGCCTGTGTTGGTGGCTGTGTTGAAGATGGGGGACACTGCAAGTGACCAACATGAGAAATAGTCTGTTTCAGCCAGTCCCAGGACAACAACAAAACCACACTGGTCACAAGGACCAGGAGGACTCTGGAGAATGCAGAGGTCAGGGACGTGGCTGGCTTCTCACAGTCGTTAACACTGGGCTAATATTAACTAAGCACCTACTACGGGCCAGGCCCCTGGGGAGGTTGGCAATGGAACTCACGAACAATGCACAAAATAGACAGTGTGTTTCACAGCCAGGGAATGGCACAAGTAAGAAGGGTATGTCAGAGGTAAGGCAAGAACAAAGCCAGGATCTGTGAACCCCTGGGTGGGAATCTGGCCAAAGACCTGAAGCAGGGAGAAGGGAGTTGAGGACCCCGCGGACAAAGTGAGGCTCTGAGCAGAGTCAGGACCGCACAGCTGGAGCAAGAACGGTCTCACAGGGTGGGTGAGGTAGGACGAGAGGGTAAATTCATTGTCTGTGACAGACGGGTGAGAAAAATGAAAAGGGGCTTATCCTGACTCCTGGCTGTGGAGGTTCAAGGTCTAAGACTGTATCTGGGGGTGCCCTGCTGGTAGAGTCCCAAGCAAAGACAGGAAAAAGGAGAGCATACGCTTTCTCTGCCAGGCACAGCAGTGCATGCCCGTGGTTCCAGCACTGAGACTGCGGGGTGAAGGGTGGCAGGCCAGCTGGGACACCGAGTGAAATCTCAGCGTGTGTGGAGTGGGGTGCAGACTGAGACAATAGCTCAGCTGGTGAGGTGCTCACCGCCAAAGCCTGAGGACCTGAGGATCTCCACAACCCACGTAACAAAAACGGCACTGGGGCTGGGGAGACATTCAGCAGTAAGGCACTTGCCACACAATGTGAGGGCAGGATTCAGATCTCTGCATCCATGGACATGGGAGGAGCTCAGATCCCAGCACCCGTGGATACAGGAGGAGCTCAGATCCCAGCACCCGTGGACACAGGAGGAGCTCAGATCCCAGCACTCGTGGACATGGGAGGAGCTCAGATCTCAGCACTCGTGGACACGAGAGGCTGGTGTGGTAGCCTCTGTAACCTTTCTGTAACCCAGGGCTTGGCCAAGCTGGCTGCCTAGACTCACTTGACCCTTGAGCTCTAGATTCCGGGAGAGGCTCTGCCTCAGTAAAATAAAGTGAAGAGTGGCCAAAGAAGACTCCTCATGTCAACCTGGGACCATTCACTTGCACACAGCACACATATACATAGTGTCACGCACACGTCACCCCAGAGCCGGGGAAGGCCGAGACAGGCACATCGCTGAACTTGTTCACTGGCCTCGCCTAGTCGGATCCCATGTCCCAATGACACACCCTGTCTCAAAAAACAAGGTGGGTGGCTCCCGAGAAACGACAGCTGAAGCTGACCTCTGATTGCACATACACATGTGTGTCCACCCATACCACGCAATGTACCCGCCCACAAACCTGTACACACACGCACACTCACTTTTTTTTTTTTTTGTAATTTTATTAAATTATAAAAAGTTTCCATTTACGCCCCTCCTCCCAACGCCCTCCCACTCCCCCCCTCCCTCTCCTCCTCCCTCTTTGTCCCCAAGGGAAGTCAGGGTCTCCTGCCCTGTGGGAAGTCCAAGTTCCTCCCCCCGCACACTCACTTTTTAAGCTCCCAGAGTTGGTTCACAACCATCCATAGCTCCAGTTCTAGGGAATCAGATGCCTTCTTCTGATCTTCAAGGGTACTAGGCATGAGTGTGGCGCACACATATACATGTAAAGGAAGGTGCTCACACACGTAAAATAGTAAGATAAATAGACCTAAGAATGTTTGAATGTTTAAAAAGGCACCAGTGTGAACCACAACACTGGGCAAGGTAGAGGTAGAGGGCCAGGTCAGGCTCACAACGGGAGGCTCACTCCAGACAGGCATGCAGAGACCCGCCTGCGGTTGCTGCAAGGCCAGTCAAGATTGATGATTGCCAGGCCAGTGTGGCAGGGGACGACAAGAAGAATACCGACTAGAGCTGGACAGTGAAATCGGGAGCCTGGGAGGATGGGTGGGACTGTGAGACTCAGGCAGCTGGGACAACTGGGACCTGGGACCTAGGAAGTGAGAAGCTGGTGGTGCACAGGCAGAAAAGGCGGAGCCTGATAATGGAGAGGTGATGGCTGACATACTAATGGACACACCTATAGAGGAGCAGGATGAGGGAACAGATGCTGATGGACACTCACGCAGGGGTGCAGGGATGAGGGTTGAGGCGCTGATGGACACACCTATAGAGAAGCAGGGATGAGGGAACAGATGCTGATGGATACTCACGCAGGGGTGCAGGGATGAGGGCTGAGGCGCTGATGGACACTCGCGCAGGGGTGCAGGGATGAGGGCTGAGGCGCTGATGGACATGTGCACAGGGGTGCAGGACGCAGGTACAGGAGCCATCGGGATACAGGCCCAGGCTGCAGGTCTAGGATGAGGGCACTGTGGTGGAGAGAGGGCGTGGCGCCTGAGACAGGGACAAGGCTGCCCAGGAAATGTGAGCGATCAGGGAGTCAAGTAAGAGAGACAGAGGGGTTCTGGGAGGGTGCCTGTCGCATAAGTGACTTGGAAGAGGGGCAGCTGGGAAAGAGAGAGCCCAGAGTCAGTAGTGCATGGACACATGGGCCCCTGTGCAAACAGATTGTCGTCCCCAGGGGAAGAGGACCCTTAGGGTGTTGTGGGTGGCAGGGAATGGGGGAGGGTGAAAAGCAAAATTGTTTGAGGAGCAATTGTCTGGGCAGTCTCAGAGTGAGAGAGGGATCCCGTGTGGTGCCGCTGAGTCCACCAGAACAGTGCATTTTGGGAGCTGAGGCCATCTGGGGTGGGGAGCAGGTTTGAAGGAGAGAGAGAGTCGTGAGCTAAGATGGTACAAGACATGCAAGTGAGGATGAGGAGTTTCAGGCTAAAAAGAAAAGTAGGGCTGGGGTGCACAGCTCAGTGGGTAAGTGCTGCCTGGCAGGCACAGATCCCTGGGTGTGAGTCCCACCACTTCACAAACACTTGGGAGGAGTTCAAGACCAGCCTTGGATACATGGTTAGATTGAGTCTATCCTGGCTTGTATGAGATCCAGAACCCACATAAAGGTGGAAGGGGAGTGTGGTCCTCTGCCCTCCACATTGACTTTGTTGGATACAAGATCCCACACAATACAAACACCTGGAATAAATAAATAAAATTAAAAGAAAACAACAAATAAATTGGTGATATTTTCCCCTCTAAGGCTCAGGGAACATTGTGGCAGAAAAGGGGTCAGAAAGAAGGTAAGAGGCAGGCTGGAGATACACTCAGTAGTTAAGAGCACTCGCAGTTCTTCCAGAGAACCCCAGTCTGACCACACACACACACACACACACACACACTCACAACTGCTTATAACTCCACTTCCCAGAGATCAGACTCCTTCTTCTGCTTCCTTGGGTACTGAACACATGTGATGCATATATACAGATACAAACACCTACATACATAAAATAAAAATAATTTTATTTATTTATTGTTTTGCTGTTGTTGTATTTTGGGGACAAGGTTTGGAGTCTGTCCTGGAACTCACTCTGTAGACCAAGCTCAAACTCACAGAGATCCACCTGCCTCTGCCTCCCAAGTGCTGGCTGTGGTCTGGAGCATATAAAAGCCTACCCTTGCCCCACCCCTCAACCTTCAGCGAAGAGAAGTCCTTCCTATTGTTGTACGAGGCCATCTGGGGGCTGAAGAAGATGGCTCAGTAATTAAGAGTACTGGCTGCTCTTCCAGAGGGCTTGAGTTCGGTTCCCAGCCAACCATGCATTAACTCTGGATTCAGGCCATCCAATGTCCTCTTCTGATATGTACATGTGCACACATGCACACACACGCACGCACACGCACACGCATGTACAATAACAATAGCAATAGTGGACTTAGTCTTTAAGAAGTCATCTGGGAGTTGGTGCAAGGCTCTGGCATTGAGGGCTGCCAGAAGAAGGGCAGAGAGAGAGGCCGGAGAACAGGTTAAGAAAACACAGTTAGGAGTTGGGATGGCGCTCACTAGCAGAAAACGTGCCTGGGATGCCCAAGGCCCTGGGTTCCATCTGCAGCACTGGAGAAAAACAAACACAAAACCCACCAGACGGGAAAAATCAGTTCCACAGCCCAGTGTGGCAAAGGCTGTTGACACTGACTAATTATGCAGCGCATCGCTCGCTAGACTAGAACTCCCAAGCTCTCATGCAACGCAAAGGATTGACTGTTTGAGGAGCTGGGTGCACCACCCCCCTGGGTTTGATCACCGTGCTTGGTACTAGGGTATTCCTGTAGGGAATAATCACACTGTGTACCATACATATACACATTGCTATGTGTCAATAGATGTCTTCAAGCCCGTGGCAACACGTTACTGTCCGGTGGGCTGGGGCTGGGCTCAACCCGGATCACTGAGGCTATATCTCACTATGTAGCCCTGATTGACCAGGACTTTTCAATGTAGACCAGGTTGGCCTTGAACTGACAGAGCTCCACCTGCTCTGCCTCCAAAGTGCTGGGACTAAAGGCGTACGCCACTAGGCCCAACTACTTTAACTTTTTAAAATAGAGCTTTATCAGAGAATAAGAAAAGATGAGCCCCTTGAGAGAACACTGGGGAAAGGACCTTGTGAGTGTCATGACTGTCAACATGATTGCAATGGAATCACTGAGGGGACACACCCCTGTCTGGGAGGGCATTTCCAGAGAGGCTTAGCAGAGCAGAAGGCCAGTCCTGAATGGGGCACCATCCCATGGGTTGGGCTCCCAGACTGGATGCAAAGGATAAAAGAATCCCAGCATGCCTAGGTTTCTGCAGTGCTGGTGCTAAAGGTACGTGTCACCACGCCAGGCCTCAACCGCTTCCTTTCCTTATTTATTGAGACAGGGTCTCTCACTCAGTCTGGCCTACAGCATGCAGTCCACTGTCTCCATCCATCCAGGGCCGAGGTTAGGAGTGTGATGCGCTGTCTCCATCCATCCAGGGCTGAGGTTAGGGGTGTGTGTGTACTGTCTCCATCTCTAGTGCTGAGGTTAGGGGTGTGTGTTACACTGTCTCCGTCTATCCAGGGCTTAGGTTAGGGGTGTGTGTTACACTGTCTCCATCTTTAGTGCTGAGGTTAGGGGTGTGTGTACACTGTCTCCATCTCTAGTGCTGAGGTTAGGGGTGTGTGTACACTGTCTCCATCTCTAGTGCTGAGGTTAGGAGTGTGTGTACACTGTCTCCATCTCTAGTGCTGAGGTTAGGGGGGTGTGTACACTGTCTCCATCTCTAGTGATGAGGTTGGGGGGCGGGTGTTGCACTGTCTCTGTCTATCCAGGGCTTAGGTTAGGGGCGTGTGTTGCCATGCCCTGATTTTATGTGGGTTCTGGGATCCAAACTCAGGTCCTCATGCTTCCATAGCAACATGCTTCAGCCATAAAGACATTTCCTCAGTCCCAACCGTATCTCCAAAAATGATGAGCCCAAATAAATTCTTCTTCCTTAAATTGATTTGTCCTTGAAAAGGCAACAGGACAGAAGCAAATGCAGATGGAGTCCACACAGTCAGAGCTGTCCCTTACAAGTGACCAAAGGGGCACAAAACAAATTGGAAGATCATAGTGATGATGATGTCAGAAGTGATGGTGGTGATGGTGGTGATGGTGGTGGTGGTGATGGTGTGAACAGTGGTGATGATGGTGGTGGTGGTGTGGACAGTGGTGATGGTGGTGGTGGTGATGGTGTGAACAGTGGTGATGATGGTGGTGGTGGTTTGGACAGTGGTGATGGTGGTGGTGGTGATGCTGTTACTAACAAATTTTAGCAAAGAAGCTAGGTGTGGGCATGCATGTATCCCAGAATTCCATTCCTATGGAAACGGTCTGAGATTTGCACAAACATCTGCATTCAATGGCATTGTTATTTTTCTTTGTTTGTTTGTTTAGTTTTGATTTTTTGAGTCAGGGTTTCTATGTGTAATAGTCCTGGCTGTCCTGAAACTCATTTTGTAGACCAGGCTGACCTCAAACTCACAGAGATCCACCTGCCTCTGCCTCCCAAGTGCTGGGATTAAAGGCGTGTGTGCCACCACTGCCCAGTTGTTTTGTTTGGTTTGGTTTTGTTTTGTTTTTTATGTATACAGTATTCTCAGTATTCTGTCTGCAACCCAGAAGAGGGCACCAGATCTCATTACAGATGGTTGTGAGCCACCATGTGGTTTCTTTGGAAGAGCAGGCAGTGCTCTTAACCACTGAGTCATCTCTCCAGCCATCTCTCCAGTCCCACTACCCAGCTTTTCAAAGGCATTGTTAAAAGAGCGTCTATGCCAAGAAAATGAGAGGAAGTCTAAGGGCTTGGCCTGTCTGTTGGTACCACGGAATCCCATGCTAAGTGGTCGTCCAACAAGTCCGTCAACCAGAGCCTGATGGGTCCAGGCAGCTGCAGAACTGCTGACCACACAAGGGCACAAAGCTTCCAGAAGCCTGCAGAATGGCTCCAGTTCTGTGAGGGAAAGAGATCTCTGCGCTTCACGACTTGAATTGACTGAGACAAAGTTTCATGTAGCTCAGGCTAGCGCTAAACTTGCTACATAGTTGAGGATGACCTTGAACTTCTGATTCTTCTGCCTCTCACTCCCAAGTGCTGGGATTATAGGCATGTATTAATATGCCCAGTTTTGAATTAAGTAGTTTCAATCGTATCATGTTCTTGTATTAGTAAGCTCTCTAGAGGAACAAAATTTATAGAATGAATCTATATTATACTAATATATAATTAATTATTAGTATTAATATATGATTAATGATTTATGTTACAACAATATGTATTAATAGGTTGGCTATCTCAGTTGGTCTTCAGTGTACACGGAAATCCCAAAGAAGGCTCTAATGCCAGTGAAGGAATGGATTTGCCAGGGAGAACAAGCAGGCAAAGACAGAGCCTTCCTACAGGCTGCCAGCAGAAGGTGTGGCCCAGATTAAAGATGGATCTTCCCTCCTCAAAGATCCATATTAGAAGTGGGTCTTCCTGCTTCCAATGATAAAGCAAAAATGCCTCATAGATGTACCCAGTCATTTGCATTTTAGTTAATTCCACGTGAAGTCAACTTGACAACCAAGAACGGCATCACAGTTCTCCAAACTAGAAACTTCAAAAATGCACTCTCCAATAGGCAATAAACAGTGTCCACGGGAGGCATGTCACGTGATTAAAAAGTTACCTCGATCACATGCTTTCGGGAATATCCCAAACTAATATTTATTTATTTACTTATTTATTTGCATGTGTATTTAGCACAGGGCCCCACCCTACAAGCAAGGCAAGTGCTCTCCCACTAATGTATTCCCTGTACTGGCTAGTTTTATGCCACCTCGACACAAGCTGCATTCATCAAAGATGAGGGGATCACAACTGAAAAAATGGGTCTCCGTAAAATCTGGCTGTAGGCTGGGTGTGGTGGCGCATGCCTTTAATCCCAGCACTCGGGAGGCAGAGGCAGGTGGATCTCTGTGAGTTCAAGGCCAGCCTGGTCTACTGGTCTACAAGAACTAGTTCCAGGACAGTCAGGGCTGTTACATAGAGAAACCCTGTCTCAAAAAAAAAAAAAAAAAACCACCTGCCTTCCCTCCCCACCAAATCCCACTGTAAATAGTCTGTAAGACATTTTTTTTCATTAGTAAATTGAATGGGAAGGACCTAGGCTATTGTTGTGGGTTTGTCCTGGGTTCTGTAAGAAAGCAGGCTGAGCAAGCCATGAGGAGCGAGCAAGTAAGAAACACGCCTTCATGGCCTCTGCACCCCTCCTCCCTCCAGCCTCCTGCCCTCACTGCTTTTGAGGATGAACTGCTATATGGAACCGTGAGTAAAATAAACCCTTCCCTCCCCAAGTTGCCTTTGGTCGTGGTGTTTCTTCACAGCAAGTGACCCCCACTAGGACACTGCCTTCTTTTTGTTGTTATTGTTGCTTTTGGTTTTTTGTTTGTCTTGTATTGTTTTTCAAGATATGAAGCCTTGGTTGTCCTGGAACTCGCTTTGTAGACCAGGCTGGCCTTGAACTCGTGGAGATCTGCCTGCCTCTGCCTCCGGAGTGCTGGGATTAAAGGCATGCACCAATGCACTGCTGGCAACACTGTCTTTGTAGTGAGTCATCATAGTGAAAGCTCAGAGAAGTCCTGCAGGAAGGACATACATGTGTGTGCCTGTGCAAGTGTGTGTGTATGTGATGTGTATGCTCGTGTATGCGCTGTTGCACATACGTGTGGAGGTCAGAGGTCAACATCAGGTGTCTTCTTCCACTGCTCCCCACCTTATTTTTCGAAGCAGGGTCTCTCCCTGAACCTGGAGCTTACAAATAAGGTCAGGCAAACCGCCAGGAGCCCCAGGTGTCTGCCTGCCTCAACCTCCCCAGCACCGGGATCACAAATGCACATTCCTGCATCTGGCTTTTTACATGGGTGCTGGGGATCTGAACTCAGATAGTCATGCTCAGACAGCAAGCACCTCCCACCACCCAAGCCAATCTCTCCAGCCCCCATCTTTGTCTTTTTAAACAAGTAATTTTCATACTTATGTAGCCATAGAGCACTGGCCAGAAGCTAGGTGAGGCAATGCACATCCCAGCACTGGGGAGGCAGGGGCCGTCCTGGACACCAGAGCAAGACCTCAGACTCAAATATAAGTAATATTCCAGGTGACCTTTTGAGGGCCCAGGTCCAGGAGTAATTAATTAACCTTGGGGAACTCATGGTCACAGACATCCCTGGAAGAAAGGACTGAGGAACTGGGCCACCTCTTCTCCAGTTGAGGACAGCAACATTGACTTTTGATGTAAAGTCACGCAGCCATTGGCTGTTAGTAGGCGCTGTGTAAGTTACAGGACTGGAAGGAGCCTGCCCACCCATAGATTCTGGCTATATGGGGTGTCAAAGCTGCTGCGTGCCTGGCCCACAGAGGGTGCCATCACACCATGTACTGGCTGCAGTAGGGCTGATGGGACTGTCTCCACACCATGGCTTAGTGAGCTACAGCTCTCTCCTCTTGGGCACTAGCTGGAAAAGCATTGCATGGGGAAGGAGCCGAGGCAAGACAGAGGTCAGCTGGGGAGAATGACGTGAGGCACATGGAGGAGCAGCCAGCCCAGGAACCAGGAATCTCTACAGCCCCTCAAGGAGTCTGCCTCTCTCCTGCTCACTTGGCCTGCCAGGCTGCGGGCAGCACGGTCACTTAGGTCACTTAGAGTGAGTCACTTCCCAGCCAGTTTGCAAGCCTGGGTCGCCCTCCCTCAGCAGGCGCTGGCCCTGTCTGTGTGATTTAGGGACATGTGTAAGTGGCTGGACACCTCCTCCCCACCGAGGAGAGCCAGGCGAGCAGTGGTTAGTCTAGCCTGGTTGTGTGGTCGAGCTACTTGAGATTTAGTTTCTTCATTTGGAAAGGGGGAATAATAATGTCCTCGTGGACAAGGTGGTTCCAAGATCACAGGGTCTACATGAAAAGCCACAGCACAGGGTGCTGCTAACATTACTGATGTTATTACTCATTTTCACATGATGAGGATCATGATGGTGATGGAGACGGTGACAGTGATGATGGTGGTGATGGTGGTGGAGATGGTGGTGATGATGGTGGTGATGATGGTGGTGATGATGGTGGTGATGGTGGTGGTGATGGTGGTGGTGATGGTGGTGATGGTGGTGGTGATGGTGGTGATGATGGTGGTGATGATGGTGATGGTGGAGATGGTGGTGATGATAGTGGTGATGATGGTGGTGATGATGGTGGTGATGATAGTGGTGATGATGGTGGTGATGGTGGTGGAGATGGTAGTGATGATGGTGGTGATGATGGTGGTGATGGTGGTGGAGATGGTAGTGATGATGGTGGTGATGGTGGTGATGGTGGTGGTGGAGATAATGATTGTGGTGATGATGATAAAAGTAGAAATAATGAAGAAGATGATGATGATGATAGAGGGTGGAGGTGCTATGCATTGAACCCATGGCATTGCAAATGCCAACCAAGCAGGCCCTCCACCACTCAGCTGTATCCTATTACAATTACTCTTGGCAGAGGAAAAGAAACCCTCAGAACTTTCTGCGAGGGAGGCCTGATTCTGAGGTCTGTCCCAGCACTGGAACTAGGGGTGGGCACTAGACCCCTCTGAGCCTCTGTGTTCTGGATTCAAGTGGGTACAGCGGTTCCCTGGCACCCTTGCAAGGCTATTTGAGGGCCTTGAAACAGGTTTCTGCCTTGGGAGGAGTCACTCCATGGGGAAGTAGGACAGGCGAATTTATGCATCCCACAGAAGCCCACCTGATCCAGCGACAGTGCCTCCTTTAGACCTCAGGCACCTGCAAGTGAACATGGGCCTGTTTGCCACCTTGAAGGGAGCCCACAGTCACCAAGACAAGGACAACTTTTTCCAGGTGGAGGTTCTGGGAGCCACAGCCTGGGACTTTGGAGAGGGCTTCATTTCTGGATGTCACCACCACAGCTATTCAGGCTGGATTTGGTGGGTAGCTGATGGTGAGCTCCTGGCACCTGTGGCAGCAATGGTGGTCTGGGCTCATGCCTGCCTATGGTGGAGGTTGGAATGGCAAGGCTCTCTGGTATGCACCTGCCTTTCCCAGACTCATCAATAGTTTAAGAAAGCTGGGTCACGCTGTTACCTGCCTTTAATCCCAGCACTCGGGAGGCAGAGGCAGGAGGATCTTTGAGTTTGAGGCCAGCGTGGTCTATAAAGTGAGTTCTAAGACATCTATGGCTACACAGAGAAACCCTGTCTTAAAATAAAAAACAAAAACAAGCAAGCAAGCAAGCAAACAAACAGAAAAACCCAACCAAACCAATAGTTTATGAAGATGTACTCTGGCAGGATTGCATCTCTGAGCAAAAAAGGGATATCATAAACATAGAAGAATTCTGGGCAGTGGTGATGCAACACCTTTAATCCCAGCACTCAGGAGGCAGAGGCAGGCCAATCTCTGAGGTCAAGGCCAACCTGGTCTACGGAGTGAGTTTCAGGCTGGCTAGGGCAACATGGAGAAACCCTGTCTCAAAAGAACAAAACAAAACAACAAACCACCACTAACAAAAGCACAGGAGGGCAGCCAGGACACTGTGGCTACAGCCTGCAGGTAGGTCCCCAGCCAGGCCCAGCTGTTTGTCATCACAGCCTAGGACGAGGACGTGGACTTCTCCAGTTGGCTGCACAGACAGGGCTCCCAGCAAGTCTTTCTAGAAGAATAAATACAATCTTGTTAATAATTCTGCCTGAGTCACCGGTTGCAGTCAGCTTTGGATGTGTGACACCGAGAGAGGCTGCAAAAAGGCCCGGAGAGACTCATTATGCAGAAGTAAAACATGATTAAAAATCAATGCAGCCACCCACAAATGGATTTTATGAGGCCTGGACGGCAAAGCAAGAGCACAATTACCCCAAAAGCAGGCAAGTCAACAGAACTGGATGGAGTTTCAGGTGAGGGAGAAGGGCTCCTCTCTAAAGCAGCATCAGTACGACCTGGGCCTCAGTCTGGAAGGCTTTGGTGCTACAGGTGAGGGGCAGCATGCCGATGGATGGTACCTGCTCAGGAGACAAGCACCTGAGATCCTGGCCTCCCACTCTGGTGACTGTGGGCAAACCCACTGGCCCCTGGGACCTCACTACAGACAGAAGAGAAAGCATCGGGAGGCAGCTCCTTGTGCTCACGCTGGGGCAGGGCCTCTCTTGTGATAGCCTGTGAAACTCAACAGGGTGGTCTGCCCAGTTACTAGGAAATTTAATCCTAGCACTCGGGAGGTAGAGGCAGGCAGATTTGTGAGTCTGAGGCCAGCCTGGTCTACAGAGTGAGATTCAGGACAGCCAGGGCTACACAGAGAAACCCTGTCTTGAGACATTCTTATCTGGCACCTTCTCAGGAAGCTTCTCAGATGCACTAGGAACCCAGAGAGGCCTATCAGGCTCTCACATGCCTTACGCAGCATGGAATCCCTGCATTCACATGCATGGTACAAACAGGCAGAAACGGATTTGTGTAACTGGAATCCAGCAGCACCTACCTTCAAACAGGGTTGATCCAGGGTTCCCAGGCTATACCCAAGTCTGATGTTTTCTCTGTTTTTGCCTCTGCTCCCTCCACATTGAGGCCATTTTTGGAAATACAGCAGATGAGGCTCCCATCTTGGGTGTGCATCTCACTAAAAGAGACCATTGTTCTGCCCTATTCTGCCCCCAAGGCTCCATTGCTAGGTCCTAGTGACTCCGATTGGTCTGAATTTGTCTATATTCTACCCCCACCCTGTGTGCATGTGTGCGTGCGCCTCTGCCCAGGTGTGCTTGTGTACACAGGCCCACTTGGTGCTGAGATGGCGCTGGGAGCTTCTGCAGACTAGGCAGGGTCTCTCACTACTGAGTCACACTCCAGCTCCCATATATTGATATCTTGAATCAGTCAGTATATGGGTAAGGGAGGCGAGGGACATGGCAACCCCTTAAACCAATCACAGTTGTTGCCTAGAATTAGGCACACACTTAGGAAAGCAGAGGTCCAGTATGGAACGGTGACCAGAGGAGGCTGCAGGGTTACACACCCTCATCATATGCCTTGGTGTGTGCTGTCCCTCTCTGAACACACCGAACCTCCTAACTCCTAAGCCAGTTCATCATGTGCTAGTGGGCTTACTGGAGCTTCCTCCAAGCAGCCCTCCTGACCACACGTCACCAGGACTGGGTAAACCCTCTTCTGTAGACATGTGAGCTTGGGACTGCATCATTGTTTTTTTAAATCTTTAAAAATATTATTTTAAGTATGCGAGTGTTGTGTCTGCAGATGTGAGAAGCATGTGCATGACTGGTGCCTGTGGATGTCAGAAGAGGGCACTGGCTTCTCAGAAACTGGAGTTAGGGATGGTTGTGAGTGACCATGTGGGTGCTGGGAACAGAACCCAGGTCCTCTGCAAGAGCAAAAAGTGTTCTTAACTGCAGAGCCATCTCTCCAGCCTCTCTATCTTTTTAAAACTGGTGTGTGTGTGTGTGTGTGTGTGTGTGTCTGTCTGTCTGTCTGTCTTAGTCACTGTTGCTGTGAAGAGACACTATGACGAAGGCAGCTTATAACAGAAAGCAATAATTGGGGCTTGCTTGCAGTTTCAGAGGGTTAGGCCATGATAAGCATGACATGAAACATGGCAGCAGGCAGCATGGAGCTGGAGCAGTAGCAAGCCTTGCATCTGATTCGGAAGATGGTGGCAGAGAGAGGGCAAGACTAGGTCTGGTGTGGGCTTTTGAAACCTCAAAGTCCACCCCAGTGACGCCACACCTCCTCCAACAAGGCCACACCTCCTCCAACAAGGCCACACCTCCTCCAACAAGGCCACACCTCCTCCAACAAGGCCACACCTCCTCCAACAAGGCCACACCTCCTAATTCTTCCTAAACAGTTTCACCAACTGAGAACCCAACATTCAAATATATGGACCTATGGGGGTCATTTTCATTTAAACCACCATTGTTTCTGCTATGCCATGTGAGTGCAGGTGCCATGGAAGTCAGGAGAGGATTTCAGATCCCCTGGAGCTGGGGTCACAGACAGTTGTGACCCACCTACATCATGCTAGGAACTGAATCTGGGTCCTCTAGAAGAGCAGTAAGTGCTCTTAACCAGTGAGCCATCTCTGTCACCTTTAAACTGGGCTTTAAAAATAGGTTTATTTGTGTGTGTATGTGTGTGTGTGTGTGCCCATGCACCTGTGTGTACACGTGGAGAGGCCAGAGTTTGTCAGATGTCTCTCTACGGCTCTCCACTTTGTTTTCTGAGATAATCTCTAACTAAATCTGAAGCTTGCTGAATTTGCTAGTCTGACTGGGCAGCAAACCCCCGGATCGTCCTGCCTCTGCCGGTCTAGTTAGTGGTGGAGTTACAAGTGTGTGTCATACACCCAGATTTTTAAGTGGGGATTGAACTTAGGTCCTCAGCTTATTCCAAAAGCATTTTCGTGACTGAGCCCTGTCCCTGACCCTGCACACTCATCTCCTGAGCAACTGCTAAAATGCTCTCCAGCAGCCGCCCCACGGTGCATCCGGCCAGCATCATCTCTTCTCCCTGTCCTCACCATCTGATCACAGTTCTCCTAGTGCGCGAGACCAGCACTGCACAGCGGTTTTCCTTTGTATTTCTGTGGATGAGGTTGAACATCTATGTGCTTACTGGCCACCTACGGATCTGCAGAACTGCCGCATCAGTGGGCTGCACAGTTTAATGGGATCAGGACCGTGTGCAGCCAATGGTACATACTTAAGGTCAAGCTGGGCTTTCCTTTATTCTAGATACAAAGATAAATCAAAATGCACCAAAGGCCTCTATGTAAAAGTCAATATAGTGAAACTCTTAGAGGCTCCTTGGGATGTGGCTCAGTAGTAGAGAGTCTGTCTAGCATGTGCAAGGTCCTGGGTTCCATTCCCAGCACCACCAGAATGAATGTATTCAAACTCGAAAGAAAATAGGAAAAGCTTCATGATATTATAGTTTATAAATGTTTCTTGGATATGACCCTAAAACATAAGAAAAGAGAAAAATATCAATACATTGGAACTTGTACAAATTTCAAACACAGACTGGGCACAATGGCCCATACCTGTGACTTCAACACTTGGGAGACAGAGGTAGGAGGATCTTGAGGCTATATTGTACAAAATCACATTCTAAAGCATTTCAATGGGGCTGGCAAGATGGCTCAGAGAGTCATCTTGTAATGGTACTTGCTGCAAAAGTCTGGCAACCTGAGTTTGATCTCCAGACCTACATAAAGACAGACCTGCATAAAGATAAACAAAGAAAGCCAAGTGTGCAGAGCTCTCCTCTGGCCTCCACCTGTGCGTCATCAATAGTACACACACACAGCACACACACACACACACCACGTACACCACACATGTACACACACACCACACACGCACACCACACATGCACACACACAAACACACCACACACACATACACACACAAACGCACCACACACACAAACACACCACACATACACACACACAAACATACCACACACACACACTCCAAAATTAAGTTAAAAAATGAATTAAAATGTTTGTGTATCAAGGGACACTATTGAAAACATGAAAACTCAGAATGGAAAAAAAATCTACAAATTATAGACTTGATTTGGGATTGATAACCAAAACCTATAAAGAACATCTACAGTGTGACAAACACAAATGAACGTCAGATTAAAACAGAGGCCAGCGACACTTCACAAGCCTCAGCACTGGAGAGGTGGAGGCAGGAGGATCAGGAGTTCAAGGTCATCCTCGACTACAAAGTGGCTCTATCACTGTCTGGAGGCCTGCGTCAGGTCATTTCCTCTGCCAGCTAAGGAATGAAAAGGCAGGAGGAATCCCAGGCACAACTGACAGATTTAGCCCAGTGAAGAAAGGCTGTGGTTAAAGCTGAGGAAATGCCCACATCCGTGCCAGCACGCAGGGAGAGACCCTACAGAGCAGAGGCGTTGGGAACCTGAAACACAGGATCTACTCCAGGACTGGGACTTTTAAGGGTCTTTGAGAGGTTTTTCCTCACAGAATTAGGGTTGTCGATTTGAACAAAGGTAGAGTGGCTGGTAGGGCCATAAATTCGGTGTAAACACATCCTGCTCCGGCCTTGAACTTGTTGGCTGGTCCATCAGCAGGGCTGGTGGGAGGTTGGAGTGTGGCTGCTACAGTGGGAGCAAAAGCCTTGCAAAGTCTTTGCTTTAAGTTGTCAAGCTGTTGTCTGAGGTCAGGAGGGTGAGGAAGGGGACAGGCACTTTGGAGGGTAGCATCTTTATTACCTAGCCATGCCCCCCCCAAATTTGTCTAACTCTTAGATTGTCAAGTTTAACACCAGCCTCAATTACATGAAATCCTGTCTCAAAAAACAAACGGCAACAAAGCAGAAAAGGAAATAAAAGCCTTAACTGCTACAGTGATGGGGGGGGACAGGGAGGAAATGGAGACTTTTTTGCTTGCTTGCTTGTTTTCTGAGACACAGTTTCTCTGTAACAGCCCTGGCTGTCCTGGAACTAGCTCTTGTAAACCAGGCTAACCTTGAATTCACAGGCATCCACCTGCCTCTGCCTCCTAATGCTGGGATTAAAGGCGTGCGCCACCACTGCCCGGCCTGGAAATGGAGACTTTTAATAGAGACGTGGCACCAGCTTTTATAAGATGAACAAGCTCTTGAGACTGGCTGGCTGCACAGCAGGATTAAGGTATTCTCACTCTTGAACTGTGCACTGAGAAGGCTAAGATGGGGTTGGAGAGATGGCTGAGCCGCTAAGGACACTTGCTGCTCTTGCAGAGGACCTGAGTACAGTTCCCAGCACCCATGTCAGGCAGCTCACAACCCCACGTGACTCCAGTTGCAGGGCATCTGGTGCCCTTGTCTGACCTCCGTGGGCACCTGCACACACGTGTGCATACGCACAGACACAGATACATAGACATAAGTAAGGCTATGGTAGAGCCAGGCGTGGTGGCATATTCCTGAAACCCCAGTACTCGGGTATGAGATGGTGGTAGATACATTAGGGTCAGGAAGTCAATGTCAGTCTCAGTTATATGGTAAGCTTGAGACCGGTCTAAGTTATATGAGCATTTAAAAAAATTGTATGACATATTTTAAAAGGTTTAAGGGGTTAGAGAAATGGCTCAGTGGTTAGGAGCACCTGCTGCTCTTGCAGAGGGCTCAAGTTGGGATCCCAGCACCCACATCCAGTAGATCAGAGACCTGATGCTTCTGGCCTCCACAGGCCCCTGCACATATGTGTACCCACCTACATATACACATAATTAAAAATGAAATCAATTGTGAGACAGGGTCTTACTATATTACCCTGGCTAGCCTGGGACTATGTAGGACAGGCTGACATTAAACTCACAGGGATCCACCTGCCTCTGCCTCTCAAGTGCTGGGATTAGAAGTATGCACCACCATATGTGGGATACCACGTAAGTGGATCCTGTCTACCTTCACAAAAGGCCAGAGAGTTCAGCCTATTCTTGCTCCTTCAAGGTTATGTGACAGGACGTTTAACTTCAGGTGTGGCCACTAACAGGAAGTTTTGACCTAGGGTGTGGCTACTTGATGTTTTGGTCATTGAGAAGGTAATTTTTGTTCTTTGTATCTTGGTAAAGAAGCCTCTTGCCTTCCCCTTCCTCTTTGGATTGAGGTATAAAAAGCCTATGAGAAATAAACGCGAAGTGAATCCCAGTGTTTACTAGATGCCTTCCTGACTCTATTAGTTGTCTCTTTCTTAATCCTCATGCTTCCTTCCAAGTAAGGACGAATGAATAAACCGAATAAGCTGTGTGGGACCCCGCTGTTGTCGCCCGGATGTGGGATAGGAGAGATGGCCCTCAATGTGGGGCTTATGAGACATGCCCAGCTAAAATAAAATTTAAAAAATTAATACGGTAATAATTATATATTTTAAAATCACAATGGAAAATCTAATAGCAATGGCAAAAGGACTTGAGTAGCCATCTCTATAGGTCTATAAATGGCCACTGAGTACATGAAAAGACCCTCAGGGAAATGTCAATCAAAACTGTAATACCTTCCCACTTCTTACTCACCTGGATGGCTGCTGTTAAAAACAAAGTAATATTCAAAAACTACCTGAAACCTTGTAGCAGGAAATGAAAAGTAAGTTCTCCAAGAAATTGGATACAAAATTAATTATAAGTCAGTGCGCTCACATTTAAGTATAGATCCCAAAGGCAGAACAGCTGGGCTTTATAGCCATTTGCACACTAATGTTCACAGTAGCAGATTCATAATAGCTGAAAGTAGATAGAATAAAAGGTCATCTCACAGAGCGAGAGCGAGCGAGAGAGACGGACAGACAGATGACAGAGTTGAAGGGGAGGTAGGTGAAAGTGCCTGCTCTGTAAGCATGAGAACCTGAGTTAAAATCCTCATCACCCATGGGAAAGGCTGGGCCTGGCTGTGGGTGCCTAAGAGCTCAACACTGGGGATAAAGTCAGGTAGCTCTGAGAACTTGTCTAACAGCCTAGACAGAAACAGTGAGCTTCTGGTTAACTGAGAGATCCTGTCTCATGAGCTTCTGGTTAACTGAGAGACCGTTTCAAGGCAATAAAGTGGAAGGTGAGAGAGGATGACATCCAGCGTACTACTCCAGCTTCTGTATGTACATGCATGTGCATGCACACTCATAGGCATGCAACACACACATACACAGCAGAGAGAGATGAATGGATAAAGATTATAAATATGTATCCGGCAGCCCTTAAGGGACTGGGAAGATTGCCCAGGGGATAGAGTGGCTCCCACCAACCTTCTTTTTATTTATTTTATTTTTTTTTAAAGATAAAACTAATGTAACTCAGGATGCCCTCAAACTCACAGCAATCCTCCTGCATCAGCCTCATCTCTCGAGTCCTGGGATTCTAAGTAATCCACCATGCTTGACTTCATTATTTCTCAGGGAATCTTGCTGTGTTGCCCAGGCTGGTCTTAGACTCCCGGGTTCCAGCAAGTCTCCTGCCTCAGCTTCCCAAGTAGCTGGAACCACTTCAGTGTGCTTCCCCGCTTCCACTTGGAGATGTCTTGTAAAGCACACTCAGATTCCAATTGTGAGTCAATCCAGGTTACATGATTTTTGGGTGTTTGTGGAACCAGTTTTGCAAGGAATCCGTGTCGATCCCACAGTACGGGGTTTCTTCTGCCTTCTAATTGCTGCATCGTTTTAGTAACTACATGAAGGTGTTGCATTTTTGAACTCTTGATTCTTCTTCACTGACCTGTGTGTCTAACCTGCAGCAACACCATGCTGCTTGAATTCTGCTGCTTTGCAATAAATTTTCAAATCAAATACACAATCTTCCAATTGTCTTGCTTGTTTGTGAGACAAAGTTACAGTTTGTAGTCCAGGCTGGCCTTGGTACTTCTGCCTCTTTCTCCTGAGTGTCTGGAATTATAGATCCTAAAATAACTTTTTAACATTGCTTTTGCTAAGCTGGGTCTCTTGAAATACATGTGATGGTGGGGGATGCGCTTACCAGTGTGCGCACATATGGAGACCAGAGGATGACAGACCTATCTCTCTCTCTCTCTCTCTCTCCCCCTCTCTCTCCCTCTCCACTTTAGTTGGTCTGGAAGTCACGCTGTAGACCAGGCTGACCTTAAACTCAGAGATCTGCCTGCCTCTGCCTCCTGAGTGCTGGGGAGCGCACCATCACACTCTATCTGATCTTACTGAACTTGGGGCTTACAGCTTCAGCTAGGCTGGATGGCCAGCAGCCTAAGAGCTTCCTGTCTCCATCTCCAGCTCTCAGGTTAAAGATAGGTACCACAGCTGGCTTTGTCTTAATGCTTGGGATCTGAATTCAGATGCTTAGCAGGCACAGCAAGTACTTTATTCTGGAGCCATCTCACCAGTGTGTAGATCCTGTTTGTGAGCTGGCAAAGAGCAGCCAGCAGGGAAGCGGGGATGATGCTCACTTTGTAGTCAGGTAGGCTGGGGAGTATTTTGGCTTTTTATTTTTGGTCATTTTCATTGTTTGGAAGCATTACCATCTCCATGACACTCCCTCTGCCCATCCATGAGGACGGCTTTCTCACTGTCGCTCCAAAATGTTTTTAGAATAAAGTTTTTAGAATAAAGTTTCCATGTATCAACCTCTTCCTAAGTGTTTTATTCTTCTTAGTAAATGGCACTGTTTTTTTCTGCACTACTGGTCAAAAATGTATAGAAACATGATGGATTGCCAGGCGCATGTCTTTAATCCCAGCACTTGGGAAGCAGAGGCAGGTGGATCTCTGCGAGTTCCAGGCCAGCCTGGTCTACAGACTGAATTCCAGGAGGGCAACACTGAGAAACCCTGTCTTGAAAAACCAAAGTGAAAATATTAAAAAAATAAACAAACAATGATGGATCTTTTTGTTTGTGAGACAGGGTCTCACTATGCAGACTTGGCTGGCCTTGGAATACAGGCATGCACCCCCATGCCAGTTGAACTTCTTTACAACTAATTATAAAGACTTCTTTTTAATTTTGTGGATGAATACATACATGGGAGTGCAATGCCCTCAGGCGTCAGAAGAGGATGTTGGCTTTCCCAGCGCTGGAGTTACAGGTGTTCCGAGCACCAGTGTGGGTGCTTGGAACCAAACTTGGGTCCCTTGGAAAAGCAGCAAGCACTGTAACCACTGAGCCTCTCCCAAAGTCTAAAATCGTTGTAATTTAAAACCGTTTATTTATGGACACGCTCACCACAGCATTCAGCAGCCGAGGACAGTTTTCAGGAGTCAGACCTCTCCATCTTCCGTTTAAGTCCTGGGGACTGAGCTTGGGTCACCAGGCCCTGCTACATCACCTCCCCCCGCCCCACTCCACAGTTGTTTCTGTGTACTGACCTGGTACCTTCCACAGTCATGCTCATATTTTCATCCGTGGGCAAGACTGGAGGTGGTGCCAGCTGGGAGGGGGTAGCAGTGGGGTGAGGAGTGAGAAGGCTTGACCTACAGGGCCAGGATGGACGTGGAGAATGAGATGTTATCAAGGATAGGCCAGGCTTTCCACTCAGGTCACCTTGCCCAGGGGCTGGGAAGAAATGTGGTACTTGGTTTTGCAGCTTTGATGTCTTTTCAAAAGAAAGTGCCAAGAGGTAGCAGAATAAGCCATCAGGAGCTCAGAGCAACTCTAGACTGAAACAAAAGCTGGGCTAGCAGGGAGCTCGAGGAGGATGGAGGAACCTGCCCTGGGTGAAAGCTGGTGCAGAGCCCCAGGACCCACCACAAGGAAGGGCACAGGAAACTGGGATGGCAAGATGACTCAGACAGGAGTCTGACTTGCAGGTGGCAGAAGTCTAGAGACAGGATAAGAATGTCTTATTGTGCCCAAGCCACTGAGGTCAGAGAGACCAGCCTATCAGTAGGGGCTCCACACAGGTCCTGGTGGCTCTTCCTGTCTTTTGTCTCCCAACACTGCAGCCAGATGTAGGTGTTAGCCTTGGCCTCGCAGGTGTTAGTACAGAAGGCGATGTTCAGCCTCACAGGCTGGAGCTGACTGATACAGTCACTTTACTGTGCCTAGAAGAGCTGAGGAGGCACACTGTTAGTTTGTGCCTCTATGCCAGGGGAATGGGCACAGGCTTTACTTCTATGCAGGCCAGCCATGCCCTTGCAGTTCCTAAGTGGGTCACTTCTGCTTGCCCAGATGCTGAGAAAATTTCTCTTGGGGCAGACAGACCAGCACCGGACCAGGGCTGAATTCTCAAAGTCCAAGGGAACTGCAATGTCATGTCACCAGGTGCCCCTGGTGACACACAGCATGGCCTCCTTACAGGACACACTCAGTGCCTTGCTTGGGAGCCAGAAGGAACACATAGCTATTGATCTGTTCATCTGACAGATTCCTGATGGAGTGACCCAAAGGCAGCAGCGCCCATGAGGAAGGCAGTGAAGAGCTGAGAGGACTCTCAGCAAGGCACACCTGAGCCAGACAGCTGCGTGGATCACGGCACCACAATGCAGCATGCTCCGACACGGAGAAAACAGACGGCAGGAGGGCCCAGCCTCACATTACTTGGGCCAGTCAGCTCTTTGCCTTTAGAACACTGCCTATCAGACCATCTTGTGGGCAATACAATTATACCTCCCACCAAGGATGGATGCCATCTGACTGGACCAGTTAAGGATGAGCAAAAGTGTGACAGGTTTGTGTACACTGGGAAGAAGCAAGGCACGTGACAAGTGCACTGACCACTGTACCCACAGTGGCTTTTCTATTTCCTCTTTGGGATTGTTGTATGACCCTTCCTGGGTCCTTGTGGGGGTTCCTGCACCAGTCAGCATTCACTATGAACTTAAAAAAATATTAAAAATATGAAGTCAGGTGGTGGCAGCACATGCCTTTAATCCCAGCATTTGGGAGGCACACGCAGGTGGATTTCTGTGAGTTCGAGGCCAGCCTGGTCTACAGAGTAAGTTCCAGGACAGATAGGACTGTTTCAGAGAAACCCTAAAAAGAGAGAGAGAGAGAGAGAGAGAGAGAGAGAGAGAGAGAGAAGAAAAAGATATGAGTGTTTTGAACACTTGTGGTATGTTTGTGCACCACATGAGTGTCTGGTGCCAAGGTCAGAAGAGGGCATCAGGCCCCTGGAGCAGAAGCTATGGAAGGTTAGAGGTGCTCCATAAAAGCAGCAAGTGCAAACAAATAAATAAATAAAAAATAAAAAAAAAGCAGCAAGTGCTCCTAACCACTGAGCCATCTTTCCAACCATCCTGTACACATTTTTTAAGGAGATATTTATTATGCACAGTGTTTTGTCTGCATGCCTGAAGAGAACGCCAGGTCTCATTACAGATGGCTGCTGGGAATTGAACTCAAGACCTCTGGAAGAGCAGCCAGTGCTCTCAACGGCTAAGCCATCTCTCCAGCCCCACTGCACACTCTGACTGCCCAGGCTGAGGCCAGTGCTGAAGTTCAGTAAGTAAAGGGGATTCTAGTGTTCAGTGTGTAGAGCCAGTGAGTGGGTCAGAGAGCAGGCTCCTCATTCCCAATGCCAAGCTGGGTCTGTGGCGTCAGAGCTCAGACAGCCCAGCAGCAGCATTTCTAGCTGGGATGCCCTAGGTGGCCCTGGGGAAGAATGGGAAACAGCCAAAGGCCACAAAGGCTTTGTCCTGCCGCTGCCCCACCCACCATCGTATGACACTTAGGTAGTCACACCTTGTTAGATGTGCGTGTTCACATGCCAGCTAGAGATCACCTCCGGGTTAAAGGTCCTGGCCAGAGTTGTGGTCACACACAAGGATGGCCTTTCATCCCTCTCCAGCACTTCTAGGAGGCAGTCTCAGGCCCTTCAGAATCAGAAAGTCTGGACCCTGCAGGGCACTTGGTGCCCCTGGGGGTGAGAATGGCTGGATTTCCGCATCCCCCGGGGCTGTTTCTCTATTGGTCTTTGCCCCCCCCCCCCAAACACTCTCTCCTTCTGGAGTCTTTTTTATCTTTTTTCATTTTACATACCAATGCCAGTTCCCTTTCCTTCCCTCCTTCTGGAGTCTTAAGACTGTCCCTCCTTTTCCTCCTTTGCTCTTGACACCTCTACCAACCAACAATCACTGAATCACTGACAAGGGCTATAGTGGAGGCTCTGCTGCAGCAAAATCAACACAATGGACCCTCAGGCTCTGCGGAGCACTGGGCATGCCCACCATTTCTGCAGCTGTGCAGTAGAAACCAGAGCCCCCACTCTGGGTCGGGACCAAACCCCACTCTTTCTCCACGTGGATCTAGGCCTGGCTGCTGACTGGGTGGCATGGGGGGCAGAGTGACAGCTTTCTCCAGGTTCTGTGGTCTGCAGACCTCAAGACCAGGCTCTGGAGGGGCAAGTCACACATCAGCTGGCTCACCCTGGAGCAGCTCAGAGCAGGGAGTCTGGAGTGAGGCAGTGTGGGAGCGGGTGGGAGCTCTGAAAGGCGGCAGCATGGCTGGGAATGGGAAATGATCATTATTCTTGGGGTGGGCACCTCAGAACCACTCTCACAACTTGGAACTTCACGCTTTATTTTTTTCTGTATGTAGTGTTTGTGTATTTATGCGTGTGCACGTCACATCTGGGCTCTGAGTGCACTCCTCTATCATCCTCACCTTGTTTTGAGGCAGGGTCTCTCACAGGGCCCACTGACCAGCATCTGGAAATCCTCCTGCTCCCCAAGTATGAGGCTTACAGGCGGGCACCGCCACAGCTGGTTTTCATGTGGGCACTGGGAATCCAAACTCAGTCTGTCATGTTTGCACGGCTGGCACTTTACCCATGGAGCCACTTTTCCAGCCCAGACTGTATGAAAAGAATTTTTACTGTATGAACAGTGCCTGTCAACTAAAGACACTTCCAGTGAAGCACTTTGTGCTGACCCGAATGTCCGGTTCCCACAGGGGATGATGGCAGAGCTACTTGAAAACCAGGAAGCCTGTCTCAGAAGGGGCTTAACCCCTTTGGTGATAGCAGTGCTGAATCCTGACCAGGAGTCTCCTATGACTGCACCTCAGAGGTTTGCATTTGTACCACAGACCTGGTGGCAGAGCTTTGCCAGGCGGGGTTATTGGCAGCAAGAAAGGATGAAAGGCAGCCAGCTAATCAGCACAGATCACAAAGAAGGAATTACAACAGTTCTCAACCTGTGGGTCGAATGACCCTTTCACAAGGGTCACCTAAGACCATCTACACCAGATATTTACATTACGATTCTTAACAGTAATACAATTACAGTTATGAAGTAGCAAGGAATATAATCTTATGGCCGTGGGTCAGCACAGCCTGAAGAACTGTATTAAGGGATCACAGCATTAGGAAGGGTGACAACCACTGAGTCACAAGAAAGCAGACAGGGAGCACCAGGCTTCCCTGGGATCATAGACACGAGCTCCAGCATGGAATCTTTATTGGACATGTTTGCTTTGCAGTGAAATGCCTCCATACAGTGGCCAGCCCACCAATCCCGAACACATCCATACCCCATGCTTGCAAATAACCAACGGTTAATGCTACAATTACTAAGTGGCCCCAGTCCCCGCATCCCAACTTGAATAGGCACAAAGGCCCATAAGACCTCCTGCAGATAAGTCCTCTGTGTTATTCGGCCTATTATTTGGGTCATCTAGAAAAACTGCCTAGGAATCAGAAAGCTCTCTTGTGAGGACAGGCTATCTGGCCCTCTGCAGAGGGAGGCGGTGCATGGATGCTAAGGCTGGCCTTCCAGCTCCCCATCTATGGCACAGACTCAGCATCCTGTCATGGGAGTGAATCTGTCTCACTTTGTTCTTTACGGACACACCAGGAACTCGTGTGCCTTCCCCAGTGGCCTATCTGCAATCTCCTTGCTGTCAGAATCATGCCAGATCCATAATCATGTCTGCTCCCAAGCTGGTACTGTCCCTTGGTGAAGTCTCTTTATAGTGCTGGGAAGCAGGGAGGTGGGTCCCTGCCCAGATAGAGAGCCACCTAAATTTATGATATATTTTAAAAAAATTTATTTATTCATTATGTATACAGTGTTCTGTCTGCATGTGTGCCTGCAGCTCAGAAGAGGGTACCAGATCTCATTACAGGTGGTTGTGGGTAATGGGAATTGAACTCATGTGAACTCCATGTGGGTGCTGGGAATTGAACTCAGGACCTTTGGAACAGCAGGCAATGCTCTTAACTTCTGAGCCATCTCTCCAGCCCCAATTTATGATGTTTTTAAAGCATGAAACACATCCTACAGGACAGAAGAGGCCCCCGGGGAATTGGGAGACTCCTTGGCCTACAACCTGTGAACACATTCTAGGTGGTACATGTATGAGCAAGACTCCTATGAATGTATTTCACAGGTTTATACCAGGGCGGCCTTGGGAAAGCTGGAGTAAAAGGCAGATCTTTGAGAACACTGGCCTGTTCTAAATTAATACCTTTTCAGCCAAGGGATACGAACAAAGTCCTCACCCAGCTCTAGAGAGGAAAGGCAGCAGCAGTGGGCAGGGTGGGTTGCTGGGCGGCACCATGATATGCTAGGGCTGGGCAGGCGACAGAGGGCACAAGCTGAGGTGGGCAATGGAGTATGAGAGCTGGGCTGGGGCCGGGGGGGGGGGTGGCTAGGAACTTCCTGTGAGGATCAGCAGCTTGGCAGAGGGAGGTTGAAATGCTCAGCTGTCCTCTTGGGTATGCGGAACTGGGCCAGCAACCTCATCAGACTAATGCTTCCTCGAGGAACACACTTTGGGATAGACATGGGAGGTGACCAGAGGCCACTGAAAATAAACACAGAAATCTCTGACGCGCTTCCCCTTCTGCAAAGACTGGCTTTGGACTCCACTCCAAGAGCCAACAGGTGTTGAGGTATGGGGAGCCCACCATGTGGTACAGAGCAGCAATCCAGTGTTAGTTTGCATAGTTAGCGCTCTCGGGGCAGAATGCTCCCTGGCTTAGAAAGCGTGCCCTGCAGCTGGCTGCCAGCAGACAATGCTGCAGTGCACCAGGCCTGCAGTCAGTATGCCAGGGAGGGCTAAGGAAGTCAATGGGAAAGCAAGGTCGCTGGGGTGGGGCAGTGGTGCAAGGGGTAAGGGAAAGGAGAAGGAGGGGAGAGAAGAGGAGGGGAAGGAAGACTGAAGGGTCAAGAAGAGCAGAAAGTCCACAAGCACCTCAGGAACTGTGCGGCCCTGGCTGGCTGAGCAGGCAGAGGTTGGAGAGTGGAGACACGTAGGCATTTATTCCGAAGTGGTTTCTGAAGGAAAACTGGACAAACACAGACCTGGTGTGAGGCAGGATCTTTGACCCTGGAGTGAGCTGTTCCTCCAGAGAGAATGAACAGACAGAACTCTGCTAGTCAAATGGAAGAGCTGACTGAGTCCTTGACACTGTTAAGAACCAGGACTCAGAGCCTAACACTTGCTCCTAATGGTCAAAAAATAATTTTCTAACAAAATCCACACTTTATTAAATGTCACAATTATAGCTTCCAGTCCACAGCACTCTTAAAGGAAGCATGGACACCTCACACAGGCAGAGGCAGAGGTGGGGGACAGAAAGTAGGGCTATAAATACCACAGTAGCAGTGCAATGTGCACCCCATTTTTGCTCAGTCTCTCCAACACAAGGGCTTCACCGTTCAAGCACGGTTGTGTGCAGCCATCTGGGCTGAGACTCAAGCTGCAGAGCAGCTGGTGAGCTGGGGCAACTGGGCAGCACTGGGCTCCAACCAGACTCCTCTACCCAAGGACACCGCTGAATGCTAGCTCACAGCTCTCAAGATAGGAAGATGAGATGCATTTACAGTGCAGGATAAAGAGCTACAAGTTCCCTTTCCACGGCCTGGGCACTCCGGGCCAGTCTTCCCAGCCCCATGTTAGGCTTTTGATCCTATCAATCCAGACTTCCCACCTTCCCGACTGTGCACCCATGCTGCAGAAGGACCAGGCTGTCCCCTATAGTCACTCAGGGAGGCCCGTGGGCTAGGCTGTCCACAGTTTCCCTCTTGCTCTCACCACTGAGTAGTTTTATTAAAACTCAGCAACTGAGGCCCCTTATAAAAACCCTGCCTGGGGAGGCCCCCACCTTCTGTGAGTGTAGCACCTACTCAACAATGTCTTCTGCAGGGAAGCAGCAGCCCGCCCTCTGAGGGCCAGGCTTAGATGTCACCACAGGAACAAGCTTCTGCAGAGCTGGCTGAGCTCTTATTTGTAGAAAAGAAAGCATTCAAAACTATCCCCATCTCCTTTCCAACTCCCTTCCCATCACATACCTTAAACAAATAAACAAGAACAAAACAAAAAAGGAGGAAAAGGTCCCTAAGGGAGTCCTTCAGGCCTAGCTACATTTCTCCAGATAGACCAGCTGTGGACCTGCTCACCCTTGGACAGAAGAGGTGGTTTCTTGCTGAAGGCAAATGGGAGGTAGTAGCTGTCAACCCGGAGAGCCTGTTCCTTGAAGTTGTGACTCACCAACAAGTCGTGGACACTAAGCTGCTTTCAGGTGCCGAGCTGGTCACCTGTGCCCTGGGTCACATGTCTTCCAAGCTCGCCTCTGCAGCAGCACTGTCCCATGCAGGCAGCCGCTGGTGTTCCCGCCCAGGCTCTGAACAGACCTCGCTGCCTCAGGTCCCTGAGCATGAGCAGCTCAACTGTGCTCACTTCCTTCACGCATGCTTGGAATATGTGGTTGAGGCTCAGAAGTCCCCCTGGCCCATGCAAGATGTGGAACAAGTCTTTCATAAGTATTTGCTTAGCTGTAGCCCTTCTGGCTCCCAGTGGCTCCTTAAGGAACACTCTCCTCTTTTATCTCATGCTGATCAGAAGACACAGGGGTAAGGAGAGGAAGGCAGGCGGCTGCTCTGGACAGGCAGGGGCCAGAGTCTGGAGAGCACTTCTGGAGCCTCAAGGCTCCTCTCCCCTTCACACACGCCTAGAGACAACTACTTCACCAACAGGGCTGCAGTGCTGGCAGTGGCCTGGACAGCAACACAATGGGCCCTCTCAGCTGGCCTCTAGTACCACACTGTTCTAGGTCACCATTAGAAGAGGGGACAGCATTTAGAGTAGTGTTTGGGGCTATGGCCCTGGACAGGTGCTTCAAACCACCTAGGGTGACTATTTGGCTTTTTAAAGTAATTCCATTCATTTCTGTTGCTGTTGCTCCCCAAAGGCAATCTCTCCCTTCTTTGTGTTCTTGGCAGACATCTGCCTACATCCCAAAGTAACTTCTTTCCCCCCCACCCTGGTACTAGGATTGAACTACACCCTCAGCCTCCAAAGCCCTGTGAGCAGCAGCAGCCTGCCCTTCCCACCACCACAGCCTTTCTGAGTGGTAGCCACTGGGGTTCCCCTGTGAAGATCCCAGATGGACTCTCCTTTACCCCTCCTCTCTGCTCCTACCCTCCCTGAGGGACAGTCCTAGCTGGAGCCCACCGCAATCAGGTTTTCTAAGAGTACATAAGTAGGTGTCCACGCACTGAGCTGTGCTCTGGGTATGGAGTGTCACTGTTGGGAGATGCCACACTGTCAGGAAGACGCTTGCTCACGACAGGGCTATGACTAGGCTGTTCTCATTGACAGTGCATCCTCAGAGCGGGGTCCATCACGCGGTGCACTCCCAGTCACCCTGGGGCTCCACAGCACCATTGGTCACTTTCCTGACTTTCTTCATGTTCTCCATCACTCCTGACGCTGTCACTCTGAAAAAGAAGAGAAGTCAAAATGCTGGGGAATCTGTAACCCTGCAGTAAAGCTTCTTGTAGGCCAAGATGGAAACCTGGCCTCCTCCCGCTAGTGTGACGCTGTGTGCTGTGCTATGTGGTGCTGGCAGGCCACTGACCTTTCTAAGCCTAAGTACAAAGAGAAATCTTCCCTTCCAACCACCACGAGGAAAAAGAAGATTCCCCACGTCTCCATCAAGCTGTCCTCACTGCCAACGTGAATTTGTAGACCATATTCATATTATCGTTATGGTTATGGAACATTCAGAAAAGGAAGCTAAGTGGTGGACGGACACCTGCAGGAGCTACACACAGTCACTCCCAAGGTACAGGACAGAACCACAGGCTCAGGGCTCAAAACCCTGCCCTGTGGACAGTTAACACGGCTTCCTCATGGTCTGGTGTTCCCCCGCCATTGCAAGAAGCCCTCAGCTTCTCTTCTATGCTGCTGCTGCCCGGCTCAGCTCTTCTGCACAATTATCTCACCCCACTCTCCTCCTGCTCTTCACCTAGCTGGTCAGCTTCATCCTATCTTTCAGCTCAGGCTTCCAAGCGCTGTGTCCCTGAGAGCTAAGTGTCATCAGACAGCTGCTAGTGCCCACCTGCACTGCTGGGCCTGTGTGGCTGCTTTCACCCCTCTAGGGGCTGTGGCCTCCCTCTGAGCAGCAGCAGAGCCTATACTTGACAAGCACTCTAGGGTGATCCTGCAGCCCTGAGGATGTGTAGAAAGGAGAGAAGGCAAGGTGAGAATATCAGCCCCCGTAGACTAGGGGCAGTGGTACCAAGAGGAACAGCTGAGGGATACACGGTTGGATCCATGAAATGGTCACATACCCTCTGGGGACAGGGAGGGTAGCTGTTTAGGGCCTGGGTGTAGAGCTAACACCCTAAAGCCTCAGGCGGGACACGGGGTCACACGGAGCACAGCTCTGTTCCCACACCACAGCCGCCAGTCTGCTCTCATGAATCCCTGCGCAGGAGGGGCTCCCGTGCACCCATGCCACAGATGGGAAGTGAAGCCTTCTGGGGGTCACAGCTCCTAAGCAGGTCTGAGCAGCACATCCCAGAGGGCCAGCCAATAGTGTGACAAGAGCAGAAGGCTGCTGGGGACCCTTGCCAGCTCCACATTTGCCCCTGTGTTTTCCCAAACCCAAAGTCCAGAATGATCACAGCTTGTCCATCACGGCAGGCTTGGCTGAAGCTGCCATGGACACATCTGTTTCTTTGCCTAAGACATACTTAGGGGCTACACTGTGAGAGGCCTAGGTATGAGAATCCTGGGCATCAGCTTCTCTGCCTCTCCGTGGAGCGGGAGCTTGGGGAGACTTCAGGCCCTTCCCATCTCTCCTACACAGAACCCAGGTCAGAGCAGCCAGGCAGTAAGGGCGTGCAGAGCATGGCGGACAATGACAAAGCTAGTTAGTAAGATGTCACCCAGGACTTTCAACTTAATGGGTTTTTTTTTTTCATTTTTAACATTAAGTTTGTAACCAAAACTGGTAGACTCAAGGAGAGATGTAAAAGAAGCAAGAAGGGAAAGCAAGCCCTGGTAACTTCCTTTGCAGGCTGAACAGAAAAGCCAGCTGAACAGAAAAGCCATAGGCCTTAAAGGATGATGGCCACACAGGCTCCACAGGCAAGCCTGGGCCAGCACAAGGATGGAAGCTTCTCCTACACAGAAGAAAACAAGACAAGTAAATGACTTAGGACAAGTCGGGGAAGGACACCCACTCGTGAGGCTTGTTAGGAGACCGTGGACTTGTTCTGAGGGTGTGCAATGGAAGGTAGAGGACACAGGACACAGTTCTTACACACATCATCCATGGTAGGTCAGACCTAGTTGCTCTTATAGAAGGCTAATGCCTTAGAGAGCTTAAGACCTTCTAGAACATGGAGGCCAGAGCTCTGCTTGCCTCTGGCACGAGTTATTTGTGGAGGACTTAGGAGGTGCCACCTTGCACTCACTGCCCTAGTGGAGCAGCTAACACAAAGAGCAAGTCTGCCGTCTTCCTAAGCAGAAGGGACGGCAACCCAGGTGCTGTGCCATTCTCCTGTTCTGAGGGAGCACCACCAGTGGCAGGTGGCAGGACCCCGTGGGTCTGCTCTGCCTTCACAGCCTCTCAATCTCCAGAACTCTCTGAACAGCTCCCCTTTCCCAGCTGGCCTCTCTCCCTCCTTCCTTAGATGTCTTGTGTATATTAGATACAGTCTGTCCGTGAGCTCAGCCCTATTCTGCGTCTCAGGGGTCCCATTCCAGTGTCCTTCCTGAGCTTCCCCTCAGAGCCCAGACTGCACAGAAGTAAATAAGCCTGTGGAACCACTAAGCCCCCACCATGCAGTGCTCCTGTCACTGTCACGGTGTGGCTCCACCAAGCCCCAGCATGGCCTGAGCTCTGGTTCCTTGTCACAGGGGTGTAAACTGAGGGCACCAAAGGGTTACCTCTATCTCCAACCTTCCCCCTGGGCTAGGCCTTGCCAGACGGTAGAATGTGCACTCTAGTAACAAGTTGGAGTCTCTGCACCTCCACTTCCCTCCCAAGTTTCAAACACACTGAAACCTGCTGTTATATAAAGTTCCTCACTCTCAGACTGACACCAAAGTCAGACTTTAAACATTGCCATGAAAGTCAGGCATGGTAGTGTACTCCTTTAATCCCAGCACTCAGAAGCAGAGGCCTCTTTGAGTTTGAGGCCAGCCTGGTTCACATAGCCATCCAAGGATACACAAAGACACCCTGTCTCCAAAAACAAAATAAAACATTGCCATAAGACCCACACATCCTCTTTCCAAGGCACAAAGGTCTAGAAAGAAACATAGGGACCCGTTCACAGTTCCACGCTGCAAAGGACGCTATGACCTCGCCCTTCAGCCAAGCATCTAGCACCTTACAGGGGAGGAGTAGAAGGGCCACCAGCTGACTTGTGCTGTGCCTCTTTCAAAGGCCATTTGCAAAGACTCTGCTATCTCTACAAAAGGTTCAGCTGGAGGCCCTCCTGCTCCTCCCACTGTGTGGAAAAGGTATTTCTGCTTGGGGAGGGTGAGACTTGGTCAGGGTCTGGGCCAGGATCCACCTTGCACTCACCGCCCTAGTGGAGCAGCTAGCACGAAGAGCTGCCCTGAGGCCTCACGTGTCCACCAGCCCAGCCTGGGCTGTACCTCAGCCTTTGAGCTGGAGAGGATAAAGGCAATGGGGCGGGGCTGGGAAGTCTTGACCTGAGCTGACCACCACACACACAGCCCAGTTCCTCAGAGTCAGAGGTAGCACAGGTGATGACCCATCTGGCAAATGACCCTTTCCTGAAAATAAGGCCCATAGTTCCTAACCCTGTGACTCAGATGCTGTCAGAGGTGTTGCCTGCTGTCAACCTATGGTGACTCAGAAGATGTCATTTTCAAACACTAGTAGCAATGCCTGCAGCCTGACAGCAGTTCGAAACTGGCCCAGAACATTTCCAAACTCTTGCCACTGGGTCACTGGGAGCTGCTCCAGTGACACTTAACAGGATGGACAGTTCTAATCTTCTCTGACAAGACTGAGCAATGGCTGAGAGACACTGCCCTTCAAACTAGCTGAGCACACCAGGGGCTCCAGTGTCCAGTCCTTCTGCTAAAAATAGAGGTACCACCTCTAAGCTGCAGGATGCTGAGAGCAGGGGACTCACTGCACACCATGCCTTTCAGTTCAGAGAAGGTAAGTAGGTAGGGAGGGAGGGAAGAGGGAGGAGGGGAAGGAGGGAGGGGGGAAGGGCAGCTTACACAGACTCCATCTCCAGGTCATCTTCCTCCTGAGAGAGCTGCAGGTAGGGGTTGTCTGAAGCCGGGCGGAATTTATACCCCGTAAGGACAAAGAACACCAGTGTGGCTGTTTCATCCAGCAGCTGCAAATTTAAAATCCACCCCAAAATAAAAGGATTAACAATACTGCTCTTCAGAAAGCAAAGGAACTAAACAAGCTGCTGCCTACTTCAGTCTCTACATGCTCCACCAACAGCAATAGCTCCAGAGGGGACACTGAGGTGTATCCATGGGAACCCACTTTTTTTTTTTATGATGAGTGGGTCTTAGTGTGAAACCTAGGCTGGCCTCGAACTCACTACCTTCTGCCTCAGCTTCCCAAATAATGGGTTATAGTCTTCCATCACATTGTTCATTTTATAACTTCTCTATTCTACTTGTTCTTTCTTTATCATTAATTGTGTGTGTGTGTGTGTGTGTGTGTGTGTACACTGTGGAGCTGAGTGTGGAGGTCAGAGGACAACTTACTTATGGAACTGCAATTTCTCCTTCCATCATGTGGGTCCTGGGGATCAAACTCAGGTCATCAGTCTTGGCAGCAGACACCTTTACCAGCTGAGTCATCTGCCCAGCTGGGGCGTGGGGTGGGGGTTCTAGTAAATTAATCCTTCTTCTTTTTTTTTTTTTTTAAAAAAAAAACTTTCATTGTACTTTTTATCTATGTGCATGTGTGTTTGTCTACATGTGTCTGCACACCTGTACAGTGGATGCACAGACCAGAAGAGGGTGTTGGCTCCGCTGGGGCTGGATCTACAAACCATTGTGAGTTGCCCACCCTGTGCAGTTTCTGGGAACTGACTGTGAGTCCTCTGGGAGAACAGTAAGTGCTCTTGACCTCTGAGTCACCTCTCTAGCCCGACTGCACAGTAGCACTTGGAGACCCATGACTAGTTCTAGTTGTCTTACAAAGACAATTCATAATTATAATAAAATAGGTTCAAAAACCCAAAATTAAAAAACAAATCACCAAATCACAAAGAACTAAATTCAATACTCAGGCTCTGTGACTGAAGGCAAAGGTGGATACATTCTAATTACACAGAGCGAATCTCACTCGCTCCGCTTGAGGCTTTTTCTCTTCAAAGACTTAGAATTAATCAATAATGCAATTACATCCAGATTTCTCATGTAACCCAACAGCTCTTCTAGGCACACAGATCCCTGTATCTGGAGAGCAGAGGAGACGGAAGGTCTTAGCAGTCATCCCTGGGAAAGTCAGACGCAATCTTAAGCTATGGCCAAGACATGATCCTCAGATACAAATTCCAACCTGTCCCCCAAGAGCAGCAGACCTGGTAGAGCCACTTCCACTGGAATGGAACGGCAAACTTGAGAAGGAAGGCGATGATCCTGGTGAAGTAAATGTAGCACACGATCTACAGAAAAAGGACATCAGAAATTATAGTGCTGCTTTCTGCCACGAATTACCTCCAAAGCAGAAAACAGTTCCCCAAAGGAAAAGATGCGGTCTACAGCCCTGGTTATCAATGCAACAAGGAAAGCTGGAGGCTCTGCTCTACATGTCTTTCTCATGGTGGCTAAGACACTGACCAGACCCGCCCTGGGAGACTAGCCCCTTTGTATGGCTGTTCTAACCTTTCTCACCACCCACATGCAGGTCATTTGGCGTCAGGCTCCAAGGGCACTGTTTTCACCCTCAGGCCCGGGAGCAGTTCCCAGAAGCTATGGCGAAACAGTCCCATGGGGAGCACGTGGACGACACAGCGAGCAACTGAGGCCCAAACTCCAGGACATATGGAACCACATGCCCAAGCCGCTAACACCTTCTCTCCCTGTGATGAGGCCTCAGTGGACCGGCCATGAGACCATACTGAACACCAGACCAAGTTAGGGTTGGCTAGGCTTGCAGGCCAGGCCAGGCAGTATAGGTAGTGTCTTCCTGGCCTTGCCAAAGAATCACTTCTCTATATCGTCACAGGCATCAGGAAATGCTCTGTGGTGACACCTGTTCTTCTGATACAAGCTCCATATAAACAAAACAGAACAATGAGAAAGAGCTAGCAAGTACAGTAACACCAGCTGGATGGAGGTCCGCCCTGCTTCTCTGCTGCCACCTCCAACGTTTGAGCATTTGCTTGGGCAGAGCTGTCAAGCTTCCTTGTGGGAGTCAAGCAAATAATGTGCTCACGGGGCTATGGGGCTACACTTACACAGGCTTTATGTTCATCACTGACTTGCTGGACACAATGATGCATGCCTTTAATCCCAGCACTTGGGAGGCAGAAACAATGGATTGAGGTTAGCCAGGGCTATGCAATGAGACCCTCTCTCAAACAAAACACAAAACCAAAAATCCCAAAACAAAACCAGCCTTAATTTTCTGTTTTTAAGGGACATATCACTGCAACACAACTCACTCCTGCCTGGCAAGTGGGGAGAGTGGTGAACACGCAGAAATGTTGGGAGGGGTGTGCAGAGAAGCACAAGGGTGAACCCATATTCCTAAATGGGCAGAAAGGGCAGGTCAGGGAACGACTGGGTGTGGCCTAGAACTTGGGGATCACATACTACCCTGGACACTACCCACCCACCCACAGTCACTCCCACACTCCTGCAGTTGTGGTTTCCCACGAAGTGTATGTGCTACTTTCCTAAGTATTTAAAGACACCTCTAACACTAAGGCTTAAAAGCAGCAACCCAGATTTTTCACTGCCACTTTAGGAGAGGGGACGTGAGGTTGTGAGGCCACTGGTGGGTCCAGGTGTGGTGGCTGCTGTCACCAGGCCCGCACACTGATCTTATTTATGGACGTAGTTTTGTATTTTACTCACCAAGACGTAGTAATGTCTGAAAAGCTTCAGCTTTGCTAGGTTAATGGCAGCTATAAAGAAGAGAATAAAAAGTGCATTAACTTTTTTTTCATCCAATCACCGACCACCTGTCCTGCCACCTACTCCCATTCATCCATATGGAGACAAAGTCTTACTATGTGGGCCAGGCTGCTAAGAGGCAAAAACCCCTCCTCAGCCCTAAGCAGTTTGAAGCGCTGTGCTTGAACTTCACGGGGTATACAGATACAGAAGGGACATGATTTTATATCATTTATATATTATTTATATCATTTATATCTATCTATCTATCTATCTATCTATCTATCTATCTATCTATCTATTTGATTTTAAGAATCATGTCCCTTCTGTACCTGTATGCCCTGTGGGTGCAGAGGTGACAATCACACATGTGTGTGCACACGGATAGAGATAGATAGAAAATGAGACAGACAGACAGAGAGAGAGAAGAAAAGGAACAAGTTGAGTACCTGGCCAGTAGCATGATGCCATCAATCTCTCAACTGTTTGGGGCAACACCTCACTTAGGAAACGGGCCACTCTAATCAGAAATGGATGCTATGGATGGGATTTCAGTAAAGACAAGGGTCAGGGCTAACATCTCCAGCCCTGCAGTGCAGCTGAGGGACAGCTGCCCCCTCCGCCAGAAGCAGCACCAGGGTGGCCCACAGACCCATCTGAGGGCCTCTCACAGGAGCAAATGCAATCAACTCTCAAGTGCACTCGGGAAACCTCACTTCCATTTCCCTTACAGGCTTCAGAGTTAAGTCCTTGGAAATCAGGCTCCTTGGCTAAGCTTTCCCTTCAAGAACGCTCAAGGTCAGCCACACCGGGACACCCAGCTTCCTGACACTGCCTATAGCTATGAAATATTGATGACCACAGAGAGTAGCCTGGCTCCCTCCCCGATTAGCAACCCTTTCATTCATCACAGCCTTCCTGCAGGAGACAAATTAATTTTGCTTAACAGCATTCAATTACTGATTCAGTTTAAGAATGGGACTGTGGGTGGCAGACATTCAAATTTCTTCTTTCCTTCCCCTCTGGCTCATGATGAGTGGGGGAACGAAGCTTAGGATGCTCACAGAGATTCCAGGAACCCTAAGTCATTAAGGGTGCTGCCAGGTCTTCTGAGAGGCAGCCTTTCCAGAGAGTTCCAAAGTCCAGAGACACACTGGCTTTTCATGTGTGCTTGTGTGTGTAGTCATGCATGTAGGAACAAGCACACACACCCAGGAAGCAAGGGAGGTGACAATTGGCATATCACCCAACACTCTCAACTCTGCATCTCCGAGAATCAAGGGTTTTTTAAAATAAGCTCTCTGGTTCTCACCCTTTGTTTGTCCAGTCAATACTAGTTGACCAAGTCCTGACTTGTACCAGGCACTGGGTACAAACAGTGCTCTGAGCAGTTGCCGCATCATCCCGGCTGTCGGGGACACCCAGAGGCTGGGAGGGGTGTCATTGAGGACAGATGCTAAATTTGAGACACACGAGGTGAATCAGACTATCCTAGAGCTTCCACCATATTCTGCGGCAGAGTCAGCCAAAGCTTGAGGGCATTACACCTTGTCACCCAGGGCAACCACTAATTTTCTCTGTTCCTAAATGGCCATAAAGTGTTTAGTGCTCTCAAGTTCTCTTCCCAACTCTGCAGGCTGAAGGAGTCCTGAAGATGGAAGCTTTGCACCCGGAGAAGTGACTGCCTGGCAGGGGTGTCCTGCTCTCCTTCTCAGAGTCCCGGGTGCTGGGAAAGGGATAAGCTGACGAAGGATGGGGCCAGGCAGTGGAGGATGAGGCAGGGTTTTCCAGGGGAGTCAGGCAGGCAGGGAAGGAACCAATGAGCCCTATTGTGGAACAGTCTCATGGACAGGCAAGAGAGGGACTCAGCATGCTAGACCTTGGGGAGGCTGGCAACAGGGCTCGACAGAGAGTAAAGTAAAGATACAAGACCGTAAACTTGTCATTACTGGTTCTGAGGACCCCCGGGAGTTTTAACAGAGAAAGTAAGAGCCTAGCTGAGTGAATGCCCCTGGAGATGTACAGTGACTGGATGTGGTCAAGACAGCAAGCAGCAGGGTCAGCCAGACACTGTGGCAGAGACTAGGAAGGAGTCCCACGGGGAACTATGAAGGACACGGGGCAGGAGGGGGTGTGAGGAAGGAGAGTTAGAGCAGAGTGACACGCTGGCACCCCATCACATGCCGTGATGCCACACCTCCAGGCTACAGACACTCTCTGAAGGGAGGTAGGCTACAAACAACGCTCTAATTGAGCTTGTGTGCCTGGCGCCCTCACACCAGACAGTTCACTACAGAACACTGCCATGTTACCCAGCATCCCAGGGCTGACAAATTGGTCTTGGAAGAATGTGAAGAGCTCCAGGCCATTTCCCAAAGCAGTCACAACGACATCGTTGCTAACACCATGGCATTAGTTAGCACTGCTGCTGGCAGGGACCAGGCCCCTCAGGCCTCAACCCTGTTAGTCAGTTCTCTCTAGCCATCCCTGCAAGCGTGTATGTGGAGGTGAAACAGGACAGAAGAACACAAAACACACAGGCACAGTGGAGCTGTATGTCCAGGGTTCAAACCTCAATTCTTTTGCCAGTTCTACTCATGTGATACTAAGCAAGTCATCTACCCTCTGTCTGAACTTCAGTTTGTTCATCTGTTACGGCAGGAACAATAATATCTACCCATGGGGTCACTGGGGTAATCGGCAAGGTAATACAGGCACCAAACAGCTCAGTACCTGGATGTTGTTCCAAGTTTATCAGAATCCTGTCAGGATTACATAGGGCTAGCCTGCATCGAAGGTGGCCACAATGACTGGCAGAAACCCAGACTCTAGTATTACTGGAACAAAATGTGAACCTGGGACTGCTAGCATGCCCAGGCTCTCCTGGAAACAGTGCAACCTGCTATATGGAATTGATGAGTCAGGGCACAGGGCAGAGGACCAGCCGCAAGGTGAAACCTTCCAGCATCATGAGAAGAGCAGCCAGCAGCAGGTCACAACCTGGAATCCCAAGCCTCCCTTTCTTTTCTTCCAAAGATTTCCTGGGAGTTTAGGAGGCTGACAGCTTGCTGCTCCCTGGACCACAGGGAGCTGGGCTCTCATGGGAGTCATAGTTTGTGGAGACTTGGCTGGCTATTTCTGACTCTGCTACATTGGAGTAGCAAAATATGGTCAAAGAATGAGCAGGCCAGAGGGAGTCAGGAGCCCTCAGTTCCAGCCCCTACTCCATTGTAAGTACACATGCCTGCCCCTGACCTGTGCATCCTCCTCCTCATCTGGAGGGAAGCTTCTTTAAGGCAGAGGCTCCTCCCCAGGGAGCACCAAAGTGGCCAGAGCTTCATTAATTAAAGCATTTTGCTTGCTTGTTTTCAAGACAGGGTTTCTTGATGTAGCCCTGGCTGTCTGAGAACTTGGTCTGTAGAACTCAGAGATCACCTGCCTCTGCTAGGGTTAACGGCATGTGCTGCCATCACCATCACCTGGCATAAATTCAAGGATTCTTAGGGAATCTGGCCCAGGCCCAGCTGTGGAGGTTGGAGATCCTGCTGGGAAGGGAACAGGCAGCATGGCCACAGCTCCAGGGATCCTCGAGTTAGAGACCCCCCACCACCACACCAGACTCTTCTCCTCCTGCCCAGAGGAAATGGGCCACAAGTGGAGCCTGAAGCCTGGCTAAGGCATCATCCTGTCAATGCCCCCAGGTCAAGAGTTCACACACAGCTGCTACAGAAGGTTCCCTAGACTGCCACCTCCTCAAGCCAGGGTGACCAAAAAGACCAAAACGCAGGTGGCAGCTATTTGGGGAGGAGGAGCAAGAGCCATTTGTCTTCAGGATGCAGCACCGAGAGCTGCCGATGGTCTTGGAAACAGCCCCACACCATGTCACACAGGCAAGCCTAATTGCTCTCTGCTGGGGACTGGTCAGGAGGTTAAAGGGGGCCTGAATTTTGATTCCTAGAATCCACGAACTGAGATTAAAAACAAACTCAAGTGTGTCCCTTTGACTCCCCTCAATGGGAGCTCTATGACTTACACATGTTCTCCCACTCCCTTGCATATGTATGCATGCATGTGCACACATACAAATAATAGATAAGGTAAAACTAAGGGCCAGGAAGATGGCTCAGTAGATAAAGGTGACTGCTATATACCTGACAATCTGACCTCATCCCTGGGAGTCACACAGATTTAACAGAGTTGTCCTCTGACTTTCACAACTTCACCCTAGCACATATGTGTATGATATGTATGCACACATGCACGCACACACACACACACACAGAGACTAAGAGAAAAAATTCAAAAATAAATAAAATGAAGGACATGAAAGGAGGGAAATGTGCTGAGAAAGGGGTCCAGGAGGGAGGGTGACAGAAGAGACGGAGCAGATGTAAACAAAATATACTAGACATGGATGAAGTTGACAATAAATTCAAAACCATTTCTAAAAGGGAATCGGAAAGGGAGTTCTGCTGCTATAAGCAAGCATATGCTGCTCCTGCAGAGGACCCAAGTCTGGTTCCCAGCATCCATACAAGCTGGCTCCCAACCACCTGCAAATCCAGTTCTGGGGGATCTGATTCCATCTTCTAGACTCCTCAGGCTCTACACACATGTGCAGAACCAACCCCTGCCCTCCCAGACACACATGAATATACAGAATTAAAACTTTTTCAAATCTTAAAACTAAACCCCCAAGAAGGCCAGAGACTGCTCACACCTGCCCCAGCTGACTTCCTTTGAAACTACCCAGAAACAACGAGAACCACCGCGACTGTCACTGTCTGCTGAGGGTGCCCCCACTGTGCCATTTCTTCTGCTTCATCTCACAGGCTCCTTAGAGATGTGCCTGGTGAAGGCTAGACAGACTCAGCCTGTAAGTGGAGAAGTCAGGCCTCAAGCCCAAGGCCACCATCCTTAGCACCAAGTTCCCTCTGCCTACACTCCACTGACCACTGCCATCAGGATTCTTGCTGGTGACTGCCAGGGCCGTTCTCAGCAATGACTGATGACTTATAGGGCACGCAGAAGCAAAAGCCTAGGACAGCTTATGAATCTTTGTCTCAGTGTGAAGAAAGTCCCAGACTTAAGACATGGCTTCCTCACACTTCCCCGTTTCTCCCTGCTGTGCCATGGAGGCAATTCTTACTCAAACACAAAAGCTGAAGGAGTAGGTTTTGGCCAGCAGCATGAATCGCTCAGACTCACTCTGAGCCAAGGCCCCGTCCTCCATCTGCTTAAGCTGCAGCTCAAGCCGACTCTGCAGAGAGCAGAAGAGCTCTGTGCATGCTCACACGCTGGCCCCATGGCCTATGCACAGCCTTGCTATCACCATCACTGTCAGCAATGAGACAAGCCCCAAGCCCCAGAGATCTGGGACTACTCTGGCCTTAAAGTGTTAACGGGAGCCCTACAGCCTCCATGAGGAAATCCACTGACAAATATCGGACAATTTGGGGGAGCGAGCACAGGGAAAGGGGCTGTAACCACCAGTAAGGGCAATAAGATGTTGCTCAGAGACAGCCTCTGAGCTAAGTTACTCAGAGCACAGGACACTTTCCTCTTCAAGCCATCAGAGATGTGAAAAGTGATTAAAATCTATTCCTACATGCATTTCAAGCAACAGCCCAAAGATGTCAAAGGTGAGCTGACCCATTGGGGCTGTGCACCTGCGCCAGACCGTATCTTCAACAATAGAAATGCTAGTTGGACAGCTGGACAGGTGACTCAGGCCTAGAGGATAGCTCCAGTTTCTCAGGAGCTTCAAGAGAAAATCTCTAGTCTAGAAGTTTGGGATTAGCCCAGACATTAAAGTAAAAACCCAAATTCAAAGACCACAGGGCAGGGGAGTGCAATGTTCCTCTTTCCCTTGGCCTCCAGATCCCATCCATCATCAGTACTGCTCAAGGAGGGGTACAAAGGGCTGGTCCAGACTGGCTGGCTGTGCCTCCACCTCTCCAGCAGCACAGCATGCGGCTGCAGAGAACGAGCTCATCAGATGGACACAGGAGAGACAGCAGCCAAGCTTGAGCGCATGTCACCCTCAGCTCTCCACTGCAGTTACGACCAGCAGTGAGCCAGGATGAAGGTCACACCTCTGCCTGTTTGATAACACAGGCTCCCAGTGCAAGCAATGATCTCTGGGTAGAGTCTGACCTTCCTGGACTACTGCAGTAATCAGTCAGGAAGAACAAGCTGCAGTTCTGAGACATGCCAGCAGCTCGGGGCAGAAGAAGCAGGCCATGAGGGGGCAGCCAGCAAAAAGCGGGCACACTGAGCTCCTGATACTTAATGAAGTGGTGCGTCTGCCATCCGCTGCTTCTCAGTCTGTACTGGGAGAAGCCCCTGGGCTCTGGGTTGTGTGTTGCTTGACCTCAAGATGGCACTATTTATTAAGTAAGGGGTTAATTATTTCATAGTGTTGGAAGATACAAGTTGGTAACAATTTAGGAATTTTTAATGTGTCTGAGGGGAAAAAAACCAAGTTTTTGGTGGATAACATATTAAATAGCTTGTTTTAAACTGGCTTTATGAGACATTCTTTCTATTGCTCTCTCTGAGCTGTGCTTGAGATTTTTCTAGGATCCTGAACCCTCTGATAATGTGTAAACAACTGCCCCCACAGTATGCAGTCCCGCAGGAGCCCTGGAGGAGTCATCTGCAGACACCATGTGCACAACAGCTTGTGTGAGGGTCCTGAGAGCAAGACAGAACACTTTGAGGCTTTTATGGGCCCACTGTGGGCCACAAGAGAAACAGGCACCTTTCAGGTGTTCCTGGGACAGCTCCAGGAACGGGAGAACACGACTGCAGGCAGCGTCTACCAGGCTGCAGGAAGCAAGCACAACACCCTGGGAAGCAGCTCCAGACTGTTGGCCATGGTATTCTGATGTCCTTAGCCACACAGGGTCAAAAGGAAGGTGACAATGTTCTGTGATCAAATAAGGGAAATTATTTCTTGGCCTCTTCTGTTACAAAACCCTGTTCTAGAGCTAGAGAGATGGCTCAGTGGTTAAGAGCACTGACTGCTCTTCCAGAGGACCTGGGTTCAATTCCCAGCACCCAGATGGCAGCTCACACCTGTCTATAATTCCAGTTCCAGGGAATCTGACACCCTCACACCAATGCACATAAAATAAAGTTTTGTTTGTTTGTTTTTTTAAAAAACCCTGTTCTAGGTGACAGGGTCCAACAGCTTGGCCTCAGCAACAGTGCATGCAAAGGCACTGTAGGGCAGGGAAGCACATAGCTGCACCCAGCTCCACGGGTGTCCCCACAGCAGGCAGGGAGACTTGGAAGTATATCTGGGAGGGCCCCTCTTCTCTTGGCCTCTTCCCTGAGGGCTTCCAGCTCAAGGCTCTAGGTTTCCCCTGGCAACAGCCCTCACTTGCTGCCCACAGCATCGTGCATGGCATCATGCAAGTGAAACTGAGGCTGGACAAGCCTGTTGCAAAGAGACACTGAAGTGAAAGCGCTGGGGGAAATGTGCTTACGAACCACTAAAGCCAGCGCTCTGCTCCATGTTCAAAGGTGTCTGCTAAGGACAAGTACAGTCCCTCAAGAGACACTAACTAGATAACAAGAAGTACAGTCCCCCACAAGACACTAACTAGTTAAGGGGAAGTACACAGTCCCCCACAAGACACTAACTAGTTAAGGGGAAGTACACAGTCCCCCACAAGACACTAACTAGTTACGGGGAAGAACACAATCTCCCATGAGACTAACTAGTTACGGGGAAGTACACAGTCCCCACATGACAGGCGACAAAGGACATCAGAGCAGTCTAAGGCTTGACGAGCACAGTTCAGGCCACCAAGCTGGGATTCAGCAAAGTCTTAAAAGCAACCAACGTTTACGCTGAAATACAAGGCCAGGCCAGCAGTCAGTACCAGTGCATGCTATATGTGGTCTTAAACATGACATCTCTTAAATGTCTAAAGTAGCCGGGGGTGGCAAACTTTGTCTGTGCAGGGCAGGAGAGCAGATGTTCAGCTCCGTGGACCCTCAGATCCCTGTGACTACCCAGCTCTGCCACTGCAAACAGCCATGGCTACAGTCAAACACAATACTATTTATAAAAACATGCGGGTACAGCTGAGTTGTTACGGTTGTCTAGTTTGATCTTCAGCACCCATAAAAATGGGCGTGGTGGTACATGTCTGTAACCCCAGCACATGGGATGTGATAGAGGCACATGGATCATAACTAAAACACAGCATGATCCAGTGAAAACATGGGCAAATGACTTGAAATAACATTTTCCCAAAGAAGACACACTAATGGCCAATGAGCTCCCGAAGTCCGGATGGCATCACTAATCACCACCAAACGCAAAGGGAAAGCGCACTGAAGCAGCACATCACCCTCGCTACGAAGCTGTACAAAGCCTGCTCCATCACAGCGGGCAAGGCATGGTGGCAGTGTCACTGGTCACTGTGTCCGCAGTCAGGGCGCAGAGACAAAGGCTGGTTCAGCTTGTTTTCTCCTTCTTATGCAACCTGAAACCCCAGCACAGGGATGGTGGTCCCCACATTTAGAGTAGATCTTCCCACCTCAATATCCTAATCTAGATAACCCTCACAGGCATGCCCGAGATTTGTTTCCACGGTTAAACCACCATCTGTTGTGGCAAATAGACACCCGGAAGGAGAGTCTCAGTGAGTCTAGATCAGGTTGGCCCGTGGGAGACTGTCTTGACTGATAACTGATGTAGGAAGACCCTGTCCATTGTGGGAGGCACCACTCTCTATGCAGGAGGTACAGAACAGTGTAAGAGAGGAGAAAGGTAGCTAACAAGAAGCAAGTAGGCAAGGATCTATGTTGCTTCTCTCTGCTCTTTAGTGTGAATGTGCTGTTTCAAGTTCCTATCTTGACTTTCCCCAATAATGAACTGTAGCCTGGAACTGTAACTCTAAACTTCTTTTCTACCTTTCTAAAAGTTTCTTACCAGGGTAGGTTTTACAGTACCAGAAACGAAACTAGAACGGATGGCAACAGAACAATAAAAACAAAAATGGGCTATGGATGTACACCCCTGGGTGGGCAAGTGCTGAGCACTGAGAACCTCAGTTCAATCCCTGACATACATCAAAAAACCTAGAAAGTGCTGGTGATGATGTGGAAGAGTCAGAATCCAACATGGAATCTGGGCAAGAATGTATAATGGCGCAGATACGTTGGCAAACAGATACAGGAGTACCATGAGATTCAGTGTCACCTTTAAGCAGATACAAACAACACAGCAGACCTAAACAGGTATGTCTACACCCAAGTTCACCATAACTAAAAGGTGACAGCAACTCAAATGACCCTTGACACATGGATGGTGAATGAAAAAAGGTGCATACATATAATGCGATATTAGTCAGCACTAAAGAGCCAGGAAATTCAGGCCCAGGCTTTCGATGTGGACCAACTTTAGGAAACTGCTAAGCTGAACAAGCTAGACACAAAAAGGCAAACAGTGCAGATAACACTAACATGAGGTCCCAGAAAGGGTGACAGTGGAGGTGGAACCATGATTAAGGAGTGGGAGGGCACAGTTTCAGTTTGAGAAGTTAGAAAATCGGCGATGGACAGTGCTGACAGCTGCACAACCATGGGAACAGAAGAGCACAGAACTGGACACTCAGAAACAGTTCAAGTTTAACACTATATATACCTCACCAAGCAGCAACCGGGGGCTAGCACATCTCAAATAAATACAAGTGTCCCGGGAGTGAGGAACATTCAAAAGGCCCCGATTCTGCCTTCTGAAGTTTTGCCCCTGTCTGCCTGTGATGTCACCTACCAGGTGGAACCCAGTGTGACGTCATGGATCAGGTGGAGCACACTGTTTCAGTGAACAGCACTGCTCTCAAACACTGAAGCACTTCTAAATCAATCCCACACTGGCAGTGTTCCTTCTGCATACCCTGGTGGGCTTGAAGAACTAGGACTCTGGCTCACGTGACAGCCGTGAACTCTCCTGTGCTGTACTTTGTCCTAAAAAGCACAACTTGTATCCGGCAATAAACACTGCCAGCTGTTTCCTCTGTGACATGCTCACTTCACTCATTCCCGAGTGACACAGTGGCTTCTCACTCACTGCAGTACCGGTGTCCTCTCCATCCTTCCACACTGCATATAAAGACAGGCACTGGGCCTGAGACTTGATATAACTACTTGCTATATCATTACAGACATTCTGAAAGGACACAAACCTGGGTCACCCCACAAGTAGTGCCAGTAAAGAATTTGGTGGCTTGGTTGGAGAGATGACTCTGAGGTTAAGAGCACTCACTGCTCTTGAAGAGGACCTCAGTTTGATTCTCAGCATCCATGTGGCAGCTCACAGTCTATAGCTCCAGTTCCACAGAATCTATTACCCTTTTCTGGCTGTCAAGGGCACCAGGCAGTATATGGTACGTGCACACGTGCACACACACACACACAGGCAAGATACCCACGCACAGAAAATAAAATATTAAAAATAACTCGGTGAATGCTGTGATGTGGGGCTACTGCCCCATCTCGCATAGGCATCGCTGTTCAATCTGTTGGTGAGGAGCTCCATGTGATGGTTTGAGTAAGAATGGCTCCCATAGGCTCACATACATGTGGCCTTGCTGGTGGAAGTATGTAACTGGGATGAACTCTGAGATTTCAAAAGCCCGTGCCAGGTCCAGGCTCTCTCTTCCTTTGTCTGGATCAGGATGTCTCTCTCAGCTATTTCTCCAGCACGATGTTAACATGCCTGCCACCATGCCCCCTGCCATGCTGATAATGAACTGAACCTCTGAAACTGTGAGCAACCCCCAATGAAACGTTTTCCTTTGTTAGAGTTGATGTAGTCATGGTGTCTCTTCTCAGCACAGTGACTAAGACACTATAATGTCAGACTTGAAGCCAACGTGACCCAAAGACCCCCGAGAGTGCTGAAATGACGTCCTAGGCCAAGGTCCCTTTCTGAACATGGTGGCCACTCAGAACAAGGCCATGCCTCCACCAGCCTATAGTTCCACTCACACCCCATGTTTCTAAAGCACATGGAAAATGGAAGGTTCTTTGGAAAACTTCCCCTGCCTTTCCCTCAGAAAAAGAAAGTAAAAACTAGAGGTAGGGCCACCAATCAAGTTATGTAGTGTATTCACGAGTCAGTCCTGTCAGGTCACGTCAGAGAGAGCTGAGAGAGCAGGAACCTGGTTGCAGGTTCCAAGGCCAAGCGGTCAGCAGATCTTGGCAGAAGGCTGAGCATGGGCAACCACCGTGCCCCTCGAAGGCTACAGACTGCAATGACAGAAGACCCGAGAGAACCCCCAGTGTGTGGTGGAAAAGAAAAAGGCAGGGGCTCGGGCAGTTTCTCCTTAATGGTTTCCTTTGTTCTTCCTGAAGTTCAGCCAAAAGGAAACCAGAGACAAAGGGGTGCACACGAGCTCCACACACACTCCTCGGGAGTCATGCTGAGCAGCATTTTTGCTCACGTGGTCTGCACTACACCTAAACGTGCTGAAGTCACTGCTGAGGCCAGGTGACAGATCAATGGGTGACGAGATGAGGAGAGGCAGTGGGATGCCAGGCTTCGTCTGGCCTCACGTCTCCAGATCCTAGAGCAGACCTTCCCACAGAGGGTGACCAAAGGTCTGGAAGAACCATTGCCCACCCCTTAGTCAGGGCCATATGGTGGTGACACTGACCCTGACCTGCTGGCAGAGTGCTGGTCCCATGCTTCTCTGTGGGGGGCTTCCACTGGGGAACATGGCTTGCTGGACTATGGAAGTTACTTTTCAAAGAACAGAGTGAAATACACACTTGTGGATCAGCTCAAAACCATCCTACAGAGATGACATCTTCATTTTGCCTCTCACCCTTCTGTACATACACTTCCTCATGGGAAGAAGCCAGGCTGTTTTCATAAATGTAGAAGTCTCATACCACCACCTAGTGGAAGATAAAGGAATGACCTCCACGTGCCCTTGGTTTAGATTAACAATTGTTAACTGTTAGTCCTGACCCCTTCTCAGGAGATGCCTAAAACTATCTGCATATCAGATAGTTATAATTCATAACAGTAATAAAACCACAGTTATAAAGTAATAGTGAAAATAATTTATGGTTGGGGTCACCACAACATAAGGAACTGTATTAAGGGGTTCCAGCATTAGGAAGATTGAGAACCACCAGTCTAGACAGAAAATAACTTCTCCGTAGAGTCTCTTCATTGCAGAACCTGCTGTGCCATAGGCCAAGCCCTTTCTCGTCATCCTCAGCTAGGGTCAGTGTGGGCGAATCATCACAGACTAATCTCCAGTCACTCAGGGCCTTAAGACAAGATGGAGGACCAAGTGGGGAAGGCAGAGGCTAGAAGAAGCAGCGGAAGGAAGACAGCGATCTTAATTTAGAAGCACCAAACCATGCAAGGAAGAAAGTTATGAGACCGGATAACCAGTCCTACCCAGTGAGACCTGTCTCAAAAACAAACAAGCAAAAACAGAAAAGAAAGACAAAGGGCTGGAGTGATGGTGTGGCAGTTATGAGCACTGGCTGCTCTTCCCAGGTTCAATTCCCAGCACCCACATGGCAGCTCACAACCATCTGTAACTCATTCATATGGTATATGGCCTATTTGCAGGCAGAACAACACACATAAAGTAAATTTTAAAAACAAACTGTCCCATCTGGATACACTGAGGAACGTCCCTATGCATTAAGTTATAAAAGCAGTAAGTCACCTTTTAATATAACATACACAAAACAACAAAACAACAGGCTCAGAACATCCCTAGCAGCCAGGCAGGCTTTCCCCAAAGGCAGGGGCTTCCTCAGAACCCCACATCTACCTTGTTCATTCCCTCTGCAGGAGGCAGGAGGGCTTTGCCCGGGTCTGGATGTCACTGTTTGCATGCTGTGCAAACTGCCTGTACTACAGCTGCAGCTGAGGGCATGGGGGAGAGGGGCAAATGTCAAAGGCTTCGGAAGGAAAGAGGAGAAAGCACATGACAGAGAGGTTGTACTTCAGCATTAGAGAGATCAAAGCTGGCGCTGGGCACCAGCAGAGGCCACTGGGTACTGACTAGGCTCCGACCAGGGCAGTCTCAGATACAGGCTGCCCAGAGCTTCAGGAGCCTGGACAACTGTGTGGACTATTCTGGGATCAAGCTGAACAGAACATAAATAACCCAGGGAGCACACGCAGGTCTTGAAGTGAAGTGAAACCTCAAAGTCAGGAGTCATGCAATTCAACAAACACTAGGACATGGCAGGGGAGGGAGTGCAGCTCAGTGGCAAAGTCCATGTCTTGCTTCAATCTCAACACCAAAACCAGAAAATGGGGTGGAGAGATGGTTCAGCAGTTAGGAGCACCAGCTGTTCTTCCAAAGGTAACTCCAGTTTCAGGGGACCTGACTCCCTCACACAGACATACACGCAGGCCAAACCCCAATGTACATAAAAAGATAACTAAATCTTTTAAAACAAACACAAAAACAACCCCAAAGTGAAATAACTTGACATAAATTATCAAGTCTATGGAATTATTTGCAGCTAGTATATTATTTTCCACATATTCTAAAATGAACCCATATTCTTCTAACAAAAACAAAACAAAACAAAGGCTCAGAAAACTCCGGAATGCAGTCGGCTAAGCAATTTCATGTGTTCCAGGAGCACTGTTCTTCCACCAGGTGGGCCAGTCCACAAACTGGTGCAGACCAGAAACACACCGGTCACTCCCCAAAACACAGAGGGAAGTGGTGGGACACCAGGCAATGCTGAAGTCAAACAAACATGGGCACACAGTGTGCTGCAGTAACCAGAAGCATGCTGAACACTGTCATCTCTACCAGTGGGACACAGCTCTTTGACCCTTCCCAGACCCCAATATATTTCACCAAGACAAGATTTTCTACTGGATTTAGTTTAGAAAAGTGAAGATCTCGGGCCTATTCCCTATGCTAGGATGCCTCACCAGCCTTGATGCAGAGGGGAGGGGCTTGGTTCTGCCTCAACCTGATGTGCCAGGTTTAGGTGACTCCCATGGGAGGCCTTAGCCTTTCTGAGGAGTGGATGCAAGGTGTTGGGGGGAGTGGGAGGAGGGGAGGGAGGAACTATGGTTCATATGTAAAATGAATAAGAAATGTAAAATAAGAACCAAAAAAACCCCAAAATTTTAAATAATTTTTAAAAATGTAAATATCAATCAATCAATAAATAAATAAATAAAATGTAAATATCACAATCACAATGGACAGTAGGACACAGGGCTACTTCCCCAGGCCTCAACTGTCTCTGTCACCCAGCACCTGCTTCCCCACCACACCATCCCTGCTGCCCCTACAGAGTGAGTCCCCAATCCCTGCCTGTCCTGTGCCCCAGTTCTCAGCGGGACAAATGCCAGTGCAGTGGGAGGGATACAAGGGAGCATAAGGGAACTTGCCTTTTCCATCTGTGGCTGAGGCTTCTTGTAAATGTCTGATTGACCTAAAAATAACCATGTGGAGAGCAGAGGTTAGTAGAGGAGCCTGCATTCTCTTCTATTTCTGGCTCTAGTAGCTTGGGACCTGAACCCCCACTGTAAACCAAAAGGGTCAGACCAGATGACTGGACAGCATCCTCCTAACACAAGAGGTCTCTCTCTGCCAGACACATTTGGCCATTTATGGTACTCAAGCTGAGATGAGCTGCCCTCTGCTGGCAGAATCCGGGTCAGCAGGAGGGGCAGTGGAAACACCCATCATAAACCTTGGCTCTATTCCCCCAGCCACCCTGTCCCTAGAAGACAGTGATCATTATTGAGCAGCCCTGTCAGGGTGTAATGACCCAAGAGAAAGTCGTTGCTGATTCCTAAATTGAGGTCTAGCAGCTGTGCAGGTCTAGGGCTTCATGTAAACTCACTGCACTTGGTAAGATTTACAGCTCTGGAAAAGGCTGGCTCTGGCAGCGCTGCAATGATAAATGATCACCATCATTATGCTCCAGGAAGGGGACATTAACGTTATTAAAGATGCCACAAAGCCAGGCTCTGTGGTGCATGCCTGCTATCCCAGCACTCAGGAGGACACTCAGGCCAGACAGAGCTACACGGTGAATCCCCACTCAAAGAACAAGACAAACTAAGAAAGACTTGGAGCTGCAGGCACAGCTCACAGCCACAGGGGAAAGCCTGCATTGAGCAGACAGACAAGGAAGGACAATGGAGGCAGGTGAGGGATCTGCAGGTGGGGCTCCTGGTCTTATGTTGACCCTGTTATCTACAGATAAATCACACCTAAAAACCTCAGCAAGGTACTGCCCCCAAACTTCATGAGAAAGTGAACACACGAATGCTATCAGCATGAAGGTGGTTTATGTTGCTGTTGAACAAAGGCTGGCTGAATCAAATGCTACATAAATTTAATAGTGCTATTTATTTGTAGTTAAATCTTGATGTGTATGTGTATGCACACCCCCATGTGGAGGTCAGAGAACAACTTGCTGGTATTGGTCATTAGGTTTGGCAGCTACTGAATCATCTCACGGGCCCACTGATGCTGTCTCTTCTGTGTTTGTTAACATCTCATCTCTTGCATCAATTTTTAGGATGTGCATAAGGAATATTGCCATTGGGTACCTTCTCAGTGCATGATCAAGTGACAAGAAATGACCACTGGTGGCTTGATGGATCTATACTTGCAGTGGTTTGAATGAGAATGCTCTCCCTACCTCATTCCCCAAAGACACATACACTTGAATACTTGGGCCCCAGTTGGTGGAAGTGTTTGGGAAGGATTAGAAGGTGTGGTCTTGTTGGAGGGGGTGTCACAAAAGGTAGGATTTTGAGGTTGAGTTAGTGCTTTCTGCTTTCTACTTACAGATCAAGATGTGAGGTCTCAGCTACTACTCCCATGTCATGCCAGCCTGCCTGCTGCCATGCTCCCTGCGATGATGGTCATGGACTCTTAACCATCTGAAGTCATAAGCCCAAAATAAACTCTTTCTTCTATAAGTTGCCTTGGTCACCGTATCTTATCCAAGGCAACAGAAAAGCAACTAAGACAATGCTCATCTGGGACCCTTGTACTTTAGTGTTCCAACAATGACAGACGCTAGGAATAGGACCTAGCTTCTGCTTCTCAGCAAGGTCTTTACTACCTGAGAACAGCACTAACCATCCTGATGGTAACAGGGCAGGATGGTAGGGCAGCTGAGGAGACTGCATGGTAGTGGTCTCATCCCCATTTCTTTTTTTCTGAGACAGGATCTCATGTAGCCCAGGCTGGCCTCAAACTTGTTATGTAGCAGAGGATGATCTAGAACTTAGGATCCTTCTGCCTCTACTTCCTCCATGCCAAGATTACAGATGCACCACACTGCCACGTTATATGGTATTGGGGAAGGAACCCATGGCTTCAAGCATGCTAGGCAAGAACTCCGCCACCAAGGCCACATCCCAGCCCTCCTAGTTCTCTATACCAGCAGCGCTATTCATATAGAACAGGAATACTTGTGTTATACAAAAACTAGGGGAGGGTGACTCTAACTAGAACCAGGCTCTCAGTAATTATAGTAGCGGGACCCGACAACCTTAGGATTCTGGAAAGCACTGACTTACAGCAGTGGATGCTGCCAAAGAACCTCACGCCCTCAACACTAACAGAGCATGGATTGCGCTGTAGAAGCTGTGAGCCAGACACTAAGGATGAGCAGGGAGCTGTGTTGGCATCAGCCTGCTCTGTCCACCTGACTGCACTAACATAGCAACCTGCACCTCTCTCCCAGGATTCACGAAGACTGTCCTCCTCACAGGGCACAGCAATGACACCTCTTTTCACACAACTGAAGCACGAGCCGGAAGCCTGCCATTTCTGGGTCAGAGACGTCACTCTCCAGAGCCCTAACACCTGGGTGGCCTGAGAACAAGCACTAGTTTTATGTCAGAGTATATTCTCATCTTCCATCTAAACTGGCAAGAAGAAGGATTCTCCTACTCAGCCCTTACCAAATTCTGGCGGACATATTACATTTCCACTAAGCTTTCCCTTCTAGAACCTCTTGACTGGGTTAGAGCTGGGCCTTGTGGCCTATGGGCCAGACCAGCTCTATTGAAGTCCCCTGGTGACTCTCAGTAGCTAAGGCCTAGGGTACTGGAAGTCCCAGAATCCCAACCCTAGCTGTTATTTGGGGCAGCCTGGGGTCCACAGTGTTGTCTTTTCAGACACCCATGTGAGTCTGGCCGTGCGTGTGCTGCCTTTCTACGTCACTTACCACACCACTGGGAAGAGGATGGCCCCGCAGCACAGCAAGTCAACCAGGAACAGAGAGTCCTTCCACAAGCCATACTCCGTCGTGCCTTCCTCGGTAGACTCTATGATGATGTAGGCCACATTTGCCAGCACCTACAACAGGAGACGCCAAGGCATAAGTGGCTATGACAATGGCCCAAAGCGGGAAGCCCCTGTGGCTGCAGTGCTACTGTCACCCATAAGCCCGAGAACCCTGACTCTCAGCTCGCCAACCCCTGAACCTATCAGGTCTGTGACGGGTTCTAACCGCTGCTTGACCTCCAAAGTGGGTACAGCTTCCTCCTGGTCCTCTGCTGGGCTACAGAAACCTGAGCCTTCTCATATGATAGTTTGACTCCCTTACACTGCCATGGTGAAGAAATTATGTTAAGAGAGACACCCCAGGAACCTCAGCCGTTTCTCCTCTGTCCCATCAGGTCTTCCCAGTCCAGGATACAGACTCAGTGAAGACTACAATATCTCAAACCCCAGCCACCGACAGACTGCAACTAGGCCCCAGGTCAAGCCTACCAATAAAGATATCCCCCAAATCCCTGGCCCCCAGAAATGGAGATTTACTACTTGGTGTTGCTTCAAATCATTAAGTCTAGGGTGGTATATAGCAATGGGTAATGGGAACACTTTGCTTTGGCACTCAAAGCCTCAGGCAGTCCCAAAAGCTACTGGGCAGGTAGCACTTCACATCCCACATAGCCAGGATCCCAACACTCCTCAGACCCAGCTCTTCCTGAGATTTCTTGGTCCTCAGGAACAACAACTCTAAGTGGCTGATACAGAGAAGAGAGGTTGGAGCGGCAGGAAGTGTGGATATGAGACTGCTCCACTCCTCACACGGGCTAGCCAGTCAGGCCCTACACACATAGCCCTTCCTGAGGCTCATCTGCCTCGTGTCTTGCTTCTATTTCCACAATCGAGGCTTTGCCTTGTGATTTTAGCCCCACCCTTGGGCTCTCAGCAACAACGAAGAGTTTTCAGCTGGCTTAATTAAGATGCCACTGTGCATCAGGGAAGTTTCTGATTTGTGATACTTCCTCCAGAGAACCCACGAGCTGTGATGAAGAGATAATGAGGCAGGTTGAGGCTGGAGAGAGCACAGCAGCTAAGATACTTGCCAAGCAATCGTGAGGATCAGAGGTTGGATCCCAGCACTCATTTAACAAGCCAGGGGTCCTGAACACAATGTAACCCCAGCTTAGAGTGGGATGGAGACAGGATGATTGTTGGGCTTGCTGGTTTCTAGCCTAGTCTATAAACGGAACCCAGTTCACCCACACACTGCATGAAAGGCTGCTCCCAGAGGCAGTGCTGAGCCATGCCCCACAATCCTCTTCAACACCACTTTACTCACTCCTGCTGCAGGTAAGGGTTAGGGCGGGGCTCAGCAGTGTTTGCCTTGCCTGTCCAAGTTCCTGGGTTGCATGCCACATACCACAAGAAAAAACAAAGGAAAAAGCAAAGAAACTCTCTGGTATTCCTCATCGCAAAAGGAAGCTGCTTAGACCTTGGTCAGAACCTTCCCAGACCAGTCCCATTGTCTAAACACTAACTTCCTTATCTTTGGTTTCAAACATCCTTATTTCCTTGGGGTGATATTCAACATGGCCTTGCATGTTCACCTTTTAAGAGTCAGCAGAACAGAGGGTTCTTCATCATACCCAGCTCAAGTAGGGGGAGGAGTCAACGGACAAAACAGCCTGAATCTGCCAGAGGAGCATGAACAGCCCAGAGTGCAAGGAGAACTCAGGCTCTGCCATGACATGTAGGCCCATATTTCTACATGGTGTGACAGCCAAGTTTTTGGGCCACGGTTGGTATCCGAAGCAGTCACGTCCCCTTCCAGACAGGCTGTCAAAGCTCAGGATAAGCTGCTCCTTTGATTTGTAATTATGTAGATGCCTAAAAAGAGGTGTCAATTTCAAGCTAGTGACAGTGCTACAATGTGACTGTAGTCCTGCTACCCCAAAAACAAAATGTTAATAAACTTCCGCCTCAGTCTACCTTGGGGGATAAAAGGTGTTCGGATAATAAACACAGGTGATCTTCAGGATTTGAATGAACCCTGAGACTCCCTTCCAATATTGCTGTGTGAACTGTGTCTCAATTATTCCTGTGCCTCCATGTTGGTCCAGAGAGAGAAAAATAGTTTATGTTGGGGTATCGGACCCCAACAATGACACACCCACCAAACCATGGCAGGGCACGGAAACCCATCTGCCTGGAGCTGGCCCTGGTGGTCTGGTTCCTCTGACAGCAGTGTCTGTCACAGGTATCTGTGACCACTACTTTGTCTGTCACATTCCTTTTCTTAAACAACCAATCAAGCTCCATTTCCATTACAAGACCCTTCTAGATCATTCTGAATGATAACTTTCTCCCTGAAAACCTACAACTGGTTTAAGCCACAGGTCTGGGGCTAACCCACGCTTCTCCCTGCTTGCTGAATGCTACCAAGCAGCCAATCAACCCCCAGAGATGACCCGCACCAGGAAATTTCCCTCTTCCTTTCCTCTTCTGTCAATCACACCTATGCTATGATCTTAAACAGGAGGATCTGACCTCACCAAAGGCATGGCTGTGACCAGGCTGGGAAAAGGTAGCTGGCCATGTTGCCCTCAGTTCCAGTCTCTGCTTCCTTGCATGAACTGTTGGTGTAAGGCAAACCACAGGTCCTCCAAACACAGGGTGAGTTAAAAAATGTCAGCCCTATGTGGTTGACCACCATGCAGGGTATGTCCACCCTGCAGGAAAACTCTCTGAAGCTACTCAGTTCTGCAACACTGGAGGGCACCTGAGTCCACTCAGGAAGAGAACCCTTCTGCTAGAGGCAGCAGAAGCAGAAGGCATGAGAGCATTTGTTCCTCACTTCACCACAATCAAGGATGTTCTCTGTCTGAAGACGAGTAGCCACCAGGACTTCCAGCACACACCTGATGCCTAGGTCTGTCAGTCAGAAAGGGAGCCCCTATCTGCAGTCTGCAATGGTAGAAGCTCAGGACTCCAAGCAAGTTGACTCCCTACAGACAGGTCTAGAGCTGAATCCTGCCCAAAGCCAGGGAGGACTGACAGTCAGCCACAGTTCTAGTACCTGCAGCGGGATGACGATCATGAAGATCTTCTTGTCTTTATCAGACAAGATGTGCTTGATGAAGGCCCAGCCAGTGCCGATGAGAGCGATGGTGATGAACAGCAGCGCCCCCTTCAGACTGGAAGACAGAACATTTCACAGATACCAACAGGCCCCACAGACTCCAGTCCTGTAGGTCACCCTGTTTGACCCACCCTGTTGATGGGTTCCACACACCCCCAATCTCTTCTTTTCTTTAAGATTTATTTGTTACATATATGAGTGCTCTGTCTGTCTGTATGTATGCATGCCTGTAGTTCAGAAGAGGGCATCGGATTCCATTACAGATGGTTGTGAGCCAGCATGTGGTTGCTGGGAATTGAACTCAGGACCTCTGGAAGAGCAGCCAGTGTTCTGAACCACCGAGCCATCTCTCTAGCCACCGAATTTCTTTTTATTTATTTATTATTTTTTTTGAGACAAGATCTTACATAATCAAAGCTAGCTCAAATTTTAACTCAAAATGCAGTCAAAAATGATCTTGAACAAGTCCTGTCTCCACCTTCTGAGTCTAGGGTCATGGGTGTGCACCACTATGCCTGATTTCTACAGTACTGGGGATGGAGCAGAGGGAGTCATTCATGCCTGCCAAGCACTCTACCAACGGAGCCACATTCCCAGTTCTCGCCCATAAAGATTTTTGGAAGCCCTTTCGTGGTGCACACACTAGCGTCACTGTCTTGTGGGCCTGCATACTTACAGATGAGTTATGTAGTACACAACAGCCCAGCCTTCAATCGGGAAGCCCTGCGAGGAGATGTAGTGGTAGTCGATCTGAAATCAAACAGCTGTGTTTCAGAAAGGCTGTGCCATGAATCAATACATGTTTCTAGGAGACCTTGGGATGGGGACTGGGTTGTGCCCGCCCACCCCACTGTCTAATACCTCCACTGTCAAGTCACCAACAAGTACACCAGTATGCTAACATACTTAACTGAGAAAAGTTGACAGAGGCTTAAAAGACCCTAACACTCAGCCCAGGTCACTCTCTCAATTTACATTGGCAAATGCTCTCACTCCCCAGTCAAGCATGCTGTCTCGAAGTCCTACTGCTTACAGTTACAGGTCAGTAACAAGACCTGTGTACACAGACCTGACTTCACTTGGGACTGCCAAGCATTGTAACTTAAGGGGAAGACTGGCAGGACTGGGAAAGCTGGCCATGGCAGACAGCCCTCATTTTCTAAATGGTATCTAGATTTTAAAGTGGCTTAGGGCCCTCCCAAGAATCTGTTAACTTATATCCAAACGGGTAATTATCTAAGTAACTGTCATGTCCTGTTGTTTTTACTGGGTGCATTTTTGCTTTCTTCTGTGACTCCATTTTCAAGTGTAGCAGGAGAACCAACCACATGCATTTTATACACACCTTGCGGACCCAAAATTAGGGAAGCAGTGATCTTGGCTCCACAGGCAAGCTCATTTTGATGTGCACCAGTTCTCAGTACTCAAAGCTCAGTTCTTGGACTCCTGATCATTGTAAGTTTTATTTTTTTTCCTCCAGAAAGTTTACTAATACTGAACTTCACTGGCAGGAATACAAGGATGCTGAGTAAAGTGAGGGGAGCCCAGCAACGGCCCAGCAGAGAGCACACGCGTCTCCAGATGACAGGAACATGGGGGATGTGTGTTTGATGTGCACAGAGACCTACATTTGTAATCTCAGCACTCGGGAGGTCAAGCCAGGAGGATCACGAGTTCAAGGCCAGCCTGGACTACAGAGTGAGAGGGTCTCAAAAACAATAAGAACAAAAGTCAGTGTTCTGGAGAGACTGTAGCCCCTAAGTAGGTCAGGAGGTTGAGTTCACTGGCCCCACAGTTCTCTGCAGAAGGGACTCTATGAGAAACACATTCTTTCCCTTCGTCTCCCACATTTCCTCTGCCTTCTAACTTATTTTCCCAATCAGGTATGCTCATCCTTCACTTCATAAATGACCCCAAAGGCTAATACGTACTGCATGGAACACCAAAGAAAGAGACTTGGTGAAAGGAAGGGCCGCCATCAACCAGTGAATTTTAAACACATCATTCCTATAAAAAGAGAGAAAAAAAGAATTAGAAAACTCCACTTCTCGAATGGAACTCACTATGTAGACCAGGCTGTCCTAGAACTCACAGAGATCTGCCTCCCTCTACCTCCGGAGTGCTGGGAATAAAGGTGTGTGCCACCATGCCCAGCTTCATCAGATACATTTCTAAGCAAGCAGCAAGTACAACCTGAGCAAACCGCAAACAAAAAGCTACTTTGTTTCTTTCTACAATGTAGCTTTTGCCAGTAGGAATGGCCTCAGACCAGTCTGTGGTGGTTTAAATGAGAAGGGTTCCTATAGGTTCATAAAGCTGAATGTTTGGTCCCTCGTTGGTAAACTGGGAAGGATGAGTGTGTGTGGCCTAGTTGGTGGATGTGAGTTCTCTGTTGCTGCTCTGGTACCATGCCTGCTGCTGCCATGCTCTCCACCATGACGGGCATGGACTCATCCTCAGAAACTGCAACCCTCAAGTAAACTCTCCCTTCTGTACGTTGCCTTGGTCATGGTGTCTTATCACAACATTTTCAACACAGTCTAATGCAGTTAACTGGGAGCTACACACTACAGACAAGCAGGATGGCTGCTGAGGCAGGCTAGGATAGGCATCTAACACAGTCCACCAGCTTTCTCCCTGGAAACCACACTGAGTCAGTCACACAGGAATAAGCAGGGCAGTCCCAGAGACAATGTGAAATCCCAAGGAAGACAAAAAATGAGATCTAACTGCAAATGTCTGGGCCCAACACAGAAGGCCTGGGAGGTGGTCATGGTAACAGGTGAGGAGAAACTGCCATCATCATGCCCTTCTTTCCCACTTACCAGCCCAGTGGATAAAGTCCCTACCCTCATCTCCCCTCACAGGCTCCAGGTCACCCTTGGGCTCTGGGCATTAGACTCTTCTTCCTGTGTCTACCCCCACCCCTGCAGGTAGGAACTCCCGGCTGTTTTAGAGAAAAATAAAACTCTCAAAGTATATAAAACCTTGAATAAGAGCCAAGGCCATGTGTACACTCTCACACATCAAGAAATTGGCAACACCACACTGGTGAATAAGTGCATGGAATAGGAACAGTATAGGTGGCATGGTTTGCCACCATGAGGGGGTAAACCAATGTAGCAGACAAGAGAGTGCACAAGGAAGATCCACACATGCATAGAAGCTTGATGGAAGAGAAAGTGAGACCAACTTGATGGGAAAGGAAGACTGTTATGTGATTGTGGTGGCAGAAAATCACCTGGTACTACACGCAAAAGAAAGTAAAGCTGGATTCACTGCCCACTTATCCAATGGGATTCTAGAATAGCTCAGCCCTGAACGAAACACACCTTGTGACCTGGAGTAACAAAGGGCCCCTTAGATCCAAGAAGCACTACTGTAAAGACAAAATTAGACAGTGGGGCTCCATCACAGTCAAAACCTTCATTCAACAACACACACTGCTGACAGGCCGAGTGACCAGAATGACCAGAGACAAAACCCGCATGTGGAGCCAGGAAGGGGTTGGTCTAGAACACATAAGAGTTTTGTTCATGCAAAGCAGCTAGACAATAAGAAAATCCAACAGGAAAATATGCAAACAACATAGGCCTGCAATGATAGTCCCTAGCAAGAACATTCAGAGACACGGGAAGTAAGGCCCAGCAGTTACACACACCAGACTGGCACATATCAAGAGGTCAGCTGTGGTAAAAGGATGCTGACAGGGCTCAGGCTCCCCTGGCAAAAGTGGAAAATGGTGCAGCCACATGGTGGGCAATCCAACAACAATGCAACTCAGCCAGAGCAGGCCACAACCCTGTGGGTCTCCACTTGGGACTGTTCCTCAGAGGACAAGTCCCAAGGAGATCTCAAGGTTATGTCAGCACTGGGCTAGCAGGGACCGCAGTAGCCTGGCTATGGCCCTGTCTCTAAGGACTGCAGTACATGACAAAGCAGCCCATGAGACTCTGGATACAGACACAGCAGTACAGCTCATGGAAAAGGTGACACCGAATTTACGCAGCTGCCTCTGCAGACAACACTTTCGGTACATTTAACACAGAAGAAGAAAAAAAAAAAAACCAGACATTCCTTACAAATGTCCCAAAGTGTATTGTCAGCATATTGGGGTTACTTTCTTTCTTTTTTGGGGGGGGGTTACTTTCCATGGTTGGGGAAAAGTGGGTGAGGGACAGGAAGTAAGGGGGACGGTTACTTGGGAGAGGAGCATGCACAGAGCAATGATGAGACCACACCACACCATAAGCTGACGCACACTGGGCTTCTGGGCTTATTTCCTGGGTACTTTCCTGTTCTAGAGACTATTTACTTGAAAGTCAAAAAGGAAGTCAAGGCCAGAGCAGCCTGTCACTACTGAATGGCAGTGGGCTTTAGCGAGAATGCAATACTGCCCACTGTGAAAGGCCACTCTCACATCCTGTTAATGAAAGGCTCTGAAACCATGGCAACCTGGGCCTGCCGCTGACTCGGCCCTGATGACCTTCATCTCTGAAATGGCACAGCTCTACCTCAACAAGCCTAGGACAGCCGCCAACCTCTAAGCATGGAAAATCATCAGTTGCCTGCCTCTGCCAGCCCTCGCTCACACTTGGGTGCACGGCATAGTAAGCCTGAAAGGAGAGGCGGGCACCAGCAGGCAGCCCTGGCCTCCAGCCCCAGTGCGGTCAGGCTGTCTCTCACTTCTACTCTCTGGGCCTCAGTATACTTATGTGACAAAGATGTCTCATTCTTTCCAGCTCTATGAAGGTAACAAGTGTCTGTCCTAAAACTCCTGGCAGCCTTGGGGGTCACATGACTAAGTGAAACACAAACTTCCAACCTACGGACATCCACAGGCTATGACTATAGTTTAAATTGCATCTTTTTGGTGTGTACATATTCACACAAAGTTAAAAGTGTAACTGGCAAAAAAAATAGGTCAGCCCCACTTAACCACAGATTTAAAACCATAATCACTATTTTATCCAAGTGAGCCAAGACAATGACATTGCCGCTGCTAAACAAAGGAAAACGAAACACAAGGAAACACAGGCAAGTAAGGGGGTCTAAAAGTACCTCATTTGCACAGCATCCTGATGGGACAAAGACACAGAGCAGAGCTAAGGACATAAGAGGACCCGCAGAAAGAAGGGCAATCATTACTGCCCCAGTTTTGTAGATAAAGGAAGAGACACAGTGAAGAGAGGCGGACAGGAAGCCACAAGCCAAGCGTGTGCTGGGGGAGAGCCTCAGTGCACACGTATAGGTCAGAGGACAACTTGCAGGCGTCAGTTTTCTTTTTCTACCACATAGAACCAGGGGATTAGACTCAAGTCATCATTAGGCTAGGCAGCAAGTGCTTTTACCCATCTAAGTCATCTTGCCAACATGAAAGGTCCTTTTAGAAGGGTCCACATCCAAGACTCTGAGTGCCTGTTAAAAGGTACTCAAGACACCAGAGGTTTCAGCTTCCACCCCAGTGCTCCAGGAAGGGTGTCTGGGGCACCTAGTTATCCTGTGAGTTTTGGGTAACACAGTGTATCAGACTCACACATTAAGTCTAAGGCCTTTTAATGCTTCACACTGTTTTGTTCTAAGATTTCTGGGCAGGGAGACATAGAATCCATACCTACGTAGTCACTCCCCTCAACAACAGAGAAAGAAAGTCAGAGCCTCAGGGTTTTAGGACTAGGGTTCTGGTGAAAGATAGATAGACTCTCAAGGGTTTTTTCCAGGGTTCAAGCTCCCGGCAGACACCAGGAAGTCCAGGGAGGCTCTGGGCTGAAGCCTGCAGAGCCGGAGGCTTTATGCTGCCACTTGGGCGGTGGCATCCTCACTCACTCCTCTCAAGACAGATGGCCCGGAAAGACACGACCCAACATACTCCCTGTGAAGCTCCCTGTCTCTGCTAGGCAACACTCTGCCAGTGCATCGTGTTTGCTCGTGTGTTTACACTAACATTTGGATCTGCTTTCTAAACAAAAGACTAAGAGTCAGTCAACAGCGCCCTAGGCAGCGCCTCTCACTAGCCTCTAGGTCTCGGGGAGGACACTCTGGAAGTTGGCAGGGCTGTTTAGTGCCATCTCCCCAGGGGCAGAATCCAGCAGCCTGAAACACAGAGCTCTCCACACACTCAGAGCACTTACCTTCGCTTCCGAAGGATATGAATCCAGATGGTCCCAGAAAGGAAGAAGAACAAGGCCATGGAAACGTACAGTTTGGGGAGAGGAATCTCCCCAGCAGAGAGGAAGCTGTCAGGGTTCTTCTCAGTGATGACAATCTGCAGCCAGCAGAAGATGAATCCATCTTAGACAACACACACTTGTAACTGCCTCACTGAAGCTCGAGAGCATGTGTGTCAGCGGGTATCAAGCAAGTTGCTTGTTACCCCACCCAACTCTACACTTTCTCCTTCACGCATCCTCTGCAGGAGCACCCTACCCACTGCAGGGTGCTGACAAGCCCCACTTTCTTAAAGCGGCATTTATATGCTCTCGGTGAACAAAGCCTGCTTCAGCCCAGCACCAAGGCCAAAGCAAACGAAACAAAAAACTTCCCCAGAACCCACCCTGTTCTTCCGGAGAAGCATATGTCTCACACTGAGAGCATCCTTGTGAATGCCCCATGAGGTACTCACATTCAGGCTGAAGGACACCTGCTCAGTAGGCCTCTTGCTTGGGCACTTGTGGAAGTAAAGACTGTATAGGCCTTCCTGGTCATCAGTGCTGATGTTAAAAAAGAACTGGAAGTGAAGAATAAAGAGATGCTCACAGCCTTAGTCACAGCTCTCAGACTCAGAAATAAGTTAGGGACCTCAGCACACAGAAATGGGAGTAAACTTTACTCCATGGTGACACATACCTGAAACGAAACTGCCCCATCGTTCTTATGAATTGAGATGGATGTCTCTGCTGTTGCCTAAAAGACACAGAATCTGTTTCAGGCCAAAAGTGACAGAAAACAAGCTTAGGAAGGTCAAAGCTAGCTGGGGGGTTGATAGCTCAATGATTAAGACCACTGGATATTTTTTGCAAAGGTCCTGAGCTCAATTCCCAGAACACAGCATCTCACAACTGACTATAATTCCAACCCCAGAGGATCTGATGTCCTGTTTTGGCCTCTATGGGCATTACATGTATATAATACATATACATAAAGGCAAAACACTCAAACAGTTAAAATAAAAAATTAAAACTAAGCTGGATGGTGGTGGCGGTGCATGCCTTTATTCCCAGCACTTGGGAGGCAGAGGCAGGCAAATCTCTGAGTTTAGGTCAGCCTGGTCTACAGAGTAAGTTCCAGGAAGGCCAAGGCTACACAGAGAAGCCCTACCTAGAAAAAAAAAAAAGCTAGTTGGCCTGGAGAGATGGTTTAGTTGTTAAGAACACTTGCTGCTCTTACAGAGAATCCAGGTTTCATTCCCAAGACCCATGTGGTAACTGACAAACTCTAACTACAGTTCCAAAGGACCCAACACCCTCTTGTGGCCAACACGGGCATAGGCACACCTATGGTACATATATATACATGCAGGGAAACACTTACTGTGCTAGTTAGCTTTACATCAACTTGATACAAACTAGTCATCTGAAAGGAGGGAAACGTAATTGAGAAAATGCCTCCAAAAATCTCGCTGAGGGCATTTTTTTAATTAGGGATTGATGAGAGAGGGCCCAGCCCGTTGTGAGTGGTGCTGTCCCTGGGCTGGTAAACCTGGGTTTCATAAGAAAACAGGCTGAGCAAACCATGAGGTGCAAGTCAGAAAGCAGCACCCTCCATGGCCTCTGCATCAGCTCCTGCCTCCAGGTTCCTGCCCTGCTTGAGCTCCTGTACTTACTTCCTCCAGTGATAGAATATGGTGTAGAAATGTAAGCCAAACCCTTTCCTCCCCAGCTTGCTTTTGGTCTTGGTGTTTCATTGAGTATCCCTAACTCGGACACTCATACACATAAATACAAATAAATTAAAGCTAACTAAAAACAAACAAACAAAAAGCAAAAAACTCTTCAACACCAACACGGATGACCTTCAAGAGCTCTCTGACAAAGCTGTCTTTCCAGATAGAGCTGAGATCCTGTCTCAGAGAAGGCAGCTCCCTTTCCCGTTTCCTTCCCTCTTGGCAGTTCTCTAACCCCTCCCTAGTCTTCCTGTGAGTACCTCTCTACTCTACAGCTTGTACAGAACCAAGGATGCTTGCTGCCCTGGGCAGAGCAAAAGGTCCCAGCCAGAATCTGCTCCAGACTTGAAATACCAGAGCACTGTCTTCTGCACAAGCTAAGAGATCGGTAGCAAGCCATGGAAAGAAACCAGATACATACACACAGGAGCAGGAAAAACTCTGATGGTTATGCTGTGTGGCTCATTTCCATAAGACCCCTAAAGCTGCTGTCTACTGCAGCGACTGCTTCCTGGGCACAGGATGGAAAAGCAGCATAAGAAGCCTCTGAAGTGGTGAACACACCCACCATCTTGACTGGCAGGTCAAATGTAAAACGTAGCCTTTTATTGACTTCTTTTTCGGTTTTTCAAGACAGGGTTTCTCTGTAGCTTTGGATTCTATCTTGGAACTCTTTCTGTAGACCAGGCTGGCTTCGAATTTACAGAGATCTGTCTGCCTCTGCCTCTCAAGTGCTGGGATTAAAAGTGTGTGCCACCACCAGCCAGCAGTCAAATATATCTAACTGTCACTGTAAATATGGCAGTTTATTGTTGTCCAATCATACCTCCACAAAATGGTTAGAAGGAAGAAAACAGGCAAGTAAGCAAAGCCAGGCCTGGTAATACGCACCCAAGCTTGGGAGGCAGAGGCAGGAAGACCAGGAGTTCAAGGCCAACCTTGGCCATGTAACAAGGTGAAGCCAGTCTGGGCTACAGGAGACCCTGTCTACAAGCAAATAACACAGTACCCTCAATGAAGAATCAGGACATTCCAAAGCAAACCCTTCTCTGCTCTTCTGCTCACTTCTGCGCAGTAACACCTCTCTCACCCCTTCCCTTCCACTCTTCCATTCCCCCCACACCAAACCTTGTTTTACATTACAAAGCTCTAGGCTAGTCCAGACCTCAACCCTGTCTTATCACAGCAGGTCCTTTCTGGGCCTGGGCATCACCCTGCTGACCCTGCAGTGTTTTTGGAATCATGAGATCCAATAAATATCTGATTAAAGGCTCATGACAACTTCCCATGGCCTGAATGTCAGCACCCTGTACTGCTAGGAAATATTACTTTTAGGTATGTGACTTTTGTTCACCCTGTATTTGTTTAACTCTGTGAAGCTATGTTACTATGCCTGTCTAAAACACCTGACGGTCTAATAAAGCGATGAAGGATAGGCAGGGCTGGCAGGTAGAGAGGGTAAATAGTTCTCAAGAAATGAGGAAGAATGAGGAGAAAGAGAACAAGGAGAAGAGGATGCCAGGGGCCAGTCACCCAGTCAGCACAGAGTAAGAAGGAATGTACCACCTGTGCTACCCCAGGTCTGTCTTAGGGTGCAACCCCACTGCTAGGGCTTCCTCTGTATTGTACAGTCCAGCATTCCATGTAAGTTCAAAATGGTTTCAGTGTGTTGATGCTGTCTCTCTAAATGCAAGCCACATGTCATGCACACATACAGGTACAGACACATATTCATGTAAGCACACATACGCAGCCAGAGAAGCTGAGCAGGAGGAGGTCCACGCTTACCTTTGAATCCACTGTACTTCTAGCCTTCGAACCATCTAGAAGCACAAACATTTAAAAGCCATCACTACCTAATTCACCTCACACATCAACATCACAGTATCATTTACAGGGCTCCAGCTAATCTAATATCCCAGCACCAAAACAAACAAATTTCATGGCCTCCACCTCTTTGGGTTCCCACACATAATTACTGGCAGAAGAAGCAGCAAATCAAAGTGGCATACTGCAAATGTTACTGTGTCAATCATTACAGAACCAAGGGAAAGCCTCTGTGTAAATAATGTGAATGGCAGAGATGCCACATGGAACAACTTCGCGTACTTTCTAAGTCAGCATGTTCGGAGGCACCTGATTGGTGCAGTTGACTTGGAGAGAATCTTAGTGTGGCTAGACTGTGTGTGCTGGGGATGATACTCGGCCTGTGCGTGAGAAGCAGACTCTTCCTGGAGCTGCACCATCAGCCTGGACTTGCACATGTCTTGCTGGCTTCACTTTTTCATTGCTGTTGGTTTTTGGGGTCCCCCCAACAGCAGTGTGTTAAGATTACTAGTGGAGAAAACTGACATAATTACAAAAGAGGGGGGGACTAGAGAGATGGCTCAGAGGTTAAGAGCACAGGAAGTTGACTGACGAAAGTCCTAAGTGGTATCCTGAGCATAGGAAACTTCAAAACTCACTCCTACAGTGACACACTTCCTCTAACAAGGCCATACACACTCCAACAAAATCACACCTCCTAGTAGTGCCACTCACTGTGAGATTACATAGGCCAGTTACATTCGAGCTGCCACAGCAGTCTTACCAGGAGGGCTGTCCCCAGGACAGTGAGGCCCACAGCAGCCTTACCAGGAGGGCTGTCCCCAGGACAGTGAGGCCCACAGCAGCCTTACCAGGAGGGCTGTCCCCAGGACAGTGAGGCCCACAGCAGCCTTACCAGGAGGGCTGTCCCCAGGACAGTGAGGCAGGTGCCCACTCTGTTCCATGAAAAAAATTGCTATCCATCTTTTTTCTTTGAGACAGGATCTCGTAGCACAGGCTAGCCTTGACTTCTGTATGTAGCTTAGGATGACCTTGAATTTCTTATTCTTCTTCTTCCACCCCCAGAGTACTATGTTTACAGGTATGCATTACCACACTCATTTTCATGTAGTGCTGGGGATCTAGGGCCTCGTGCATGCTAAGCAAGCATTTTGCTAACTGAGCGACATCCCCAGTCATAGTTAGCTTTTTGTTTTTTGTTTGGTTTAGTGTTTTATTTTCTTTCTTTTTATTATTACTTTTTTTTTTTTTTTTTTTTTTTTTTTTTTTTTTTTTTTTTTTTTTTTATATTTATTTATTTATCATGTATACAATATTCTGTCTATGTGCAGGCCTGAAGAGGGCACCAGACCTCATTACAGATGGTTGTGAGCCACCATGTGGTTGCTGGGAATTGAACTCAGGACCTCTGGAAGAGCAGGCAGTGCTCTTAACCGCTGAGCCATCTCTCCAGCCCTTATTATTACTTTTTAAAGATTTATTTACTTAGTCTTCTGTCTGCATGTTTGTCTGCACACTCGAAGAGGGCACAGATTTCATTACAGATGGTTGTGAGCCACTGTGTGGTTGCTGGGAATTGAACTCAGGAACACTGAAAAAGCAGCCAGTGCTCTTAACCTTACACAGAAAAATGCTATCTCAAAAAACCAAAAGAAAAAAAAAGACATTTTTGTGTGTGTATTTATCTGTCTGTCTGTTAGTGTGTCTGAGCACCTGTGGAAGCCCTTGGAACTGGGTTACAGGTGATATGTGTGCTGGGAGGTGAGCTGCTGAGTCCTCTCTCTAGCCCCCCATACAGAAGGATTTCTATGAAAGAAGAAGTTAAAAGCCCAATACCTGTACAGCCTGGAGAGGACAATGTTTCACTTTAGGAAAAAGGCCGAGCTAGCGACAAATCATTAACTATGACAGTGGGATGGAATAAAGCAAAACCAATGAGCATGCACAGGCTGGACATATGACTAGGAGCTTTGAGGCACCATGCTCTAGACCAAGAAAATAAATAAGCCTAATCAGGGACAATGCCCAAGGTGTTAAGTGGGAACAGGGGAGAGCTCATTTCTCTCTTCCTTCTTGGGTTATAGTTAATTCTGTGTGGCCTCAAGAACACAATGCTCAGACAATACAGACCAGGCTGCAGTTCATGTAAACAAAATCTCTACAAAGCGGGTTTACCTTGGATTCTCTGCACCTTGCTGACTTCAGGGACATTGCTGACGACAGGCTCCTGGCTCTGACCCTGGACTTTCTCATCCTTGCTGAAGACAATCTTTGGTAACTGGGTGCCAGCTTCTGGTGGGGATCTGACCTTGACTCTACATCCAGGAAGACAGAAAGGAGAGTTCAGATCAACACTCCAGCTCTCACTAAAGGCTGCTGTGGGCCCAGCTCAAGCGCTATCTTTTTGTGTGTTTGTTTTTCAAGTAGGGCTTCTCTGTGTAGCCCTGGCTATCCTGGAACTCAGTCTGTAGATCAGACTGGCCTCAAACTCACAGAGATCTGCCCGCCTCTGCCTCTTGAGAGCTGGGATTAAAGATGTGCGCCATCACCGTCACAGGGCTCCCTTAAGGATTCTTAAAGTGCTCAGAACTGATGAATAGGGAAACGGAAGAAGACAGAGGGTCTATAATACAGTCAACTGAAGCCAAGTGTGTGAGGAGCTGAGGACACCATTAATTAATAACTAGCCTAAAAGAAATTTTTTCCTTTCCCCTTCTTTTTGTCTTAAAGATTAATTATGTATTTGTGTGCATGGGGGGGGTGTTGTGTACAATGTGCATGCAGGAACCCACAGAAGCCAGAAGAGGGCTTCCAATCTCCTAGAGCTGGAGTTAAAAGTGGTTGTGAGCCACCATGTAAATGCCTGGGGAGTGAACACCCAGGATGGGAGAGCAGAGATCAAAGGCATGAGCCCCTGATGTGAGCAAGCTGCCACTGACCTGCCCTTTCCTGAGCCTCCTATCACCTAGGGACTTCAGCTGAGTGAGTCCATCCCTGCTCTCATTCCTTCTGCCAGGCTCAGTCAGGTCTCTCTCCAGATGCCAAATACATGGTAACCTAGGAAACTGCAGCCTCCTGACAGGTGATAGCAGAGGTGAGCAGGAGGATGTCTGCTGTGAGGCCCAGAGGAGCTCTGTGGCAAGTGCCTTCTTTTTAAAGACGCTTCCTCACTGGTCTTTTCTACCTCTGACATTGTTCATCTCTAACTTGCCCACTCTGGGCTGCTATCGGCTAGATCTGAAACACTCTGGATACAGATTTTTAGCTTGAAACCCTATGAAGGCTCCCTTGGAAATTATACACAGGGCCAGAGAGCTAGCTCAGTGGGAAAAGCCTGAACCTGAATTCAAATCCTGAAGCCTACACAGTAGGTCAAACTGCTCTCTGACCCCCACATGCAAGGCATGATATACACATGTGCCTGGACAAAACAAAAACTTTTAAAAGTGAGTGAAAAGTTACATACGAGTTGGGGTGGTTGGGCCATGGAGGTGCTTGGTGGCAAAGTACTTGCCTCCAAATTACAAGGACCTGAATGTGATCCCCAGAGGGCATGTGTAAAATGTGATGGGAGCCTGCAACCCCAGTGCTGGGAAGGTGGCCACAGGAGGGTGCCTGGAGTTTGCCAGTCAGCTAGTCTAGGTAAATAGGCAAGAATTCAGGCATAAAGAAAATAAGGAAGACAGCAGAGCATGGTGGGGTACACCTTTCTCTTTCTTTTGTTTTTTTGAGATAGGGTTTCTCTGTGTAGCCTCACCACTGGCTGTCCTGAAACTCACTCCATAGACCAGGCTGTTCTTGAACTCACAGAGATCCACCAGCTTCTGCCTCCCAAGTGCTAGGATTAACGAATTAATTACAGGTGTTCCCATCTTTAATCCCAGTGCTCGGGAGGCAAAGACAGTTGATCTCTGAGTTCGAGGCCAGCCTGGCCTATGTAGTGACAGCCTGTCTCACGAGAGAGGGTTGGGGGGAGTGGTTAAGGAAGATACCCAACATCAGCTTCTGCTGCCCAACCCCACACACAAACATGAAACCCAGGCTGTAGTCAGACAGAAATGTACCTAACTTAAAAACACAAAATCCCTTACTTCATCCTCCTCCCATGGTCTGCCACAAGGGCAATCTCACAAAAGAGACTCACTACTGTGAGGTAGGAAAGGACCCTGAGCCCTGGAGTCACACAGACCCTGAGTAGCAGAAGCTGCGGCCTGGATCCTGTCTGGTCTCTTACTTGCTTCCTCTAATGTGCTCCCGACAGCAGACCTGACGCTGATGCAGTGCTGATCACATGCTATTCCACAGGCCACTCCCTCTCACAGACATGGATACCCTTCCTGCTCCCATTCATCTGGAAAAGATGACTCACCAGAAGGCTACCTGCCTAAGCTTGACCTAAAACTGTCCTTCCCTGCCATGGTGTGTGTGTTGGGGGATGGGGGGATCATTTGAATTGTACTTGGTCTGCCTCCCTCCCGGGTGGCCCTGTGTCTCTTAACATGTAACTCGTCTCCAGCACTCAGTGGAGGACTAGCATGTGGCAGGTATCGTGGGAATGCGGGCTGCACCAGCGCCCTCACTGTACTGAGGGCGAGCAGAGAGGACTTCAGGATTACTTACACGCTTCCAGAGATGTTTAAGATGAGAAGGGTGACAGACGACATAAACTGCTTTTTTAAAATACAGTAACTGGCATCTTCATCCTGCCAAAGGAAGAACAAGCATGTATCATGGCACCTGCTGTGGCAAGAACAAGGCAGATGAGAGGCTCATGCTTCTCCAACAGTGAAACCTGGAAGCTACAGCTGCTACCACCTCCAGAACAGGCACTGTGGGCTGACTCCAGTGACCAGTCAGACTGTGACCTAAAACTGACCAGGCACCTGCAATCATACTAGCACCTATGAGACTGAAACAAAGATACCAGGAATTCAAGTCCGGTCTCAGTTATATAGTGGGTTCCAGGCTAGTCTGGGATACAAACTGTGGTGACTCATGCTTGTGATCCCAGTCTTGGGAGACTGAGGCAGGAGGACTGCTCCAAGTTTGAGGCCACCCTGAGCTACAGAATGAAATCCTGTCAATCTCTACTGTCCCCTCAAGAGAGACAGAGGGCCAGAAAGATGACTCAGTTGTTAAGAGCACTTACTGCTCTTACAGAGGTGCTGGGTTTGATTCTCAGCATCCACACGATCACAATTACCTGTCGCTCAGTTCCAGGGGATCTAACTCTCCTGACTTCTGAGGGCACCAGGCAAGGATGTGGTGCACAGATATGCATGCAGGCAAAATATCAATATACACAATTTTTTTAAAAAGCAACTTACCAGGTAAGAAGAAAAGCCATCATTCTTGGTCCGATCTAGACTGAATCCGATCTGAGGGCAATGAAGAGAGAAAAGACTAAGTCCCTCACGCTGTCCATGCCCTTCTAACTCAAAGAACAAGAAAAATGCACACAGAAAGCATGGACCCTGAGGCCTGGCTTCTCGTTTTTCTTAGTGCACTTGTGAAAGATGGAAACAGCTGCTCACGTAAGTCACTAATCACACATTTACTCAAGAGTCACAGGGCTGGAGAGGAGGCTCAGGGGCTAGGAGTATGAGCTGCTGCACTCTCCCACAGGTCCTGAGTCAGCTCCCAGCAGCAACGCGAGGGCTCACAACCAACTGTAATAGAGTACAATTCCCTTTTGGGGTATGCAAGTGTACATGTAGACAAAGCACTCACATACATAAAATACATAAGCAAATAAAATTTAAAAAATAAAAGATTTGCAGCTTAGGGCTGGGGTGTGGTTGGATAAAGCATTTGCCTAGCACGGGAAAGGCCCTGGGTTCCACCCCCAGCATCTCCCTGACCACAGAAATACAAAAGTCAAGCTGACTCCTATGTGCACTTTGGTACTACCATGAAGAATTTTCTCCAGTTAGGAAGGAGGGAGGAGGCTGAGAGAGTAACCCCTGCTCCATGGGGAAACACTCGCCTCCGCGCTTGTGCCCACGGCTCCCTTAGGCTCGTTCACAGACAGGCTGCTGACGTTGACCACCATGTACCCATCCTTGAAGAAGCCAAAGGTGTTCAGATGGACTTTATGCCTCACGTCATCCTAGAGAGATTGGAGGATTTCGGATCAGTCAGTCTGTCCATGCTGGAAAAGCTGTGGTATCCGGTTTCACGACAGCCAAAGTTCCCACAGGTACAGGGATAGACACAGCTGTCACAGTTAGCCTTCAAAAGCTGGAAAAGACTTCAGAAATCCCACAGATGTCAACTTTGCAGAAGGCAATCGTGGACTCATACAGTTCAGCACATTTGTGTGGGCTCTGGGGACAAATTGGTCAGGGTCAACTTGACAAGTGAATTCCACAGCCAGCTGAAGCATGGTTTAATCCCCCTGAATTCTTCCTGACAGAGCAGTGGCATCTGGTAGGCACTCAAAATGTGATCAAGGAGGTCACCTCATGTGGTGCACACCTTTAATCCCAGTACTCAAGAGTAAAGAGGTTCTCTGTGAATTCAAGGCCAGCCTAGTCTACACAGAGTTCCTAGCCAGTTAGGCGTACAGAGTGAGATCCTATTTGAAAAAAAAATTTTTTTAATTTGTAAAAGAAAAACATTCTTGGGGTGGGGGGGGTGGTGATGCACACACAAATGCACTGCTGAGCTCAACTCCTTCCTGACTTCCCTAGCGCACAGCTCAGACTGGATACAGAGTATGCCGGCCTTCAGGACAGTTGCCAATGCAGAAGCACTCTCTGGAGCGAGTTAAGTGGGGACAGACTCTACTGGGCATGGGGAAATCCTGTGCTCTCTGAAACCATAGCTCACTGGAATATGCCCAGCCCTGCCTGCCTCATGTCCCAGTCTCAAGCAGGAGCACACATTCCAGGACCAGGACAGGATATCGGCAAAGCCCTCTAATACCCAGTGCCTGGGGTTCTTCATAGCATGTAACATTACTGGGAACTACATGGACTGTCTGTAACAGCTGGCTCTTTACTCTTAGAGCTAGAATTACCCAGACATCGGAGGCTGTTGATGGGATCCTCCCCTACAGCTGAAGTTCCCAGGTATCAGAGGCTGTCAAAGGGGACCCTCTGAGGAAATCAATATACGTCACATCCACATGGCCCGGAGACAATGCATTGGAACACTGCCACCAGGAGGGTTTTATTTCCTGGCTGACTCTGGCCCCTCCCAACTGGATCTGAAGGTTGGAACACAAGCCCTTGGCAATGATCTAATCTAAGCTCTCTCTCCAGACTCCTGCAATATCTCAGAATGGCACTGGCTCCCTCTTCCTAAACCCCCTTCTATTATCCGCTGGTTTCAACTCCCTCTTCCCTTTTTTGGTCCTCTGGGAATTTCCCTTAGTGCCAGAGTTCAGCTAAGCATTTAAAGCATGTCTGCTCACTCTCACTTCCCAGTGAGACAGAGGAGCTTGAGGCAAACTCACACTCCCACAGAGAAGTAACCTTCTGCAGGATTGCGAGGCCTGCAAAGGAAAAAAACAGGAAGAGTGAAGGCTCCTGCCCTTCTGGGGGTGGAATTAAGTCCTTCAGAAAGTGACCCGAGTGACCACCTTCCCTATTCTTCAGAGAACATACATGTCCACTACCATTGCAAGTGCAAAAGAAAAGAGACTACTTTGACAATATTTGGCTGTGAGGACATTCAGTCCTCTGTGAGCTGGCAGAGTGGCAGGGAGATCCCAGAACCTACTCACACCACCTCAGAGAGAAGCAAGCCCATTCACAGAACACAAGGATTCAGAGAAGGACCTTCAGGAGGGTGACTGCTCCCCAGAGAAAGGGACTTTCCAGGCACTTGAGGGAACGCAAAACTTCAGATAATTATGAAAGCACTAGCTAATTATTTCCTGCTGGTTCCACTGTGTTTACATTGTAGAAATAATTAAATTGTACATTTATATAGCTTTCAGCATGTACAGAAATTTTACATTTTTCTTATATTGTTTATTTTCCTGTGTATGGATGCACATGTCACAGTACACGGAGGACAACTTGTAGAAGTCCAGTCTCTTCTTCCAACGTATGAAGCCCAGAGATTGACTTCATAGCAAATGTCTTTGCCTGCTGAGACATCCCACTGGCTTCAAATTAAAAATTTAAGGGTATGCTTCTTTTTTCCTTTAGCCATCCTGTAGGAAGTTTACAGCAGGCATAGTGGCACACACCTTAAATCCCAGCACTCAGGAGGCAGAGGCAGGTGGATCTCTTTGAATTCAAACCAACCTGATCTAAGTAGTGAGTTCCAGATTAGCCAGGGCTACACAGTGAGACCCTGTCTCTAAATAAATAAAAATTCACAGAGGCTCCATAAGGACTGTACCATATGTACTTTTTGAGCACCCAGCACCTGACATGGTGGCATATCCCTGTAACCCCAGCATCAGGAGGCAGAGGCAGGAGGATCAGGAGTTCAAGGGGATGAGAGGCTGGGTGGGAGCTCAGCATTCCCACCTTCCCTTCCTGCTATTCCAGAAAGTTGCAGCCCAACAGTAAAGGGAGAGGAGGCAGGAACGGAGAGGGTCCACAGGAGCATCCCAGCTGACCCTGCTAGTCAAGAGCACCAGAGGAGACACCGTCAGCAACCACTGGCCACCTCCTTTGCACTGGGCCTAGCAAGGCTCTAAAGAGCTCTCTGCAATGCTGTGCTGCTTCCCTACAACTTGACAAGGCAGGTGCTGTTCTGCTCAGGTTACTGATGAAGAAGCAGGCCTGGACAGGTAAAGCCTGCTTAGATCACAGCAGGAGCAGAACCAGCGGCCCAGACCAGGCAGGAGCTCTACACCTGGGCTCTTACTCATTGTAGGACTTCTACAAGCAATAAACAGTGCATCTTATTTTGCTTTGAACGAGCCTGCGTTACACGGGAGTTGAAAGGGCTAGCTTTGTCCCTGCATAAACAGGCATAGTCCAGTAATTAGAGGAAAAAATCCCAGACAACCCACAATTTCACCTACAGGTATCTTAGTATAGATCTTCAATGTGGGCTTTAAGGAAAAACAAAACAAAACAAAAACAAGAGTATGGTGTACTCTTAATCAACCAGATCATTCAGCTGTGAAAAGTCAAGGTCATGGGGACATGAAATACCGTACTGGATTGAGGGTGCAAATCAGAGGGAGAGTGTTGTCTGGAGTGTGTGACTGAGAAGCTAGGGTGGACTGTAAGCACTTCCTGAAAGGAAGTTCCCAGATACCCAAACAAGGTCAGTGTTAAGAGTGTGTGGGTCTTGCCTAGCTCTCCTCACAGGCTCTCTGCCAACAACCCAAACAATGGGCAAATCCCAGTTTGAAGGTGAAACACTGTTGATTAATGTACCTTTTTTGTTTGTTTGTGTTTGGTTTTGCCTTGAAACGGGGTCTCACTGAGAGGCCCAGACTGACCTTGAGCAGGAACTCCTTCCTCTCTCTTCACCCTCCTGAACCCACTCTGGGAATGTTAGTATTCACCAATACACCAAGCCTAGATACAGGCATCAGAGAGAACAGGCAGTCCCTGATTATTCTAGGTTATGTAAAGTTATTCTGAAATGTTTGCTCTTATTTCCAATAATCTACTTCGTTAAGATGACACTTTCTTTTAAAGCAGGTGTAGTGGAGATGCACGCCTTCAACCCCAGCACTGGCGAGGCAGAGACAAATGAATCTGAGTTTTAGGTCAGCCAAGTCTACAGAGAACTTGTCTCAAATAAATAAAATAAGGGCCTAAAAGATGGCTCAGTAAGTAAGGGCACCTGTCACCTTCCTGCTAAGCCTGACAACCTAAGTTCACTTCTCAGGATCCACACGGTGAAGGAGATAACCTACATCCACAAGTGGCCCTCCAAAGCCTACATGCTTGGGTGCACATGTGTCCCACCTCCCACACTAAATAAACAAAAAATTAAAAATAATAAAATAGTTAAAGCCAGATGTGGAGTGGCAACACACAACTGTAATCCCAGCTTTAGGGAGGCTGAGGGGAAAGAATGACAGACTGAAGGCCAGCCTGGACTACACAGACCTTACCTCAAAAAAAAAATTTTTTTTTTAAAAATTCTAGCACTAGGGAGGCAAAGGCAGACAGATCTATGTGAGTTCAAGGTCACCCTAGTCTACATTGTGAGTTCCATGTTAAATAGAGCTATATGATAAGATCTGGCCTCAAAAAAAATTTTAATGTATCTTATGTAGGTTGTATTAGAGAAAGAGAAAGACAGACGTGAATTCCTACAAAAGTAAGTTGCCCTAAAAATTCAGGCTTTCAGAAAAATAAACTAAAATAAACCTGAAAGTAAAAGACAACAGAAAACACACTGACATCCTGAACCTCACCAATAGTCGATTTAAATGAGATGTCACCGTTTTATTACCAGGCTGACAGGGGCCGTCTGAGCACGTGCCGTGCTAGGAAGAATGTGGGCACAGAACACTCAGTCCACGCAGGCTGACTCAGTTAGGAGCAACAAGTTCCACAGGTCCCAGCAAGATGCCTACATTCCAGTTGTCTCGGGTCTCAGAGAGGGAGAAGGAAGGGAGGAGTGTTAGTGTCTCACTCTACCAGCCCGTTCCGCAGCCAGGTCCTCTTTCAGTTTTTACCTTAGATCATCATAGTGACAGTGGCTCCTTCCTGTAATCTATTACTCTGAAAACTTGAGGTAGGAAGATTGTCATGAGCTCAAGGCCAGACTTAACTGGAATAATGCCAAGTCACCTGGGCTACAGAATGTGACCCCTTCACCAGGAAGAAAAAAAAAAAGTCCCTGGAGCTAAGAGTGTAGTTGTTAGAGGGCTTACACGCACAAGGCCCTGGTTTTGAACCCCCACTGCATACACCAACCATGGTACACACCTAAAACCACAGCTCTGGGGGTGAGAGAGGCAAAAGGATCACAAGTAAAGGCCATTCTCAGCTATTTGACAAGTCTGAAGCCAGCCTGTGACACATAGGACCCTGTCTCAAAACAAGAACAAAAACCTCAGTCACTGGCAAGACTTGGTGATACTTGCCTAGAATTGCAGCTACTTGTCCAGCCATGTTAGAGGATGGCAAGATACAGGCCAGCCTGGGCAAACTGGCAAAACCCAGAAGGTTGGTTGGAAGGAAGAAAAGAAGGACCCATATGCAGACCCATAAATATCACTTAGAATCAGTTTTAAAAGCTGGATCAATACAGTTTATATGGATCTACACCTTTCATTTTCAGCAACAATGTCTTCTTGGTGGACTCCATGTGGATACACTTTCCTGTTGTTGCTTGTTGTCCCTCTGCCCACACATCATCACACGCCCCCAACATATACTCATGAGTGTGCAGCCATTTCTCAGGCTCTGCAGCTACCACACTGTATAGCGTGTACCTGTGCCTCTTCTCACCTCTACTGTGTGTACTGACTTCTAGACTGTAGGAATCTAGCCAGAAACTGCAACTGTTTCCAAACACCAGGAGGGCCATGGCTCCTCACATCCTCACCATCCCGGAAGATGCTGGGCCTCATGGTTCCCATTTTAGGGAAAATAAAGCTGCTGGGGATTCAGTTTCTATTTTTTTGAATGTCTGCTTGTGCTCCTTGTCTGTTAGCTAGCTGCTTCTCTGTTATAAAGTAACTTTGTTTATCTCTCTTATGCCTATTCCTATTAGATTTTTCTTGTAGTTTTTAAGGGTTATTTTTATTATTTACTGTGTCTGTCTATCTGTGTACATGGATGTGCATGAGGGTGCCCTTAGAGGCAGAGAGAACATCAAATGTCCTGGAGTTGGAGTTGTGGACCATCCCTCATGCATACTGGAAACAGAATTCCAGTCTGTCCAAAAGCAGCAAGTGCTCTTATCCCCTGTGCAACTCTCCAGACTGAAAGTCCTTTATATATTGTGGAAAGTTATCTTTTGCCATCATCATCACTGTGTGTGGCGTGGAAGACAACTCTGTGGAGTGGGTTTGCTCCTTTCACCTTTACAGGGGCTCTGGGGACTGAAGTCAGGTGGTTGGGCTTGCATGGCTAGGGTGGTACCTTGTTGGTACTGTACACTGTGTGAGGATGCATTGCTATTATGTGGTGTAATAAAAAGTCAAAAGGTCAATAGCTAGGCAGGAGGTATGGGTGGGACTTCTGGGCAGAAAGAGGAAGTAGGAGGAGAGAATCAAGGGGTGCAGGAGATGCCTTGGAGATGCGGGGAGTCGGACATACAGAATAAAATGTAAAAAACCACATGGTAAAATGTAGATTAATAAAAAGCAGGCAAATTTAATTTAGATAGTGGGATAAGCCTAAGCTAAGGCCACGCTTTCATAACTAACAAGTCTTTGTGTCATTATTTGGGAACTGATTGATGGGAAAGAGAAACACCCCCTACAGTACCTGCTGAGCCAGCTCACCGGTCGACAGGTTCACTCACCTTTACACTTAGGCTGCATGTCTCTCTTCCAGTCTTTTAAATTCTTTTAACTGTGTACTACATATTGTCATATATGGGTTTTTCATTTTTGTTTTTTAATTATGAAGAAGAAAACCTGCCAACATTTATTGCTAGTAGCTATTTCCTTAACACAATGTGGGGGGAGGGAGTTATAAGCAGCAAGGCAAGAGGACAACCTCAAACTTCATCCTCATAAACACCTCTACCTTTTTCGAGATGAGGACTCTCACTGCCAGAAACTCACAGATGAGACTACAGAGTCCCTGGGGTCCTCCTGTCTTTGCTTCCCCACCATGTCTGACCAGTTTACATGGGTGCTAGGGACTGAATTCAGGTCTTCAGGCTTAGAAGTCAAACACATTACCATCTGAGCCTCTTCCCTAGCCCTTCTGGTAGTATTTTCTTAAATATCTTTTTTTTTTCTTTAATTCTTCTTGGGGCTGAAGAAAGTTATTTCAGCAGTAAAGAACACTTACCCTACAATCACAAGGATTTAAGTCCAGATCCCATCACCCATATAAGCTACAGATCCTCAATCCCCCTGTACCCCAACTCTGAGGAATATGGAGGCAGGATTGCTAGGGCTGATGATTTCCAGCCTAGAAGACACAAAACCAGGCTCAGAGAGAGACCCTGTATTGATGCTGAATGCATCAAATAGGAGAAAGCAAGTCAAATAATCCCACGCTAACTCCAAATAGAGTATTTTAAAGTTTTTCTTTATTAAAAGGGAACTCATGGATCGCAGCAAGGAAATAGGAATAGGGTCGTCCGACATCCAGTTGTGGCTCATGGGAAGAAGAGACTGAGCGGGGCGGGACTAAGGCTTTCTGGTACCCAGTCATGCCCCAACCTAGTCTAGCCTCTTAAAGACCATTCACTGAAGGAGGTTCCCCATCACTGCATCAAAGGAATAGGTGACAGTAACAGAGGAAGACATTCAACATCATCCCTAGCCTGGCTTTTACACATGCGTTCAGGCATGCACACCTGCATGCACATATGCACATACACAAATTAAATTTAAACAATCCTTGAACCCAAGGTTGTAGAACACTAATGGATATTTCATTCCAAAACATTAATCTTTGCAGACTACACTTCTGTGTAAGACTGTGCAGCACCAGCACCTCCTAACACCTACTGCTCTGTGATACCACTCACACTGCTGACTGTCCCCACCTGTCACATGGCAGGGGCAGGTGGAACTATGAGTTTGAGGCCAGCCTGGTCTACAGAGCTACTTCCAGGACAGCCAGAGCTACACTGAGAAACCCTGTCTTGACTCCCCCAAATATATATATTTACACACATACTTAGACACAGCTAGATCACACCACACAACCAGTGTAAAATAGCAACAACAACCAGGTATGACGAGATGGCTCTGTGGATAAAGTACTTGCCACATAAAGCGTGAGAACCAGAGCTGAACACACAGAACACACACAGAACACCGTAGTACATCTCACCCAAGGCAAGGGACAAAAGAAGCTCAGAAACCCACGGGCTGGCAGAGCTGGTATACACTGTGAAGAGCAAGAGACTCTGTCTTGTGAAAGGGTCCTGTGACAGGCAAGGACTAACACTCAAGATTCTTGTTTAGCCTCTACACACATGCCATGGTACCCATACTCAAGGACACACACATCATATACACACATTAATAAAAAAGCAAGTGGAGTAATAGCTCCGTGTAGTTCTTTAAACTTTAGAAAATAATAAAGTGATGCCTGTTTGACCTAGCTGAAGGTCACTTAGCCAGCTGCTTCCTTAAACAGCTCACTGGCTGGTACTGTCAGATTGTACTAGCATATCTGTGTAGATAAGGTATGCAGGCAGCACACTGCTTTCTTTGTTTCTATGATGAGTGCACCAGAGCCTTCCCTATGCTTAGCACAGGTGGCACTACTGAGCCACGCCTCCTCTAGCTCCTGGTTTGGTTTGATTTTTGCAATGCTGGGGACAGAACTTAGGATTTTATGCATGCTAGACAAGTGTTCCACTGTTAAACTACAACCCCAGACACTATTTTATCACTAAATTCATTGCAAGCTAATTTCACATTAAAAATTCTAATTTTGGCTGGGCAGCAGGGACACACACCTTTAATCTCAGCACTCAGAACTCTGAGTTCGAGGCCAGCCTGGTCTACAGAGTGAGTTCCAGGAGAAATCTGTAGCCAAGGCCACACAAAGAAACCCTGTCTGAGACAGAGACAGAGACAGAGACAGAGAGAGAGAGAGAGAGAGAGAGAGAGAGAGAGAGAGAGAGAGAGAGAGAATGAATTCTAATTCTACTGGGCATTTGGGAGGCCAGTCTGATCTACAGAGCAAGTTCCAGGACAGCCAGGACTACACAGAGAAACCTTGTTTTAAGGAGAAAAAATTATGTGTATGGATATTTTGTGTGCATGTATGTTGCTTATACGCCACACGCATGCCTGGTGTTCCTAGAAGTTAGAAAAGGGCATTGGATCCCCTGGAACTAGAATTACAAACATTTGTGAGTTGCCATATGGAAGTTGAAAATCAAACCCAGGTCCTCTGGAAGAGCAGGCAGTATTTTTAACTGTTGAACCATCTCTAAAACCCTCTAGTGTCTCTTCTGAGAGAGAGAGAAAGAGACAGAGAGACAGACAGACAGACAGACTGACTGACTGAACTGACTGACTATACAGGCAAGATGGTCCATAATCCCAGCACTCAGGAGGCTGAGGCAAGAGAATGGTGAGTCTGAGCCCAAACTGGGCTATATAAGGAGACCCTGACCTGAGGAGGGTAGGGAAAAGTAAAAAAGAAGGGAGACCTAGAATCTCCCAGGGCTCATTAATACAGCTGGAAGAGTAGGCATCCTTCAGTGGACACTCTACTGGCCCTCCGGCAGCCAGGTCTCTACCAGGACCTACGTGACTTCTCACAACAGATGAGTCTGCCACCTCTGATCAAAACAATGATCAGATCCAAAAACTAAGTAAAAGCACCCTTATGCACCATTAAAAAAGAACAACACTGTACATCACATACTGGTCACTGTCTACTGGCAACAGAGCCCCTGCCCCCAGATTAATATTTAGAGTCTTGGTTCACTGAGTATACAGTCCCAAGTGGAAAGGAGTCAAAGTCTGAAGCTTTTTAATAACAGAGAAAATGTGGACCTGATTTGATTTGCTCTTAAGGATTTCTGTTCTAATGGCTTCTGGGTTGTGTTTCTAAGGGCACCTCACACTTCCCAGGGAAGCACTGAGTATTTACAGATGGGTAACAGGATACTTTTGATTTGCTCTAAACAAGGAATGACAATGACAAATGCTGCCAACTGTGGGGAATGGGGACCCTCATTTGTTGCTGACAGTATGTAAACCAAGCTAGCTACCTTGGAAAATTGAGTGTGGTGCTTCATTTTCTTCTTCTTCCTTTTTTGTTTGTTTGGTTTTGGTTTTTCGAGACAGGGTTTCTCTGTAAAGTCCTGGCTGTCTGGGAACTTACTCTGTAGACCAGGCTGGTCTTGAACTCAGAGATCTGCCTGCCTCTGCCTCCTGAGTGCTGGGATTAAAGGTGTGTGCCACCACACACAGGTAGTGTAGCACTTTCTTAAAAATTAAACCCAACCCTACCATATAGGATAGCCTGGCAATTCCACTCCAGTCCTGGGTGTCACCCAGAGAAACAAGGACAGGCAGTGTCACAGACTTGCATGTGAATGACGGTGGTAGGACTGTTCTTCGTACAGAGATGGGCATGGGGCACATGCCTGTAATCCAGCACTGGGAAGACGGAGGCAGGAAAACAGAGACCAGCTGTACTTAGCCCAGAGTGGAGTGGTGTAACAATAAATAACATCAAATTACTGATTGGATTAAGGAGATAGCTCAGTGTATAAAAATGCTTGCCATATAAGCACAAGGACCTTAACCAGGATCCCATGGACCCACCCAAAGGGAGTGTGGTAGCACTCATGCTTGTGTCTATGAGAGGCGAAGACAGGAGAATTCCCAGAAATTTGCAAACTAAGCTGACAGATACAAGAGTGAATAAATCCCTGCCTCATACAAGATGGGAGACAAGGACAAAGTCTGCCCGCTGACTTCTACACAAACATCTCAGTGCACACATACACACACAGCATGAATACACAGAAGATAAACTGAGCCCTGGCACAGCGTGGATGAATCTAAAAAGTCTAAGAAGCCAGGGACAAAAGTAGCCCTGCTGTGTGACTCCATTTTTCATGGAGCACCTAGCAAGGGCAATCTATGAAAACACAAAGTGGAAGGGTCGCTGACTGGGCATGGAGCAAAGAGGGATTCGTAAGTCAGCAAAATAGATGTGGCAGCAGACTTCACACTGATTAATCAAGAGTGAAAAATCTGAAAAGATGCAAGCAGAAAAAAGAAATTAAACTAGGCCTGAGGATCGATACGACAGGCATGATGGAGGTTGAGTCCTCCTACTTGGACTTCATCTCGGGTGACCGACAGGCCATCAGGATGCAGTCCCTGACATCCAGGATGACTCAGAGACCAGGAGTGTGCAGAAGCTAGCTGGAGACATGGGCAAGCTGGCCGCAAAGGGGCAGAAGGACAGGCATCGGGAAGTACCCCAAACAAGGAAGCCAGCAGCCAGCCTGAGAGCAGTGATTTCAACACCTCAATTGAGTCTGGCCTTGGTCCTAGAGGCTAGGAAGTCCCCTCCTTGGCACAACCCAGCAGTGTCTTCTCCGAGCCCATATCCCAAGCCAGCCAGGCTGACTGCCAGCAAAGTCCTCTCCCACACCCTCAGGCTCCACTCTCCTTCCACCTCCCCGTGGTATCCAGGTACACCATCGCCACACGGACAGGGACTGTCCCCGTATCAATCGTCCCTCTAGCCAGTTGCCTTGGTCAAAAAAATCTTCTTAGTCTTTTAAAGTCTCTTTCATATTTTTTTAGAACATAACTTTTTTCAGGAGAAAAGGGGGAGCTGACAATCACTTTATCTGGTTTTGGTTTGTTTTAAAAGCTGTTTTTTGTTTGTTTGTTTGTTTTTGTTTTGGGGTGTTTTTTTTGTTTTTTATTTTTTATTTTGTTTGCTTGTTTTTCGAGACAGGGTTTCTCTATGGCTTTGGAGCCTGTCCTGGAACTAGCTCTGTAGACCAGGCTGGTCTCGAACTCACAGAGATCCACCTGCCTCTGGCTCCCGAGTGCTGGGATTAAAGGCGTGTGCCACCACCGCCTGGCACTAAAAGCTGTTTTAAGTTTAGTTACGATGATCCATGCAGTTCTAAGTGCCCCATGGAGCCTCACAGATCCAATTGTAGAGAAAGGATTTGACTCAAAACTACCTTAAAATTCTTTGCCCTTGCTGGGTGGTGGTGGTGCAGGCCTTTAATCCCAGCACTCAGGAGGCAGAGGCAGGCTAATCTCTGTGAGTTCGAGACCAGCCTGGTCTACAAGGGCTAATTCCAGGACAGGCTCCAAAGCTACAGAGAAACCCTGACTCGAAAAACCAAAAAAAAAAAAAATTCTTTGCCCTTTATACCAAGAGACTGATACCTAGGTTCCAGGAAATAAACACTAATGATTTATGGGAGAAAAACAGGGAGAAAGAGAGATCTGTGAAAAGCAACAGAAATGTCTTATAGCTGGGTAGTAGTGATAATTATAGTAAATAATGAGTAATCACAGGGACCTAACAATTAAACATGTGACTATTATGTACAGAAATTATACCTCAAAAAAGTTGATTTTTAAAAGTAAGGAATAAGCCAGGCATGAAGGTGCATGCCTTTAATCCCGGGACTTGGAGGCAGAGTCAGGAGGTTGGATCTGTGAGTTCAAGGCCAGTCTGGTCTACAGAGCAATTCCAGGACAGCCAGGGCTATGCAGAGAAACCCTGTCTCAAGAAAAAAGAAGAGTAAGGAATATACAGAAAGGTCAAAAGACAAGGGCTCTGAGACGACCAAGAAAACAAATGAGAGATGGTAAATACCGAGAGTAAATTAAAAATGAAGAGATTCTTTTCTAATTTAGAAAACTATAAAAAGTTGAGAAGAGAGAAGTAACATCAGCCCAAGTGGGCAGGGACATGGGAGTTCATAATACAACTGTACCTACTCTGCTGCATTTAAAATTGTTGGTACTAAAATGTTTTATAAGCATCAATGCCACAGAAATGGCTCAGCAGTTAAGAGAATGTATGGCTCTTGCAGGGGACCCAAGTTTGATTCCTAGCACCCACATGGGGCAGCTTGCAACTGCCTATTACTCCTGCTCACACTTCCACATACACACATAAAGAAAAATAAAACAAATCTTTTTTTAAAAAAATCAATTGATATTCCAGATATTTGGTGATCAAGTTCTTCCAAGTCTGGGTTTCTAACCTGATCAAGTCTATGCTTCCCAATCTCAAGCAGAGCAAGACCATCCTGAGCCTTTCAGATAGACCTTCTCTGGGCAAATGCCAACTCCTTAGACAATAAATTAAGACTAAGAAAAAATTCTAGTACCAACTATGGAATAAGTTTAGGGAAGATGTTACAAGAAAGAACCATTAAGTCACTTGGCACAGGAGAGAATCAATGACAGCGCTACACTAAGTTGGCACAAGAGAGAAACCAACTGCAGAACTACTCTAGGTTTGCTTCTACCACTAAGGCGGTTATCAGGTTGGTATATAATGGCCTCTAAGGTTGGCCAATATAAATTCTGCCAGTGTTTACCTGATGATACCAGGCAACTGGCATTTTAATACTAGAAATCTTGGACAGGGAACCAGGAGACATGGTCCTAGTGTGTTCTGTTGCAAGCTTTCTTTCTAATTCCTAAGCTTTACGATCTCAGCTCCATTGAGTACTCAGTAAAAACAATCTGTAAACTTCGAAATGGGAGAATTAGAAGTTAGGAGTTCTTAGCTCCGGATTATTAACCTCTCGGTTGGGAACTACTGGGAAGATGCACCAGAACTATGAGGCCACGGGAAGGCCAAGAAAGTGGTGTGGCTGTCAACAAGCACTTCTCTAGGCAGAACTCCTACAGTTCTCGGTGGGATCTTCAAAAGGAGTCAAGACTGACCTGTGGTTAAGAGTCACCTTACTCCAGATCATTTGTGTCTACAAACAAAAGCCGGCATTGCAAGTATGCCTGTATGGATCTGGCCAGGTTTCAATTCCAGAGTCTGTCTGTGCTCTTCAAACTCTACATTCACAAGACTGATGCTTCACAACTAACGCAAGGTGTTTTACAAGACAGCTGTGTCCAGGTCCACAAACTTCTTGGAACACTATTAGGGAAACGTACAAGGCTTTGAGTTATAATGATGTCATCTTCTGTTCCCCAGATACGTTAACCTGCTGACAACCCTGTGTAAGCCTTAGAGAACCTTAAACTGTGGGTTACCGTAGCGGTTCCTAGTGTTCATTCCAGGTCTATCCCTTAGACAATGGCCATAGAGACGGAAAGAAAAAGACCCACTACTTAGAAGCACTTTAAATGCTGAGTTTGGATCCTGAGATTTGTTCCTCCTTTCCTTCCTTCCTTCTTTCTTTCTTTCTTTTTGAAATCAAGGCATATATTTCCGGCGAGATTTGAATTCCTCTTAGGGATCCTCGCCTTGGTCAGTCAATCGAGCATCCTAAAGCAAGCAGGGAAAAAGATTCCGCACACCTTCAAAGCGCCAGGTACAGGCGCACGGTAGGGCGGATATCGCGGACAAGAGAAATTGGGATTAAAGTTGTGTGTAAGGGTGAGCAGGGAAAGGAGGTTACCACCGGCGTGGACTCCAGGGAAGGCAGTAGGGATCGCAGGAGCGGTCTCCCAGGTCCTTGGGGCTTTAGACAGTCACTAGGCCCCTTCCACAAGACCTCAAAGCTGCAGGGACCAGACTACCCGAGGCACCCGCAGCGCGTAGTCCGTCGCGACAGGGTCGCGCAGACCCCTAGGTCCGGAACCAAACTTAGAGAACCCGCAGGGCGAAGTTGGCTCACCCCGGAGCAGCTGTCGCGCTCCGGTCCCCACCCCCTGTCTCTGCCCCCAGTCCGCCAGGCCTTACTTTGAGCGCCAGGTGGTGGACGCGGCCCAAGCCGGGGTCGACCAGCAGCTCCAGGAACGCCAGCAGTGATAGCAGTCGCAGACAGTAGGGGCCCGAGCAGCTGACGGGCACCGGGACTGCCATGTTTGTTCCAGCATCACCAGCTACTTCCTCTCCCACCCACTTCCGGGTCAAAGTGCGGCGTCCCGGAAGTGCTCCCGGAAGGGGTTGCGGCCACCACCTCTGAGGTCCTTAAAATCATTTTACTCCAAAATACAGTTCTTTGGTCACGCAGGGATTTGAGCGGGCCATCTCGGGACTTTTCAGTTGGCTTCCTCAGTGCGGACTTCCGGTGAAGCCCCTCTGAGGACCCTGAAGCGTTTGTCATGACTACCATGGCGGGGCAAGACCAACCCGGGCCTCCTTTCTGCCTCCCCGGGCTTGGGGAGTGAGGGACCTGGACCAAAGGCTGGAACCCGCAGTGGCTGCCACACACTCCCTGGCTGTGGACTGGCCTGTCGTCGGTGGTAATAACTTAGAAATTGCTGGCTTGTCTTAGACCGCTTGATTTATTATTATCCTAAGCCCTTTACCACAAACCGCAGGCGAAATAGTTGCAGTAACAGGATTTATTGAGTATATATGAAGCAATCATCTAGGCTTTTTTTTTTTTAAGATGGCATTTAATCTTCGGGACAATCTAATCAGATAAGAAGTAGGTGTCATACTTCTCCCCTGCTATATCTAAGTTCTGAGAATGGTCATTTGGTTCAGGCTGAGCCGGGGATCACATGGAAATTTTTCACTGATGATCATTTTGCTCATGTGATTTCATGCCACCACTAGAGTCTGAGCTGTAATGTCTTCTATTTTCGTCCCTGTGGAAACCTTGCTTCTGGTCCTTGGTACTTGAGGACTTGGTAGGAGGTCCCTGATAGCATTGTTTATCAAGGAGTTACAGGAAACAAGTATATTAAAAGTGCTGATTGTCAAGTGTGCTTACTTTTTAAACACCCCCAACCCCCAGCTTTTCAAAACAGTTTCTCTGTGTAACAGCTCTTGCTGTCCTGGAACTTGCTTTATAGACTAGGCTGGCCTCGAACTGACAGAGACCCACCTCCCTCTGCCTCCCGAGTGCTGGGATTAAAGACATGTACCACCACTGCCTGGCTTTAGGTCCTTGTTTTTAACTGGACACACAAGTAATGTATGCTCATGTGGTGTGTCTGTGTGTGTGCTATTTATTTAAACAAAACAGGCTATAATAAAAATGACTAGGAATCCCTCTACCAGGCAGCCACCAATGTATAGGTGTGTTGACACCTATGACAGAATCAGATTCCTAAAACTTTTAACTGGAAATAGGAATGAAATATATAATTTTTGTTTGTTCATTTTTATATATGTATGTGTGCCATGTTCAGGTACCTGAGGGTAGAAGGTGCCAGAAGCTAGTGTCAGATCCTGCTGAGCCATCTCTCCAAGCCCAACGTAATGCAAAACAGTCAATTAAAAAATTCGTTTGGAAGCTGGGCCATGGTGGCAGCAGTTGGGAGGCAGAGACAGGCGGATCTCTGTAAGTTCTAGGCCAGCCTGGTCTACAGAGCAAGTTCCAGAGCAGTCATGGCTCTTACACAGAGAAACCCTGTCTCGAAAAATCAAAAAAAAAAAAAAAAACTGGGCGGTGATGCCTTTAATCCTAGCACTCGGGAGGCAGAGGCAGGCGTATCTCTGTGAGTTCGAGGCCAGCCTGGTCTACAAGAGCTAGTTCCAGGACAGGCTCTAAAAACTACGGTGAAATCCTATCTCAAAAAAAAAAAAAAAAAAAAAAAAAAACAAAGGAAAGAAAAGAAAAAAAAAATCACTTGTGGCTTGTGGTGTTAACTCACACCTTTGAGAATCTCTGAGTTCAAGGCCAGCCAGAAATACACAGGAAACCCTGTCTCAAAAAAAAAAAAAAAAGAAAGAAAAGAAAAAAGAAAGGAAGGAAGGAAGAAATAAAAAAAATCACAAATCACTTGGGAAAATATAGACGTATAGAACTGAAAGTGAGAAGGGGCTCAGTCTCCCTGTGTGCAATCTTCAGAACTGACAAATCTAATCCTTCCCTGACTAAAAACCAGTGCAAGCTCAGTCACACCCTCTTCAAAGGCAAAAGTAGAGCATGTAGGTGGAGACACAGAGTTGTAGTTTATCTTAAAATACCTGTAAGTTTCAGGGAGGGAAAGGTAATAACTACTGGTTGGTGGCTGTCCTTCTCTTCCCTTGGGTCTTGGGCCATCTCTTTTGAATATGCAATCTTCCATGTTTGAGCAGGATTTTCATCTGACCCCACCCCTTTACAGATAATGAAACCTAGAGCAGGAAACTCTAGAATTAATCTTTTTCAGCTCTTTGCAGAGAGATGGGAAATTGTTTTCTGAGTGAACTTATGTGATCTATACATATGTTATGTCGTCTAAAACCAGGAGAGTCTGACAAGGTGCACATTTTCTTTTCTCAGATGAGATTTGGTTGGGTGAACTAACTCAGAGGCAGTCTGTTCCTGCAGAAATGACCTGCCAGCAGGCTCATACCCACCCTACTCACAAAGCCCAGAGCAAATCCTCTGTCCTGCCTGCTGTAGAGAAAGACCACTGCATGCTGTGTTAGACTGGATGGCTCCGTAGGGAACCCAGGTCTGTCCGCTTTCTTTCCCAGGTGTGAACAGTGCCAGGGAACATTACTTTCCAAATGTGACTTTCCAAAGGTCACACGGCCTTTTGAGTAGTTTTAGCAGGGCATCTGTAAAACCAGGACTGAAACTTCAATTGCAACAGAAGTGGATCTGGGCTTCTTGCCCGATACTATGAACAGCTTTGTAATTTTTTTTTTAAAAAAAGAGTGATTATTCTATTCTTACTTTGTGTATGTGGGGGAGTGCATGTGAACACAGGTTTCCTGGAGGCCCAAAGAGGGTTTCAGCACCCCTGGAGCTGGAAGGTGGAATTGAGCTGTATGATATGGGTGCTGGGAACCCAGTTCAGATCCTCCACAAGAGCAGTGCGCATGCCTACTGCTGAGCTGCCCCTCCAGCCTCAGCTTTCTGGTTTTTGTGATTTTGTATTTTAAAAAAAGTTAGGAAGCTGGCATGGTAACATAGCTTTGACTCCAGGACAGGACAGAAAGTCTGAGATAAAAGTCACCTGTTGGGGATGGAGCTTAGTAGCCCAGCATGTGCATGAATGTGATCTTGAATTCAGTTCTCCACACCAGGACATTTTAAAAATCCTGAAAAAGAGAATAAAAATGTGAGAAATCTGATACTTTGTTTTGGGGAGCAGGAAGAAAGGCTAAAGACAGTTAAGGAAAAAATGTAAATGTTTATGTGTATGCATGTATACCTGAGTGTATGTGTATATGCCATATGCATGCAGGAGCCTGCAGAGGCCAAAAGACAGCATCAGATCCTCTGTAGCTGGAATTACAGATGGGTGTTGGCTACTGTGTGGCTGCTGGGAACTGAAACTGGGTTGTATGGATGGGCAGTCTGTGCTCTTAATTGAGCCATTTCTCCAGCCCCTACTTAAGTGATTTTTACTTAAGAAAAATGTTAAACAGATGAAATTTTCAGTGAGTTTTTCCTTTCTGATGTTGTAGTACTGAGACTTCATACATGCTAGACAAGCCCTCGTCCACTGGTCTGTAGTCCCATCCTAGTTTTTACTTTTTAAAGTTCAGTGTCTAATTGATGATAATGATAATCTGGACTAGAGAGATGCTCAGCACTTAAGAGCACTTACTGGCCGGGAGGTAGTGGCACACGACTTTAATCCCAGCACTCCTGAGGATCACTCAGGAGGCAGAGACAGGTGGATCTCTGTGAGTTTGAGACCAGCCTGGTTTATAAGAACTAGTTCCAGCTGGGTGGTGGTGGCGCACGCCTTTAATCCCAGCACTCAGGAGGCAGGGGGATCTCTGTGAGTTCGAGGCCAGCCTGGTCTAGTTCCAGGACAGGCTCCAAAGCTACAGAAAAACCCTGTCTCAAAAAACCAAAACCAAACCAAACCAAAACAAAAAGAACTAGTTCCAGGACAGGTGCCAAAGCTACAGAGAGAACCGCCCCTCCCCCCCAAAAAAAGCACTTACTAATCTTGTAGAGGACTGGAGTTGGTTCCCAGCACCGATATAGTGACTGACAGCCACCTATAATCCCAGTTCCAGGGGATCCAGTGCCCTCTTCTGGCCTCTATGAGACCCTGTCTCGAAATAATAATAATAAGATGGAGATGGTGGTTAAGAGCACTTACTTTTTGTCCAGCGGACCCAAGTTCAGTTCCTAGCACCCATATCAGGAAGCTCACAGCCACCTGTCAGTCCAGCTCCAGAGGATTCAATTTCTTCCTCTGGCCTCCATAGCACCTCACACACATATATGCATGTACACACATAAGTAAAAATAATAAAGACCAATAAATAATAAAGTTCAGTACCACTTTTTAGAAGGTCTGTCTTTCAATCTGACTAATCTGAAAACAGAATGTCCAGGTACCTTCAGTTCCTCTTAGTGTGACAAAGTATCTGTTCCAAAGAAGAATTCTGTCTTGTGGTGGTGACACTTTTGCCAAACTTTAAAGTCTTTAGGATTTCTTCATTTTTGAGCTTGGGAATTATGACAAAACTTCCACAAGGTCACACCAGTCCAGTCTGTTCAGTGGTTTATGGGAATGTCTGTCTTTGTGTGTTTGGGGAACCTGTGAACTCAATGGTTATTTTGAAATCCAGAGGAAGGAGCATAGAAGACCCCTTACAAAGACTTAGAAAACCTGTTACCAGGAGTCAGTGCAGAATGTTCTTCCAATGCTGGGTCCCAGAAAGGTATAACACATGACTTCCTACTTTCCGGAAAAGGTCATTTGTGTAACCAGGATGCTGTGACCAGCACATCTTGTTGAGTAACAAAACAAGTTATGCCTGCTTCTCCCTGGCAGCGCCTTCCAGGGGGCATTAAACCAAAGCACCTACTGGAAAAGCCTGAGATCAAGAAGGGCAGCGCTCCTTAACCCTGGCTTTGAGCCTCGCTCTCTTAACTGTGAGCCCTTATGGTTTGCAGGCTCAATTCAAAGTTGACACTGGTAGGAAATTCGTGTTTGAATTCAAACTTGTAGTTTAGATACAGTGCTATTAATAATATTTCGCCTGGGCTCGGACAGTTGGAGAAAATAAAACATAACTGCTGTTTGTTTTTCCTTTTACCAAAGTTTTTATTACATTTATTTATGTGTGTATTGGGGAGGGGCACATGACATAGAGAATATGTGGAGGTCAGAAGATGATATTCAAAAGTCTTCTCTTTCCACCATTAGTTACCAGGACAGAACTCAAGTCGGCAGGTTTTTGGCAGCTCGTTTACCTTCTGAGCTGTCCGACAGTTCTGTTTGTCTTTTCAGAAGAGTTCTTTCAGACCCCAAAGCTAACACCGTAAGGAATCGGAGGCTTCTCAGGACCTGGTAGCATCTGTTGGCCATTGTGGTGGAGAACTTCGGGCATCTCGTGAGACGCAGAAGAAAACTTGGAGAGTATCTTTTTGGCAACTGGAAGACATCAGTCCAGTGGCCCCATCACACCTTCCGTGTGATGGAAATGAACTTGAGAATCACTTTTCAACCTGGGGACACTGAATATAATCTGCCCAGCTCCAGGCAGCCCATGGTTCATGTTTATACTGTCTTTACAGACCTTCAGAGAACTCAGTCGTTGGTATTAAAGTCTAGTTGCAGTTTTAAGATTACACTCACTAGAAAGTTCCTGCTTTTATCCTTTTTTATCCTGTTCCTAGTTCTTCCGCTTGGCTGCTTCTGGGGTCCCAAGTATGAACAGCCAGTTCTCAGTTTACCATGACTCAACCAACAGTTGTGGGTTTCCTGGAATATTAAATGCTTTGTTTTGTACTCAGATCATTTCAAAGCCAGCCTTGGCTACATAGTGAGTTTGAAGTTTGCCTAGACTACGTGGGACCCTGTCTTAAAACAAAACAAAAAACAGTAAGCCAGATTTGATAGCACACCCCTCCCAGCACTCAAGAGGCAGAGGCAGGCAGATCTCTGTGAGTTCAAGACCAGCCTGGTCTACAGAGTGAGGTCCAGGACAGCCAGGGCTGCACAAAATAGAAAAGGAGTTTGTTGAGACTTAACTCCATTGTAAGTAAAGCAATGGGAAATTTTAAGCTACACTCAGATAGAAACCATTGACGGGGGCGTCATTAGGAAGCTAGCAGTAGACAACCAGTCATCTTGCCCTGCCGTTCTAGCCCAAGGGTCTAGCTCTAGCAGCGGTTTGTAAGGCATTGCTTTCTTGCTGTGGCACACAGGAAAAGGAAAGGAAGCTTGTACTGTGCCCTCTTTGCTCAACACTTTGCAGTTATTTTCTTTTAGTATTGAAGAAGCCATGAGGTCATTGTTCCATTGTAAGAGAGGAAACTGAGGTTTGGAGAAGGGAAGCTCTGAGCTGCCCTCCCTAAGCTCTGCATGTCTGAACCGCAGTAAAGTGTGTGTTTGCCCAGCGTTTCAGCCTCCTGGGAGTCTGTGAAGCCCCCTTTTTGTGAATGAGGAAACTGAAGCTCAGATGGTGTAGGTTGCCAGAGGTCACATGCCTAGTAAAGACTGAACTCTGGGATCCCCAACAATTAATTATAAAACCCTATCTGCCACTGAACAGGTACCTACCTACCTATAAACCCCAAATGAGATGTTCATTATAATTCCACGCAGGGTTAGCACTGTACAAATCCCCGATAGATTTGCCTCTGACTACTCAGAAGTACCTACGGAAGCAAGAGGATCACCCACCAAAGTTGTGGGCCAGCCTGGGCTACAGAATAAACCCTTGTCTCAGAAAATAAGGGCTCAGAAGATGGCTTAGCCAGTAAAGGCACTAGCCATCAAACCTGATGACCTAAAGTCAATTCCCAGGAACCACATGGTGAAGGAGAAAACAACTCCCACAAGTTGTTCTCTGACCGCTACGTGTGTGCTGTATGTGTACTCTCACACACACACATAGTACATATATAAATATAAAAACTTTTTAAAAAGAAAGCAAACCGCTGGATAGGGATGGCACGTTCCTTTAATCTCAGCACTCAGGAGGCAGAGACAGGTGGATCTCTGAGTTCAAAGCCAGTCTGGTCTACAGAGCTAGTTCCAGGACAAGCTCCAAAGCTACAGAGAAAACCTGTCTCAAAAAAAAAAAAAAAAGAAAAGAAAAGAAAAGAAAAAAGAAAAAAAGAAAAGAACAGCCCAAGAGCTTATGTAGGCTGAGTCTGTGCTGTGTTCGTCAGATGCCTTCCTTTAGGGTTAACCCTTCCATGCCATCAGATCATTCGAAGGCACAGACCACAGCTTTGTGAGTCAAGCTGGAGCAGGTGTGCAGCTGGGTGAGCATTTGCATAGGGCGAGAACACCCCTGCTAAAAGGTCAATACCGCATTTCTCTTCCAATTTCTGAAGCTTTTGACTCTAAACATTTTCTAGTTGCTCTGCAGACTTAAAAAACAAAACAAAACAAAAAACAGTGAGAGGCGCTAAGTGGGCCTAGTCAACTTGGCTCCTGAACCTCCTGTGGCTTTCAAGGGTTCCCTAACAGTTTAGGCGCCTCTCTCTTCTGCAGTTCCTTCTGCTTCTTTCTCTGTAGGGCACAGGTTGTTCTGCCCCCGGCTACACTATCTTTTGCAAGTGGCCATTCTAGTTGTCTGAAGTCAAGATTAGATCATTTTGTGGACTAAGAAGGAAACAACAAACAAACAGCAGCACAGGTGACGATGATGACGCAGGCAGGGTCCTGCTAAGTAACTGGCCATTTCCAACTTCGAGTAGCTAATAACTGAGTCATTGCTGGGCCTGGGAAGAGGGCGCAGTGTGGCTCAGAGCACTGGTTTGATTCTCAGCACCCACACGATGGATGGCTCGCAACCTGCCTGTAGTTCAGCTCCAAGGGATCCAGCACCCTCTCTGGCCTCCAAGGGCAGCAGACTTGAATGCGGTACACTGACATGCACGAAGACAAAACACCGGTACACACCAAAAACTGAAGCACAACAACAAAACAACCCTGTGGTCTAGTTAATTAACATTGCTGACATTTTGAAGTCCTCTAAGTCACCCTAGCTGGCCATCCTGACTCTTACATATCCAGCTCAGACTTAGAAAATGTGGGGACAAAATATTTAAAGACGCAAAGGATGGGGGAGGGGCTTGTAACTGACAAAAGAGCCCCAAACAGTTTTGATGGTTTCAATGTAACTACCCCACAAAGGAAGTAGGAGGTCTTGAGGTTTGAGGCAATGTTCTGCGCTCCAGCCCTCCTTCCTTTTTCTTTCCTTCCTTTTACTTTTAAACAAAGTATTATTATTTGGTGTTTGATTTTGGTTTTTTGTTGTTGTTGTTGTTAAACAGAGTCTCACTATGTAGCTCTTGGCCTGGAACTCACTGTGTAACCCAGGCCTTTGACTCCACCTGCCTGTGCCTCCCACCACACCCTTACTGTTCTCTAGCTGTCTATTGTTTATTTACTTATTTATTTTTGTCAAGGTTTCACTTTGAAGTCCAGGTCAGCCTGCTTGGTACTTACTATAGGTGGCTCAGGTTGGCCTCTTCCTGCTTCTGCCTCAAAAGTGCTGAGACTACAAGTGCGGGCTTGCAGTCCACACACTAGGCTGAGATTCACCCTTCAAGGAGAATCTTCCAACAGGTTGAAGAGAGCAGGGAGTGGAGAAACCGTTTAGAAGAGGGACCTGTTCTGGAGGTCATGGCCCTGGAGAAAATGTCTCAGCAGTAGCATTCAATGAAAGAAAAGTTGTGGGGACAGTCTGAGGGATTCTGAGAAAATAGTTGAAAACCCCAGATTCTCCACAGCTACTGAGAAATGACATTCTGTGGAGTTTTGGAAGAGTTAATGGTCCTAATTCTGCACCAGCGACCCACTGGCCAGTTCACCTTGGTTCACACCACTAGGCCTCGGGCAACTGGCAAACACTGCCTCTCTTTGGCAGCTGGGGCTCTCCTACTAGAGATGAAATCCGCCCAAGATCACCGGCTTGGAGGCTGGATTTGAACCCTCCAAGTTCTCAGTGGGCCCTAGAGATTCTGCGATCCATCAGCGGGGTAAGAGAATTTCATTACTGAGATTCCTGGCTGAACAAGTAGGAAAGGGCTTGTTCTATAGATTATAATTCTTTGGGTGCTCATCCTCAAGTTCCTTCCCTGGTTTCCTGAATCTGCCCGGTCTCTATTTGCCTCAAAGTCCCAGTGTACACAATGCACGACGTCACGGTTCAAGGCCCCACTCCCAAGCATGCTGACCGGCTCATTAGCCTCCACGGTGGCTGAAGGGTGGGAGAAACCGCTCTGGGAGCCTCTAAGGTGGGCGCCGGTAGCCGCTGGGCGAAAGTTCTGAAACGCAAAGCTGTGCTCAGAGCGGTGGGTGGAGGGCAGATCGCGATGCAGCGTCGTGATCACGAACGGGTCAGTCTGCAGGCAGTGAGCGCGGGTCCCGAGAGCGTAGGGCGCACTAGCTACCGAAAACCGACGACACGGAGAGGTCCCGAAGGCCTCGCGTCCTTCCGGACCCCCGGGCAACCGGGCCAAAGGGAGTCTGGGGGCGGGACGGTCTGCTCGAGCTGTCAGTCCGGCCCCGCCCCGCCCCGCCTTTCGTCCCGCCCCACCCCGCCCCTCGGCTCCGTTGCGGGGCGGGCGCGCTGCGGCGGTCGCTGCTGCTGCTTCCTCGGGCCATTTTGCTCCGCGCGGAGAGACGAGAGGTGTAGAGCTGGGCTAGAGGAGGCGCGGGCCGGAGGAAACGGCGGGCGGCGGGCTTCCCGCATTCGCAGTGTCCGGTGGGGCTCAGCGATCGCCGGCGAAGGGGGTCGGGGGCCCTTTCCCGGTCTCTGCATCATGAGCTGGGGCACCGAGCTCTGGGTGAGTGAGGGGCCGGACCACGGGCGGCCTGGGCGGGAGGCGCGGCGAGGGGCCTCTGCGTGCGTTGTCGCCCAGCGAGGAAGGAACGCGGATCGGGTGGCCCTGGCGGCCTGGAGCCAGTGCAGGGCTGGGTCTTGGCGCCCGGAGCGGCCACCCATGGGCGATCCCCGGGGGCGTGGGGCCCGCGCCGTGCCGGACTGCGTAATTGCGCGCGCCCCTGGACGGAGCTCTGGGGCAGATCTGTGCTCCCGGGTGCGGGCGGATCCCGCGCTGCTACCGGGGGCGGGGCGGCCTGGCAGGCTCGGGGTTTCGGGTCTGGAGTTTGGGGTTGCTGCGAGCGAGGGATGAGGTCTTCTCTCAGGAAGTGAGGACTTTAGCCCCAGGGTTGTTGGGGCGCACTTGTAATTCTTTGGGGACAGCTCAGATCCTGAATTTGAGGGGGGCTGCGGCTTTTAGTCCGCAGTAGGACGGCGGTGAGGGAGATCATAAGGATACCACGAAAGGCCGGTTGCTGGGGACCTGTTTCTGTCCTGCTGCCCAGAGGAAACGGTTTCAAGAGGGGTTGGCCTCGTAGGAACCTTCGTTTGGGGGGTTCATGTGGGATAGCGAGCAGCTTGGTGTCTGGAAACGGTCCCACCCGAGGGCGGTCAGAGGACGCCAGGGCAACCCTCAGGCCGTCTCCGGGAAAGAGAGGCTGTTGGCCGAGGGACAAGGCCTGTTGCCCTGCCTTCCTCTGGACTGGAGCACCGGGGAAAGGCAGGGCATAGGCTGGCAGTGCAGTGGTCTGGATGTAGGTGGGGACGAAACGGCGGTTATTGCGCCGAAATGTACCCAAGACCAGTCATTCTCAGTGATGGATTCCAAAGTGCCCGCTCTACCTTTCTGAATTCCATTTGTGAAGGGTGTGGAGGAGAAAGTGTGGGGTGGTGTTGCAGTCCAAGATGAGGCCAAGAAATGTCATGTCAAAATAAAACAAGGTTATGGCAGTTAGGAATGCAGCACATCTTCCTTAATTTTTTTCTTTTGCTTCAATTGTTTTTACATAACCATTTTTAACTAAAGTATTCTGTTAATACTAGAACCTAGGAGCACTGGCTCTTAAATCAGGAGAACTCATTTTATAAACCTCTTCTGTCAAAGGACTTCTCATTCATCCTGCTGTCAAAATGTCAGGTGACTGACGTGTGCAAATACCCATTTTGAAAGAATTAAATTAACACATAGTTTGAAGTACTTGTACCAGCCTAGGTTAGGCAAAACTGTAGGCCTTTGGGTGTTCTTTTCTTATTTTCGTTTCCTTCAGTTTTGTTTTGTGGGTTTTGTTGTTGTCGTTGTTGTTGTTATGGGGTGGGGGCACATCAGAAGTCATGGTCAGCTGCAGAAGTCTGGGCATGTGTTATCCGGGTGGGGGCACATCAGAAGTCACTTATTCATACAGCAGGATGGGGTTAGGAATGAAGAATATACATGATTCTGAGTGGCTTAGGGGGGTAGACATTTCCTAGCTGTGCTGGTGAGTGTCCTAGCAGGTGATCTAGAGGGCAGGTGGCTGGGGCCAGAACTGCAGCATGGCTGCCCTGCCTGCCTATCTTTTGGGAGTAGAAGACAGGAAGTCAAAGACAGGAGCAGCCCTGGTGGCTCGCCCTGTAGTCCCTACACTGGAGAGGCTGAGGCAGGAGGATTGTTTTGAGTTTACAATCCAGCCTGGAATACACAGTGAATCCGCAGATCAATTGGGTCTGCATGGCAAGACCTTGTCTGAAAAAGCAAAGCAAAAAGCTACCGAGTATGTGATTCTTGTAAAATACTTGCCTGGCATGCATGAGGTTCTGGGCATTGGACCCAGTACCATAGGTAGAGAGAAAAAAGAGAGCACTTGGGAAATGGGGAAATATTGATAATGACAAGAGGTATGAAATGTTTGGATTTATTTTACTTGGTAACTTATGTATTTATGTATGGTCAATAACAAATTGGACAGCCATACTATATATGAAGTATGTGGCAATGAAAAAAGGAGGTTTTAGGGTTTTTTCTGTTTTGGTTTACAGTATGTTGAGTGGGAGTGTTTGTCTTCAGATAGCTTATAGTTTAATGGAGGGAATGGGTTAGCATATATGACACCCACCAAGAAAAGTGGGTGCAAAATCTGTGTTTTAAGGCCAACATGTCCACTATCAGTTAACTTTTCTTTTTAGCAATTTTCTTTTTTATTATTTATTTAATCATTTTATGTATTTGAGTGTGCTATCTGCATGTAGGCCAGAAGAGATCATCAGATTCCACTATAGATGGCTGTGAGCCACCATGTGGTTCTTAGGAATCAAACTCAGGACCTCTGGAAGAGCAGTCAGTGCTGTTAAGGGCTGAGCCTCCTCTCCAGCCCCTAATTTTTTATTATTATTATTTCTTAGCAGTTTTCAAGGGAAAAAAAAAGAAAGAAAAAGACAGAAAGAAAGCCAGCCCAGAGGAACGGAGGGGATGGGGCTGAGGCAGCCGTCTGTGGGTCCAGTGGCCAGAGCTTGGCTGTGTACAGTGCGCCTGGCGGCCAGGCTGCGGCCCTGATTAAGGGCTTTCCTTACATGGTGGCTTTGGGACCTTGCTCATGTGTAATGAGGTAATGATGGGGTACTAAAGCCTCACTTGGCAGAATGATGCTTCTAGATGGAGTGGTACGGTTTGGGTGGCCATGAGTGATTGGTGGCTGCCACTCTCGTAGACCTTCACTGATCTCAACAGATTTTATACAGTCTTGGGACTTGAGTAAAAATCTTCTGGCTTCAAATGCTCATTCTACAGGAAAAGCCTACTCTTAAGCCACATCCTGCTTTGCTAAAGAGTGAAACACTTTTCTTCTAGAAACCTCTTTGTGACAGAAAGCAGTCGCCGTCTAGGTGAGCTGTAAGGAGCTGTAAAATGTCAGGAAGTTATAAAGATTAATGCAAAGCTGTTAGATTCATGTAGTTGAACATTAGGTCTTGCATTTTTGTATCAAAGGAGTGTAATAAAGCCAGGCCTGCTAGTTCAGGTCTGGAATCCCAGCTAGTGGGAGGCTGAGAAGGGAGGATCGAAAGTTCAAGGCCTGCCTGGGCAGTTTAGAGTGAAGTTTATGTCAGTAATCTTAGAACACAGAAAGGGGTGGAGCCATAGCTCAGAGCTTGTAGAGCTCACATGGAGCCCTGAGCTCTATCCCTGGTACCGGGGTAGGGAGAAGACAAAACAGGGAATAAATGCCAGTTTTAAATTTTATTTACTTATTTTATTTTTGATTTTGTTTTATTTTGTTTTGTTTTGTGTAACACAGGGTCTAACTGTGTAGCCCTGGCTGACATGGAGCTCATTATGTGGACAAACTGGTTTCAAACTCACAGAGATTCTCCTTTCTCTGCCTCCTTAAAAGACAGGTTTGTTTCTTTTCTTTTCTTTTTCTTTTCTTTGGGGGAGATTTTCAAGACAGGTTTTCTCTGTGTAGCCATGGGTGCCCTGGATCTCAGTCTATAGACCAGGCTGGCCTCGAACTCACAGAGATCTGCCTGCCTCTGCCTCCTGAGTGCTAGGATTAAAGGCGTGTGCCACCACCGCCCGGCTTAAATGACAGTTTTAAAATGATTAGGTTAAAGCTAAAACTTTAGCACAATGATAGTTTGCTTGGATAGCATGTGTAGGGCCCTGGGTTTATCCCCAGTGTGACAAAGAAAAGGGAAACTGAATTCATTACAAATTTCAAAAGTCTTCCAGTAGTTGGCTTATAAAAATCATTTCTGTAACTCTACAACATTGAACAACTAACTGCTCAGTGCAAAACCCCAATACTCTGCGCGAGTCACATTGTACAAGATGAAGGACAGCCCTTACCTTCCTGACAGCACTGCAATACAGGTTTTACCTCCAGCCTGGGACATTCTATATCTATGAATATATCGGTATCATCGACATGGAGCTGAGGTGTAGTGCATTAATGCAGTGATTGCCTAGCATATGTGATGAGACCCTGAGCTACTTTGTTGAGATTGGGGCGTGGTGTGTGTGTGTGTGTGTGTGTGTGTGTGTGTGTGTGTGTGTGTGTATGTTCTGGAGGCCAGAGGTCCCACACACTAGGAGTACAAGAGTACAAGCGTTCACTACCATGCTAGGGTGTAGGGTGTTTTTGTTGTTTTAGGATTTTTTTGCATGCATGAATGCCTGTGCACCACTTGCATGCAGTTTCCACAGCGGCCAGAAGAGGGACAGCGGATCTCCAGAAACTGTGGTTACAGATGGTTGTGAGCTGCCGCCTGGATGCTGGCAACTAAACCCAGGTCTTCTGGAAGAGCAACCAGTGCTGTTGACCACTGAGTCAGGCTTTTTGTTTGTCCTTTTGTTTTTGTTTTGTGTGTGTACTTTTTTGTTGTTGTTGGTGGGTTTTTGGTTTTGGCTTCTTTTCCCCCCAATGTGTAGCCCTGATTGTCCTGGAACCAGCTCTGTAGACCAGGCTGGCCTCAAACTCACATAGATCCACCTGTCTCTGCCTCCCAAGGGCTGGGATTAAAGGTGTGAGCTATTACTACCCAGCCAGGCTGTTTTTTATGTGGGTACTGGGGGTCGTGATCTGTGTGGCAACATGCTGAGCCGTCTTTCTAGCCCCAGCTTGTTGCCACTGTGGTCACTGGTGAAAGGACAAGCGTTTGTTACATTAGGTAGGGTCAGTAGGGTGACTTTTTATTAATGTTCCTGATTTTTGGAAGACAATGACAGGTTACTGAACCATCAGCTCACCTATTTTTTTTTCTTAAAGCTTTCTCGTTAGCGTGAAATTATGAAAAAAATAATTGAAAAATTTACCTTTCATCTTTACTCCGTCTGAGTTTGCAGCTGGCTCAGTGACAGGACCAGGTTTTGCTGTCTTCTGGTATCCTACCGGCCATCTTTAATCTTCGCTCAGTATCTTGCGAGGAGTGAATTAGCCAAGTGTAAATGAAGGAGAAACCCGAAGAGCACGCTAGCCAGCACACTAAGAAGCTACCTACAGAGATCATTTTTTTTTTCTAGCTGTGTTTTTAAGATAGTGCCGGGCATATCACGTATACGGAAGTGCCGCCACTAATGTTGAGAGTGGCATATGCTTTTTATGAGGCAGCAATGTGAGCTAAACATGGTCGCTCCGGACTTTTACTTAATTGGAGCACTTGGGAAGCAGAGGCAGGTAGATCTCTGAGTTCCAGGCCAGCCAGAGCTACCTAGTGAGACCCTATCTTGGAAATGAGGTATCAGTGTCAGATGCTTTGAAATACTTTTGGGGCAACTCAGTAAAATTCTGTCTTTAAATAAAAAATACAAGAGGCCACAGAAACAGTCCAAAGGTAGAAAGCTTGTGTGGTGTATGAGAGACCCTGGGCTCTATCTGCAGTCCTGGGAACAAGACCTGGCTTGATGTAGGAGCTTAATAAATATTAATGAATGAGTGAATCCTTTCCCCCATTTTGGTTTAACATTTCATTGTTAAAATTCAAGTCAACCTAATCACAATACTTTTCTGCATTTTGGCAAATGTGTACATACACACAGTGTATACACTAATATATATATATATATATATATATGATATATAGAATTATATGTAATATGTATATATGTTATTTTGCATTTATGTTCATATGTATTCCTAGACAACATAAAAAATAGGCTTTTTTTAGGGCAGTTTGAGATTCCCAGTAGAAGTGAGTAGGTGATACAGAGATTGTCGCTTCCCCTGTGCCCTTTGTCCCACATGAACCAGTCTGGGCAACTTTCGCTCTCATCCTCCACGTGCTTTGGCGCACACTTCCACTCCCACTATGCACAACACAAACACACACACAGATATAAAAATTGTTTTGAAAAGCATTTTCTTCTCTGTAGGTCAGAGCACTTATGCCCAGAAGCTAAAGGAGTTACATCAGGACACTTTATTTATTTATTTATTTATTTATTTATTTATTTATTTATTTATTTATTTTCTGAGACAGGGTCTCTCTGTAGCTTTTGGAGCCTGTCCTGGACCTGGAACTAGCTCTTGTAGATCAGGCTGGCCTTGAACTCACAGAGATCTGTCTGCCTCTACCTCTCAAGTGCTGGGATTAAAGGCGTGTGGCACCACCACCCGACTTTTCTAAAGATTATTTTAAAGTCAAGCATTATGGCTCACAATTGTAACCCCAACACTCTAAAGTTGAGTCAAGAGGATCTCAGCAAGTTTGCGGTCAGTCTGGGCTACATAGCAAGATACACAAACAACTAATTTTATTCTTTAAGCATTTTGTTTTGTTGTTTTTTTTCTTTTGTTTGTTTGAGTGTTTTAGTATATAAATTTTCTTTCTTTTTTTTTGGTGTTGTTTTTTGTTTTGTTTTGTTTTGAGGCAGGGTTTCTCTGTGTAGCCCTAGCTGTCCTGGAACTCGTTCTATAGACCAGGCTGGCCTCAAGTAATATAGAAAATTTCAAATAAACTTTGTACCTAGTGTGCCCTCATAGGGTGCTCAACAGTCTCAACTGAACACTATAATGCCTTCCTGCTCCCTGGTTTTCTGGGGAACCATATTCAGGCTGCATATTCTCCCCACTGTTTAAAATATGGAAGAAGGAGAGAGCTAGAATTCAGTAGGTCGCTAGTGGCCTTAATTTGAGGGCAATAAGCACCTCCTTGCTGAACCTAAGGAGCTAGTTAGTTCCAGTTTCTAGATGAGACTTGGGCTGGTGGAGCCACTCCCCACGCTCACCCTGAGTGCTGCTCCCATGTAAATGGAACTTTCTCTTCCTGGCACCAAAGTCAGCCAGTAATAGTTCAAAGTCTGTTTCTGTCTGAGTAGTCATGGTTCCCTGTCCCCCTTGCTCGCTCCTGTTTCCCTTGTCAGCCATACAGGGTTGGTTGGGTCCCTAAAACTTGTAATTTTTTTTCTTTTCTTTTTTTTCTTTCTTTCTTTCTTTCTTTTTTTTTTTTTTTTGGTGCTGGAATTGAACCTAGGGCATGATACAAGTTTGTTAAATATTCTTCCAAGGGCTGTTGAGCTGGCTCAAAGGTTAAGACCACAGCTGTTCTTCCAGAGGACCTGGGTTTGAATCCCAGCACCCACCTGTTACTCCTATTCTAGCAGAATCCAATGCACTCTTTGGATGCTGAGGGCACTTCTCACACATGATGCACAGACACACATGCAGGCAAAGCAACTGTACACATAAAATAAATATTTTAAAAATCCTCTTTCCCCGAAATTTATCCCCCCTCCTTTTAGAGTCTCAGTAAGATGTTTAGACTGACCTTGAACTCTGGAGCCCAGCCTAGTTTTGTGTTTGAATCTTCTGCCTCATCTGTCTCTCCTGCAGCTGTGATCACTGGGCTGTGATGAAACATTTGATGCTGCTGTGTTATTGAGAAGGTGTGGTTAGGCTAACTGCTGTGGACTACGGGCCCAGTAGACATGGCTGTGAGTGGAAGCTGGTGGGTGTCAGTGGTCCAGCAATTCCTTCATTTTTCTCTCTTCTCTTCTCTTCTCTTCTCTTCTCTTCTCTTCTCTTCTCTTCTCTTCTCTTCTCTTCTCTTCTCTTCTCTTCTCTTCTCTTCTCTTCTCTTCTCTTCTTTTTCCAAGGCAGGGTGTCTCTATGTGGTAGCCTTGGCTGTCCTGAAACTCGCTCCGTAGACCAGGCTGGCCTCAAACTCAGAGATCGGCCAGCTTCTGCATCCCAAGTGCGTGTGCCACAACTCCTGGTTCCCCTCATTTGTTTGTATTTGTTTGGTTTTTGGTGCTGGGAACAGAACTTAGGTGCTTTTCTTTTCCTAAAGATTAATTTTTTTCTGTTTTATGTGTGTGAGAGTGCCTGCCTGCATGTATATGTGTCATGTGGGTGCTGGTACCCAAGCAGGGAGGCTAATGCATGCATGTGTTCCACATGTGTGCTGGTACCCAAGCAGGGAGGCTAGAAGACAGTGTCGGATCTCCCGCAGCTGGAGTTGCAGGCAGTTGTGAGCAGGCTGGTGTAGGTGCCGGGGTCTTTTGCAAGAGCAGTTAAGCTCTTTCTCAGCTGAGCATCTTTGTATCCCAAGAAGCCAGGTTCTCATGAATGGCGGGGAAGTCTTAGCCCAGCATCCCATCCCCCAACCCTCCCTCCCCCCATTTAAAGACATTAGTTCATATGGGTCTTAACCAGAATAGTAGAAAGGTTTTGGGTTTTTTGTTTGTTTTGGTAGGTATTTTGTTTATTTGTTTTTCTAACAAAGAATGTTTGAAAAGTATTTTTAACTAAATTGAGAAAGAATAAGAGGGAGACTAGCTATTGGCCAATTTGTGGGTATTCTGGATATCATATGTAAGGCTTTCAAAGGTTCTATTTATTTGTTTTGGTGTGGTGTGTGTGTGCACCTGTGCAGACAGAGGTTGACTTCATCTTGTCTTTCTCAGTCACCCTTATGGGGTTTTTTTTTTTTTGGTGTGTGTGTGTGTGTGTGTGTGTGTGTGTGTGTCAAGGTCTCTCGCTCACCCTGCAGCTCTCTGTTTCTGCTGGGTGGGCTGGCTGGCACCTATCTCTGACACACCTCTCAGACCTGCTCCCTACAGCCACGCATAGCCACAGCTGACTTTTTCCTCAAGTTCCAGTAACTGGGCCACCACCCTAGTCCCTCAAACGCTTCCTCTACTACCCATGGCAAAAAGAAACATGGACCTTTAAAGGGAGCTGGTCCCCATGGGCTTGTGTTTATTTATGCACAGCCCAAGTTGTGTGCGGACTCCAGAGATGGGATGGCATTTCTCTAGGGAGAAATGGTGCATAGATCTCCCTCTGCACTGTGGTGATGCTTTCCTTCCCGGGGAGGCACAGGGGCAAGTGCTCGCTTGCCTGTACCGTGAGTCTGGTGAGAGCCAGTGAGTCAGTGGGAGTTCTACTGAAGAGGAGGGCTATGGGAAGAAAAGCCCTGGTCCTTGGGAATGAACTAAGGACTCTTGATGCTGGCTGGTTTCATAAAGGGTTGGCATCATGGCACCCTGCCTTCCGGTTTTCACACGGACTCCTTGTCCTTTGATTTAAAATTGATTCTTTGTATGTGTTAACAATAAAATAAGACAACCTGATATTAGGTTGGGTGTGGTGGGTCACGCCCAGAGTCCCAGTGTGTAGGAGGCAGAGTCAGCCATCTTGGAAGCTTAGGGTCTTCTCATCTACATAGCAAGTTTGAGGTCAGCCCAACATAAAACCCTGTCTCAAAAACCGACAAACATAAAAACAAACAAACGAGCAAAAAACAAACCAAAAAAACCCATGAAAACAAATTGATCTTTGAAAAATGCCTACAAGACACTGTTTTGTAAAGCAGTCTAGCTCTCTGGAGGTCATACAACAGTGTGTTTTCCTTTTCTTTAAAGTTAAAGAAAAGAAAGAAACTGGGCATGGTGGTACACGCCTTTAATTCCAGCACTCAGGAGACAGAGGCAGGCAGATCTCTGAGTGCGAGGCCACCCTGATCTACAGAGCAAGTTCCAGGACAGCCAGGGCTACACAGACAAACCCTGATGTGAAAAACCAAGGAAAGGAAAGAAGATTTAAAAATAAATAAATAAGCCCTCGAAACACTATACTGTGGCTGCAGAGACAACTCAGCTGGTAAGAGTACTGACCGTGCTTGCACAGAACTGAGGTTCGGTTCAGCACCCCAGTTCCCAACCATCTGTAACTCCGTCCAGTTCCAGGGGATCCAAATCCTCTTCTGGCTTTTGGACACCTGCGCACATGGGGTGCACATACGCTCAGACACACACATAAAACAAATAAATAAAAACCCACTTGTACTGGCTGGTTTTGTGAGTCAGCTTGACATAAGCTAGACTCATCAGAGAGCCTCAGCGAGGAAAGGCCTTCATGAGATCCAGCTGTAATGCATTTTCTCAATTAGTGATCAATGGGAGAGGGCCTAGCCCCTGGTGGGTGGTATCATCCCTGGGTTGCTGGTCCTGCGGTCTATAAAAAAGCAGGTTGACCAAGCCGTGAGGATCAAGTCAGTAAGCAGTACCCCTCCATGGCCTGCATCAGCTCCTGACTCTGGGATCCTGCCCTCTTTGAACGCCTGTCCTGACTTCCTTCAGTGATGACCAGCAGTGTCAAAGTGTAAGCCAAATAAACCCTGTCCTCCCCAACCTGCTTTTTGGTCATGGTGTTTTGTTGAAGCAATAGAAACCCTGACTAAGACACCACTATCCTAAGGGTCTACTAAATATATAATTTTAAGATATCCTAGAGTTTAATAGTTCTCTTGGGCTATTTTTACCACTTTTTAAAGCAGATACTTAAGTCACATACTTTCTCCCCTCACAAAGTTGGGTACTTGCCACTTGAGACATCTAATAAATTATTCTGCATATCAGCTTAGCTCAGGATCGATTTCTTCTCAACAAAGATAACTTAGATTTAAAAATATTTACTTTAGGAACGATGTATGTGGAAATTCCTGTAAGTGTTTAGACAAAGATGTTTGGATTGCCTGGGTGTCTGTGAGTATGTAAATAGAAATTTCACCATGGCTCTGAATATTTTCAATTGCCTTTAATTGTGTGTTGGGGGGGGCAGGAGCAGGGCTGGTGTCTTCCTTTACTTCTTGTCCCCTTCTTCCTTGACACAGGGTCTCATTGTATCTGAAGCGCCTCACTTCTTAGGTCAGACTGGCTGGCCAGCAAACCCCTGAGATCTGTCTCCAGTGTCAGGATGATAGGCACCTTCGGCCATGCCTGACCTCTGTGTGGGTCCTGGGGACTCAGGTCCTCATGCGTGAATAGCGGCACTTCTAGCCACCGAGACACTCCCCAGCCCATGTGTGTGATGCTCTTAATTGTCATTATTATTCTGGGCAAATGTCAGTGGGCAACAATGACACGACAGGAGCCAAGTGAAGACACCTGGCTGTGTGCCAGGTGAGCGAGCACAGCAGGCGCGGCGAGCGCGGGTGGCGTGGCGTTTGTGCAACTTACCTTCCATTCTATTTTTTGAGCTTCTACTAAGAGTATGGTTGGGGTTCTTGCCTTCAAGTGGTTTAGGGTGTGATAAGAAGGTAGGCAGGAAATGACAACAGGATGGGGGCTGGGGAGATGGCTCAGCAGTTAAGAGCACTGGCTGCCCTTGTTGAGGACCTGGCTTTGGTTCCCAGAATTCATTGTGTGCAGCTCAAAACAAGCCCTGAGGAATCTGATGCCCTCCTCTGTGCCCTGCAGACAGGCACTCACACACATAGATTCAAATGAGAGGGCTTAGCTCTGTTGGGAAAGAGTTACATCCTGGTGGAGTGCTGAAGAGCTAGTCGGTTGTCAAGGAAGAATGGATCAGGTCGGGTGGAGACCAAACTACCTTTCCAGGAAAGAGGACGCGAAAGACAAAAGACCCGTGAGATGTGAGGGGACCCAGAGCTCTCCGTTGATCCAGGTGTGCCTGGGTTGCAGAAGGGGCCTGAGAAAGTGGCAGAGCCCTAACCACTGTGGGATTGGCTTCCCCCTCAGAACTGGTCGGACACCTTCCAGCTGTAGCTAGCTAGCCAGGTTCCTAGTCTTAATCTTCATCAGTGGGGCACAAACTCAAACCAGGACTGGGAAGATGGCCCATTGAGGGCCTGTGTTCGCATCCCCAGAATACAGGTAAAAAGCTTGGTGTGGTTGTACAGAGTTAGTGGTTGGGTGACAGGAAGATCACCGGGGTTTGCTGGCTACCAGCCGAGGGGCAGGTTTAGTGAGAGACATTGTCTTAAGTTCAAGAGTGGTTGACTAGAACATCTCAGGTCCTCCTCTGGCCTACACACACACACGCGTGTGCACACACTGTCCTCGTGGACACATGAGGCCATCTCTTCTCCCTTGCCTTCTGTGTCTGTTTGGCCGGTGGGGTTACCAGCAATGGCTCCCCAGCTTTTCCTTCTACAGCTTGAGTATTTTCAGTTTGCCTGGAGGTGACTCACACTAACCAAATCCCCAAGGCTGATGAATAACAGAGAATGCAAATTTGAAACTTCACGAGAAGTGGAGACTGGAGTTTCTCATTTGCTGGTCTGTACATTCCTTCCCCAGAGGCTAATTTATGTGGAAAATGAGATTCTATATTGAGTTTCCTGGAGAGCGTAAAGTCCAGCCAGGATCGGAGGAGTTTAATGGCTAGTGACAGCAAGCTGTGGATGCCGGAGGCGCCAGTGTCTATGGGTTGGGGTGAGGGGTGGGGGTGGAGCTAGCAATGGGAGAGAAGAGAGGCTGATGGCTACAGTAAACCCACCTCTCCTTTAGTCAAGCTCCATTCGATCCCATATTGCCCAGATTAGGTCCCGCATCCGGATCATCAGACCTGCTCCAGCATTTTCCATGCTGGCAGAGTCCAGAACCTACGGATTGACCCATTTTTTAAAGATATTTATTTTATTACATTTATTTATTTATTTTTGTTTTTTGAGACAAGATTTCATGATGTGAAATGTGAGCCTTGGCTGACATGGAAATTCTCCCGACTCTGCTTCCTGAGTGCTGAAATAAAAGGTATATGGAACCAAAGCCTATTTGATTATCTTATTTTTCTTTTCCTCGAGACAGCATCTCTCTGGGTATCTTCTCTGACTGTCCTGGAACTCACTCTGTAGACCAGGCTGGCCTCCAACTCACAGAGATCCGCTGTCTCTGCCTCCCGAGTGCTGGGTCAGGAGGCAGATGAAGGTGAGAGGACAGCTTGCCGGAGTCAGTGCCCCCTCCACTATGTTTACACTGGGGACCGAACTCGGGCGGGTGGGTGGACTCTGTGGCAAGCACTTGTTCCCCAGAAAATTTTTTCACCAGTTCCTTTTCGTTCCTTTCTTTAGCCTTGAACTTTGGATCCTCCTGCTTTGATCGCCCAAATATTGGGATTACAGGAGGTAGCTGCGATGTCTGATTGCTTGTCTTGTTCTTTACAACAAATATAAAATCTGCAAAGGGCCGCAGAGATGGCTCAGTGGTTAAGAGTTCTGGCTTCTCTTGGGAAGGATGTGGGTTCAGTTCCCAGCATGCACAGGCAGCTAGCTAGCCACTGTCTACAACTCAGTTCCAGGGGATCCGAGAGCACCAGGCACACACAGACAGCCATGCAGGCAAAGCACTATACATGTAATGATGAGTAATCATTTATTTATTTGTTGGTTTTCTGACTGAGACAGGTTTTTTTTTGTGTGTGTGTGTGCATCCCTAGCTGTCCTGGAAGTCGCTCTGTAGTAGACCAGGCTGGCCTCGAACTCAGAAATCCACCTGCCTCTTTCTCCCAAGTGCTTGGATTAAAGGCATGTGCCACCATTCAGGGCTAATAAAATAATTTTTAAAAGTCTAGCAATATCTTGGGGCTAATTTGTCTTTTTTTTGAGAGTGGGCGTGGCCTCACACTTGGGATCCTCTCCAGTCAGCCTTCCAAGCATCTTCCATGACCATATGTAGAGTCCTTTCTGTCCCCTGTGGCAGAATGTTGTTGAAAGACGGCTGCGGGTACCATGGCGGGTGAGGAACGCGGGCGGGAAACAGAATATGCCATGCAGGAAGAGCTGGGGTATGGAGAGTTTATTTAGAGGGCATTGGGAGGGTATGGGGGTGTGAGAGAGAGAGAGAGAGAGAGAGAGAGAGAGAGAGAGAGAGAGAGAGGAAGAAGGAGGAGGAGGAGAAGGAGAAGAAGAAGAAGAAGAAGAAGAAGAAGAAGAAGAAGAAGAAGAAGAAGAAGAAGAAGAAGAAGAAGAAGAGAGTGAAGAAGGGAAGTGGGAGGAGAGAGACAGAGCTGCCTCTTCAGAACAGCAGGGAGAGAGAGAGGAAACGGACAGAGGTGAACATGCCTCATTAGGCAGAGAGAGAGAGAGAGAGAGAGAGAGAGAGAGAGAGACTGGGAATGGGCAGCACTCATGTCATGTGGTCAACAGATCCTACTTTGCAGAGATGGCCACAGAGATGTCTCTGTCCCATAGGCTCATTTTACAGTGTGACCTACAGACCCTCCCTTTGAGTGTTGCTAGGGGCCTTGTCTCCCTTCCCTGGACAGACAGATGTGCAGACAGATCTCTGGGACTGTTACTGATGAGGATGCATGCTGGGAGGAACACCATACGATTTCTGAGGCTGGACGATAAAAGAAGACATCTGCTTTGACTTGGCTGGTTTGGACTGCTTTTTGTTTGGTTGGGTTTTTTTTTTGTTTTGTTTTGTTTTGGTAGGTGTTTGTTTGTCATTTGTTTGAGACAAGGCCTCATTGTGTAGCTCTGGTTGGCCTGGAACTCAGAGATCCATTCACCTGCCTCTGCCTCCTGGGCTGGGATCAAAGGTGTGCACCACCACATCTGGCTGCTTTTTGTGTTTGTTTTTGTTTTTTGTTGTTTGTTGTTGTGGAGTTTTGTTGTTGTGGGTTTTTTGTTTTTTGGTTTTTTTTTTTGAGACAAGGTCTTACTCTGTAGGTTAAACTGGCCTGGAACTTTCTATGCAGCCTAGGATGGCCTTGAACTCGTGACCTCAGTGTCTTGCCTGGTTTGGATTCCACACCTAGGTAATTATTATTATTGTTGTTGCTATTATTGTCATTGTTATTATGATAAGGTGTTTGCAGACCAACAGCGCAGGTCTGGGGCCAGGTCTCAGGGCTCCTCTCCAGTTACAAACTTGCTGAGTCATTTTTGACAGGCCATTCTACCTCGGTTCCTTCCTCTGTGAAGTTGTCAGATCGGAAACAGGCCTGCCTGAGAGCTTTCCCAGCATCACTCAGGATCTGTGGCTCCTCCCAGCTTTTCTTACCCCGCCCCTACCCTGAGCCTCTCCCTCCCAGGGGCACTAGCTTCTCTTTCCTCTATAACTCAGCCCTTTTGACTGCACACTCTCTTGGTCTCTTGGCTTGTTCTTGCCCTGTTGGTCCACTTGCTCCTCTCTCTTCTCTCTCTCCATATATTCCTGCCCCCTCTTCTCATAGCTTGGTCTATTCTTCTGGCTATGTTCAGACTGGACTCAGATGCATCTGGCTGTGCATCCCCTCATTTCTTTTTTATTTTTTAATTAATTTTTTTTTTTGAGACAGGGTTTCTGCAGCTTTGGAGCCTGTCTGGAACTAGCTTTTGTAGACCTCGAACTCATAGAGATCCATCTGCCTCTGCCTCCCAAGTGCTGGGATTAAAGGCATGCACCACCACCACCCTGCTAGATTTTTTTTATTTGTTTATTTATTTATTATGTATACAATGTTCTGTTAGCATGTGTGTCTGCGCGCTAGAAGAGGGCACCAGATCTCATTGTAGATGGTTGTGAGCCACCACGTGGTTGCTGGGAATTGAACTCAGGACCTCTTGAAGAACAACTTTAACCTCTGAGCTATCTCTCCAGCCCCTACATTCACTCATTTCTACAATAAAAACCTCCTCAACTATACCTTGGCCTGGTTATGTGTACCAGACTTTCTTTTGGGTTACCAACCAGCTCCCAAATCATGACATGGAGGCTTCTTACTAGTTATGAATGCTCAACCTTAGCTTAGGCTTGTTTCTTGCTGACTCTTATAAAAACCTGTTTCTCTTCATCTATGTTTTGCCTCAGGGCTTTTTACCTTTCTGTGTGTCCTACTTCCCTGATTCTTGGATCTGGTTATCGGCTGCCTGGCTTCTTAGTCTCTTAGATTCCTCCTAGAGCCTAGATTCCTCCTCCTACTTATTCTCTCTGCCTGCCAGCTCCTCCTATCCCTCGGCTGCTTACCTATTGGTCATTCAGCTCTTTCTTAGACCAATCAAGTGCCTTAGGCAGGCAAGGTGGAACAGCAACACATCTTTACATAGTTAAACACACATCCCTACATTGTTAAACAAATGCAGCGGAAACAAATGTAGCACATCTTCACATGAAGTAATACTCCTTAGCATAAACACATCTTTGCCCAGTTAAAAAAAATATTTCACAACCATCATGTCCTCGTTTTCATTCAGTCGAATATCTGTGAAGGAAAGCTGCAGCAGCAGGGTAGAGGGTCTTGCTAGCAAGAGTTGGGGCAAACAGGCTCAAAGCAGCGTCCCTCCTCCCTCCGTGCCCGTCTATCTAGATGGCCCCCAGAAGGTGCCACCCACATTCAGAATGCATTTTCCTGATTCACAAAAGGTATAATCTAGAAAATCCCTCTCTGGAGTGCGCAGCTGCTTGGGTTTTAGTTGATTCCAGAGACAGTCAAGTTGACAGCTAAATTAGCCGTCAGTAGTGGTGCCTGTTGCACAAGCTGGGCCACCAGCGATCCCCTTGTGCGTTGCCATCTGTGGTGTTTGACTCAGTTCTAGTCAGCAAACTTGGTGGAACTAGCCAGCCTCAGATTCCTCCACCTAAATGTTCAAAAGTTCCAGAACCAGGGGTCAGAGGGCTGACTCAGCAGTTAAGAGCCCTGGCTGCTCTTACAGAAGGCCTGGGTTTAGTTCCCAGCACCCACGTGGTGGCTTGCAACTGCCTATAACTTTAGCTGTCTGGGGTTTAACACCCTGTTCTGGCCTCTGAGGACATTCACAGACATGTGGCACACACATAAACACACAAGTATATAAATACATAAACATTTTAAAGTTGAGGGCTCAGCTGCCCAAAGCTTGATCAAGTTCTGATTCACAGTGTGTGGCTAGGCATCCAAGTGGGTTATGATGATTGTAACAGCCTCTGAAGCTGCAAACTCTCCTTAGAACTTTTATGCTCTGTTCCCACACTGCACCTCAAAGAAACGCCAATAATGTTAATAGGGGGTTGCAGATGTCTGACCATTGCACAGCGGGACATAAATAGAGTCATTAGACGTGTTCCTTAGGCTGTTAGGCCTCCTGAAGGCCTTAGGTATCCTGGGTGTGACTCTTTAGGCAAAAGTACCCGGTCTGTTTTGCCAAGTCAGACTTTTTGGTTGGGATAGAAGATGGCTTAGCCAATTATGTGCTTGCCTTGCAAGCATTGAGTACTTGGCTTTGGATCCCCAGCACCATGTGAAAGCTGGGCACGGTGGTGGAGCTTACAACCCCAACACTATGGAGACAGGAGGACCCCAGGGACTTGCTGGCATGCCATCCAGGTTCAATGAGAGGCCTTGTCTCACAAAAGAGGTGTTGTCAATTTGGCTGCCAAGCCTGATGAACCTACTGAGTTCTGTCCCTGAAACCTACATGGTGGAAGGAATAAAGGGCTCCCACAGGTTTCCTCTGACTTTTACATGCACATGGAACACACACACACCGCACCACATATATACACACACATACCACACATACACACACCGCACCACACATACACACATACCACACACATACCGCACCACATATATACACACACACACCACACCACACCACACCACACCACACCACACCACACCACACACACCACACCACACCACACACACCACATACACACACCGCACCTCACATATACCACTCACAAACACACCACACACACACACACACACACACCACGTACAAATTTTTGGCTGAGCAGCCTGAAAGGTTACTGCCTTTTTGTTGCTTTAGTAGGTCAGAAAATAGACAAGAAAAATAAATAGCATCATTCCAGAAAAGCTTAGCCAGCAGCAAGCCTGGCTTGATAGTAGCCATCACACCTGCTAGAAACATCTTCTGGCTTCTTTGGGTGTTAGAACCCCAGGGATTGTCTGAGAAAGTGGACTGTGCAAACAAGCGAATGGAGAAGAAAACCTGGAGCAGGAGGTGGTGGGGAACTGCCATTCTAGCGCCTGAGGGGTGAAGGCCAGCCTTGGCTAAAATAGTCCCTGCAAGGCTAGCCTGGGCATACAAGATATCTACCTTGGAAGAGGAGGAACAGGAAAAGGATGGTGACCTAGAGAGACACCACTGAAAGCAGTCAGGCAGGGGAGAAACCACTTTGGATAACTCTAAGCAGATCCATCAGCCTGAAGAACCAGGGGCGCAGGGAGCAGTTCCTAAAGGGGCCAGGCTCTGTTTCCTTCAAACTGTCATTTGGTCATGAAATCATGACTGAAAACCCAAACAGTTAATTGCACAAGTGGGCAGAGAGGAGTCTCCGCAGCAGCACTCAGTGGATCTCACTCACACGTGCTGGTCTATAAAAAGATTTGCTTATTTAAAAATAAACAATGTTTGTTTGTGGTATGAACGCACCCCCGCTCACAGGCTTGGAATGAAGGGGCTGGTACACGGCTGCAGATGTAAGCCGAGCTAATACTCATTTCCAGCCCAGGAAGGGGAGGCATAGTTGGGATCCCAGCTACTGAGGCTGAGGCAGGCTGGTCACCTGCGCCCACGGGGTTCAGGGTCAGTCTGAACAGCATTGCAGGGCCCAGTGCGAAAGCTGTACTTGTGATCCTTGGGTGTGGCAGAGACCAGAGTAACCTCACAGAGGAGAGGATGTTATTTTACACACTGAATGCTTGGGCCATCCATGGGTTCTTGCCCGTTGATCACCAAGAGTATGTAGCAGGGACACATTTTTGGTGTGTGGATTATTAAGGTGGCATGGTTAGACCCAGGCAGACACTCAACTAGGACCCTTAAAGTGTCCTTTAAGTGGTGGGTGTGCTGGCATATGTCCACAGTTCCAGCATTTAAGAACAGTTGGTCTACATAGCTAGAATCTGTCTCAAAAAAGAAATGTTTCTTTATAACAATAGTGGATGACTACCCATACATACATATGTGCTTGCGCATGTGCATAAGTCCGTGAACACGCATGCACACAAATATGTTTTCTGTTTGGTTTTTTGAAACAGGGTTTCTCTGTAGCTTTGGAGCCTGTCCTGGAACTTGCTCTGTAGACCAGGCTGGCCTCGAACTCACAGAGATCCACCTGCCTCTGCCTCCCAAGTGCTGGGATGAAAGGCGTGCGCCACCACCACCATCTGACCTTGTTTTCTTTCTTTTATGGCTCCTAGATTTGCATGAATAGATGGATGAAATCCTGTATGTTTATGTGACCTAAAAGCAGAAGTGAAGCTGCCTCAGAAGGAGGAAGGGGACTCACCGGAGGGGCGGGGTAAAAGAGGTGAAACTCTGGGCCTCGGGATGTGTCAGGCAGTGCATGCTTCTATGGAATACTTTTTAAAGTACTAGTAAAAACTTTATTTTTACTTATTGTCATGGATGTGAAGACTATAGGCAGGTTAGATCTAAAGAAGGTGCCAAACACAAACACTGCTGCACAGAGAGGTTGAACCCGGCTAAGACTCCTTCGGAGATGCAAACCAAAGCCACTTTACTTGGACTGTGTGAGGGACTGACATCAGGAAAAGTATAGCAAACTGCCGATCCCGGGAGGACGAACCACGTGGTGTCTCCGTGCAGTGGGATGTTATCCAGCCGTAACAACAACGAAGTGCTGGCCTGTGCTAGGACTCGGGTGAACCCCGACAGTGAGGTGGTTAAGGGGGTGGAGCCAGGTGTGCTGTACAGATCTATCTAGATAAAACAGGAAGAGCAGGTAAATCTGTGGAGAGCTAATTCAGACTTGTGGTTGTCAGGGCCAGAGGCTGAGAAGTAGGAAATGACTGCTTCGTGGCACATGGTGTGTGTGAGAGTTAGAGAAATGTTTTGGAACCAGATGGAAGCGGTGGTTGTGCAAGCTTGTGAATATAGTGAACACCACCGAACCATTTGCTTCAGAATGGTGAGTTCAAGCCAAGAGTGGTGGCACAAACCTGCCATCCCAGCTGCTGAGGCTCAGAGGCACGGGGATCTAAACTGGTTAACTTTCTGTTACTGTGATAATTACCTCGACCCAAGCAACTTAGGGAAGAAAGAGGTTTTTTTTTCAGGATTTCACTATGGACCTCACTCTGCAGACCCAGCTGACCCTGAGCTCACAGAGATCCACCTGCCTTTGCCTCCAGAGTGCTGGGATCAACTGGGAAGAAAGATGAATGACACCATAGTAGGCCAGAAGAAAGAGTGTATTTTGGCTTAAGGTTCCAAAAGGAGAATTAGAGAGGCAAGGCATGCTGGCCGAGGTGGGGAGCTGGTTGATCACATCTTTATCCATACAGGAAGCAGAGAGGAGACAGGAAGAGGAGGAAGGCTACAAAACAGTAAAGCCTGACCCCAGTCACAGACTTCCTCTAGCACAGCTGTACCCCATAAAGGCTCCATAACCTCCCGCAAAGAGTGCCGCTGTCTAGGTATCAAATACATGACCTAGTGGTGGACATGTCTCTTTCAAACCATGACAGGGCCATTAGTTCAGAGCCTGTCTAGGCCACATAAGAGAGTTGCAGGCCAGTCTGTGAAACTTAGTAAGATCTTATCTCAAAATACAAATAAAAAACAGGACTAGGGTCGTCAGGCGTAGCTGTGCATGTCTGAACTCCCAGGCTTGGGAGGTGGAGGCCAGAGGAGCCAGAGTTTTGGCTTCTCTTCAGCCCCATAGCTAGTCTGAGGACGCTTTGGACTACATGAGATCTTGTCTCAAACAAACAAAAGCTCCAAAGATGAAAAGAAAATCGGGTTGGGAGTGCAGCGCAGGGGTCTGACATTTGCCTCGTTTCTTCAGTGCTACAAAAATAGGTGAGAGTCAGCGAGGAGGCTTGGGTGGTAAAGATGATTGCTGTCGAACCTGCTGACCTGAGTTCGAGCCCCCGGCCCCACCTGATGGAAGGAGAGAACCTAATCTCACAAGTTGTCTTCTGACCTTCATTTCAGCACTGTGGCACACCCACAAACATACACGGTAAATAAAGAAAACGTAACATAAAATTTAGAAATAATCCCGGCCAGGGTGTTCATTCCTGTAATTCACGTTGGGGAAGTAGAATCAGAAGGGCAACCTGGCCCACTAGGCCAGCCAAAAGCCCCTGCCTCGGTAAAAATAAAATCCCAAGTGGGAAGTGGTCAGGGAAGACACCTGATGGTAGCCCCTGGCCTCCACGTACATCCACACACACGTACACGCACACACAAATATGCATGCACACACACACACACACACATAAAGAAGACTGCTTGTCCTGGGGCATCTTGCTCATGGCTAAAATGACAACTGGCTCATCTGAGAAGCTCCTCGGTCTTCAGAAATTAAGAGCCAAGGTGAATGCCCCAGGAGACCCGGCTCATCTTCAGCTGGAGGAGGAGTCATTCGAATTCCTCCCGGGTGCTGGAAGGACCGCCTCCCTATTTAGTTTCCTTAATGAAGGACTGGGGACTCTTGTTGCTAAACAGGTTGGAAGGGCCTAGCAGGTGCTATTTAAGAAAACACACGTAGCTGGACTAAACACAAGGAATTACTCTCCATGGAAATTAATTTCTACCAAATCAGCTGTTAATTGAGCTACTAAAACCAGCATTTAGTGGCTCCGCGTCCGCTCAGAGCACTTGGGCGGTGGGAGCGGAGCTGCAGATGATGGCATTTGCGGTATGTCTGGGCTGGCATTCCTGTGCCTTGCTGTCATTACAGTGCGTGACCCTGGATAGCTATCTGGTTCTGTTTTAAGACCACTACAGGTCGCTGGGCTAGGCACACCACTCAGTTTGCCTTTGGGACAGTTCAATTCCACCAGCACGTTATTGTGCAAGGCCCTCAGCTGAGCGCTGTGGGAATCCCCAGGGAACTGCCGAACACCTGTTCTCAGATTCTCCGGTATGACATTTCTGGAAATTACAGTCATGATTTTCACTACCCAAAACCTGTCTATTCTAGTTTTGAATGTGTAGTTTTATGTTATATCAAAAATACACTGGAGAAAATAGCCAGTAGTTTATGTTATTTTAGAGGTATTTTCTTTGGGTTTTTTGTTGTTTTTTTCTGGTTTTCCTTGGTAGGGATCAAACCTAGGGCTCTCCAAGGCTGGGAAGTGATCTACCCAACCTACTTATTGCTTTTCTATTTTTATTTTTATTTAACTAGAATTATTTATTTATTTATTTATTTATTTATTTATTTATTTATTTGAGACAGGGTTTCTCAGTAGCTATGGAGCCAGTCCTGGAACTCTGTAGACCAGGCTGGCCTTGAACTCATAGAGATCGCCTGGCTCTGCCCCCCAGAGTGCTGGGATTAAAGACATGCACCACCACTGCCCCATGCTATTTTTGTTTTTTTAATTGTTATAATTTTATCTATCTTTTTGTTGTTGTTGTTGTTGTTTTGTTTTGTTTTGTTTTTTTGAGGCCGTTCTCACGTAGCCAAAGATGGCCTTAAACTCCTGATCTTCCTGCTCCCGCCTCATGCATACTAGGCTCATAGATTTGCAGGCCTACAAGAGTACTGAGCTGCTGAGCCATTTCTGTAGCCCAGCAGGTTCCTTTCCATCAAGCCCGAGTGTGTAGTTACTCTTTGGCTGTTTCTGGACCAGGCTTTCCTCTTCCTCTCTGGTCTAGCAAGCATTGCCACTTGAGAACAGCAACAATCATTGTAAAACTTCTATTTCTGCCACACTTAAACTGCCCTGCACCAACATGAAACTAGAAGCATGGAGAAGTGAGCTATACCACAGGTTAGCAGTGGGCATGGGAGGCGAGGGTGCTCTGCCAGCTCAGCAGGGGTGCAGTCCAGCTGGAGCGGAGGGTTCCCTGCACTCCCTCTGAATGCCTTCCCAGATGCACAGGAGGCGAAGGCTCAAGGACTTTGGAACGCTGCCGTTTTTTTTCAAGTGGCAGTCCGCTTTTAGCCCTTCATCCCTGGGCTACAGGAACACCAAGGGAATTATAACTAAGATGGGCGGATGCCAGCTCAGTCAGACTCAGTGCTGGTGTCCTCTGTCGGGGAAACGGACTCAGACTACTACCAGACGCACACAGAGTCCCACTTGTTTATCCAAAAACGATAAACAAAACTGGGAAAGGAAGGAGCTTGTCTGAGTTTGATCACCTAGTGTGCACAACTCCCTGGCTCCCATGGGCATGGGGCTGCATGTGTGTAACTAAATCTCTTTAAAAAAAAAAAAAACAAAATACAGGTACCTACTGATTATATAGCTGAGGGTAACCTTGAACTCTTGATTCTCCTGTACCTGAGTGCTGGGACTACAGGCATCTTCCACTGTGCCTGGTTTATGGAGTACCAAGGATTGAATTTGGGGCTTTGTGACTGGTGGGCAACCACTCTACCAATTGACCTACATCCCAGGCCCAAGTAGCTGGCTTTTTTTTCCCTTCGGTTTTTGGTTTTTCAAGACTGGGCTTCTCTGTAGATTTGGAGCCTGTCCTGGAACTAGCTCTTGTAGACCAGGCTGGCTCCAATTCCCAGAGATCTGCCTGCCTCTGCCTCCCATGTGCTGGGTTTTGTGTGTAGGAGGGGAGTGCATGTACTTATGTGTTAGTGTGGAGGTTGGAGGACAACTTGTGGGAATCGGTTCTGTTCTTCTACCACGTGGGTCTTGGGATTGAACTTGGGTTGTCAGGCCTGGCAGCAAATTCCTTCCCTGCTGAGCCATCTCGCTGGTCCACACAGTACCTATTTGGGTGTATTGTTGATGTACTGTTGGCATGGAAATGGATGTGGCACTCTGTCTGTGGGACAGACTCACTCCATTGGTATGGTTTGTGTCACACTAGGCATTGATTCACGGGACTTCCCCTCTTAGTATTCAGATGGGGAGCTGCAGAGAAAACCTACCGCCAGCCCAGCAGCTTTGAAGAGACTTGCAGTGTTGCTCCCCGAATCTCGCTAGCTCTATAGCAGTGGTTGCTTTGTTTTTGATCTATTGAGGTCTTGTGAAAACAGCTCCGTGTTCACGTAGATAAAGTCAGCGTTGTGTCCATCTGACCACTTGAAAATCTTGAGCTTTCTTCTGTCTGGCAGGCCACCCCTTCAAAGATCAAAATAAACAGGAAAATAAGCTGGCGGGATAGACAATTTCCTTCCAGTTAGCGCCTGCCAAGTCAGAATTTATAAGGCAGATTTGGGCTCCAGATGGAGCAGCCATGGTGATCTGTTTGGAAACGTCCCTCACCGATGTGTGCTAAACATCAGAGCAAATTACAAAACTGATCATAAAAAAAATATTTATTGAGACAGGCTCTCATTGTGTAGCCTTGACTGTTCTGGAACTCACTATATAGACCAAGCTAGCTCTGAATCTACAGAGAGCCACCTGCCTCTGTCTCCAGAGTGCTGGGATTAAAAAGGTGAGCCCTAAAATATTCTCTTAATTCGCATGCACCACGGGTCACTGTCAAACCCAGGAAGACCAGGTATGGAAATAGGTCAGACTGCCACATTCATCCGAAAAGATTACTCTGGCTAGCTCCCATTGCCTTGTCTCTAGGGAAAAACAGAATGATTTAGCTCAGATTGATTTCAAACTCACTATGTACCAAGGATGACCAGGAACTTTTGATTCTCCTGGTGCTAGAATTATGGGCTTTGCCACCACACCAGGGTTATGAGACAGTGGAGTGGGGACCTGAGACTGTGCTTGCTAAGCAAGCAATAGGAACTGCAACGTGTGTGTGTGTGTTCTGGGAACACGTTTATGCATGTGCACACCCATATCCACATACATGAACAACAGAGGATGACTATGTCTGTCTTTCTCTAAAACTCTACCTCATTTCCAGGCCTCAGTGAGCCCGGAGTTAGCTGTTTCCCTGCGAGACTGGCTGCCAGCAATAAACCCAGCAGCAGTCCTACCCCTACGCGTGTCAGGGCTCGGGTACCGAGGACACTTGCGTACAGATGACGGAGCTGAGCTCGGCTTCCTACTCTTGCTGTTCAGCGCTCTGGTTTTTTGTTTGTTTGGTTGGTTTTGGTTTTTGGCTTTTTGTTTTTTGAGTGAGACAGGATTTCTCTGTGTAGCCCTGACTGTCCTGGAACTTGCTCTGTAGACCAGGCTGGCCTCAAACTCACAGAGATCCACTTGCCTCTGCCTCCTGAGTGCTGGGATTAAAGGCGTGAGCCACCACTGCCCAGCGGCTTAGATACTTTTATTTTATTTTATTTTTTGCTGATATAAAGCAATTTATTAACAGAAAATAATTTGAGAAGTCCTGTTCACAGACGGCAACCATGACAACCCCGCTTCTTTTGGGTGCTGTCAGAGGGAATGGGGATGACATCCTCAATCTGCCCAATCTTCATTCGTGAGCGAGCAAGCGCTCTGAGGGCTGACTGGGTCTTGGTCCTGTTTCCTCCTATGACACGGAGTTTGATTGCAGGGCAGTGATGCCCAGCTCCTTGTACCTCTGGGCCACATCCTGGGCAGCCAACATGGCTGCATACGGAGAGGACTCATCTCTGTCAGCCTTTACCTTCATTCCACCAGTCACCCGGCAGATGGTTTCCTTGGCAGAAAGATCGGTAACATGGACAAAGGTGTCAGTGAAGGATGCAAAAATATAGCAGACACCAAATACATTCTCTCCTTCAGCCACTTGAGGCCCAAGGCTGATGACTTGTTCTTTCTTCTTTTCCTTCCCCTTGCAAGGTGCCATCTCTGAATGTCGTCTCCAGACTTCTCCACCAGTTAGATACTTTTTTGAACAAACTTTTTGTACCTTATTCTGGGAATTAGAATGCTCCTGGAGATGACAAGATTGAATAATAATAAAAAAGTTTATCATTGTTTATTTGTAGAATTCTGTGGTTTTTTTTTTTTGGTGTGTGTGTGTGTGTGTGTGTGGTGCTGAGGATTGGAACCTGAACTTTGCATGTGTTCAGCAAGTGTTTTACCACTGAGCTACCTTGCCTTTTTTTTTTTTTCTGTGCAGTCGTCACCATCCTGAATTCTGGATCCTGAGATCATAGGCCTGTGCCACCATGCCCAGTGACACCTTTTCTGTATATAACTTTCTCATGTCATTTTTTTGACAAGTTCTTCCTAAGTTAGATGTTTTGCCTTTAAAGGACAAGTTCCTGTATACTAGACTAGCCTTGAACTGGCTGAGGAGGCCCTTGAAATTCTTTTTTATTTATTTGTCTGTGCTTGCCTGGTGCCTGTGGAGGTCAGAAAAGGGACTCGGATTCCCTGAAACTGGCGTTACAGATGGATGGCTGAGAACTGCCACTTGAGAGCTGGGAATCAAACCCGGGTTCTCTGGGAAGAGCATCGCTGCTGAGCCAGCTCTCCAGCTCCCGTGACTTGGGAATTCTGACCCTCCTTCCTCCACCTCCGGTGCTAGAAATACTGGCATGCGTCACCACAGATGGATTATGCAGTGCTGGGGATAGAACCCAGGGCTTTGTGTGTGTTAGGCAATCATTCCGCCGACTCGGTGAGTCCACAAGAACAGCAGAATTTCATTGTTCACAGTTGCGGTCTCCTTGAAGAGCATCCGCCACTCATTATCCTGCTGCTCGGGCAGTGACCCGTGCTCGTGATCCTCGGACTCTGGTGCCCAGAGGAGCTCAGTTAGGACTCTGACCGACGCCCAGAGGAGTTCAGTAATGGGAGTTTTCCTGGCCTCTCGAATGCATTCAGCAAACATTGATCAGAGGATTCCCAGGCCTTGGGTGTCTGGACCTATGTCACAGGATGTGGTGAACCCACATACGGAGAAAGAGGTGACCCGCTGGGATCTGCACAAGCTGTGCCAGAAGGTCTTCATGGAGAGGGCGGGCTGTCGGGCTGTGAGGGGAGGCACATTGCCAGTGGTTTGAACGTGTAAAGAGATGCTAGAAAAGAAATCCCACGCTTTTGGTTTCAGTTTTTGTTTTTAAAATTTATCACTGTGTGTGTGTGTGTGCGTGCGTGCATGTGCGTGTGTGTAACCACAGCATACATGTGGAGGTCAGAGGACACTTGTAGAAGTCGGTTGCCTCCAAACACCATGTGCATGTGGGTCCTGGGGATCAAACTGAGGTCGCCAGCCAACAAGCGTCTGGCCTCTCTATTTCATGTTAAATGACGTGTTGGCGGAGACTTTTTTCCTTTTAGTAAAAACATTAAACAAATAAAACAGTAATATCTGTGCTGTTTTCGCGAGAATTGCTGAAAGGAGATACAGGAAACGAGGCCACAGTAAAGTGAAGGCAGATGCTCTTTAGCGTGTTGTCTGTATCAGTGTTCACTTATGTGGGGGAGCACATGTGTGCGTGTGTGTGCTTGTGGAATCCAGGGGTTGACACCTGGCGTCTCCCTGAAGCACTGCTTTATTTACTGAGGCATTTACAGCAAAGGGGCTCTTGCTGACTATGTTAGTCGGGCCAGCCACCTCCCCAGGGCTAGAGTTACCTACTGGGCTTGTGTGTGGGTGCTGGGAACCCAAGCACCAGTCTTCACAGGACACAACAAAGGCTTTATCCACGGCCCATGGGTAGTTTCACAATAGATATTGCTTTATGTTATTTCCTTAGGTGCCTTTAAAATAATAAGCCATGAATCAAGTCCATATGGCACAAAGTCGGAAACCACGAAAAGATGCTTGCTGAAGAAGCTCTGTTTCATACAGAAGTGTAAAATGGCGTGGGAGACCCTTCCTGGACCCAGTCCCAAAGGTCACCCTAGCATTTGGTCTGTGTCAAAAATGTGCTTGTCTTAGCCTGTCTGGTCTGCTGCTGTAAAATACCGTAAGCTGTGTGGCTCGTGAGAACCATTTATTCTTCCCAGCTCTGGAGGCTGGAAGGTCTAAGGTCAGATGCTCACAGACGCGGTGTCTGGTGAGGGACCACTTCCTGGCACGCAGACACTAGACACTGTCTTATCACCAAAACTTAGCAGAAATTGGAAGGGAGCTGTCAGGGCCTGCTGGTTAATCTGATTCCATTTACAACACAAAGGCCCCTCCTTCATGACATCATTCTCCCCCAAAACCACACTACCAGCCAGGATTGGATATCAGTCCTGAATTTGGGTCATGTATAGTATTCAGTCTATAGCAATCATATAAAGTTTCAAATCAAACTATCTAAGAAAAAACTTTTTAAAGTTTTTTGTGTGTTTGTGGGCGTGTTTATATCACTGCACACGTGTGGAGTTCAGAGGACAATTTGCTGCAGTGAGCTCTCTTCTGCCGTGTGGAACCAGGATTCAAACTCAACTTGTCAGACATGGTGGCATGAGCCATTACCTGCGGAGCCTTCTTTCAGTCCCTTTTTACAAAAAACATTTATTCAAAAAGTAACACCCTTAATTAACTTAACATATAAAGAACAATAACAATACAAGAGATACAAAGTTTCTGGCAGAAAAATGAATTAAGTACAAGGCAGTTCCAAGAAGAAGAAATCCCAAAGGCTGAGAGGAGGCTGAGGTGGGTCAGATGTGGTGGCCCATGCTTTTAATCCCAGCACTCCAGAGGCAGAGGCAGGGGGTCTCTGAGAGTTTGAGGCCAGCCTGGTCTGCAGAATGAAACTCGGTCTAGACACACACACATCTCCAGGGGTGAGTGTTAGAGAGATGACTGTCTCAGCCTAGTGTAGATACGGTCTCTGCTGGATAGTTTGTGTCACTTGACACAGCTGGAGTTGTCAGAGAGGAGTGGGGAGTTCAACTGAGAAAATGCCTCCCTCGGTGAGATGAGACCACGGTCAAGCCTGTAGATCATTCCTTAGCGCTTGGTGGAGGAGGGCCCAAATCATTGTGGGTGGGGACACCCCTGGGCTAGTCCTGAGTTCTCTAAAAAAGTAGGTTGAGCAAGCCATGGGGAGCAAACTAGTAAGCAGCACCCTTCATGGCCTCCTGTCAAGCCCTGCTTGAGTTCCTGTCCTGACTTGCTTTGATAAACAGTGATATGGAAGTGTAAGCCAGATAAACCCTTTCCTTCCCAACTTGCTTTGGCCGTGGTGTTTCATTGCAGCAATAGTCAACCTGATTAAGACACAGTCTGTGTTGCTTACTGTAAAAATTGTGTTTGTAATTTCCATGAATATTTTGATTGATAGGGATTTAATTATCTACATCCTTGGCTTTTACGCAGTATTAATCCAAACTTTAACTTGATTTTCTCGCCCTCCTTCTTCTTCTTTCTCTATCTTTTTGTTGTTGTTGTTTTTTGAGACAGGGTTTCTCTGTAGCTTTGGAGCCTATCCTGGAACTAGCTCTGTAGACCAGACTGGCCTCGAACTCACAGAGATCCGCCTGCCTTTGCCCCCCGAGTGCTGGGATTAAAGGCGTGAACCACCACTGCCCGGCTCTTCCTCTCTATTTTAAGATTTACTTTTATTTGTGTGTGTGTGAATGTATGTCACATGTGTACCAGTGCCCACAGAAACCAATCGAGGACATGGAATCCCCTGGAGCTGGAGTTATAACTGGGTGTGAGCTGTCCGATGTGGGTTTTGGGAATCAAACTCACATCCTCTGGAGGAGCCGCAGACACTTTTAACCACTGAGCCTTCTGTGTGTGTGTGTGTGTGTGTCTCCGCTTTCTTCCTCTCCCGGCTTTCCTCTTTCCCTTGACAGGGTCTGGTTGTAGGCCAGGCTTGATTCAAATTTATAGTAATCCAATATGCCCAACTAACCCTGGATTTAAGTTTTTTTTTCTTTTCCTAAGTGTGAAATCATATATGCAATTGATAAACAATCCATATGCGGGGGCATTACTTGGAGCCCTTTTCTGAAGAATGATTTCAGTTTTTAATGGGGACAAAGTAGGAAGTGTATCAATCAGAGAAAGAATCGTAGTTCGATACTTTGTGACAGGCTTTTGAAATTGATGTCAGCGCTTCTTTCCCAAATGGTTTATCTTCATTTTTATCATTAGTTGGCAGAGACTCAAGTGGCCTAACGTTTCTCTTGTCTCAAAGATTTTTCCATTAACCCAATTGCAGATACGCTAGTAAATATTTACAGACTAAATATTTGTGGCATATTACAAAGGAATGCATGAAAACATGTCTGTATAGAATACTCTTCGCAGCTGGATGGTGGTGGTGCACGCCTTTAATCCCAGCACTCAGGAGGCAGAGGCAGGTGAATGAATCTCTGTGAGTTCGAGGACAGCCTGGTCTACAGAGCTAGTTCCAGGACAGGCTCCAAAGCTACAAAGAAACCCTGTCTCGACAAAAAACAAAACAAACAATAATAATAGGAACACTATTCACAAGCCGGACAAAGTGCCACACACACGCCTATGATCCCAGCACTTGTGAAACAGAGGCATGTCAGTCTCTGAGTTCGAGGCCAGCCTGGTCTACGTAGAGAGATTTTTTTTCTCAAAATGGACAAGTAAATAAACCTTAAAGAATTATGTTTGCTTATTGTGTTTGTGCACATACAAGCTCATGTATTGTGTGTATTGTGTATATGCATATTGGCGTGACCCCACAATTAGTTTCCTTGAAGTTTGTGATTTTGTAAGCAGCTGAGACACAGTTTATCGTTATTTTTTGGGGGGTGGGCATACATTTGTGCATTTGCATTCAGAGGCCAGAGGCTGATGTCAGATGTCTTCTTTAGTCGTTCTCAATCTTAGTTTTTGAAACATGCTATATCACCAAGCTTGGAGCTTGCTAATTTTGCAAAACTTGTTGGCCAAGAGAGTCTCCAGTCTCTTCCTCTCTGGTGCTAGGAGTCCAGGCCATGGAAGATCCTAACACAGGTCCTCATTTTTGCACAGCAAGCCTTTGCCCACTGAGCCATCCCTCCAGCCCATTGTTTACTTTTATTTATATGTAACTATGTGCACCACGTGTGCAGAAGCCCTTAGAGGTCAGAAGAGGGTGTTGATCCCCAGAAATACAGTTGTAGGCTGGTAACTAAGCTCCGGTCTTCTGCAAGAGCAGTTAACATTCCTAATGGCTGAGCCATCTCTCTGGCCCTGACTATCAGTTTTGTTTTTTGTTGTTGTTTGTTTGTTTGTTTTGCTTGTTTTATGTTGAGGCAAGGTCTCTTGCACCCCAGATTGCCCTCAAAGTTGCCTTGTAACCAAGAATAACCTTGAACTCTTGATCCACTAACCTCTGCCTCAGTGCCAGGATCCCAGGTATGCGCTGCTGTACCTGGCTCAGATTCATGGTCGAGCCTCCTTCCTTCATGTATGTGCTGTGATCGAATGCACACTTCGGCACATTCGTGTCCAGCAGAACATTTGCATGTTTGAGTCAGAAGCTGATGAGTGGCTTTGCTTTATTGGGACACCACTCTCGCCCCAAAGGCAAGCTCTTGCATGTGTGGCAGCCGTTCTCCTGCTGGCAATGCTTGTTGCTAATTATAACATTCTGGCTTCTATGTAAAAAGTTAGAATTTGGGAGCTGGGCCGTGGTGGCTCATGCCTTTAATCCCAGCACTCAGGAGGCAGAGGCAGGCGGATCTCTGTGAGTTCAAAGCTCAGCCCAGTCTACAAGAGCTAGTTCCAGGACAGGCTCCAAAGCTACAGAGAAACCCTGTCTCGAAAAACAAAACAAAAAAAATAATAGAATTTGAGGAAATTCGTATTTTTATTCTGAGCCTGACAGCTTCTAAATATTTAAACACCTGGAAAAGTAGAGACAGGAAATGCTGAGATAAATGTAATGGTGAAATAACTTCAGCATCAATCTTAGAAGATCTCCATATGCCAAGGAAAGTATTTCCTAAATAAAAATCTAGTGTGCTTGCTGTCATAAAATACTAACCAAAAGCAACTTGGGGATTTTGTTTTTTGCTTATAGGTTACTGTCCTTCACTGAGGCAGGAACCTGCCCATGGTGGGTGAGGTCCTCCTATGGCAATTAGTAATTAAGTAAAAAGCCCCACCTGCATGCACATAGACTGGGGAAGTAATTCCTCAGTCGAGGCTTGGTGTATCACGTTGACTGCCGAGGCTACCTGACACCAGCAGATAAAGCATAATCGTGCGTAGGTAAAGTGCCGTCGGCAATGCCGGGAGGACTGGTGGGCTTCGCTGTCACTGGCCTAGAGGGTTTGTTGCTGTGGCTGCTGATATCATATGGTCCCTAGTCTTTGAGAAGCTATTGGTGTGGTACGCAAGGAAGAGATGCAGTTATCTGCAAAGGCCTTCTTAGGGCTGGGAATGTGGGCCAACGTAGAGTGAATGCCTGGTATACCAGGGCCACAGAGTCCACCCACAGCACTCCGCCCTCACAAAAGGTAAAGACCACCAGGTGTGCATGCACCTATTATGCCAGGACTTGAAAGGTATAGTGCAGGGCTCAGGAGTTCAACATCACTGTGCCTACATAGTGAGTATAAGGCTACCCTGAGCTATAAAGAAAAGACACTAGCTAAAATGAATGGATGAATGGGTGAATGAATGAATGGATGAATGAATAAAATAAGAAAGAAAAACAAAAATGGGGGAAGGAGGGAAAGCGGGCAGGCTGGGTCCTCGCTTTCTCCCTGCCCGCCTGCGTGAGTGCATCTGTCTTTCTTCCTAACTCGCCTGATCAGCAGTGGCTGCAGGGTGAACACAGAAACCGCCTGTCTTCTGGGAGTCGCTCTTCCTGCTCTCGGGCTTGGTTTAGGAAGCTCCAGTTTGTAAGCAGGAAAGCGATGTCATTCGCATAAACGTGATGCCCTTGTTATTGCCGCATATGTGAATCCATAGATTTTCTCAAATCTCCATAATTTCACATAAAAGAAATAGTAATAGATATGATTGTCTTAAAGGTTCCTTTGAGGTCTCAATAAATTTTAAGAGGGCAAAAGGTCTGGAGGGCTACAGCCATGTGACCCCAGGGAAAAGGAAGGGCTTGTTTGTTACATTGTATATATGCCACTCTGTGCACATGGAGGTCAGAGGGCAAGGTGTAGGAGTCCGTTCTCTTCCACAGTGTGGGTCCAGAGATGGACTCAGGCTTGGAGGTGAGTGCCTTTATCTGCTGAGTCATCTCAGGCCACTGACTTTTTTATTTGGTTTTTGTTTTGAGACTGTGTTGGCCTTGAATGCCCAGTGATCCTCTATTTCAGCCTACCAGCTGCTGGCTCGCAGGCTACGCCACCAGTCCGCGTTAAGAAAGCATATATTCTCGATAACAGTACCATCCGCGCTGGAGCCTGGAATATTTTTTAAAGGACCATTTACAATGTTTGCTCACAAAGGAGTCTTTTTAAGATTTGGAATTTCTTCCCATTAAATTTTCCACATTTTAGTCAAGAATGTAAGTGGGCCGGTTAGTTTTTCATCTGTTTTAAATTTTCCTCTGGCTGCCTTGTCCTGTGATAGTAGCAGCAGGGTGTGGTCCCCTCAGGGATGCCTTAGTCGCCTACAGAGGACGCTGCTTGAGGCAGCAGGCATTCATTTTCTTGTTACTATTTAAGGCGTTATTGTGAAGATCCTCTGTCCTGTTTGATTCTGTTTTCTTTGTTTGGCTGTGATTTTTATTCTGTTTTGTTTTTAATTGTTGTTGGTTTTTTGTTTTGTTTTTGTCTGTCTGTTTTGAGACGATGTCTCTGTATAGCCCTAGCTGCCCCGGAACTCACTCTATAGACCAGCTTGGCCTCAAACTTGGAGATCCGCCTGCCTCTGCTCCCGAGTGCTGGGATCAAATGTGTGTGCCACTACATCCAGTTGGATCCTGCTCTTTGAGGAAGGATTTTGGTACAGTTTGCAAAATGGTCTTGGTAACTGCTAACTATTAAACATTGTTAAAGACTATGGTGTAGCTCAGCTAATAGAGAGCTTGCCTAGCATACACAAAGTCCTGGGTTTGATTGCCAAGACCAGCTTGGTGATGCATGTCTCTAATTCCAGTGCAAGGGAGGTTGAGGGGGATCAAGAATTCAGGGTCATCCCGGCTACATAGGGAGTTCGAGGTCAGCCTGGGCTACAGGGAACATACCCTCTCAAAATTGAAGCTAACAAAAACATATTAAATGTTGGTTAATTTTAAGGTAGGCTAAGTTCCTTGTGGAAAGGTTTTTTTGTTTTTGTTTGCAGAGACTTAGAGATATCAATCCTTGCTACAGAGGTAGTGGTGCATCAGACAGGTTGTCAATGGGACAGAGTGGAATCCAAGAGCAGGAGGAGCCTTTGGGAGCTTTCAGAGGTGATGGTGATGTAGAGAGAACTCAGGGAAGGGGAGAGTTTTCTTTTTGTCAGTGCCGAGGCTAGAACCTTGGGCGCCACACTCTCTACCACTGAGGTGCAGCCCCAGCTCTTGAGATAGATAGATAGATAGATGGATAGATGGATAGATGGATAGATGGATGGATGGATAGATAGATAGATGGATAGATAGGATAAATATAAATTATATATATACATATATATATATATAGTGTGTGTGTGTGTGTGTGTGTGTGTGTGTGTGTATGTTTGTGTCTGAAGGTTAGAAGGTTAGAGGTCAGCCTCTGGTGCCATTTTCAGAGTCACCATCCACCTACCCAGAACTGGGCACTTTGACTGACAGGGCCGCTGTGGATTGGACTCGGGTGTTCATGCTCTCAAGACAAACATGTTGTCACCCACAGAGCCATCACCCCAGCTTTTATTTTTAAGCAAATCTGATTGGTATGAAACTAGATCAAGAAAGGCTCACTGACCACAGAGCACTTCGGAGAAGTCCTGAGCGCTAAGAGCTGTCCATTCATAGCCATCTCTTGAGTTCTTTGTGTATTTGCCTTCTCCCGCTATTTACAGAGACCTGCCGTCCTGTTTACCCTGCTCACTCGCTCAACAACCCTCCTCTGTGGAGATAACATAAATAAATAATCTGAGCAGTGTTTCTTAAAATGGAATCTGGGAGGGGTGTGGGGTAGATTGAGAACTAAAAAGTGATAAAATTTTAAGTCTTTGCCTCCCCCTCCCTTTTTTAAAAAAATATTTATTTATTTATTTATTTATTTATTTATTTATTATATTCTTTCTGCGTGTATGCCTGAAGGTCAGAAGAGGCCACCAGACTTCATTTCGGATGGTTGTGGGCCACCATGTGGTTACTGGGAATTGAACTCAGGACCTTCGGAAGAGCAAGCAATGCTCTTAACCACTGAGCCATCTCTCCAGCCCCATCCCCCTCCCTTTTTTAAAAAATAACAACATTTTAAAAGATTGGTTATAAAGATAAGTGTTTTCCAGGGGTTATTTTTAGTGAGTGTCATTTGGTGTCTTTAGCTGATCTTGTTCTGTGCACCTGGCTGGGAGCAAGACTAAAGCAGTTAAGCTAGATATGGTGACTGCTACAGTTATTACAGCGGTCACTGTCAGTTTGACCCCTGAGAGGGACGTTTCAGTTGAGAGAAATGTCCGCACCAGATTGCCTTGTGTGTGTGATTATGGTGCTTGTCTTGATTGTTAATTGATTTAGGAGGGCCCAGCCCATCGTGGGTAATACCATTCCCTAGGCAGGTGGTCCTGGGTCCGTGTATGAAGTTTGGTCCCGGCAGCATCCTCCATGGTTCCTGCTTCAGATTCTTGCTTGAGTTTCTGCCCTGACTTCCTTCAATGTTGGGTTTGCGGACTCCTACACTTTCTCCTCTTCATCACCTCTAGTCAGGGTGTTTTATCACAGCCTCAGGTAGGAAACTAGGACACGTGACTGACTGACTCAAGGTTGATGCAAAAGCAGCTGGAAGCTCAGCTCAGCTCCAACACTCAACAAAACTGCGTTGTGTTTGAAGAGGTTGAATCACACGAGGAATCAAAAGACAAGAGGAAGCTTTGAGAAGGTGTGGATATGTGTTTGTGGGGTAGGCTGTGGCGACGGTCGGTCTCTTCTTTCGTACTCTTCAGGCTATATCTAAGTGTATATAGCGTTTATTGTTGCTCACAGAGTTTCACGATGTTGTTCACAATGTTGAACTTCTGGGCTTATGTAATTCTCCTATATCAGCTTCCTGAGAGGTGGGTTTATAAATGTCTACATCATTGTATAGCCTCAGGTTTACTGTTTCGCTGGCTGTACCCATCATGGTCTTGACCTCTTTGCTCATATTCTCATTCCTCCCACTCTTCAGCTGGACCTTGGGAGCTCAGTCTGGTGCTCCACTGTGGGTTTCTACCTCTGTTTCCATCAGTTGCTGGATGAAGGTTCTATGGTGACATTCAAGATATTCATATGATCTTGACCATAGGGAAAGGCCAGTTCAGGCACCCTCTCCTCTATTGCTTAGGGTCTTAGCTGAGGTCATCCTTGTAGATTCCTGGGAATTTCTCTAGTGTCAGGTTTCTTGCTAGTTCCATAATGGCTCCCTCAATTAAAATATCTCTCTCCTTGCTCTCATCTCTGCCCTTCCTCCATCTCGACTATCCTGATCCCTCAAGTTCTCCTCCCCCTCCCCTTCTCCCTTCCACTTCCCTTTTTCCCTCCCTACTCCCCCTACCCCCATGCTCCCAATTTTGTCTGGCAATTTTGTCTCTTTCCCCTTTCTAGGTGGATCTATGTATGTTTTTCTTAGGGTTCACCTTGTTACTTATCTTCTTTAGGATCAATATCCTTTGCGTTACTGCACCGATGAGTGAGTATATACCACGTTTGCCTTTCTGGGTCTGGGTTACCTCAGTCAGGATAGGATCTTCTGGTTCCATCCATTTGCAGGCAAAATTCAAGATGTCATTTGTTTTTGTTTTTTTTTTTAACCTCTGAGTACTTCTCTAATGTGTAAATGTGCCACATTTTCTTTATCCATTCTTCAGTTGAGAGGCATCTAGAGCTCACCAACTCCAGTCAGACAGGGAAGGAACCAGCATAGGCCCAAACTAGTTCTCTGAATGTGGGTGACAGTTGTATGGCTGGGGTAGAAAGAAGGGGCCACTGTCAGTGGCACCAGGATTTATCCCTACAGCTTGTACTGGCTTTTTGGGAACCTGTTCTCTTTGGATGCATACCTTGCTCAGCCTGGAAATAGTGGGGCGGGCCTCGGACCTTCCCCAAAGCAATGTGCCTTACCCTCTCTGAGGAGTGGATAGGGGTTGTTGGGTGGGGGACTATGAGGAGGGAATGGGAGTGGGAACTAGGATTGGTATGTAAAATGGGGAAAGATGGTTTGTTTTCCTTTTTTAAAAAAAATTTTAAAAGTGAAGAAAAGAAGATGTGCAGCCTCTTTAAAAAGATTTTATGGGGTCTGGGACTCCACAAGAACATGATTCATAGAATCAATCGACTGGGACTCGCTGGGGTTTGGAGAAATCAGGAGCCCATAGGGGTCTGACCTAGGTCTTCTGCATATATTATGGCTGAGTAGCTTGGTGTTCTTTTGGGACTCCTAACATTGGGAGCAGGGGCTGTCTCTGACTCTTGTCTGCTTTTGGGACCCCTTCCTCCTACTGGGTTGCTTCATCAAGCTTTAATACAAGAGGATGTGCCTAGTCTTACCGCAACTTGATATGCCATGTTTGGTTGCTATCCTTGTATAGCCTGCCGTTTTCTGAAGGGAAACAGAGAAGTGGATCTGGGAAGGAGGGAGAGAGGCTGGGGGGTGGAGGAGGGGAGGGGAAACAGATCAGGATGTAATATATGAGAGAAGAAAATTTTTAAAAGATTTTTGTTTATTTGCTTGTTTTTTTGAGACAGGGTTTCTCTATGTAACAGCTATCCTGAAACTTGCTTTGTAGACCAGGCTGGCCTTGAACTCAGAGAAATCCACCTGCTTCTCCCTCCTGAGTGCTGGGATAAAGGCATGCTCCCCCACCCCACCAAATTTTATTTTTTATTATTTTTGAATTTTTTTGTTGTTGTCTTATTTTGTTTCTGTTTTTGTTTTTTGAGACAGGATTTCTGTGTGTAGCTTTGGAATCTGTCCTGGAACTTGCTGTGTTGACCAGGCTGGCCTTGAACTCACAGAGACCTGTCTGCCCCCCGAGTGCTGGGATTAAAGATGTGTGCCACTACGGCCTGGCTATTTTTTATTATTATTTGTATGTGTGTGTTCATGAGTGTAGCTTTGGGCACATAAGTACAGTGCTTGAGGAAGTCAGAAGAAGCCTAAGATCCCCTGGAATTACACAGGGCGAGGTGGATGCCGAGACTAGAACTCACGTCTTCTACAACAGTAGGTCGTCTTAAGCACTGAGCCATCTCCAGCTCACCCCGACCCCTTGTTTGAGATGGAGTCCTATGTAGGACTAGGCGGTTTTCAAATTTCCTATGTAACTGAGGATGGCCTTAAACTTCCGATCCTCCTGCCGTCCCCTTCTGAGTGCTGAGATCACAGGTGTGATCCTTCACACCTGGTCCATGAGGAACCCGGGGCTCCGTGTGCTCTAGACCAGCCCTCCATCAGCTGAGCTATAGCCCCAGCGCTGTGCCGATGTCAATCCTATCTCAGGGAAAGGGCTGGGAAGAGCAGCTGAAATGTGTCATCTATATGCTTTGCATGTTTTGGTGAAACTAGGCAGGGCTTCTGGGCACACTAGGGACACGCAGCCGAGCCGTTGAGGGTTGGTGACCTGTATCGGTGATGTCCTGCTGCTGACCAGAGCTTCATCCTCTCTGAGGTTCCTTGTGAGGCAGCGGCAGTCTCCCCACCTGACCTGGCTCCAGACTCCTCCCGGTGGCTCTAATGCATTCTCTGGCCCTGTTCCACGCTCTCCGGCTCCACTTCCCGGGCCAGTGCTCCTGGCTGCTCTTGTGTGGTGCCACCCACCCTCTGGCACTCCAATCTGTGGCTGTCCTTTCAGACCCGTCCACTCCCTGGCATCGTACTGTGAGCTCAGTCCATCTGCGCTTCCAGGCGCTGTGTGCGTACCAAACTCTCGGCTCACATGGCCAAACTGCCTAGAATCTTCCTCCCTGTATGAACTATTTATTTGCACTCAGGAAGTCGAACCCAGGTCACCCTGGAGCTCTTCCCCTTTGCTTAGAGTTTGCAGCCAACATGTCGCACACAGTAGCATTTGCCAAGTGTCTCCAAAATGGCTCCCTCCTGCTCTCATTTTCAGACCATTAGGACAGTCTCCTGACCTCGGTCTCACATGATTTCATGCAGACCTGTGGTCACACTTTTGCAAGAGCAGTCTGTGCCTGCTAGAGAGTCTGAACTCCTCACTGTGCACTGCAGGCCTTGGATAACCTGACCCTACACTGTCTCCCATGTCGTCACTTCTGCCCATTCCCTAGTGCCCTCCCATCCTCGCCTGCACTCCAGGGGGACAAACCCACCAGAGTTTCTGTAGCCAGCACACCTGCCTGCCTTGCCCTTAGAGCAGAAGCACCCAAGGTGAACTCAAGAGGCACTGCAAGGTGCGGTTCACCCCTGCTCAGTTTTGGTTCCCTGGATCCAACTACTGTTTGCGACAGATAGTGTAGCAAAGTCCACATTGAACTGTTTTACTCATTTGAAAAATGCCAAATTTCATAACCCTTCCCTACCAACTCCTCTTTCCAAGTTTAAGCAGCTGGTTTGTCCTAAAAAAAAAAAAAAAAAGAAGAAGAAGCTGGGTGTGGTGGCACACATGTCTTTAGTTCCAGCATTCCTAAGGCAGAGGCAGGTGGATTTCTGTGAGTTCCAGGCAAGCCAGGGTTATATAGTGAGACCCTGTCCCAACAAAAAAGGAGAGGGCAAAGCTGGAGAGATGGCTCAGCTGTTGAAGGACTGGCTGCCTTTCCAGAGGACCAGGGCTTGATTCCCATCGCCCATATGGCAGTTCCTAACTGCCTGTAACTCTGGATTCAGGGACATGGTACACTTACATACACACAGGCAAAGTACCCATATACATTTAAAAAAAGAATGTATTTTTTATTTATTGTGTATGTATCCGAAGGTGTTTCAGTTGTCTAGAAAGGGTTTCTGATCCCCAGGAGCTAGAGTTTTGCCTGTGGGTGCTGGGAACCAAACTCTAGCAAGTGCTCTTAACTACAGAGCCATCTCTTCTGCTCGTGTGTGTGTGTGTGTGTGTGTGTGTGTGTGTGTGTGTGTGTGTGTTTCACCTGTCAGCTTTTGGCATCGAGACATTTTCCTTTGTAATGAAGCATCAATTATATATAGAAGTTATGTGTCTAAAGGAAAGAGAGAGCAGGGATGAATGGGTTGCAGATCCTAACTCTGGACCACGCTCGCACCAAATTTGGTAATGTTGATGTAACACTCTCAACAGAAAAGCCCCCGCGTGTCATCATGGAAAATGTTGGAGCTGCTTTCCTGGATAGGTGAATGGTGCGGAGGGCTGCTCCCTGGAGCTGGTGGCTGGAAAGAGACAATAAACTCCCCTCTCTCTCTCTTTTCAAACAGGATCAGTTTGACAACTTAGAAAAACACACACAGTGGGGAATCGACATTCTTGAAAAGTACATCAAGTTTGTCAAGGAGAGGACTGACATTGAGCTCAGCTATGCCAAGCAGCTCAGGTAAGGTTGCGGCTGTGGCCCTGCAAATACGAGAAAGAAAGGCTCGTTTCTCTTTTTTATTAAATTTTTTTATTATATTTATTTATTTGTAGGGCAGGGGAATGTATGTGCCAAGCACTTGTGTGGTGGTCAGAGCACAAGGAGTTGGTTTTCTCTTCCTCTGTAGAGTGAGGCCCGGGGATTGAACTCAGATCATCAGGCTTGGTGGCAAGCCCTTTTTCCCCTCCACTCCCCCCTCAACATATGCTGCTTGCTAGCCAGATGTAAGCTTGATTTCTATTCTCATTTCACAGTGTGTGCATGTGCGTGTGTGTATGTAACCTTTGCTTCTAAAGTAATGTGTCACTGGAAAGGATTGTTTTTTAGTATATAGAAAATTGATTTTTCATAAGACAGTAAAAATAAAGAATGAAGCTTGTACTTGAGTTTGTGGCAAGGTCTCTGTAACCCAGGCTAGCCTTGGGTTCACTATACAGTGAAGGCTGGCCTGAGCTCCTGGTCCTCCTGCGTCCACCTCCTGAGAGCTGGGATTGCAGGTGTGTGCCTGCAATCCTGTTTCGTTGTGTTTTCTTTTGCTCTGTGTTGTTCTGGCTTGTTTTGCAGTCCTTCTCTTTAAAGTCGGGGTCTTGGGCCTCTAGGAAAACCCCCACTTTTACCCTACCCTTCACCCATCACCCTGGCCTCTGCACCTGGCCTCTAGGCCTGGGTCTTTGTTTTCTTTTAGTGAATTTTGGAGAAGTTTGGCTATCAGTAAACTTCATATTGGAATATACATGTGCACAGAGAAGCAAGGAACCCACATGTAAGGCTCTCTACTAGCCCTCGCTTGCCATGGCCGTCATGGATCAGCAGCGCCTGCCATGAGTTTCCTGTAGGTGTGCGCATTGGCTCTCATCCCTTAAAAGTCAGACTTCGCAGGCGGTGGTGGCGCACGCCTTTAATCCCAGCACTCAGAGGCAGGTGGATTTCTGTGAGTTCAGGACCAGCCTGGTCTACAGAGTGAGTTCGAGGACAGCCAGGGCTACACAGAGAAACCCTGTCCCTAAAAATAAAAAGACACAAAACTCTGACTTCCTTTGCCCCACACTGGTTTGCTGCCCTGCGGTCGTTTGCTTATATTTCCCTGCTCCCTGTTTTCCTGAGTGGGCGTCCACGGCTCTCTTGTCACTCAGCAGCTGGTTGTTTCCCCTCATGCTGGGCTCCTTTTTTTTGCTATTAAATTTTAATTACATTATTTGTTGATTGTGTGTGTGTATGGAGAAGGTGGACATACCACTGCCAGCATCCTGTGAAGTCAGAGGACAACTTTGTGTTCCCTCCACCGAGTGGGCTTCTGGGATTAAACTCAAGCCACAGGCTTGGCACCAATGCCTTGGCCTGCTGAGCCCTCTCCCAACCCTCACAGGCCACTGGTGCACATCTGACTGTTTTCTTCTTTAGTGCAGGATTGCACTGGGGCTCACTCACAGAGTGTACCTCTGCCTGGCTTTAGCAGTACTTGAACTAGTGGACATTCTCACTGTTTCGTTCTCCAGCAGGTGTGTGGGGTCCCCGGGAGCAGATCTGGAAAGAACTGTGTTGGGGGTTTTAGGGTTGAAACCCAGGCCCAGGCATCTCCCACAAGCTAGTCCCGGTCACTTGTCCCAACACACCCATTAAAGAGTCGAGTGGGAGTAAAAAGCAGAGAAAGGATCTTTACTTGGTGTGGCCACATTGGGGAGAGGAACAGAGAGGTCCGGTGACCTCCAAGTCCATCTATGGGTTCTGGCGGCCCGGTGTTTAAATGAAAAGCAGGAAGTGCACAGGGTAAGCAGTCCTGACCCATCACTGGTCTGTTCATGTCAATGTTCTAGCTCTAGTGTGTCCTACAAGGTGGTCCGATAAGTTGTCAAAAGTTTATGATATCTCAATACCAGTCTTCAACCTATGCATGAGTTTGGATGTATGAGTGTGTGTGTCTAGGAGTATGTATGTATGAGTGAATGTGTATGTGAGTGTGTATAGGAGTGTGTGTGTGAAAGTGTGTGAAGGAGTGTATGTTTGTGTGTATGAATGTGTGTAGGAGTGTGTGCAGAAGTATGTTGTTCATGTGTAGGACTACGTGTGTGTGTGTGTGTGTATGCATGCATGAATGTGTGTACACGTGTATAGGAATATGCATTCCACAGCACAAATGTAGAGGTCAGAGACAACTCCGTGGATCCAGTCTCCCTTCCATTCTTATTTGCATGTTCCAGGGTTCAAACTCAGGCCACCAGGCTTATGCAGCAAACTTCTTAACCCACTGAACCATCTTGCTGGCCTGGATCAACCCAACTTTAGCTTTTCTCTTGCTTCATAATAAAATTCCTTTAATTTATATTTATATAAATTATATTTATATAAATAATATAAATAATTTATAATTTATATTATTTTAATAATAAAATTGGGACATTTTAGTTGGAGGCCACTGTTAGAAAGGAATGGCACAAAAAAATTAAAAAAGGAAGGAATGGCACAAGCTATCCCCTCTCCTTCTGGGGAGCTGTGAGCTTTCCTAAACCTTTCGATTTATCTGGGAAATTTGTTTGGGATATAAACTATTTTCAACTTGTCGCTAAAGGGCTGGGGACGTGGCCGGTACAGGGCTTGCCTAAGCACACAGGAGCTCTAGGATCCATCCTCAGCGTGATGTGAACTGGGTGTGGTAGTGCAGGCACTTGGGGTGGAGGCAGACCAGGAGTTCAAGGTCATCCTCAGTTGACCATCTAGGATGCCACAAGGTTATCATTTTTGCTTAAATAAGCATCTCAGTACTAGCTGTGGAAAACTCTTAGCATGACACATTTTGTTTACATTGAGTAGCTGGAATGCAGAAACCAGGAAAGTATGTTTTCTACTAGCTGAATCCGGGTCAGTTTCTAGAACCCCACAAAGGTCTGGGTCTTACTTGCAAATGACTGCTTCCCATTGATTAGTCCTGAAACATTGTCATTCGTGTGAAAATGGGTTACACTGCCCGACTAAGCACTTGAGAGGCAGAAGCAGGTGGATCTCTGTGAGTTCGAATCTAGTGGAAGGAGATAACTGACTCCGTGTCTCCAGGGAGGGAGGGAGGAAAAGACAGAGAGGTTGTGCTCCACCACAGCCTAGTCATGGGTCTTCCCTCGGGGCCTTGCTCAGCTTCATGTCTTCATTTCTCTTTGGTTTCTTCCTGGTGCCTTGGTCCTTTTCACCGTGTGCTGTGGAGGTCGGTCTGCAGCTTTGGTGGGCATGGAAATGGCCCTTTGTCCACCTTGGAAGCATCTTCCTTCCCTGGAGACCAAATGATGCCAGTCTCTTGGGTTCCTCCCACACCACTGATTTTTATCCTTGCTCTTAATGTTGCTATGTGCAGCATCCAGTTCCTGTTTCTTTCGCCCCAGTCTGTGCTCTCTCCTTGACCCCCAACGGTATTAGGCTTTAGCACCTATGGGTGTAGCAATCACTCCCTCCCAACCGTGTCTCTCCAAGCTGTTTCCATCTCTCCCAGACTCCGGAAGCGGCTTACGGAAGCTCACTGAGATTTCTGACCAATGCCTGCATCCACACATGTCTGAAAGCACTGGCTCAGGTTCCACCTGTCCACCTCTCCTGTGACTGTGTGTCCCTCCCCACCCCCTCTTACCCCCGACTTAGGGCAGACCTTCCAGAGTCCTGTTAGTGTTGTCTCACCTCCCTCACCAAGCCATCAGGACAGACCAACCATCTACTCTACTCCCCATTCTGACCCAGGATCTGGCCCCTGCTCGTTGGCACCATGCTACCCCTGAGTCACCACTGTCTCTTGCCTGACCCGTTGAGTCGCCTTGCTGTTCCCTGTCTGCTGTCTTTCTACGAAGCAGTCACATTAGTTCCTCAGCAGTTCCCCATTTCTTTCTGACTAAGTCTCTCTCCAAAGTTCTTCTGGAAAATGCCTAGAAGCCTTGCGTGCCTGGGCTCTCTTCCGGCCATGCCGTTTTCCTTTTTAAACATGGTCGATGCCTGCATGGCCTTGGTGGGAAAGGCTGGGGCCAGCCAGAGCATGTTCCTTGTGGAAAACTTGACCTTTCTGAGTCAGTCCGTGCAGTGTGACCCTGCGCCCGAGCTCTGCTTGGATGCTGAGCGTGCTCTCCAGTTATGTTCCTGCTTTGGCGCTGTGGCTACCTGGCTCCTTTCTTGTGGAATTTGTAAATAAAGCCTGGTGTGTCTCTTCATTCACCACTGGTGTGATGCCCGAGTCTGGCATCGCTCCTCCCGTCCCGCTCGGCTCTGCCGGCTCCATCCCCTCTATTGCTGTGCTGGATTATGTTTCAGGTTTGTCATTAGTGTGAAGTACTCCGGGGAGGGGGCGGGCGAGTTGCTTGCTTTTGTGGTGTGCTTTTCATTTTCCTCCAGGTTGGTTGGGTTTCCTCCACTTTCCTCCTTCCCTTCTCCTTCCTGCAGTGCCTGGCCATTCTTTTCCCATTGGGTCTGCTTGACTTGGAGAGTTTGGCGACGTGGCCGAGCTCATCTTCTAGGTCCCCAGTGTTGGGGAGGTGGTCCTGTGCTTGCTTCACAGGATTTGATTTGGAGCACATCATTCTCTGGGATTCGTCTTCTTCAACTGTAAAATCTGAATAGTGAGAAGTTCTGCCTTCTGAAGGTGTTGAGTGACTTTTCTCGTCGCTGTGACCAATAGGAAGGAAGGGTTTGTTTGTGCTCACAGTTTAGGGGGACACAGTCCATCATGGTGGCAGAGCTTGCTGCAGCTGGTTACGGTGTGGCTGCAGTCAGGAAACAAAGAGATGAATGCTGGTGCCAGAGTCACTTTTCCTTCAGTCTGGGCCCCCAGCCCATGGCACGGTGCTGCCCACATACGGAGTGCCTCCTCCATTAAACCCCCCTGGAAGCGCCCTCCCAGATGCACTCAGGGGTGTACTTACTCCATGGTGACTCTACCTCAGGTCATGCTGACCATGAGGATTACCTGTCACAAGGACCGAAGGAGATGAGGTTGAGCGCCTTTCAGCTGACTCCCGGCACACCCATCGTATGCTGATGGCCCTAGAAGTGACTGCCCCTTGGGATTTTTTTTTATTCAGATGCTGAAACCGAAGGGCTTGCTGTGTGCTTTGCCTGGAGGCTGGGCACAGCTCTCAGAGAGACGGCTGGGGAAGGGGTCTGACTTAGGGATTCTGAGTTACTGTCTGTCCTGAAACTCCTTGGCTGTGGACTGAGTCGTTCAGGAGAAGTGGCCTTGCTCCTGTGGAATCCCTGAGTTTATGAGGCTTCTGCATGCCTGCAGCTTAAGGCCTGAGGAGTGGAGAGCAGAGGCTAGCCCACATTTTGCCCACGTCTTCAGAGTTCACAGATGGGAAGGGGGAACATGGATATTGTCATGGCAGCTCCCCTGTTCCTGAGTGTGTCCTCCCTGTTCGGTTTGCTTCTGTCTGAACTGACTCAGGGCTGTGGCCTTACTTCCCTTCTTGTGACCAGGTGGGTGGAATCAGCACCTGTTCTAAGCTGCCTCCAAATCATGCATCTCTGTTCTTTATCCCTTTCCAGTGTGTGGACCAAGGGTAGGCATCTCGCTGCAGTTGTTTATTGTCTAATAATGCAAACCTTCCCGTCCACCGTCTGTCTGTCTCTCTGTCTCTCTGAAATTTCTGTATCACTGAACTACATCCTGGTTTTATATACATATGTATTGGTTTTTCGAGACAGGATTTCTCTGTGTAGCTTTGGAGCCTGTCCTGAAACTCTCTCTGTAGACCAGGCTGGCCTCGAACTCACAGAGATCTGTCTGTCTCTGCCTCCTGAGTGCTGGGATTAAAGGTATCCACCACCACCACCCAGCCATCTTATATTTTTTATTTGAGACATAAAAGCCCTGGTTAACTTTGAACTGACTCCACAGTCCAGTCAGGCCTTGAATTTAGGATCCACTTGCCTGGACGGACCTCCTAAGTAGCTGGGATTACAGTTCAGTGCCTCCAGCCAGGGTCCTGGTCACCTTCTATGCAGTCCTTTTCCTTTGTTGGGAAAGCACCCTTCTCCTGCCACCGTCATCCAGATATCTTGTGGTTCAGAAAAATAAAAGGAAGAACAGCCCAAACATTCCTGGGCTCCACCCTGGGCATCCCGGTTCAGAGCACCTGGAAAGGGGCCCAAAGATCCACTTTGAAAGTCTTCCCGTGGTTCGTAGCATTGGCCAGGCCTCAGCCAGCAGCCTCATGAACTCCTAGTCTCCTTCTCGTTAGTCTACCTAAGAGCTGGTTTCACGCAGGATGCACACTTTGTTCCTCAGCGGATCCCATCAATGTGAAAGTGATGTTTTAAGGACTTCCCTGAACGCTTGTTTTTGTTTAAAAAACAAAACAAACAAAAAAGTTTAATACAAGGCCAGGAAGCCTATCCCTAGACAAGGGGTTGGGAAGGGTTTATAGAGAAAAGAACCTCGGACTTGGAGCTTTGGAGCTGCCTCAGTGGGTAAGAATGCACGTTGGTCAAGCATGAGGTTGTGAGTTCAAATCCCCAGCACCCACAAAAATAGCTGGGCATGGCCTTTTATGCCTATAGTTTTAGAGCTGCAAGACGTGGAGACTTTACGGTCACTGAGACTTGCTGACTGCCAGTTTGGCTCCAGCTTTTCTGTCTCAAGGAAACAAGGCAGAGAGAGGGAGCTCAGGACCCTGGATGCTGCTCTCTGCATGTGTGTATGGACGCTTGGATGCGAATATACCACACATCACACACACCTTCGCTCAGACTTTTGCAAAAAAAGTTGGGGATGGGCGTGGTGGCGCATGCTTTTAATCCCAGCATGCAGAAGGCAAAGGCAGGTGGATCTCTGTGAGTTCGAGGCCAGCTTGGTCTACATAAAGTGTTCCAGGCCAGCCAGGGCTACATAGGGTCTCAACAGAATATCGCTCATGACAGATCTTTGTCCTTACTTAGGAACTGATGGTAAAGGGGGATCTTCACGCTTGTGGTTGCCCACAATGGCACACATTCTTAGTTCTAGCAATCTGGAGACAGAAGCAAGCAAATCTCTGAGTCTGAGGCTATCCTGGCTACATACTGAATCCCAGGGGGAAAAAAATACCCTTTTTAGCAGGGCTTAATGACCCAGGCTATCATCCCAGTACTCAGGAACCTGAGGCAGGAGAATCATCACAAATTCAAGGCCAACCTGGACTACAGAATAAGCCTTAAAATTTTATCTGTTTGTTTGTTTATGGGGGGGAGCTACAGTGCACATATGGAGGTCAGAGGTCAACCTGTGGGAATCAGTTCTCTCCTTCCACCTTCCATGGGGCGGGTGCTGGGTACCAAACTCATGTCATCAGGCCTGATGGCCACTGAGCCCTCTTGCTGGCCCTTAGGAGCAGCCCTTACCGCATGTAGTAGGTTCAGCTTCCCTCAGTTCCATGTAGCATGGAAATTATTTTTATGGCTGTGCAGGTCTGGAAGCTAAAGAAAATGTGGATTTAAATAAGTGACTTTGTTTAACATCACAGTTTTGAGAATTTTTATGTGAGGTGTTTGCACTTTAAAAGTTATGGCTAGCAAAGGAACGGTTACTATTTCAAACTGCACTAAAAATACCTGGAGGGTAGCCACGGGACTCTTCAGTGTGCCTAGCTCCCACACACAAAAGAATCCATGTTCACCCTGCCCACTCTGATTGTCCCCTCCAAGCTGGCTCTGCAGTAGCTTTGTCCCCTCCAGCGTGGCTCTGCAGTGGCTTTGTCCCCTCCAGCCTGGCTCTGCAGTGGCTTTGTCCCCTCCAGCCTGACTCTGCAGTGACATTGTCCCCTCCAGCCTGGCTCTGCAGTGACATTGTCCCCTCCAGCCTGACTCTGCAGTGACATTGTCCCCTCCAGCCTGGCTCTGCAGTGACATTGTCCCCTCCAGCCTGGCTCTGCAGTGACATTGTCCCCTCCAGCCTGGCTCTGCAGTGACTTAGTCTTACTACATGCATCTGAGAGGATCTCTCCTTATGAAGTGCTTCTCCTCCCCCCCTTCAATACACACCCTTACAGAAAAGGTTGCTTTTTAAATCTGTGTATATTAATCTGCTACGTGCCCACATGTCTATAGAAGAACAGACTATGTGTGTAGGTGTATGTGCAAATGACAGAGGTGAGTCTCCTGTCATCTGTTGGACTGGCAGTTTTTAATTTTTTTTATTATCGTGTATGATATGTGTGTAAGGGGGTGTGTGCCGTGGCACGCGGAGGTCAGAGGGCAGCTCTGTGGAATCAGTTCTCTTCCAGCATGTGGGTCCTGGGGATCAAACTCAAGCCATCAGCCTTGGTGCCCAGCTGCCCCTGAGCCATCTTGCTGGCCCCACAAAATTTTGTTGTTGTTGTTTTGTTTTTTTGAAACAGGGTTTCTCTGTAGCTTTGGAGCCTGTCCTGGAATTCATTTTGTAGACCAGGCTCACAGAGATCTGCCTGTCTCAGCCTCCCAAGTGCTGGAATCAAAGCCGGGCACCACCACTGCCCGGCCGCAAATGGGTTTTAATTGTGTAACTTTTGGAATTTTTTAATAAACTAACAAAGCACACAGGTCCTTTCATTCCTGACTTCCCTGTGTGTTCCCTGAAAAGGTGACAAGTCTGTATTTTTGTCTTAGGAATCTTTCAAAGAAATACCAACCCAAGAAGAACTCGAAGGAAGAAGAAGAATACAAGTATGTCCGCTGCTGGTGGATGTGTGGTGAGATGTGTGTGCTTGGTGGTGGTTGTGGGGGAGGGGAGGAAGTGTGTGCTCACGAAGTCCCAGCCCACCTTCCAGTCTGTGCCATTTTTCAACTTTCCGGTGACAGTGAGAACACTTCCTTTACCCACCCTGGCCTTGAGCCACTCAATCCGCTCCAGACCGGTTCCATTGAAGTAAATAAAGAGAGTTCCAGGAGGCCCTGCAAGCCTGGACAGGCAGCACGGAGTATAAGCCTCCGAGGAGGGGCTCAACCTTCTTAATGCTGCGACCCTTCAATACAGTTCCAAATGTTGTGGTGACCCCAGCCATAAAATTATTCTCATTGCTACTTCATCACTGTGATTTTGCTACTGTTGTCAATTATAATGTAAATATCTGATGTGCACTTACTGTGTGTTGAGAACCACTGTCCTAGCGTCGGTGACTCTGTCCCGTAGAGTCAGAAATCTTCATTGCTCATCCACTGTGTCTGTCTCGGCAGCGGTGACGGGACATTGTACACGGTGGAAACAGCGCCTTTGGTGTAGGTCCACGGGCCTAGTGTGTTTAGTGAGCATGGGAGGGTGGGTTTAGGACCATCTCTGGACTCAGAATGAACAGAACCAGATACTGCGTTTCACAGAACACATAGGGCTGTGTTTGTCATAATTAATTCTGAGCCGCTGTGTAATGAACTGGCAAGATCCCACGGGAGGCAGGTGCAGAGCAGCCGGATTTTAATTACTCTTTCCTCGTGGACAGTATGTGAGGAGGGAGGTGGGCTCCTCTGAGGAGAGCCGGTGTGCTCTCTCCCCAGGTACACGGCATGCAAGGCGTTTCTTTCCACCCTGAATGAGATGAACGACTATGCCGGGCAGCATGAGGTCATCTCCGAGAACATGACATCACAGATCACGGTGGACCTGATGCGCTACGTGCAGGAGCTGAAGCAGGAGAGGAAATCGGTAATGTCTTCCCCCAAAAGATGGACAGGGTGTCTTCCCATCAGATAGCCACATGGAGTTGGGGGTGGTGGCTCGCACCTGTACTGCTAGTGCTGGGGAAGCAGGGAAATTTAGTGACCACATGGGCTACACAATGAGTTCCACGCCTGCAAACTGCATAGTAAGACCCTGTCTTACACAAAAATGGGGGTTGAGGGACAGATGTGTACTGCATGCCTTAATCTCAGCACTTGAGCAGCAGAGGAGGCAGGTGGACCTCTGTGAATTCAAGGCCAGCCTAGTCTATATGATGAGTTCTAGACCAGCCAGGGTGACATAGTGACACGCTGTCTGGGGAAAAAAAAATGGGGGCTGGAGAGAGGGTTCATTGGTTAAGAGCACTAACTTAGGGTCTTGCAGAGGACCCAGGTTCAGTTCCCAGCACCCACATGGTGGCTCAGAGTCATCTGTAAATCCAATTCTAAGAGGTCTAAGACCTTCTTCTGACCTCCTTGGGTACAAAGCATAAATGTGGTACACATGTGTGCATTCAGGCAAAATGCTCATACACACACACACACACACACACACACACGCACATATTTAAATTAGAATCAGGTGTGACAGTGTGCAGGGAAGGCAGAGGCCAGCAGATTGGAAATTCAAGGCCAACATGTGTGTGTGCGTGCGTGTGCATGTGTGTGTCTATTATGTGAGTATACTAATACATGTCATGATGTATGTTGAGAGGCCAGAAGACAACTTGGAGGAGTTGATTCCTTTACTAGCTGAGCTTCTTGCCTGAGCCTGTAGTTGGTGTCCTGTCAGTGGAGGCTCACAGGGCCCACTTGTTAGGCCTCTGTCGCATCCACTTAGCTGCCCACGTGTCCACAACTCCAAGATTGATAAACCAGCCGTGTGTCAGAGCCCTAAGCCTGACAACATTCTCTACCGAACCACTCACTCATCAAGGAAAGCATTTTGCTTGTTCGGTTGTGTTTTTTAAGATAGGGTTTCTTTGTATAGTTCTGGCTGTACTGGAACTCACTCTGTAGCCCAGGCTGGCCTCGAACTCAGGCATCCGCCTGCCTCTGCCTCCTGAGTGCTGCGGTTAAAGGCATGTGCCGCCACCGCCCGGCCGGTGGGGCATTGTATTTTGTGAAGCAGCTGGGAAGCAGTGGACAGAACCTTGCAGCATAAAGATAAAATAAATACAAGGGCTCTGGCGGTGGCCTGGCCTGTTGCCCTCCCTGCTTGTGAACTCGCCTTGACCTTTGCAAAGCTTTCCGTCTTCATCCTGTTTAGGGCTCTGCTGTGTTCTTGCCACTGACCCTCTCTGCCCACAGTTTAGCACTGTAGCCAGCTCCCCAAACTGAAATTGCTTTTCCCTCCTTAGCAGGTGTCCATTCCGTTGGAGGGCTGAGTCAGAAAATGGGAAGTGCCGCAAGCCGCACCCCCTCCCCCACCCCTCTCCTCCAGCTGTGTAGTTCCTGGCTGGTTTCTCTGTGCTCTGACCTCAGGGTCTTTGTGCAGGGTTTTCTCCCTCAGAAAGCCTTTGCCACACACCTCAGGGCCTGTTTCTCCGGAATGAATGTTTCCTTCTCCGAGCAGACTTTCCCATCTGCCTCACTTAAATTACCAGGTTCCTCTGGCCTCTCCCACTTCACCTTCCCTTGCTTTGCAATGTTTTGTTTTTGTTTTTTGCTTTTTGAGTCAGCAGGGTTTCTGCTTATAACCACTGTAGCTGTCTGGACCTCACTATATAGACCAGATGGCCTCACAGATATCTGCCTCCTCAGCCTCTGAGTGCTGGAATTAAAGGTATGCGCCACCATGTCTACAGTTTTGGCAAGTTTTTAAAGAGAGAGACAGTTGGTTTGTATGTATACCACATGTGTTCAGATGCCCCCTGAAACCAGAGGAAGGAATCTGCTCCCCTAGAAACTGGAGCTAACAGACTGTTGTGAGCTGAGCCACCCAACATGGGCACTGAGAACTAAACTCAGGTCCTCTGTGAGAGCATCCAGCACTCTTAACTTCTGAGCCATCTCTCCAGTTCCCAGCTTTACTCTTTGCACACTACTTAACAGTATCTAGATTTGGGGGGTGGGGTATCTAGTTGACAGGACCTTGTGCATACTGATCACACACACCCCCACTAGCCCCTGCCCCCACAGCAGCATGAGGTGTAATTGCTGCTATCTTTTCTCCTCCCTCATGAGGAGGAGACATTCCCTCAGTGGAAATGTCTGGTCTTCTAGGACAAGGACATCCTTGCCCACCTCATGGGTCAGCATTGCAGAAGGCGGGTGTGCAAGAAGTGCCGGGCAGAGAGAAGAGTAGCAACAGCTGGGAAGTAGCGGGTGTGCCCAGGGCTGGGAGTGGCGTGCAATGGAGAGCACTTTCCTTTCACCAGTGAGGGACGGGGTGAGGCTCAGTGGTGCACACTTGCCTCCCCTGTACAGAGCACTGGCTTCCATCCCCAGTGCATGCACACACTGCACATGCACACACAAATACACACACACACACACACACACACACGGTGTGTTAATGTCTACTTTAGTTCCAAGAGTTTATAGATAAGGACCTTCATACGCCTTTGCTACCTTGTAAATGGATTATATTATTTACTCATTGTTAATTATCTTTTTATACACCGTTATATCATCTCTTAAATCATGTTCCTTAAAAAGTTTTTGTTGTTGTTGTTGTTTAAGATTTATTTATTTTAAGAAGGCGTTGGTGGCCCACACCTTTAATTCCAGAACTTGGGAGTTAGAGGCAGGTGATCTCTCAAGTTTGAGGCCAGCCTGGTCTACAGAGCAAGTTTCAGGATAGCCAGGGCTACACAGAAAAACCCCATCTCAAAAAAAAAAAAAAAAGATTTATTTAATTTTATGTGTATGAGTGTTTTGCCTGCCTGTGTTTATGTACCTGGTCCCCAAAGTGGTCTGAAGAGGATACAGGATCCCCTGGAGCAGAAATCACAGGCTGAGCTACCACGTGGTGCTGGGAACTGAACCTGTCTCCTCTGCAAAAGCAGCCAGTGCTCTTACCCTCTGAAGCCTCCGTTTGTGTTTAAGGAGTGTCCCCAGTCCCTAGTCCAGGCCTGGGAGTCACGGTCTGTCAGGAGGCTCTGCAAACACAACTCTATTTGTTGAAACCGGCTGCAGTTAAATTAGACTGACATTTAAGTACGTTGCGAAATCTCAAGAAATACTGGAAAGAGTGTCTGTCAACAAATACATATTTGTGGTGTTTTCATGTGTGGTGTCGTGATGTCATCTCTTCTTTCCTATAGCTTAGCTACCATGCTTCTGAAGGAATGCATAGCTCCGTGTGGTCACACAGGCTCTTAATCCGAGCATTAGGGGCGGCGGGGGGCGGGGATTTGAAGCAGGAGGATTACAGAATGGAGGATGGAACTGAATACTTAGCAAGACGCTGCCTCAAAAAGTGTGTGTATGTGAGAGAGAGAGAGAGAGAGAGAGAGTCAGAGACAGAGAGAGCCCAAGACAACTCAGTAGATAAGACTTTATCCCTCAGTCCTGATGTTTGGTCTCTAAGGCTCACATTGTGGAAGAAGAGAACAGTCTCCTACATGTTGTCCTCTGACCTCCACACACAGGATGTGCACACACACACGGATACAAAATAAATTTAAAAAATAGAATAAAAAAGGCAATGCTATGGAACTTGCTTGGGAGAGAAAGGAAAGAAGATCATGAACTCAAGATCTTCCTTGGCTGCACAGTGAGTTTGCTGCCAGCTTGGGCTGCAAGAGATTCTGGCTCAAAAACAGCGGGCTGTGGTGGTGCACACCTCTAGTCCCAGCACTCGGGAGCCAGAGGCAGGCCAGTCTCCGTGAGTTTGAGGCCAGCCTGGTCTACATGGAAAGTTTCAAGACAGCCAGGGCTACATAGTGAGATCAAAAAGTTGAAAGGGTTGCATCCTCTGGGTTTGTTGGTAAACTGATCGTTTGGGAGGTTGATTAGCTCTGTACTCACTTTTAGAGCAGTAACTGACTTTGGCTGTGACCTCGGGCTAACCCTCCCAGTGTGAGGTCTGTGATGTTATCCGATGCTCGGGAGCCTGGAGCATAGGAAGGTGGTGCGGGTCTGTGGGGTCACACAAGGTCCAGCTGGGGGTGACACCCAGGCAACCTGGACCTCAGGGCTAAGCATGGCTGCCCGCATGCTTTGATTTCATTAGTGGTTTTCCTAGCTTACCCGCAAGGCCACTGGTTGCACGGTGCAGCCACTGCCTGCAGACCTTCTTCTCCAGGTCCCTGCGTTTCCTTAGTGGCACAGGTCAGAGGATATCGTTTCCTGGTTTCTGCTATGCTCAGAACAAGGCCCCACAGACACTTCAGTCTGTCTTAGAGGCGGGATGGCGCCAGTTTGTAGGGCTCTGCTGGTGGGAAGACAGCGTCCTGGAGTCTGTTCTCTCCTTCCACTTTGTGTAGATACAGCGTTTGAAGTAGGGCTCCCGGTTTGTGCAGCAGTCATCTTTAACGTGCTGGCTGAGCCATCTCAATGTACCGTAGTTTACACCCTCCGTTCTCTTAGTTGTTTTCTGTGCATCCTCTGAAAAACAGATTGCTTCAATAATCAGATCTTTCTGTTCTAGCCATTCATTCATAAACAAATGTATAGCTTCTTTTCTGAGGTGTGTGTCCGGCCCAGTTTGTTTATTGCTTAAGTGCTTTTTATTGTTTTGCTGTTTGTAGCTTACTGGTTTTGACTGGTTTAGATTAGTTAAACTATTCAATATTCAGCTCTTTTTAGCCTGAGACAGGGTTTTGCTATGTTCTGTGCTATCCTGGAATCCTTGACGTGGTTGATGCTGGCTTTGAAGAACTGAGGCTCTAAATGGATAGCGGGCTTGTCCTACTGCTCCTGGGTTAGCAGGCTTGTCCCACTGCACCTGGGTTAGCAGGCTTGTCCCACTGCACCTGGGTTAGCGGGCTTGCCCCACTGCACCTGGGTTAGCAGGCTTGTCCCACTGCACCTGAGTTAGCGGGCTTGTCCCACTGCACCTGGGTTAGCGGGCTTGTCCCACTGCACCTGGGTTAGCGGGCTTGCCCCACTGCACCTGGGTTAGCAGGCTTGCCCCACTGCACCTGGGTTAGCGGGCTTGTCCCTTGTCCACCTGGGTTGGCGGGCTTGCCTCCCTGCACCTGGGTTAGCGGGCTTGTCCCTTGTCCACCTGGGTTGGCGGGCTTGTCCCTTGTCCACCTGGGTTGGCGGGCTTGCCTCCCTGCACCTGGGTTAGCGGGCTTGTCCCTTGTCCACCTGGGTTGGCGGGCTTGTCCCTTGTCCACCTGGGTTGGCGGGCTTGCCTCCCTGCACCTGGGTTAGCGGGCTTGTCCCCCTGCACCTAGCCTAACGCTTTCCTTTGTGGGAAATGAGATTGTCCTCCCACCCCACTGAATTCCCAGTGAGCCGAACTCAAAGCAGGAGCACTTTCAGCCTCCTGGTTTATGCTCATCAATTAAGCCCTGCTTGTGTATTAGATTAACAGTCTGCAGCAGAGTTACAGATCGGGTTCCTGGCTTCTCTGAACCCATCCCTGAGACCTGGACTAGCTTATCTGAGGTCTAGGTCATTGAGTAGATACAGATAGTGCCGTTGACGACTCTTGTGCAGTGCAGGGACTCACTGGAGTTTTAGAGGCCGGTTGAGCTCCGCTTTTGTGCCCATCTGGGGTCCGGCACAATGAAACCCATTAATCTCTTGGAAGGAATTTGTAGAGATGTGGGGCTTCCACTGAGGAGCCCAGATGGTCTCACCAGCCTGAGCAGAGCGGCAGGCACACTTCTCCCTGCAGCTGGAAAATAGGCTTCATCGATCGCCAGGTGCTGAGCATTGCTTTTCCCCAGTCACTCTCTAGGAAGTTGTAGAGGAAGCAATTATGGATGCCTTCAGTGACTTTTGAAGCTTTCACAAGCCTCAGCAGACACCTGCAGAGGACCGGAAGTGTTTAGATCCTTAACTGTTTTCCCTGAGACTTTTTTTTTTATTGATTTTGATTGTTTGGTTTGGTTTAAGAAAGGGTCTTTGACAGTCCTGGCTGGCCTTGAAGTCACTGTGTAGCTAAAGATGTCCCTGATCCTCCTGCCTGCCCCTCCCAAGAACCAGGATGGTAAACAAGCAGCTGCTTTCCCCATATATAGGGAGCTGGGGATGGAGCCCGGGCCACTGAGCCACATCCATGGCATGAACCAAAGAAGTGTAAGCTTCATTGTTTATTGGGGCAACAGGCTTCCTTGACAGGATGTTTACATTTTTTTCTTGGTTTTATGTGCTTGAAAAAACGACCAAGACGTTGCTTCTCTTTCTCTCTCTCTCTCTCTCTCTCTCTCTCTCTCTCTCTCTCTCTCTGCCTCCCTCCTTCTTCTCTCCCCTCTTCCTCATTCCCTTTCTCTCCTTTGCTTTCCTCTCTCCCTCTCTGCCAATACTGGGATTGAACCTAGGACCTAAGGCATGCTAGTCAAATGCTCTACTTCTGAGCTGGAGCCCCCACCCCCTATCTCTTGCCTATCATACAGTCCTGGTGGGTCAGTCAATGTTCTGGGCTTAGATTTTCTCCACTCACTGTCCCATGTGTCACCTAGAGGATGACACTCAGCTCTCTGCTTCCATGCTGGCCCTGGAGTCAGCAGAGCAACGATCTGGCTCTGTGTTTTAGCCACTGCCAGGCCTGTCCCACTCCCATTTGTTTCTCATCCAGTGTGGACTGTACTCAGCAGTCACCAGACTGTCTTCCCCATCGCGCTGATCCACAAGTGCCACTAACTACCCTTCTGGTGATTCGGGCAGTCATGCTCACCTCGGCTCTGGAGACCATCCGAAGTCAAGGGCCAGTATTCCTCTTTTGCCTTTTCCTTCACTCAGGCTCAGATATGGCATCTCAGAATATCTGCAGGTTGCTCGTCACTGCAGAGGGTCATCCCCCACCCAGCCTTTGGAACTCAGCCGTGCGTGCATTTCATTAGCCTCTGTTCCAACGGTATCCCAGGCTGCCCTTCTCCCACACCCTCTCTCTACGCTCCCTTACTCTGGATCTGATGAGCTTCAGGCATGGTTCACTCTTGTGTCACAATGCTTGCCCTGTGTCTAGACCGTCACCGCATGCGCCTGGGCCTGCACTTGTCCTCTGGTGGGTGGCGGAATTTGACAAGACGATCTTTCAGCCATGCGGCACTAGAGGTTTCTCTTTTCCACCTGGTACCCCCCATAACCCCATCATGGAGGTGTTTACGTTGATCTAGAAGCAACAGCTTTGTACTCTTGGAAGAGATGGGGAGAAACGTCCTCGGAATCCTTGAATGACCTTGTCTTATTGGAGTTAACCTAGGGTCTATGAGGGTCGGGCCTTAAGGCGTGTGCACACAGGGATGACTTTGCAGGGGAGACTAAACACAACGTGTGGGTGCTGGGTTGGAGCTTTCTGGGTGGGGCACCTATCCAGAAAACGGGGGGCGGGCAGGAAACCCAGCCTCATCCATCGGCCCAGGCAGACCCAAACCATGCCTCGTGGGTCAGTATGGTAGGTTAGGCACTCCCCTGAGCATGGCGAGGTAGTTGTCTTTATGACCTGAAATGCCCGCATTGAAGGACTTTTAATCTATGGATTCCGGAGCATAGTCCTTAAGAACTGAAAGCAGAATGCTTGGCTGTATCCGTTTTGCGTTTCTCTTTTAGGGTTTAGGTGGAGTTCGTAGCACCAGATGGGCGGGTTGTTCGGCTTCCACAAGGTGTTATCACTTTGATCCACATCAGCCCACACCCCACAGATTTACAGTCAGATTCCAAAGGGAGCCAGGGCTGCACACACTCGTCTTTCCAGCACTAGGGAAGCTGAGGCGGGGGGGGGGGGGGGGGGGGAGGGAGGTGGAGGGTTCAAGACCAGCTAGACTACATAGTCAGGCCCTGTCTAAAGCCCTGCCAATCCAAGGAGCCAACCCACACGTGCTGTCTGGGGCCCCTTCTGTCTTTGCCCTTTTAAAGTCTCTATGTCCCCTTTTGTTTCCGTCTGGAATCTGAGCTGTGTTTAAGATTCCAGACGAGTGACGGCTCCCGGGACAGTGTGAGCATAGTCTTTTCATTTTCCCTGATTTGTGTTTAAGTGGCTGTTTCCACAACAGTGCTCTGGTCTGCTTTTCTAACCATCAGTGGTTGGGTATCAAGAGGGCCGCGTCTCCTTGCAGCGTGAGTGGTGAGTGCGTGTCAGCCTTGCAGGGCCGTAAAATCACCCCAGAAATGTCATCCGTTTCCCTGTATGCCGACGTTTGCTTTTCTCTAGATTCCAGTTGTTCTCTGCTGGGTTTTATTACTGTTTGGGGACTGTCTTTGTCTGGATGTCCTGGTTGGCTTGGTACTTATTATGTAGGTAGCCAAGGCTGGCCTCAAACTTAGCAATCTCTTGCCTCAGCCCTTACCCCACCCCCCAAGTGTCAGGATTACAGGCTCAAACCACACCATCCAGTTTTTTTGAAACAGGGTCTCACTATGTAGCCCTCACTATCCAACTCTCTATGTAGACCAGGCTGGCTTCAAACTCAAGAGATCCACCTGCCTCTGCCTTCCAAGTGCTGGGATTAAATGTGTGAGACACCCAACGATGTTTAGATTTCTCTCTCTCTCTCTTTTAATTTCCCATTCATGCACATGCAAAAGTCATATTTTGGGTGCCTTCCTATATTGCTCATCACCTTATTTTTGGATACAGCATCCCTCACTGACAGTTTGACTAGGCTGGCTGGCCCGTGAGCCCCAGGGCTCCTCCTATCCCTGCCTCTCTGGTGCTAGCATTGCAGGTGCGCACTGCTGTGCTCAGCTTTCCAAGGGTCGCTGGGGATCTGAACACAGGTCGTCACGCTTGCCCAGCAAGCGCCTTACCCACTAAGCTAGCCCACTCTCTGAAGGATGCTTCTCCTGTATAGACTCAAAACTGAACTGAGGGCTGGGTGCTGTAGCACACCCCTTTTAATCTCAGCACTAGGAAGGCAAAGGCAGGTGGATCTCTGAGTTCAAGGCCAGCCTGGTCTACACTGTGAGTTCCAGTGTAGCCAGGGCTGCAGAGAGACCCTGTCTCAAAACAAAACAAAACAACCCCCCCCAAAAAAAACCCCAACAACCAAAAAAGTCAAATGAAAATATTACTTGTAGGTGACCTAGGATACCATTTGGCTATTCTTTTTCTTTCTTTTCTTTTCTTTCTTCTTAGTTTGTTATTGTGTTTTTAAAAAGAGGCCCAAAGCATCTGATTACTGGGAGAGCATTTAGCATTCCTCTGGGTCCCCAGAGACGGTATTTCCTGTCCCTTTTCTGACAGGAGGGAAGAGCGGGGGGTGACTTCATCCCAGGCCCCCAAAGCTGCCCTTGCATCTTTGTCCTGGGAACAATCCCTCTTTCTTCAGAGACGAGAAGGCACGGTTTGGACACACTCTCACTGTCCAGAGGAGAAGCGCCAGGCCATTGTTTGTTCGTAAACAACTAACGCATCTGGCAGATCTGCGTTTGTTTAACTTTCCTAGCTGTTCAAAGCACTGTTTTCCCCACAGGGAGCCAGCTGGAGCTGGTGACCCCCGCTTAAGGTCAGGCAGGCACTGGGTGCTGAGGAGGGCGCAGGGCTTTCGGGAGTCAGGGGCACACCCTCGGGAGTCAGGGGCACACCCTCCAGGAGAAAGACTAGAAGGAACGTCGCCTCCTGTGTGCCTATTGCCGTGTGTTCAGGTGTTTGGTTTATCATGGGAATGTGTGCGTCTTGGGAATTGAGGTGTCTTCGAGGGACACTGTCCCCAACCACCAGCCCTGTTTGGTACACGGCACCAGCACACATGCAATTCCCACACGCTTATAAAGAGGACGGCCGGGGAATTTCCTGTCTGGGTTTTTAATCAGAATTACCCAATATAATGTTTTATTTATTTATTTATTTATTTAGGCAGGATCTCACTATGTAGCCCAGGCTAGCCTGAAACTTTAGAGACCCACCAGCCTCTGCCTCCCAATCCCTAGGATTGAAGGTGTATTCCATCACACCTGGCTATTTTTTTTTTTTGAGATAAGGTTTCTCTGTAGCTTTGGAGACTGTCCTAGAACTTGCTCTTGTAGACCAGGTTGGCCTCAAACTCACAGAGATCCGCCTGCCTCTGCCTTCCGTGTGCTGGGACACCCGGCCATTTTTATTGTTTTGAAATTGTGTGTGTCTATGCCCATGAGTGTAGTATTTACAGGGGTGCAGAAGAGGGTGCTGGAGCCTCTGGAGCTGGAGTTCTGGGCAGTGTGAGCCACGTGGCGTGGGTGCTAGGGTCCTCTGCAGGCACGGTACTGCTGAGCCGTCCCTCCAGCCTCAACTTTTCATTTTCATTTTGCTTATCTGTTTATCTGTTTTATTTTAGTTGCATGTATATGTGTTAGGGGGTGGTACAGGACACTGAGCCCAGGTAAGCAAGCCCTTTACCACGAGGCCAGTGGTTTTCAGCTTCCTAATGCTGCAACCCTGTAATACAGTTCCTCATGTTGTGTCACCTCAGCCATAAAATTCTTTCACTGCTACTTCATAATTGTAATTTTGTTAGTGTTATGAATCATAATGTAGATATCCAATATGTAGGATATCTGATATGGGGCCCCTGTGAAAGAGTCATTCACCCTCCCCAAAGGGTTGTGACCCACAGATTAAGAACTGCTGCAGAGACAAACCTCCAACCCTCTTTTTACTTATTACCTTGAGACAGAGTTATACTAAGTTGCCCAGGCAGGCCTTGAACCACCATCCTCCTGCCTCCACCTATGGATTAGTTAGGGATTACATTCGTCTGCCACCGATTTGCGCTGCCTTTGACTCTCGAGTCACTTTTCAGAAGGCCGCAGAACGCTGCTGTCCTGCAGAGAGAGGCCTCAGTAGGAAATTTAAAGACCCCTAAGTGTTCTGGCGGGGCATGGTTAGCTCTCCTGGTCCGAAAAGGACTCTGTTTCCTTCCTGTCTTCCTCTCTCTTCCCCTGAGGACATCCCTCTGCCTTCTTCCTGGCCTCTTCTTCCTTTTTACTGAGCTGTTCATAGCTTCCTGTCCTCCCCAGCAGGGTTTTTTTTTTCTTTTGACCCTGCAATCAGTAAACTGCGTGGTTCTCCCTCAACCTTGCCCCTGGCTCCTTTACTCTCAGCCTTGGGCTCTGTCCTCCCCACCCCCTCCTGTGACCATTATGAGATTGAAAAGTGAAGGCCGGAGGGACAAGACCTTTGGGCTGTAGAGACTAAAAAAAAAAAAATGAAGGATGGGGCTGGAACAATGGTTTCCCAGTTAAGAGCGTCTGCAGAGGACCTGGATTCGGTTCCTGGTACCCATATAAAAACTCATACTATCTATAACTCCAGTCCAGGGGATTCCAAAGTCTTCTGACCTCTTTGCAAGTGATACACAAAATATATGCACACAAAATGCTTGGACACATAAAATTTAAAAATTGAATCTTTAGAAAATGTTGCAGGATGGTCAGAACTTAACTGCAGAAGAACCCAGAATGGTGACAGTTGACCTCTGGAGACAAGAACACATACCCTTATAATAAAGTATCATTGTTTTGACAAAAGGCTGCCCTTGTCCCCTCCCCAGCCTTCCCTGATGCCTGGCTGTCCCAGGACTGCTGAATTGTAGGTCTGACTAGGAGGGGGCTCAAGTACGGCTCCGGTTGGATGTTGGGGACCTGGCACTTTCTGTGAGTCAGTGCCATCCAACGTACCTCTCGTCTTGAAGAAGCAGGCCACAGACTGGGTAACAAGGGACAGGCTATTAAAGGAGCATTTAGAGATCTCAGAGATGGCTCAGTGGTTAGCCGCTTGTGTCCTAAGCATGAGGACTTAAGTTTGGGTTCCTAGCTCCCTTGTAAAGCCCCAGTATGGCGGTGCACACCTATAACCCAGGGACGGGAAGCAGAAGTGGCCAGGTCCCAAGAGCTCACTGACCAGCCAGTCTAGAAGAACCAGTGTGCTCCAGGTTCGCAAAAACTAAGGTGGAGAATGACGGAGGAAGACACTTAACTTTAACCTCTGGCCTCCCCAGAGGCGCATGTGTGTCTGGACTCCTAAGGACATTTACCAGGGCCACCAGGTGGGGAACTGCTACTGTCCCTTGTCCTCCAAGTCAAGGGCGAGCCCTGTAGGAGCTCAGAGTTTACTGTATTTTTGGTCAAGAGTCTCAGCCAAACTAGAAGCCACACTGTCCAGGCAGCTGCAAGCAACAAATTTAATCAGCCCCGGAGGGCAGAGCCCTTTAGCCGGCACAGGTCCTGCAGCCTCTGGCCATGCAGACAAGGTCCACTGATCCGATTATTGTCTGGCGGAAATCGGGGGATTTCAGGGTGCTGGGTGAGAGACACCATTTCCGCTGTCTATCTATAACATTCTCTTTTTCCAGAGCCTTCGTCCTTGGTGGTCTCGCAGCTTTAACCACCCACCTTACAATGAGGCTTCATGCCAGCCCTTCCCAGCACTCAGACCCAGACCACACTGGACCAGACTTTAGAATCTTCTAGAAATACCAGTCTTAAAATTACAGATCTATTTACCCTCCTCACACCATGGCTCCTCCTGAAACTCAGGCCAGACAAGAGTCATTCTGGACTTAGAAAGAAAGAAAGAGAGAGAGAGAGAGAGAGAGAGAGAGAGAGAGAGAGAGAGAGAGAGAATCTCTATTTATTGGGCATGTGTGTGTATGCGGACATGCATGTCACCATGTGCAAGTGGAGGTAAGGTAAGTGGAGGTCAGAGGACAGCTCTGTGGATTTGGCTTTTCTTCCTGCCATATAGAACCCAATAAGTTCTCTTTAGATCAGAGCCCGGGACCCAGGGCATGTGCACACACTTGGATAACACATGTACAGAGGTCAGAGGACAACTTTCAGAAACTGGTTCTCTCCTTGTGGGACTCCAGGATCTAACCCTGGGTTTCAGTCCTTACCGCAAGCGCTTTATCCACTGTGCTACCTTGAAGACCCATGGCTCCTTGTTAATTCGGATCTGATCCTATATTCCCAGTGGCTCCACTAATCAAAAGACACCCATGGTGGTGGGGTGGGGCCAGTGTTAGAGAGCTTGTCGAGTTTGGGTGAAAGTCCTCCCACTTGCAGGTAACTGGGCAATAACCTCCATTCCAGAGTCTTCCCTTCACACCACCCAAATTCAGAGTCACCCACAGTCTTATGCTCAGTCAGACCCCTGAGCCTCCTGTCCCCCTCACTGAGCCCATCTTCTCCCTTTCTGTAACTTCTCCTGATCCAGCTCCCTGGGGCTCTTGGAGGTTGATAGCAGTCACATGCCTGTTGGAAAAGATTCTAGGGCTGGCAATGCAGTTCAGTCCCCAGGGATCCACACATTGGAAAGAGAACAAACTGGCAAGTTGTCCTCTGGCCTCCACAACCCCACCACACACATCATATGCAACCTAAACACAATAATGAAACATTTTCAGAGGGGGCTGGGAGGGATGGCTCGGTGGTTAAGAGCACTGGCAGCCCTGGCTGCTCTTCCAGAGGACCCAGGTTCAATTCCCAGCACCCACATGGCAGCTCACAGCTGTCTGTAACTCCAGTTCCAGGGGATCTAACACCCTCACATAGACGTACATTCAAGCAAAACACCAGTGCACACAAAAATAAATTATTTTTTAAAAGCAACTATTTTTAAAGATTCTACAATGTGCTGTCTGTTCGTACAGAGCTCACAGCAGGGCTCTGTTCATCAACGTTCATATTCTCCCTAAACTACCAACCAGTGAGTGGATACATGACCGTGGTACTTCTACTCAGCGGAACGGTATTCAGTCAGAAAAAAGAATTGGCAGACAGATAAACGCTACAGCAGGAAGAATGTTAAAAGCATCCTACGTGTGAATGATAACATAAATAAATAAAATATTAGTATCCTGCCAATCACAAAATTCCTCAGCCTATATGATTCCACTATGTGACATATCCGGAAGAAGCAAATTCACAGAGATGCAGGGCTGGTTTCCTAAGTCAGGAGAGGTTGGGGGTGACAGCTAAGAAATAGGATTTTTTGTTCATTGGAGGGGAAGCTATAGCATGGAATTCACTGCCGCTCAAAAGATGACCCCTGTGATTGCTGTCTGTTTTTCTCTTAAGACAGGGTCTCACTGTGCAGCCTTGGCTGGCCTCAAATTCACAGACATCCTCCTGCCTCTGCCTTCCAAGTGCTGGGATAAAGAAGCGTGCCACATTTCCCTGACTACCTGTCTCAGTAAGGCAGTCCTGTTGTTTTTGCAAGCCGTGTGCTATTTCACATTCAGTATTGCTATGTCTAAAGCCTTAAAAGGAACTTAGCAACTGGTCTTGTTCTCATTTCCCTTTAACTTGTCTATTATTTAAACTTTGGTTGTTTTTTGAGATCAGGATCCCACTCTAGTCTGGCCTGAACTCACGGAGATCCTCCTGCCTCAAGCACATAGGTGCTGGACTACAGGCATGCTTTGTGAGGCCTCACACATACTAGGCAGATACACGTCCACTGAGATGGTACCTGCAGGCTGCTATGGGGCTGGAAAGACAGTTCAGCAGTGAAAAGCAGTTGCTACTCTTGCAGAAGACCTGAATTTGGTTCCCAGTATGCACACTTTGGCTCACAGCCATCTGTAACTGCAGCCCTGAGGGATGATGCCTTATTCAGGCCTCTAGGGACATTGCACACCCATGATGCACAGACATGCATGCAGGGGAAGCAGCCACACATGTAACATAAACATAAGACTTTAAAGGTACTTAAGCAAGTGGAAGGGTATTCCTCCTGCATTAGTATGAGGCATGTAGGGGCTGACCCCTGCTCTGTTTTCTCCTGCACAGAACTTCCATGATGGACGGAAGGCCCAGCAGCACATCGAGACATGCTGGAAGCAACTGGAGTCGGTAAGTGGGAAGCTGGCTGCTAAGCCAGTATCTCCCTAGACCGTCTCTCTCCAGTCTTCATAGGGCTTGAATGACTCACTAAGTAAAATCCAAGCAAAAACCACTAAGGAGTCTAACTTTTTCTCATTTGCACTTCATTTAGTTTGCTCCTAGAACTGTTGCGCAAGCAATGTGCTGAGCCAGAAATGCTGGGAAAGAGATGGCTCAGTGGGTAAAGCGTCTGCCATGGGAACATGAGGACCTGAGTTCGGATCCCCAGCATCACTTATAGGCCTATAATCCCAGCACTGGGGAGGCAGAGACAAGAGGATCTCAGGGGCTCACTGGCTGGTCGGCCTGCCTAGCCATATCAGCAAGCTACAGACTCAGTGAGAGAGATCTCTGAAAGCCAAGTGTATGAGCTAGAGAGATAATATCAACAATCAAGAGCACCTGATGCTCTCTCTGAGGACCAACGCCCAGTTGGGTGATACTCACCTAGCACCCATGTTGGGTGCTCCTGGCCCAACACCTCTGGCCTCTGAAGGTGCCGACACTCCTCTCAAGATGCACACACAGCCACATGCAATCAGAATGAAAATAAATCTTTAAAACAGGGTGGAGAGTGATGGAGGAAGATGTCCCATGTTGACCTCTGACCTCTTCGTGCACACACACACGCACACACACACACACACACACACGTGTACAAAAGCAAGTACACACACTCATAAAAAGTGCTCGAGTGGAGGCAGGTAAATCCTCCACTGGAGAGGGGTCACTGTAATGTGGACAAATGCGGAAGCCACTTTGGGAAATGATGGTGCCTAGTGGTGAATGGGTTCTGGGAGGAGGCCGGCGGGGGTCCCTCAGAGGAGGCTGAGCGGGGTGGATGACCGCCAGCCTGGCTGTGCTCTGTCTGCAGAGTAAGAGGCGCTTTGAGCGGGACTGCAAGGAGGCCGACCGCGCCCAGCAGTACTTCGAAAAGATGGACGCTGACATCAACGTGACCAAAGCCGACGTGGAAAAGGTGAGGGGACTCGGTCTCGCTTCCCTGGAGCGTGCTTCCTAGGCTGCCACCGAGGAGGCCCGGCCTCAGCTTCCTCTTCCTGGTATAACCACAAGAGGGTACTTGCTGGGGACAGGGTTTCGTTTTGTGTCATCGCCATGGGGACCAAAGTCCACACTGGGGGAAAAACCAGACCTGAGGTGATTTGCTTAGTCACCACCCTGGTAATGGGGAGACCTGGACGCGTCACAACAGGAGTGGTTCAGGAGGCCTTCCTCAGTGGCTTGTCAGAGGCCGAGTTCCGTGTCTAAGCAGCCGAAGCCCAGCTTGTGGGAGAAGCCGGCAGCTCCAGACCTTCAGAAAGGCTGACCCTCTGTGTCATGGATTCGTCTGGGCTGATACCCAGCTGTGTCATGGATTCATCTGGGCTGATACCCAGGAGGCCGGGTGAGGGAGGCATTTGGAAGTCCGCGGAAGATTTCCTCTCCGTGGCTCAAATATAAAGTGTGCCCTTGTCTTCCCAAACCCAGTGTGTGTGTTTTTTCCCTAGAAGCCCCTTTTCTTTTTATGAAAGTCATCAAGACAGTGTAAACACAATTATGCGGCTAATAGTGGCGTTCATTCATGGTGCCCAGGGCCATTTGGGCATCGCAGTCTGTGCTTTTTCTGTGGTACTGCTTGGCTCTGCTGGATGAGTTCAAGAAGCCTTGAGTGGGGAATATCTCCATTAGGATGGAGGGATATATGGCTTTTTTATTACTTTAATATACTAAAATCATATTCTTGACATCGTGGGGTAGATTTTTACTTTACCAAAAGATATTCATATTTTGATTAAGTGACCATACTTATCCTTCTAGATAATCATATCTGAAGTGTTGCTTAAATGTTCTATTTTACATTGTGTGTGAGTGTTTTTGTGACAAGTAGCTCTCATGTGTCACACTCAGAAGATAGCTTTGTAGAGGGGGCTGCTTCTTTCGGCCAGGTGGGTCCTAGGAATCATTAGGTTCACTTTTACTTGGCAGCCCCCCTTCAGACTATTAAATGTTACCTAGTTGAGAGTGGTGCGTACATACCTGTGACTCCAGCACTTGGGAGTGGAGGCAGGGGGGTCGATGGTCAAGGTCTGCACAGTGGACTTGACGCCAGTCTAGGACATATGAGGCTCTGTCTTGAGAACTGAAAAATACGGGACTGGAGAGATGGTTCGGTGGTTGAGAGCACTGGCTGCTCTTCCAGAGGTCCTGGGTAGGAGTCAAAGCACCCACATGGCAGCTAAAAACTATGTGATTCTAAATCCAAGCGATCCAATGACCTCTTCTGGCCTCCGTCGGTATTGCATGCATGTGATGCACAGACATAAAGTAAACATAAAGTAAATCTTTAAAAATATATATGCCGGTCTGTGGTGGTGCATGCCTTTAACCCCAACACTCAGGAGACAGAGCCAGATGGATCTCTGAATTCGAAGGCAGCCACGTCTACAAAGAGAGTTCCAGTGTACCCAGGGCTATACAGTACACAGGGCTATAAACCCTATCTCAAAAAGCAAACCAAAGACCAAATAGTTGGAGAGATGGCTGAGTAGATAAGAGGGCATACTGCTCCAGCAGAGGGGCCACGTTCAATTCCCAGCACCCACGCCAAACTGGTCACAACTTCCTGTAAAGCCAGCTCCAGGGGTCTCATGCCTCTGGTCTCTGTGGACACCTTTATTCATATGCATTTGTTCCCAAATAGACTCACACACATAATTAAAAATAAAGACGCTGGGTGGTGCTGATGCATGCCTTTATTATCAGCACTAGGGAGGCAAAGGCAGGTGGATCTCTGTGAGTTCAAGGCCAGCCTGGCCTACAAGAGTGAGTTCCAGGACAGTCAGTGTTACACAGAGAAATCCCATCTCAAAAAATAGATAGATAGATAGATAGATAGATAGATAGATAGATAGATAGATGCTAATTCTAAACAATAATTAAAACTAAGATAAGATAGACTGAAGAATGTTTAAAATCTCTAGTGTAAATGAAGTCAGCTCCATTTATGGGTCATGTGTGGTACAAATATATATATATGTTCTTTTTAAAAAATATTTTTATTTATTTTTATTTTTGTGTGTGAATGTTTTACCTGCTTGTATATCTGTTGGCCACCTGTGTACCTGGTGCCTATGGAGGTCAGCAGAACCATCAGATCCCCTGGAAGTGGAGTTAGAGGGGGTTGCGAACCACCATGTGGGTGCTGGGAATCAAACCTCAGTCTTCTTAACCACTGAGCCGTCCCTAAAGCGTCATCAGTACTGATTTACAGGTATCTAGACCATAGGCTACCTGTGGCTGTCAGAGCCCCAAGCCTTCCTTGGTGACCCGTTTTGGCTGTCAGCAGCCAGTGCTATAGTTGTGTCCACTGCCCTTTATCTCTGTGCCTCTTTGTGTTTCTTCTCTTCCTCTGCAGTCCGTGACCTCCTTGTGCAGAAGGCAGTAGTCACTGTGGGTTTCTTTATCTCCTTGATTATGGAGAATGCTTCAGATCTTTCCCACTAAGAGTGTGATGAAACAGGCCTTAACCCCGGCGCTTGGGAGGTGGAGTCAGTGAGCTGGCTGCGGGCTCTAGGCCAGCTAGGCCAAGGGAGATCTTGATTGAAAATGAAAGGAAGGAGGGGGAGGAAGGGAAGAGAAAGTAAAAGACTGGTTTTAATATGCCTTTTTAAAACAGAAATTATCCCTCTCTTCTTGTTTTGCCAAAATATCTTTTTGTTTTGTTTTGTTTTATGTGCATGGATGTTTGCCTGAGTGTGCGTTTGTGTGCCAAGTGTACAGGGCCTGTGGAGACCAGCAGAGGTCACCAGGTCCCCTAGAACTGGGGTTACAGGTAATTGTGAGCCACCCTGGGTGCTGGGAACTGAACCCAAGTCTTCTAAAAGAACAGCCAGTGCTCTTAACTGCTGAGGTAGCTTCTCAGCCCTCCAAAATGTCTGTTTTTTTTAAAAAAAGCTTGTTTGTTAACCAAATATCATTTTCTGCTTCCTTTAATTCATTAATACTGTAGATTACATTAATCCATTTTCCTACATTGAACTAAATTATCCTGGGCTAAACTCAGCTAGACTATGTTGTTCTCTCTTTAAGGATACAAAGTGATCATTCAGCATATTTTACTCAAGAGTTTTCACTGTGGTGAATGAGGCGACCCACACCTGTAAGCCCAGCAGCTGGAGACAAATAGATGAAAGTTTGGGGCTAGCCTGGGCTGCATAATGAGACTCTAGTTTTTGTTGTTGTTGTTTTGTTTTGTTTTGTTTTGTTTTTAAAAAAGGAAGAATGCCTACTCTTGAATTCATAAAAACTCCCTTCCCTTCTGTTTTAGTTTACTTAGATTTTGGGAGATTGCTCTTTTTTTTCTGCAATAATTGTAAGATGAAATTATCTAGTTATCTGGTTCTCGTTTTTGTCCGTTGTTTTTCCTTTCGTTGAGGTGGTAACCTGCCTCGTGGCTCAGGCTGTCTTTGAATTCTTGCTTCTTCTCCTGCCTCAACCTCCCCAGTCGCTGAGCTTGGAGACGCACACTACATCACCAGCTCTTGTGGTCTCTTCAATGTCTGCCGATGCTTCTCTATGACGATGATGTGTGTGTGTGGGTGTGTGCATGTGCATTTAGGGACCTGCAGAGGCCAGAAGAGGGTGTTGGATCCCCTGCAGCTGGAGGTACAGGCAGCATAGATCCTCTGTGAGAGAAAATGGCTCTAACTGCTGAGCCATCGCTCCAGTCCTGAGTCAGTGTTTCACTATCTGCTCCTTTTTGATCCTGGTGGATTTTTATTTTCACTGAACCTGGAGCTTGCTTTGGCGCCCTCCAGTAAACCACTTCAGCGTGATCCCAGGTTTCGAGCTCGCTGAGGGCCTCCACCTGTAGCTTCCGTACTACTACATGTACTACGGTACTACACCTGTACTGTACAACCTGCACTACAGATCCTAGGAAAGGGGCTAGAGATTTAAAAACCTTCACACGTAGACAGAGACACAGGGACATGGGTCATCCTTGAAACAAGAATGCCGCCAGGTGGTGGTGGCACGCGCCTTTAATCCCAGCACTTGGGAGGCAGAGGCAGGCAGATGTCTGTGAGTTCGAGGCCAGCCTGGTCTACAAGAGCTAGTTCCAGGACAGGCACCAAAAGTACAGAGAAACTTTGTCTTGAAAAACCAAAAAAAGAAAAAAGAAAAGAAACAAGAATGCCCCCTTTATTTATTATGGTCCAGTGCTGCTTATATAGGGATCCTTAACTGATAGCCATGCCCCAGCCAAACCCACCAGAACCCACTCCCCTGCCATCAGGGTCTCCTGAGGGTCTCATGCTCAGAGCAGCTGCAAACACAGGAAAACAAGTTGTTTTGCTCAGAGCAGCTGCATGCATAGCAAGTTGTTTACAAGAAATTCAGGGTCTGGGGTCCTCAGCCCCCAACACTACCTCAATTACATGCATATTTCCATTGATTTATCTTTCCCTACAGGGAGCAGGGGGTTAGTTATTTTTCTGAAAGTGCCATTGCCACCCTCTCCAGGAATGTGAGGCTCCCAGTTTGGGAGCCATGAGCATCAAAGTATAAGCACTGATGTCTAAACACTGAATATTTTAAGTCCTTCTGCTTTGAAGGTGACCTGAAACCCGCTGGCCACTGCAGGCTATGTGGAGACATGAAGTCAGCTTTTCTCACTGAATTCCCCATTGTTACCTTTGCTTTATTCTTTGAAACAGGTTTCTGTGCATAGCCCAAGCTAGCCCCCCTCCTGCTTCCACCTCCCAAATACTGAAATTTCTGGGGTACACGGCCACACCCACTTTCCATTTCTGCTTCTGACAGTCTCTGACTCAACGCAGATGTCTCTCTTCCAGTTTCCACAAAGGATTAAGTGGCCTGATTATATTTGACTCAACTCACCTTCCTGTTCCTAGCAGCCAGCCATACAGTTTATCTAACGCTGTGTCGTGTCTCTCAGAATACATTTGTCTAGATGCTAGGTTGTGCGTGATGGCCCAGGGCATGTGTAGTATAAAGTTGCATGAATTTCTGGTCTATATATGCTCCAGATCTCCTTCTCTTCCTGAAGACATTACTGTCCCTCCTGTGGCTCTAAGTCATGATTGTCACAGTAATGTGTTCTCCCCCACCTTCGGACACAGTTGATGTTTGCCTTGTGGCCAGGAGCCCAGTAATTCCCTGAAAGGGCTATTTCTCTGGGCAAGGGTGTAGATTTGGATGTCCCCTGGATGCTGGATTCCTCAGAAGCACAGTGATTAAGGAGAAGGGGCCAACAGCACGGAAGTTGTCCTTTAGCCTCTCCTTTGCGCAGATGGAGCTGTCTGCATTTGGGCTCTGCCAGCTTCAGTTGGTTCATCTAGTTAGTCACACATATGTTGGAATATATTTTCTGGTTTTAGTAAAAACAGATCTTATCCTTCCCCCTGACACAAACCCTTAAGCTCCCTTTAGGGACTGGGGAGCTAGCTCAGTGAGTGAAGTACTTGCATGAGGACCTGAGTTTGGATGCCCAGCACCCATGTAATAGTCAGGCATGGTAGTGCCTGCTGAACCCCAGCACTGCGGAAGCACACTGATGCATCTTGAGGGCTAACCAGCCAATCACATGTGGGCAGCTCCATGAAGTTCCATTATACACGAAACCGGGAATCCAGGTGGTGATGGCACACACAATTTTTTTTTAATCCTAGCACTGATATTTCCCAGCAGAGAGTGCAGTGTTTTCTAAGTGCTCACGTTAAAATCAAGCCCATCAGGCCTGGGTGAATAGCCCCACCCTGTCATGTGACTGGCATCTCTTCTATAATGTCTGTATGCCTGGCAGGATATTGTCTAACAATCCCCAGTCACTGGCAACATTGTCTAACAACCCTCAGTCGCTGGCTACATTGTCTAACAATCCACAGTCGCTGGCTACATTGTCTAACGATCCACAGTCGCTGGCTACATTGTCTAACAATCCAGTCACTGGCTACATTGTCTAACGATCCACAGTCGCTGGCTACATTGTCTAACGATCCACAGTCGCTGGCTACATTGTCTAACAATCCACAGTCGCTGGCTACAAACAGCAGCAGAAATGGAAAACAGCAGTTGAGTTGCTTTTCCTTGTTGTTTTTACAAACTTCAGTATCAATTTTCTTGTTTTTCGTGTGTGTGTGTGTGTGTGTGTGTGTGTGTGTGTGTTTACCCCACAGTGCTCATGTGGACATCCGAGGACAGCATCAGGAGTTGGTTCTGTCCTTCCACCATTCGGATGCCAGGATAGAACTCAGGTTGTCAGGCTTCGTGGCTAGTGCCTTTCCCACCGAGCCATCTCCCCAGCCTTTACTTTTCTTGGAGATGTGGTTCTTTTATGGCTACAGTCTCAATTCATCGGCCCCTCTTAGCCACAAAAAGCTTGTGTAGCTTCTTCTCTTCAGACTTCAAGAGAGGTGACTAGTCAGAACTCTCTAGATATGTGAGTTCATCTTCTCTCTGGTTTAATCATGAGGCTTTTTGTTACATAACTCAATTTGAGGAAATACTTAAAAGTTAATTATTGCTCACACCTTTAGTGCCAGTACTTGGGAGGCAGAGACAGTGGGATCTCCATGAGTTTGAGACGGCCTACCAAGTTCCAGGCTAGCCAGGGAAAACAAAGAGCAGACCAGTTTCTGTAGGACTTTGCATCTCATTTCCCTATGGCAATATGTCTTGTAAAAGTTACCAGAGTGGGACATTGCATCTGTAATCCCAGCACTCAGGATAGTTCGCATCCAGCATGGGCAACATAGCAAATTCCAGGCCAGCCTAGCAAACAGAGAAAGTCTGTCTCAAATCACGAGACTTTGAATATAGTTCATTTTTAAGACATTGCCTACATGTCTCTCTTATGAAGTCAGGTAGGAGGAAGTCCTGAGCCGTTATGTAGAAAGGGAGAATTCCAAGAGGTATGGACGTGAGAATGCAAGCTGAAGTTTGGTTTGGTTTAGGATCTGGGCATGGAATTAGTATCTCTCACATGCTTTTCCACTGTGCTAATTTGGAGTTTTAAATTCATCTGTTTGTTTATTTAGTTATTCATGGGGGAGGTAAGGGGTGAGCACACCATGAAGAGCCAGTAGGGCAGTCAAAGGACACTTTCAGGAATCAGCTTTCTCCTCCCACCATGTGGGTCCTGGGGGTTGAACTCAGATTGTCAGGCAGCCAGCATCTTCACCCTCTGGCCATCTTGCTTGCCCCTGGTTCCAGGTTTTTGTTTTGATGTTTTGAGACAGGGTCTCACTATGTAGCCCGGCCGACCTGGACTATGTAGACTGTCCTAGTTGGCTTTTTATTGCCTTGGTAAACACCATCACCAAAAGCAACCTGGGGGATGAAAGGGGTTTGTTTTTTCATCTTGCTGCTTACAGTCCAACCTGAAGGAAAAGTCGAGACAAGAGTTGAAGCGGGAGTGGAGGCAGGAGCCTAAGAGAGGCCCTGGGAACACACTGTTTACAAGCTTCTCCAGGCTTGCTAGTCTGCCTTCTTAGACACCCAGGACCACCTTTCCAGGGGTGGCCCCACGCACAGTGAGCTAGGTCCTCCTATATCAATCATCAATTAAAAAAAATGTTCCTGCCAGGTGGTGGTGGTACACGCCTTTAATCCCAGCACTTGGGAGGCAGAGGTAGGCAGATCTCTGTGAGTTCAACACCAGCCTGGTCTACAGAGTGAATGCCAGGACAGGCTCCAAAGCTACACAGAAAAACCCTGTCTTCAAAAAAAGAAAGAAAGAAAAAAAGAAAGAAAGTTTTGTTCTTTTTAAAAGAATATGATACTGCAAGCCAGGCAGAAGCTGCCGCCGGAGCAGTACAGGGTCCCTGGGCGAGCGCCAGAGTCAGGCAGCTGGATACGGTGAATGGCAGAGTAAATGGACATAAGGCTATACATAAAGCTAGACATTTATTACTTAAAAAAGGGAGATATAGACAAACATAAAACAAAGACACATACACACATATACACACACGCGCGCGCACGCACCCACACACCCCCCCCCACACACACACACGTGTGAGAGAGAGAGAAGATGGCAGCGAGGGAGGGCCGAAGTGGCTGAGGTGGGCGTGGTTAGTTCTTAAAGTGATAGCAAAGAATAACATTCCCGGATCCCTTTTATAATAAAAAGTAGAAGGTTAGACATTACAGGTTGAAGGAATTGGGGCGGTGAATTCTCAAGACTGCTTGCAGCTGATTTGTGGGCGTCGTCTTTGGGGGTGTGTGGGGGTGAGAAAGATCCGAGAGAAGCTGGGTGCTGGTCACATCTTGGCATAGCTGGTCTCTGTTTCCGACAGGACAGGTGTCTGTGGCATGGAAATGTCTGGTGTCTCTTGTACCTGGTTAGGGTGTTGGCAGAACAGAGAACAAAGTTAAATTGAGGAAAAATTTTTTAGGACCAGGGAATTGAGGGGTTTGTATCTGACCTGTTTACGGTGGGTTTTTTAATTTTGCTCCCTGGAACTTATAAGAAAAACAGAAGTTTTAAACATATATATTGTATTAAGAACTCCTTGGGTTTGTAAAAACAGAAATTATAATGAAAAGTATTTTTATTTGGTGAGACAACCTGGCAAAACCTCTTAGCTCTCAGACTGTCAGAGATCTTTGAGAAGGATAAGATTTTATTTGAGTTACTGATTAAACAATGACAGAGAACTTACTTGGTTGGCATCTAGAGCTACTCTTTGGTCCTCCCTGGTCGCTGAAGGTTGCATTTGACCTTTGTTGTTTAGTGCAGAGCTGCCAGGCTTTTGAAGACTCTGTGGACCAAGAAATCTTTAGGAAGACAGGTCTACCTTACCTGCGCAGCTAGACTGTCGATTTCAGTGATTATGTCCACATTTGGAGGTCTCCAGTTTAGGTGATAGGCAGTTTTTGCCCAATGGTCAGCGCTAGGCAGTCGAAGCAAACTGCAGATGGACGTTGGTCAGTGACGTGACCGTCTGTCTTTTGTCTTCTTGGAGGAAACAGTGCTTGCTAGGAGCCAACCTGTCTCTTTTGGTTATGAAAAGTTTTTTAAATAATTAAACATTTAAATATCACATTCCCCAGATCTCTGAGCAGTTGAGGGCTGATTATTAGGTGTAGCTGCAGTATAGAATCTATCTGGAAGATTGGGTTTGAGTTTGACTGTAATAGGTAAGATCCACATTTGTAAAAAGACAGACAGAAAGAAAAAAACTGTAACATTAAGATTAAAAGTACATACCAATTTATGATTTTGTAGTCTGAAACGAGATGAAATGAACAATCATTATACATAGAGAACAGGAATTAGGCAAAGTGTATGTTTCTGATGGGCCCTATCAGAAAGCGTGTCACTATGCAAAACACCTGTAATCAGAGTTAATGAGAACACCGAAGAGAGGGAGAGGAAAGGCAGGACATACATAAGAATGAGAAAGCTTGGTCGCGTGATCTGGCTCTCAGTGAATCTAGTGATAAAGTCACCTGACCCCAATGAACATGGCGGCGGCCACGTGTTGCAAGGGAAAAGTTATGGTTTGTTGTTGAGCTGTCATGCCGAACCATAAGCCGCAGAGGGGAGCAAAAGTCTGGAACCGAAAAAAAAAAAAACTGCACCAGGTCACTGCTGGGATGGAAAAGCCCGCGACTGTCTGCCATGGACGATTGTTATCCAGAGTCTGAATCGTGAAAACCCGCGCAACGAACGCGCCCAAGACCACGTGAATGAGCGTCCTCAAGTCACAGGTGGGGAGCAATGGGCCTAGCTGGATAAACCAGACACCGGGGCCGCTCCGAAGCGGCGGTACGACGAGAGGAGAGAAAAAGTAAAGAAAAGAAGTGAAAATGAAAAAAGATAAAGAAACTGAGGACCCGGTCCCCAGACGAATGTCGAATGCACAGCACGGAAATGCAGTGCTAACGCAGGCGGACCAACCCCCGGGGTCGTCCAAACACGATTCCAGCAAAGGAAAGCAACCTTCTGTAGCAGAACGAGGAGCGACTCACCAAGTGAAGACGGTGTTGGTTGTAACAGGTGGGTCGGTGTTGAGACCTCAGTTCCGATTCAGTCCCAGAAGTTGGTGGTCAGGGTCCCGTGGAACTCTGGCCTTTGGCGGGTGAATCTCTCGAGTCCGCGGCACCAATTTTGTTCTTTTTAAAAGAATATGATATAATGGCCCGGGCGGCCTGCAAGCCAGGCAGAAGCTGCCGCCGGAGCAGTACAGGGTCCCTGGGCGAGCGGCAGTAAATGGACATAAGGCTATACATAAAGCTAGACATTTATTACTTAAAAAAGGGAGATATAGACAAACATAAAACAAAGACACATACACACATATACACAAACACACACGCGCGCGCGCGCGCGAGAGAGAGAGAGAGAGAGAGAGAGAGAGAGAGAGAGAGAGAAAAGATGGCGGCGAGGGAGGGCCGAAGTGGCTGAGATGGGCGTGGTTAGTTCTTAAAATGATAGCAAAGAATAACAGAAAGAAAGGAAGAAAAGAAAGAAAAAGATCCAGAGGCTGGAGACATGGCTCAGTAGTCAAGCACCAGCTGCTCTTCCTGAGGCCCTAAGTCCAGTTCTCAGCAGTCATATGGTGATTCACAACCATCTATAAAATCCTCATGAAATCCTATGCCTTCTGGTGTGCAGATGTACATGCAGACAAAACACCCATCTACATAAAATACACAGAGAAAATGCAGTACAGGCTTGCTCGCAGGCCAATCCGATGGCGATATTTTCTCAATTGAAATTCCCTCTTCCCTGATGACTCTGGTTTGTTTCAGGTTTACAAAAAATAAATAAATAGCCAACACATAGACCAGGCTGGTCTCAAACTCACAAAGATCCACCTGCCTCTGCCTCTTCCTCTTGAGTGTGGGCTTAAAGGCAAGTGCCGCCATGCCCCTCTTTCAGGATTTTGTTTGAAATGTATTTACTTCCTGTGTGTGAGTGTTTCGCTGCATATACGTCTTTGCATCATGTGGGTGTTGGGAACACGAGTGTGAGTCTTCTGGAAGAGCAACCAGTGCTCTTTACCAATGAGCCATCTCTCCAGCCCTCTCTTTCAGGTTTTTAATTACCATTAAAGGTCACGTGGGGCTGGAGAGGTGGTTCAGTGGTTGAATGTGCACTGCTTTTCCTGAGAACCAGAGTTCAGTTCCGCACATGCACATCAAGCAGCTCCCAACTGCCTGTAACTCCAGCTCTACGGGCTCTCACACCCTATTCTGGCTTCTGTGGGTGACTACAGCACACACACACACAGAAGGCCATGTATTATATATGTGTGTGTGTTTTCAACATTTATTTTATTATTTTTAATTATGTGTATATGTTTTAATTTAGATTATATGATAGAATGTTTCAAAGATTAAAAACAAGACTGAAGTCTGGAGCTTCTGCCATCATTAAGCAAGAAGGCATTTTGTTCAAATGATTGTCTGATAATTTTTCTGAAGATCGGTGGGATGGGCAGCCTGGGACCTTTGCCTCTCTGAGAACACAGTCTCAGTGCCTGAAGCAGGGCAGGAGGTCTACTGTGGCTGGGGTCAGATGGGCAGCGGAAGGTTAAGTTTTCACTATTTGGGGAAACTGCCCCTGCGGTGCCTGAACATAACTGGAATGATGCGGCTGTGTGCTTCCTTTGCTGCCACTGGGGCTACTGAGTTGACATTTTTATTGAACGTGTAAGCATCTTTCTTGCTGGCCCCCAGTTTTTGTTTTAGGAAAGTGACTGACTAGTTCTCTGAAGAACCCCCTCAGGACTCAGGAAGGCCATGGAAAACAAGTTCCTTAAAGGCATCTGCAGTGTGGTCCTGTCGGCACCTGGCACACTCACACCACGCCAGGAGTCTAATAAAGGATAATGTTAAAAACACAAACAGATAAAAAGAGGAAGTGGTCAGCATGAATGCAGGAAATACATTTTGCAACTGCAGCTTCATCTTAGAACCTAGAAGGGTTTAAAAATACTTTTTTTTTTCAAGATAAAGTTTGTCTTTGTAGCCCTGGCTGTTTTTGACCTCACTCTATAAACCAGGCTGGCCTCAGACTCCAAGATCTGCTTGCCTCTGTCTCCCAAGGGCTGGGATCAAAGGCGTATACCAGAACCAACCAGAAAAAAAAAATTATTTTTCCAACACAAGGTTTCCCTGACACTTTTTTGAGATAGGGTCTCACTGTGTAAACCATGCTGCCCTCAAACTCACAGATCCTCCTGCCTCTGCCTCCTAAGTTACTGAGACACACCCAGCTCAAATGCTTTTCATTTAAAATGAGAAAGGTGTAGAAAATTGAGAGGGAAATCTAAGACATGGACGATGTTCTTTTAGGAGTGGATCCATGTTCAAAGACGCTATAAAGCTACTTTGTTATCCTGTGTTTATCCTGGCCTATAAACGGGTCAGCGCTGTGGCCCTGTATTCCCTTCTAGAAGCAGACTCGCGGCTTGTTAGTTGTGCAAAAACACTCAGCCCAAAGCACCTCAGCTTCTGAGGGGGTGGGAAGCGGTGCAGCCACGCCGCCTGTATCCCTGCCTTACTAATGGGAAGACAGGAGGCAATTTACTTTATCTCTGAGGTTTCCTGTCCAAAGAGTATGATTATACACTCAGAGGCTGGCTGAGGTCTCGGCGGCCTGGGCTGAATGGAAAGTGGAGGCCTAGCTCTGTGCACAGCTCACAGGTCCACACTCTAGCTCTCCTAAGTCTGTCTTGCACTACAGAAGGATCCCACTCCTCAGCTCTTCTAGAGAGTTATTGGTGTGTGTGTGTGTGTGTGTGTGTGTGTGTGTCTGTCTGTCTGTCTGTGTGCAAGTACGCACACTTTTGTGCACCGTGATGTATGTGCCGTGGCTCTCATAGCAGTCAGAGGACAACTTTTGGGAGTCAATTCTTTCCACTGTAAATTTTGCACATCAAACTCAGGTCATCAAGCATCCAAGCACTCTTACCTACTGAACCATTTCACCAGTCCTATTTGTTTGTTTGGTTGATTGACTTTTCAAAACAGGTTTTCACTACACAGCCCTGACTATCCTGGAACTGGCTCTGTAGACCAGGCTGACCTTGAACTCAGAGATCCACTTGCCTCTGCCTCCCCCACCACCCAACCTGTTTTTATTTTTTGAGAGCACATCTTGCTGAGTAGCCCAGGCTGCCCTCAAACTCACAATCCTCCTGCTTAGACCATTTTTAAATTTGTTAAATGCTGGAATTGCAGGCATGTGGCCGGCATGCGTGACTTTAATGTACTACTAATCTAATGAATATCTATGGCTTCAAAAAGCATTCCAAGCATCTAGGCCTTCAACATAGTATGTGTTGGTAGAGGAATGCATAGCTGTCATTGGATAACAATGGATGCTCTCATGAGGATTCCAGTTAACAGAGAGGAGATACGGACTGAGAACAGGGGTCGTCAGGATATGGGATAGCAAAACATTCCATGAGAACCAAATGGCCTGTTAGTTTCATCGTTGCTGTGACCAAATGCCAGGAAGAATCAGCTAAAGGAGAGAAAGACTTTGCTCATGATCCTAGAAGTTTCTCTCTGTCCTAGCAGGAAAGCATTACATCACAGAAGCCAGCAAAATGAGGCAGTGCAAGAAAGATAGACTCTTCTGAGACACACCTCTGGTGATCTGCTTCCGCTAGCCAGACCTCACCTTACACAGCCAACCCTCTCCCAGGAGTCTGCTCAAACCCTGAGTCTACGGGAAGCTTAATCCACTGACTCTGTCAGAGCCCTCAGACTCACCCAGGGGCGCTCCACTGACCTCATGGGTGTTTCTCAGTCCAATCAAGTTCATATTCAAGACTGACCTTCAAACCCAGGCATGGGGTATGATATCTTGTGTCAACACTCCTAGCACTTGAGAGGCTGAGGCAGGAGCATTGTGAGTGTGAGGCCAATGTGTGCTCCATAATGAGTTGGAAGTCAGCAAGGGTTGCATAGATTCTCAAAAACACTGACAGATTAAAAACAAAATCAAAAACGGCACAGCCAGGTGATGGTGGCGCACACCTTTAATCCCAGTACTTGGGAGGCAGAGGCAGGTGGATCTCTGTGAGTTTGAGAACAGCCTGGTCTACAAAGTAAGTTCCAGGACAGCCAGGGCTGTTACCCAGAGAAAGTCTGTCTTGGGAAAAATAAATAAATAAACAAAGAAACAGAAAAGCTTCAAAGTTTGCTTATCTTTCAGTCTCTGGAATTGATGGTTCAGGGACTTGTGCTAGATGTGTGCACAGCTCCTCGTGGTATTGCATGGACTGTGCCTTTTCATACGCTGGCTATCACTGTCTTATTACTGTTATTGTGAGGAGGTGACACGGTGTCGTGAAGAGTCACTTCTCTCCTTCCACCTTACTGTGGATTCTGGGGAGTCAAACTCAGTTTACAGGTCGTGCGTGGAAGGAGCCTTTGCATGCTCAGCCATCTCTCTGGCTCCATTGTTTTTCTTTGTCTCGGTATCTGAACTTTTGTATTACTTTTATTAAGTATGCATTGGTGTTTTTGCATGTATGTCTGTATGAGGGTATCAAATCCCTGGGATTACAGACAGGTGTGAGCTGCCTTGTGGGTGCTGAGAATCAAACCCAGGTCCTCTGGAAGAGCAGTCAGCGCTCTTAACCACTGAGCCATCTCTTCAACCTCATCCTCTTAATTGTTCTATTACCTCATTTATTGAGTTTTTAAGCTTCTGCAACTACTTTTTCATTTCTAGAAGTTTCACTGGCATCTTCTTCCGACCGCCACTGATAACATCATATTGTTGTGACTTCTCTTGCTTTTTCTTTTCATTTTTTGCTTTTTGCATCTTCTTGTTTTATATTTCTTTCAGACATTCTGATAGTCCAGGTTCTTGGGGTCACTGTTCTCCTCTGTGGTATTGAGTCTTGTGGTGGCCTGCTCCCCGGTACCTTTGTAATCTTTCTAGAATGAATGCCTTTGGCAGTGATTGCTTCTCCTCTGCAGAAGTAGGACTGTGGAAATGCCACCCTAGCAAGAGTATATGTATGCAGAATTTTCTGTCCCTCCAGCCAGTTCCCAAATAACCACACAGAGACTTATTATTAATTATAACTGCTCAGCCAATAGCTTAGGCTTATTACTAACTAGCTCTTACAACTTAAATTAAACATATATCTTCTTTATGTTCTACCATGTGACTCGGTACCTTTCCCCAACATGGCGTGTTCATCTTGCTTCTCCCTGAGTCTCCTGGAGACGCTGCCCTTCTTCATCCCAGCTCTCTCCCTGTCCACAAGACCCACCTAACCTCTTTTTGCCTAGCTATTGGCCATTTAGTTCTTTTTTAAAATATTTATTTATTTATTATGTATACAATATTTTGTCTATGTGTATGCCTGTAGGCCAGAAGAGGGCACCAGACCCCATTACAAATCGTTGTGAGCCACCATGTGGTTGCTGGGATTTGAAAATCAGGACCTTTGGAAGAGCAGGCAGTGCTCTTAACCTCTGAGCCATCTCTCCAGCCCCGCCATTTAGTTCTTTATTAAACCAACAAGAGCAACACATCTTCACAGTGTACAGAAAGATTATTCCACAACAGGTATATATTGCTTCTGCAGGCAACTTTTTATGCTAAGTTGTGGACCTGGGCATTCTTCTTCAAACTTATTTTTTATTTATAATTTTATACATGTGTGTATGAGCCTGAGTATACATATGTGCATCAGTGACATGCCTGAGGAAGCCAGAAACGGGTTTTGGATCCTCTTGGACTGAACTTACAGGCAGTTGTGGGCCACCATGTGGGTGCTGGGAACCAAACTTGGGGCCTCTGAAAGAGCAATCAGTGCTCCTAACCACTGAGCCACCTCAGGCTTGGCATTCTTACCTTCCATGGACAAGCTTAGGGGGTTATTAGCAGACACTCTTCCCTATCTCCCCCATAGCCTGAGGTCTGTATGAGTTTCTTGGACATTTCTCTGGTCCATAGGACTCTCGTGAGGTGCTGTGCAGCTTAGAGAAAGCAGACAGACCTAAGCAGATCACAGTGGAAGAACCTGTGGTCTCATGCTGCGGCCTCATTGCTGGTTCAACTGAACAACATATGTAAGGCTTTCAGCATTAAACTGTTGTCTTGAGATCTCGCTATGTGGCTCTGGCTGGCCTAATACTCACTGTGTAGCCCAGAATGGCTTTAAACTTGGAATCCTCCAGTCTCAGCCTTCTGAGCACTTGGCCTGCAGGGTTGTGCCACCACCAGCTGAGCATCAAGCTTTCTGCATTAGAGGTTTGCTGTGACTTGGACAGTAGAGGTCAATGGCTGCCCCAGCCAGGCAGTTCAGATTAACTTCAGAATTGAAGCAAAGGACAGGGGAGCTGGCTCAATTGGTAGCAAGGGGCAAGACCAGAGTTCAACCCCATAACCATGTTTATTTGTTTGTTAAAATAAAAAAGTTGAGTGTGGTAGCATGCGTTTATAATCCCAGCCCCGGGGAGGCGAGGACCGATGGGATGGTCCCTGGGGCTTGCTGGCCAGGCAGACTAGCCTAACTGATGAGTTCTGGGTTAGTGGCAAGCCTTCAAAAAGAAAGAGAGTAAGTGGCTAGTGCCCAGGGAACACTCTGTCCTCCACTCTCAAGTGCACACACATGCACCTGTATTCCCTCCCATGCGTGTGCATGCACATACACTGAAAACAATGGAAGCATGATGCTCTTGCTTCTGTGTGTAGCAGGGCTGTGTTCCTCTTCTAAAGCTACATTCACAAATGATAAGTGTCTCTACAGTAACCCTGAGGAACAAATGCAGCATTGTGTTAACCCTGGCTGGCAGAAACTGGCAAAGCCCTAGACCTTCACCGTTAGCCAGCGTGTCCATAGCCATGGGTGTCAGAACCTCTGTGGACCCTGGATGGAGCTGCTTGTTGAGAGAAGGAAGAGGAATGGAGACGCACAACTTTGATCCCAGTCCTCGGGAGGCAGAGGCTGGCACTGTCTGCGTTCGAGGCCAGCTTGGTATCCAGGGAGAGTCCAGGCCAGCCAGGATACACAATGAGACTTCAGCTTCAAGCGTCCACAATGAAACCCTACAGTCCACTGCAATGACAATGTCTGAGGAACCAGAAGGCCCGATCCCTCCTCGTCTCAGTGTAAGCTCCGGCCAGGTTTATTTCTGCAGCCTCCTCTCTAGACACGGGATGGATTCGTCCACATGGCCTGCTGCCCACTCAACAGAAGTTGCCTTTCCCCTTGAGTTAACAGATATTTTGAATTCTACTTTGGGTAACTGGGGTGTAAGGCAACAGAAAGCCTTTTCTTCGCCCTGTTTAGCAAGTGAATGGCCACCGGATGGAGAGCCCGCTCTCATTTGCTATCTTTCAGTTTAGGGTTTGTTTTTTCTGTTCTTTTCTTTTCTTTCTTTCTCCTTCTATTTCAATGACTGTGCACCAGAGTAACCCACAACCCCAGGGCTGGAACACTAAGACTGGGGGAGGAAGAAAAAAAAAAAAAAACAAAAACCTTCAGGAAATTGCTGGAATAGTTCAGACATATTTCTTTGGTTAACTTATTTTGAAGTTTTTCTGTTTTGTATTTTCGCTGCCCTTATAATTTACCCCAGACGGGCTGAGTTGTTTTGGCAAGCCCTCGGCCTGGAAGTTTCCAGCAATGGCTCCCAGCGCTATGACTGAGTAGAAATTGTCAAATGCGCTCTTAGTTTTGAAGTTGAAAATGGATTCTAGATCAACCCTTTGTTGAAAAAGATCAACAGTACCACTGACATCACGACATGGCAGGACAAAGACTGGCTTCATCTCTTTTGTCCCCATCCCTCCCCCTCTGTCCACTTCGCAGAGCCCACTCTGAGGCAAGCCAGGCCTCTCTGGTCTCATATTGTTCCAGCATTCAGTGTTAGAACCGGCATCACTTACTCATGGAGACAAAAGTAGACATCCCTTAATAATGCAATTAGGCTATACATACTGGTTCATGCTGGTGGTACAGCTTTTAACCAACACACATGAGGTCCTAGGTTCAATCCCCAGCTGGAGAGATGGCTCAGTGGTTAAGGACACTTGCTGTTCTTGCAGAGAACCCAAGTTCATTTCCTGGCATCCACATCAGGAGGCTCACAACCACCTGTAACTCCAGCTCCAGGGGATCAGACGCCCTCTTCTGTCTCCGCAGACAGCTCTCTCTCTCTCTCTCTTTCTCTCTCTCTCTCTCTCTCTCTCACACACACACACACGCACACACACATACAATTAAAAATAATTCTTAAAAACATACAGTTTTGAAGCCTTTAGAACATTATATAAAACCTTCATTTCTTTTCATTAAATATTATTTTCATCATTATTATTAGTATTGTTGTTATTTTGAGACAGGGTTTCCCCATGCAGCCGTGACTGGCCTGGAACTCACTGTGTAGACTAGGTTGGCCTTGAACTCACAGAGATCCTCTTGCTTCTGCTTCCTGAGCACTAGGGCTAGAGGTGTGAGCCACCATACCTGACCTACATTATTATTTTTTAACCAGTTTGTAATCTGTCCATCAAGGGTGAACAACCAAAACACTGGGCATTGGGTGCCATTTATCTGTTTGTTGGTGTGAGGACTGAGCCTAATGCCTTGCGCCTGCTAGGCAGGCGTTGAGTCACATCCCAGCCCCACCTTCCAGTTATCATCATTTCAAGTTATTAGCTGGTGAACAGTGCCAATGCGCTCGGTAGCTCTTTAATTTCCTTTCTGTCTGTTTGTGTTTGTTGTCTGTTTGTTTGTTTTTTGAGACACAGTCTCACTCAGCCTTCCAAACGCTAGGACAATAGGTGTTCACTATTTTATGCATGGTTTGCAGGACACCTCTTAGGAACATTTAAAAGAATTGCAGGTCTTGAAATTCCAGGTCATCCTCAGCTACACAAGGAACCGAAGGCCAGCCTAGGCTTCAAGGGAGCGTACCTCAAAAATGAAGAATAAATAAGGAAACATATTCAGTCAGGCAGTGGTGGTGCACACCTTTAATCCCAGCACTCAGAGGCAGAAGCAGGCGGATCTCTGTGAGTTCGAGGCCAGCCTGATCTACAAAAGCTAATTCCAGGGCAGGCTCTAAAACTACAGGGAAACCCTGTCTCAAAAAAAAATCAAAATAAATAAGTAAATAAATAATAAATAAATAAAATGGCTTCTCTAGGGTGTGTTCACAGAAGTTGCCTGCGGTCTAGAAGCTGGGCTAGTCATTCTGGCCAGCCCCTACACGTCGGCAAGTCTGGAGAAGTCTCACGTTGTTGGTTAGAGTTTCCTGGGTTCCTCTGTGAATTTGTATCTTCTGATGTAAAAGTGGCTAGAAAATAGGTGATACCATGTTATGGTATTTTGCTTATTTGTTTGGTTTTGCTTTTTGGTTTTTTTTTGTTTTTCGAGATAGGGTTTCTCTGTAGCTTTGTAGCCTGTCCTGACATTCACTCTGTAGACCAGGCTGACCTCGAACTCACAGAGATCCGCCTGCTTCTGCCTTCAAGTGCTGGGATTAAAGGTGTGCACCACGACCTTCTGACTCCCATGCTATGTTATTAATATCCTATTACACTATTACTATCTGGTGGCCTGTATGTCCTGTTCTCTTCTGGTTCCATCCGACAATCAGGCAGGCTCTCAGCGGCAGAGAATGGAGGGTAGGGATGGGGTCTGGCAGGCAGGCAGGCTCTTGGCGGGGTGGGGTGGTTGAGCAGAAATGTTCTACTTTATAAACTACACAAACTGTAAGTCTGATGTTGGACATGGTGACTGTATTCCCAGCACTCAGGAGACCGAGTCTGGAGGATTGCTATGAATTTGAGGCCAGTCTGAGCTACAGAGAGAGTTCCAGGCGAGCTTAAGCTATAATATGAAACCTTATCTCAACAAAACAAAACAGATAAAAAACCTGTAAACTTAAATTATTTTCAGCAAACAGATTTTTTTTCTAGTTACTTTCATCATCCCAAGAGAAGGAATGCAGGGTGGAGAAAGGCTAACTAACCCTGACTGTTAAATTCCTGAGTTTACCTTTCTCTTGGCACAAAGAGTTCAAGGAGGGGCCAGAATCCAGAGGCCCTGCTGGGTTCCCTCAGTGCCTACCCTGCAGCAGCGAGATCAAGCCCATCTGCCAGTCCCAGGAGCTGGGACAGGCTGCGGGGCATTACAGAGTCTCAGAAGCCCGTGTGGATGCACTGTGGTGCCCTCATTGAGGAGGGGGAGTGAGTTCAAGGCCAGCCTGGTCTCCTTAGTAAAACCCTGCCTTAAAAGCAACCTAATAGTGTTAAATCTCATCACTTACGTGCGCATCTGTTAGGATCTCAAAAGCCATTCCAATGAGTTTCTTAGTGCACCCTGCCTTCTTGTCCAATGATGGAGGGCACGGGGCCCACACTGCCATTTTCTCCTTCATTGTTCTGAACCCCAGGAAAGGAAATTCACACTGAATTAACCAGGTGGTAGCCACTCCCTTCGAACAATATGAGATGAGCTGACCAAATGGAGGACAGCCACATTGCCCTATAGCATGTTGGAGCATGGGGCTGCATGCACTTTCCCACTACCAGTGGCCTTGGGACCCTTTAAACCAAAGGATCTACTGCCCACAGAAGTCAGTGTGGATGCCAGTAAGAAGTAAAAGCATAGGGGTATGGACAGCCAGCTCCGTGGTTAGGAGCACCGACTGCTTTGGCCGAGGACGTGGGTTCAGATAGTTCCCAGCAGCAGCGTGGCAGCTGACAACTGTCTGTGACTCCAGGGGACCTGGTAACTTTTTAACCCCACAGACATAACTAATAGACATGGCACACAGACACACAGGTGGGCTAAAACACATACCCATTCAGTTATAAAAAAAAATTACCAATTTTTTTTTAAAATTAAAAAACCGAGTTACGGCTGGGTGGTGGTGGTGCACACCTTTAATCCCAGCACTCTGGAGGCAAAGACAAGTGGATCTCTGAGTTCAAGGAGAGCCTGTTCTATCCAGGACAGTCAAGAGTGTTACACAGAGAAATCCTGTCTCAATCAAAAGTGAAGCCATGCATGGCAGGGTCCACACCTGGGCTAGGCCCATTTGGATTTATGTGGGGAGATTCCTCGGGGTTTCTCAAAGGAATTATGAAGTGAAGATTTAATTTTTCTGACAACAGCCAGATGAGACTCATTTAGGCGTGTCCATGACTTACATCCTTGGGCATTGTGGGCTTTTGGATTTTGTAGATCTTTATGTTTTGAAACTCTGGCTCGTTCTCACACACACCACATACATCACATACATGCACACACACACTCACATACATACACACCACACTATACACCACTCACACATACACACACACAACACTACACTACACACCACTCACGTACATGCGCGCGCACACACACACACACACACACACAGAACCCCTCTGTGTGTCCTTGAACTACAGTGCTATTACTTGTAAGGTATTCTTAGAATAGAAGCTTTCAATGACTAGCCTGTGGTGTTGGTGGGTGGGAGGGGAAATTCGGGCCTCTGAGACAACTGTGACTTTTCTTTCTTTCTTTCTTTCTTTCTTTCTTTCTTTCTTTCTTTCTTTTCTTTTTTTAAGTTTTAGGTTTTAGTTTTTTTGAGACAGGGACTGTCTATTTAGTCCAGACTTTCCTGGAGCTTGCGATGTAGACCAGACTGACCTCAAATTTACAAGCGATCTTCCTTTCTTTGCCTCCCAGTGCTAGGATTAAAGATGTGTGTGTGTCACCAAGTCCCGCTTACCCGGGGCAATTTTCACACAAGTTTACCAAGAAGTGAGAAGCCTTCTGCCTGCCTTAGGTGGCAGGAGATGCTTGTCTGAGACTTCCCTTCAGTTGCTGCGGGTTTCCTGTCTGCTTCCTCGTGGACTGCCTTGCTGTTCACACCTGGGTCTCTGAGCTGTTCTGTCATCACAGCTGCCGGGGAAAGACACCAGAGCTGTTAGGCGTCAATAAGCTCTAAAAGCAATTACATGGCTGGACTGAAACACTATGAGGAGGCACTGAGGGAAGAGGGGTCCAGCAGCTTGTCTCAGATGTGGGGTGGGGGGTGAGGGAGGGGAGGGGTGCTGAGGGGGAACCACAGCTCTTAGCAGTTAAATTGCCATAAGTGGATTTATCTTCTGGGAGTGTTTGTGTGTACGTGTGTGTGTGTGTATGTGTATGTGTGTACATGTACATGTTTGAACGTTCACACATATATATTCTGCCAAAAAATATTCCATCTGTTTTAAAACCATTTCTCTGAAATAAACAGGCAACTATTTTATCTGACCGTAGTTATGTTCAGTGTGCAGTGGGATTCCCTCCCCTCTTTTCCCTTTCCCTCCCCTCCACTCCCTTCCTCTCCCCTCCTCTCTGCTCTGAGACTTTCCAAGGAAAGTCTATGAATGAAGCAGAAGTTATTTTAGAAGTTTTAGTCTACATGGAAATCCCCTTTTAAAATGTGCACGGCAGTGATAACTGAGGCATTGGAAGCCTTGGCAGTGCAGATGGAAGGCAGGCAGGGGTGCGGCTGTTTTCATAGATCACTGCTGTCTGCTATGAGGGGGCGGGTTTTTGGAGGGAGCTAGGGATGAATGTCACAGGGACTCAGATAATGCACTTGGTGGGGGACTGTCAAAGGCGGAAGGAAGAGCATATGGCCAGGACATGAGCTGACGGGCTGCCAGCAAAGGGGGGAGAATATGGTGGCTAAAACGCAGCCTGGCTAGCTAAGAAGAGTACATACCCTACAGAACCCAAGAGCCCCAGGTAATAAGGAAACACCTGGAAATATTGGGTGATGCTTATTTACGAACAGGGAAGGAAATAAAGTAAGACACCGACACCGGGTACTGTCTGCCCCCTTGGCCTCACCAACAGGAGTGAAATGTGTGGAGGAGTTGGGACTCAGGCTAAGGTCACCCGGTCAGAAGCCAGGGAGAAACTCTGAGAATGAAAACTCAGCTGAGGGGGCTGGAGAGATGAGCTGGGCTGTGGGTCTGATACCCTGAGCCGCTCCCCAAAACTGACTCTAAAGAGCACTGGCTGCTCGTTTAGAGGACCCAGGCCCGATTCGCAGCACCACATGGTGGCTCACAGCCATCTATGACTCTAGCTCCAGGGATCCAATGCCTCTGACCTCCTTGGACACCAGCCCATATATAGGGCATAGATATACGTGCAGACAAAACATCCATATACGTTGAAAGAAAACCTTACCTGAGGGCCCTGGGATGACTTAGTGGGTGAGGGTGTTTGCTACCTGATGACCAGAGTGCAAAATAATCCACATGGTGGAAGGAGAGAACCAACTCCCACAAGTTCTCTGACCTCCACATGTGTGTGTGCCATGCCATATGTACATGCATATACAAGCACGCACACACACACACACACTCATATACAAAATGATTAAGTGTTAAAAATCAAGAGGATAGTGTTAGTATTTAGGCATCTGTACTGAACTGTCTTTGGGGTACTGACAGGATATGTCCTCAGCTGCAGCCACTAAGGGAACCAATGTTGTAATTTAAAAAACAGAAGCAGCCTTAAAGAAAGACACATTGCAGACAGAGCTCCCGTGGAGGGTTTTTGTTTTTCCAGACAGAGTTTCTCTGTAGCTTTGGTGCCTGTCCTGGAATTAGCTCTTGTAGACCAGGCTGGCCTCGAACTCATAGACATCTACCTGCCTCTGCCTCCCAAGTGCTGGCATTAAAGGCATGCACCACCCTGCCTAGCTTAAGACGTCATTTTTCAATGCACTTGTTAATGTGGGCTGTGTGAAGTGGCCTGGGCCCTGGTGTGCCACTGTAGGCTTTTGTTTATTCTGTATAAATCGGATGTTCTTGTTTTTGCCCCAAGGCGCGGCAGCAAGCTCAATTACGCCACCAAATGGCAGAGGACAGCAAAGCCGATTACTCCTCCATCCTGCAGAGATTCAACCAGGAGCAGTGGGAATACTACCATACCCACATTCCCAACATCTTCCAGGTAAGCGCTCCACAGTCGCTTCTCATGTGATGGAGCCTTACTCTGCAGCTCAGGCTGGCCTGGAGGTCACTGTCACCCTAGGCTGACAGTCACCCTGCCTGGGCCTCCTGAGTCCTGGCCTCAGGTGTGCACACCACACCTAGCTTCCCAAATGTCCACTAAGTCATTTACTGGGAGTGGGTGCACATGTATGTGTGTGTGGAGGCCGGAGGCACACTTGGGTATCGATCTGTGTGTCACACGAATGCCTAGTGCCCCTGGAGATCAGAAGAGGGCCTTGAGTCCCCTAGAACTGGAGTTCCAGATGATTGGACATGTGGGTGCTGGGAATCGAACCTAGGTCCTCTGCAAGAGCAGTCAGTGCTCTTAAGTCCTGAACCACCTCTCCACTCACCCACCCTTTTATTTGAGACTGGGTCTCTCAGTGACAGGCTGCAGAGATGGCTCTATAGTTAAAAATGCTTGCTGCTCTTGTACGAGATTGAAATCTGGTTCCCAGAACCCACATTGCCTGCAACTCCAGCTCCAGGGGGCTCCGCCATCCTCTTTTGGCCTCCATAGGCACCTCTGTGAACATCTGCACACACAAGGTATATATAAACCCACACAGACATACACATAAATTAATAAGGTTTTTTTTTAAAGATTTACTTACTTATTTTGTGTATACAAGTGCTCTATCTGCAGGCACACCTGCACACCAGAAGAGGGTATCTGATCTCTCTACAGATGGTTGAGAGCCACCGTGTGGTTGCTGGGAGTTGAACTCAGGACCTCTGGAAGAACAGTCAGCGCTCTTAACCTCTGAGCCATCTCTCCAGCCCAATAAATAATTTTTTTAATGCATTAGAATATGCTGGCTGGCCAACAAACCCATGGAGTCTCCTGGGTTTATTTCTCCAGCACAGGGCTTACAGTTTCACTCCATCACTTTTTATATGGATTCTGGGGATCGAACTCATGCTTGTGCAGCAAGCTCCTTACCTAGTGTAATCCCCCTCCCCCGGCCCCCACTGAGCTCTTTCCCTGGCATGTAGATCAAGCGACGGCCAGCAGTAAGAATGAAGTATATTGCTAACTTGCGGTTCATCAAGTGCCTGTGTAGACGTCCTGGGTCTTCACTGTGCCTGTGCTTTTTGTAGGGGTTGATATCTTACAACCATGCCTCTTAGAAGACGGCTTCCTTTTTAAAGGACACTTGCCTGCAAGAAATGCCAGCTTAGCTTTAGGAGACAAAGCCGCAGTCAGAGCTGTGGGATTTGAACAAACAAGCATTGTTTCCTTTGAATTGTTCTCTTTTCTCTTTTTTTAAGAATCCCTCTGTGTGTGCACACATTATTTATTTATTATTTATTTATTTATTTCAGACAGAGTCTCACTATGGACCCTGGAACTCACTCAGTATGTACACCAGGCTGATCTCAAACTCAGAGATCCACCTGCCTGTCTCCTGAGTGCTGGGATTAAAGGCGTGCTCCACCATACCCAGCCACCTTAGCTTTTGGAAGCGGATTCTCTCTGCTGATCTGGAGCTTTCCGTGTAGCTGGGCTGGCCAGCAGCCCGCTCTAGAGATCCATTTGTCTGTCTCTGCAGCAATGGCCTCACTATTGTACACCACCCCACCCAACCCTGGCAGTTTTACATGGTTAGAGGAGGTTAGACTCAGGTCCTTGTGATTGGGTGGCAAACACATTACCAACTGAGCCATCTCCTCAAGCACCTGGATCATTTCTTTGGCTGCTTTAAGTGGTCAAAAATGACGTGAAAGATTCTAGATGCAGCTCTCTGTGGAACCCTGGTTTGTCACACCTATGCCTGACCTTCCATCCCCAACATGACAAGCAGTTGGGAAGTCGATGTAAAAATACATACACACACTGCCGGGCAGTAGTGGCGCATGCCTTTAATCCCAGCACTAGGGAGGCAGAGGCAGGCGGATCCCTGTGAGTTTGAGACCAGCCTGGTCTACAAGAGCTAGTTCCAGAACAGACTCCAAAGCTACAGAGAAGCCCTGTCTCAAAAAACCCAAAAAAAAAAAGAAAGAAAAAGAAAAGAAAAACCAAAAACCAAACAAACAAAGAAAAAACATATATACCTATATTTCTGTTTGTCTGGTTTTTGAGACAGAGTCTTGCTATGTAGCTCAGGCTGGCCTTAAACTAGTAATCCTGCCTTAGCCTCTAGAATCCTAGGGTTACAGTTGTGTTTACACCATGCCTGGCTCCCCACTTGGGGAACCATTTATGGTTTGAGTTTCAAACGTGGAAAAGTCAAGGTAATTGATTGAAGCAACTCCCCTAGTTGGGTCTGATTGGTTCTCATTTCTCCATGCCACTAAAGAGCCTCTAGGCCACAGAGGCCAGAGCGCTGGTTCTAGCTCAGCCTGGGTTGTTGTGTTGAGATGGCTACTAAAATGTTTTTGTAAAAGGTGGAGCATGCGGGGACGTGAGTTGCTGAGGCTGTTTATAATAAAGCAGAGCTGGATGTGGGGTATGCACTCTTTATTTTTTTTTGCACACTTTTTTTTTGTGGGGGGGTATGCACTCTAATGTAGCCCTAGCAATTGGGAAGTAGAGGCAGGAGGTCAGAAGGCAAAGCCAGCCTAGGCTACATGAAACCCTGCCTCAAAACAGCAAAATAATCAATAATGTCATCAAGCCCCTGTGGTGGGGTCTATAGTCACTGTCATTGTCACTGGGGTAAATTCGTACAAGGCCAGATTCAGGACCGAAGGGTTTTTCGGCTCGTAGCTGAGCATACAGAGCATGGTGGAGGGGACATCATGACAGCGGGAGGAGGCTGGTCACATGGGAAGCAAGGGATGATGGGTGTTAGTGCTCAGCTCACTTGCTCCTTATTTTAATTTCCTGTATTTTTATTTTATATGTGTAAGTGTAGCGCCTGCACTACGGAACGGTATGCAAGCCAGGAACTAAGCTGGAGACTTAAAGACACACGCACACACAGACAGACAGAGACATGGGTCATCCTTGATACAAGAGTGCCAAGTTTATTGCGCTCCAGGGAAGCTTACATGGGATCCTTAACTGGTAGCCAGGCCCCAGCTCTCGGGATCTCTCAGCTGCAGACCCACCAGAACCCACTCCCCTGCCATCAGGGTCTCGTGCTCAGAGCAGCTGCAGGCACAGGGGTTTTGCTCAGTTCACCCCAGCAGGCAAAGGGTCTGAGGCAGGCAACAAAAGTCAAGGGGCCAGGGGTCTGCAGCTCCCAACATGTAAATGTTTTGCCTGCATGCGTGTCTGCACACCACATAACATGTAGTTAGTTCCTGTGGGAGCCAGGAGAGAGCTTTGAGTCCCCTGGGACTAGGATTACAAAGGGCTGTGAGTCCCCATGTGGGTGCTGGGAATCAAACTCAGGTCCTCTGAAAGAACAACCAGTGCTCTGAACCCCCGAACCATCTCTCTGGTCCCCTCTCCTTATCTATAAAAAAATGGTCCTGATGGGTTAGGTGCTTGTACCACAGTGCACACAGTGGACAGAGAACATTCTGTTTTCTCCTTACTAAGCAAGTTCCAGGGTTTTAATTCAGGTTATCGAACTTGGAAGCAAGGACCTAAGCCTGCTAAGGTGTCTTAAGGACCTGATTTTTTTTTTTCCAGTCTAGAACCCCAAGCAAGACACGCCCGTATTCAGTGATTGTAGGTCCTGCCAATTAAAATCGATGTTACACATCACAGGAGTCCTGCTGAAATTGCAGTGCAGTTGTTCGAAGGGCTGACTATGCATCCCAGCTGATCACTGAACTTAGCACAGCCAGTCTATGATGGTATACTAAACCCAATCATTCGGATTCCAATCTGTTCCCCTCAGTATTTGCAGAGTAACAACATCACCCCCCAAACAACTTCCCCAATTAGTAGCAGACCATTTTACACACGCTCTAATTTCTGCAGAAAATCCAAGAGATGGAAGAAAGGCGGATCGTGCGCATCGGAGAGTCCATGAAGACGTACGCGGAGGTGGATCGGCAGGTGATACCCATCATCGGGAAATGCCTGGATGGGATAGTGAAGGCGGCCGAGTCTATCGACCAGAAAAATGTAAGTGTGGTCACTAGGCTTCTCAGGGTTCCATCACCTCTCTCCTCCCCTCCAACACCACCTCATGCATTGACCCTGGGGCAAGGAGCTGCCACGGGTGGGGCAGCTGAACGTGGTCACTATACTTTTGCACCTGAAAGCCCTTTTATGAGCCCTCAGTGTAAAAGGAGCTGCGGGCTGTGTCCCGCCACCTGGCTCCCGGCTAGCTTTATCCGAAATAATTACATGGAAACTGTATTCTTTTAAACACTGCTTGGTCCATTATCTGTAGCCTCTTATTAGCTAACTCTTACATATTGATCTAACACATCTCTAATAATCTGTGTAGCACCACAAGTGATGGCTTACCGGGGAAAGGTCCTAACCTGCGTCTGTCTTAGAGAGGAGAGTCATGGCGACTGCCTCATTGCCTTCTTCCCAGCATTCTGTTCTGTCTACTCCGCCTACCTATGTTCTGACCTATCAGGCCAAGGCAGTTTCTTTATTAACCAATGAAAGTAACACATAGACCTCCATCATTTCCCCCTTTTCTGTTTAAACAAAAAAGAAAGGCTTTAACTTTAACATAGTAAAATTGCATATAACAAAACAGTTATCAAGCAAGAATTACAGTTACAATATTTATATCTACTTTATCTTTTATCATAACTAAGGAAAACTATAACTATAACTAACCATTCTTCAACTCCATCAAAGACTCCAGAAGGATATAATATCACCTAAGTAAACAAGAAATAAGCAACTTCCAAACTCTAGAAATGACAGAGACATTTCGCTGCCTGTACAGTCACCCAAAGTTCCTTTGTACCGTTGGGGCATCCATCTTTGGCCTACAGGCCCATAGTGTCCAGCAGACATTTCATTTCCATGAAGCAGGAAATTTCAAAGACAGTTCAGTCACTATCTGCTGTGTCTTGCAGAATGTCTCATAGACTCTCATAAACCAGGAACCCCAAAAGACCATCTCACCTTTAGGCAAGTTTAGCAGTCCTCTCTCTGTGGGTTCTCTGTGTCCAGTTTATGCAACAGTCCAGGCAAGAGAAGTTTCTTGCCCAAATGGCTAACAAACTCCATAAGGAGCCTCTTCAGTGCCCATCTTCCTCTTGAAGTAGATTGGTGCTGCCAGGAGCAGACGTGTCTCATTGTCATGAAAAGTCCTAAGTTATTAAAACATTTAAAATGCCATATTCTGTAGTCTTTGAAAGATATGAAGAATGCCTATCTAACTGAAATATATCTCTGTATATCTAGAAAAATCTAACATGACTACAAGCTTGATTATTATCGATGATTATCCATTAACAACCTATATTTCCTAATTATACATTACATTTTTAAATGAACTACACAATCACAGTACCTTAATCAAGATCAGAAATACATATACATATAACAAAATTGACCTTAAATTCCATACCAATGCAAATTATTCATATCTATATCATATTCCCCTTTAAATGTAAAAGAACATTTATAAACAATATTTGGGACTATGGACGTAGTTATTTCTCTCCAAACTTCTTCCTGCTGAATAGGGGCGCTGTTAATCCGGTCTTTCATGGTAACCTGTGTGCTAGGTTCATCTCAGTTGGCAATTGAATGAAGTAATTTCTTGAGGGTGTTCACAGCAACCTTTCAGGAGGACGTGGTCTATCATACGTAATATTGGGATAGAAACAATCCACAGGGTCTCATCCTCTGTGAAAACAAAAGAAGACCCTCTTTTCCAAAGCATCATATTTTTAGACTCAAATTCTGAAGTCATAATACCCTTATATCCATTCGGGTTTAGCTTGGCAACCCATATAATGAAATGTCTCTCTGTACTTAGCTCCTTCACAGTCAAAAATTTTAAAGAAAACACAATATACAGAATCCCAACTCTCTGTGAATTTTCCATTTTTACGTGGCTTATTTTTCTTTATTTATTTTAACTATCTGTACTCTATCTCTTTAAAGACTTTACCATTTTTTAAGGCATTAACTTTTTACTTTTCTGTCCCAAGCCTACGTACAGTCATCCATCATTGTGACCCACTTATAGGTCTTAGATGTCTTGTATGTCTGAATCTGCCCTATTGTGAATCTGTAATTTTTTTAGTATCCAGGAGCACTTCTTAATATGCCAAGCAGTTCTTAAAAACTTAAGTTGCACCACATAGAGGTAATACGGTACCGCCTATTTCCAGTCTAAACCTTAACTGCGCTTCTATTATGATAATTACGATCGTTCCTGCCTGAGGTCTGCACAGTTTAGTGTGGTCAAGGGGAGCTGGAGCCATTCCAGCCTCAGAGCCCCTCACAGTTCCAGGCACACAGCAGGTCCACATTGGAGCCGCACTCAGCAGTTTAGCTCTGAGACTGAGTGTGCAGCACAGAAACTCTTTTCATCCAAGTTACAGCCAAATCTGACACGCAGAGCCCTGCGCAGCCTGGAAACATCTCTCTGTATGGAGGCAGAAATCTGCCATGCTCTCCCTCCTGCCTAAGCCTGATTTTGCTGTCTGTCCAGGTGCAGGCGGGGAGCGCTGAGCCATTGGCATGGTCTCAGAGTACTTTCTTCCCGACCTCAAGTGGGCACACAAACATCTGGGCCCAGAAACGCTCCATAGCCGGAGTTTGCACCGGCGGCAGGACTCAGGAAGCCGCGGTTTAAAATGGCGCAGCTTTTTTTCTACCGCTAATGCTGAAACAGGAAATCTCTCTACAGCACGCCCTAGCAAACAGCAAAATTTGTGTTAAACTCTCTTTCCCTTATTTTTAATCTCTCTCAGGTTTTTAAGTGGATTTAGTTACCACGTTGGAGTGCCATTCTGTAAAAAGAGCGGCGGGCTGTGTCCCGCCACCTGGCTCCCGGCTAGCTTTATCCGAAATAATTACACGGAAACTGTGTTCTTTTAAACACTGCTTGGTCCATTACCTCGGTGTTTGGATTTAGTGCCCCGGTCCTTTTGTGCAAAACACAATCGGGGTTGTCACTGAATTAAATCGATTTCTGGGAAGAGATGTGCTTGCAGAGTGAGTGTGCAATGTTTGTCACTAGATGCTGGTAGCATCCCCTCATTGGGACAGTTAGTGCTGTATGATGTTTTACTTTTGTTTTTTGGGAGGGAGCCTGCTACCCAGCTCCCAAATAAATCACACATGGAGGCTTATTCTTACTTATAAATACCCAGTCTTAGCTTGGCTTGTTTCTAGCCAACTGTTTTTTCGTTTGTTTTGTTTTTCAAGACAGGGTTTCTCTGTAGCTTTGGAGCCTGCCCTGGCACTCGCTCTGTAGACCAGGCTGGCCTCGAACTCACAGAGATCACCTGCCTCTGCCTCCCGAGTGCTGGATTTAAAGTTGTGCGCCACCACCGCCTGGTAGCCAACTGTTCTTAAATTAACTCATCTACCTTTTCCCTCTGGGCTTTTGTCTTTTTTTCTGTATACCTTTCTTTATTTCTTACTCCATGACTGGCTGGGTGACTGGCCCCAGCTGTCCTCCTTTCCTTGTTCTCTTACTCCTCATTCTTCCTTATTTCTCCTCCTATTTATCCTTTCTGCCTGCCAGGCCCGCCTCTCCTTGCTCCTGCCTCGCTATTGGCCGTTCAGCTCTTTATTCGGTGTTTTAGACAGGCAAAGAGTCATAACTTCACAGAGTTAAACAAATGCAGCATAAACAAAAGTCACACACCTGAAAATAGTATTCCCCAGCAGGTCAATATCACTTTCAGATGTCGCCAAAAGTCCCCTGGGCCAAACAGTGCTTCGTTTAAAGTCCCCACTCAGTCCCCCTCCCCCCCCCTCCACTCTTTTATTACCTCTGTAGAGTTCTGTCAGTCTGGTGTGTGCAGCTGCCTCAGAATGTTTTAAATGGCAGCTGTTTGCAGGAGAGTCTCGGGCAATGGTGCTTTGTGGCGCTGTTTTTGTTGTGTGTAGAGTTGTGATTGTAAGCTTCCTTGCCTCCCATTGGAGACATGTTAGCTTTTGGCGTCCTTCCCAGATCTCAGCCAAGTTTGTGAGAAACAATTATCGATGCTCCAAAGCGAACAGCATCCTCCCTGCCTCCAGCTACATCCGACAGGCAAGCTCCCTTCCTGAGACGCTCGAGCCATCCAGACCTTGAGTTGGGAATGTTCTTGTCATTGGTTTTAGATCTCTCTCAGAAAAAAAAAAAATTTACAGATCTCGATCAAGCTTCCTTTAATCACTCTGTTTAAAGGCAGAGCATCATGGGAGGCTGATAGGCGATGTGGAAGGCACCTTTGGCTCTCACCTGGAGGCACAGCTTTATGAATTTATCTAGTAACGGACACACTGCTAAGAGGGGCAAATGCCCAGTATCAACAGGGTTTTCTTGGATTGGCCTCTGCGCTCTGGTGTTGATGGGTTGTCCGTGCGTGTGATTGCAGGACTCCCAGCTGGTCGTAGAAGCCTACAAGTCAGGGTTCGAGCCTCCTGGAGACATTGAATTCGAAGACTACACACAGCCGATGAAGCGCACGGTGTCAGAAAACAGCCTTTCCAGCTCGAAAGAAGGCAAGTCAGAGCTGAGGTTTGGCGGCAAGTCCAGAGGCAAGCTGTGGCCATTCATCAAGAAAAACAAGGTACTGGCCGTTCGGACCCTGAGCGGGCTGAGGCAACAAGGAGCAGAGGCTCGGAGTTTATCTTTTGGTCTTAATCCAACGAAGCTCTCTCCTTCCAGAAAGCGAGAGAGAACAGTTAGCGTGCTGCGTTCATTTGACGATGCAAACGATCTCTCTCTGGTGGTGGTGTCTTTGCCATGGCCTCTGTCTTATTACAGATGTGTTGTCACCTGGATGGGTCAGCCACACTAACATCACTGACCTCATGGCCCTTCACCCACCCCCTTCTCCTCCCAGACCGTGGGGCACCTCTGCTGGGAGCAAGGGGGGTGCCCCATCTAATCAAGCTTGCCAGCCTGGGCTTGGTTTTGAATCCATGTTAACCTCTGTCTCCATGAACATTTTCCCATTTTCTTTCCGTAGCGTGGTATGTAGGTGCATGACAGCGCTAACCGGGTGACCTAAAACGGGATGGAGGTGGCATTACTGCATTAACCTTAGGTCAGACTGTGTCTGAGTTTCCCAGGACAGGACTGTCCCGTGGCTGTTTTTCAAAACCTCAGTAATTTAGATCCCTCCCTCCCCTCTCCACCGAACTGTGTTAGTTTAGGTGCGGAAATGTTTTACCTCTCTGGCTTAAACTGGTTTTGGAATGACTAACGAGAGCCTTAGCTTGCATGTGGCCGTCTGCATGAGCTTTGGGTCACAAGGTTCTGCTGTCCTGTCGCCTACTCACTGAGCCTCTCCTTCTCACCCCCTCTTCGTGGAACACATCCTCCATGATTTCTTTTGTACCGTGGCATCGATATTAATGGTTTGTGTTTTACTTGCTTTGGATCTTGAATATGATTTGATGCTTATTTCTGTTTTGTCTTCTCGTTTCTGATTTTTTTTTTCTGTCACCGCTCATCTCTCACATGTAGCTTGTGTCCCTTTTAACATCCCCCCATCAGCCTCCCCCTCCTCCCCCTGCCTCTGCCTCACCCTCTGCTGTTCCCAACGGCCCCCAGTCTCCCAAGCAGCAAAAGGAACCCCTCTCCCACCGCTTCAACGAGTTCATGACCTCCAAACCCAAAATCCACTGCTTCCGGAGCCTAAAGCGTGGGGTAAGTTCCGCTCTGGAGTCCTGCGTCTCTCGCACACTGTGTTGCATGTCTCATTCTGCATAACTTACTTTGTTTGTGAATGGCCCCGGTGTGTTTTCCTATAACATTTAGAGAGAGAAAGCGTGAGCCTCGACTCCCAGAGAGCCACAGAGCAAAAGAATGGCAGAAAGAAAGGAAGGAATAAAACAGAGGGGGGGGGTGGAGGACAAGAAGGTCAGCAGGCCTGAGATTTTGTGCTCTAGTCCATGCTGGAAGCACCCCACACTTCCCCTTCAAGCCGACCGTTTCCTTCTTGATCTTACCAACTCTGATCAGGTCTCTGAAACTGACAGTGGAGACGATGAGGAAGTGGAAATGACTGGACAGTCAGAAAATATGTGCTGACTAATTCCAGACGGAGTGCAGCGCAGGCTCCACTTGTCCTAAGGAAGCCTCGTGGCAAAGAGGAAGGCAGCCAGGCACACTGGTTCCCTTGTGAAGTTAGAGGATGGTGATAAAGTATCTCTCAACCGGATAGGGCTGAACTCTGTACAGGTCGAGCAGTCCAAATCCAAACTCAAACATCTAAATTGTTTCGAATGCCATCATGATACCGTGAGTGGAAAATTCCACACCTGACCTCATGTGGGGTGTTGTGGCCATAACACAGCACCAGGCTGTGGGCATGGCCAGAGGTAGATGTTTCCCTGAGACCTGGACTCCATCTCTGAAACACAGATACCAGAAGCATGTTCAAATTACATGTTCAAAAAATATACATAAAGCCAGGTAGAGGGAGTGCATACCTTTAATCCCAGCCCTTGGGAGGCAGAGGCAGGTGGATCTCTGAGTTTGAGGCCAGCTTGGTTTACAGAGTGAATTCCAGGACAGCCAGGACTGTTACACAGAGAAACCCTGTCTCAAAAAACCGAAACCAAGACCAGAAAAAACATAAAACATGTGAGTTTCACATTTAAATTTGGATCTTATTTTATCTACATAGATCTCCCCATAAAGTCTGAAGCATTTGTGGCCCTGAACATTCTTTCAGGAGTCACTAAACCTGTATCTCTTCGCACAGGGACAGACACAGCAGCAGTGACATCCATCAAGGCCTCCTCCATTCTCTTCTGAGCTCTCTTTGCAGCAAAGCCAGTATGCAAAGAGAAGCCATGGAGCCAGGGAGTTTGCTCACACGGTCTGAGAGTCTGTGGCACCAGTGGGAAAAATTCTTAGAACACACTTGATGTTAAGACTCAGGTTTTAAAATCAGGTGTGATGTTGCACACCCGTCCTCCGAGCCTTCAGAGGATCAGAAGTTCAAAGCCATCCTTGGCTACATAACAAGTTCCAAGCTATCCTGGCCTACATGAGGTTATGTTCAAAACAAACAAAGAAGTAACAAGCCACCCAGTTTGCAGTACAAGATTGTGTGAGTAAATCACACATAAACCTCTACAGGAATCAGGACAGTCATCCCACATAGATACCAGCTGAGCTCTCCCAAGTGAAACTAAAGGAGAGGTCTCCTGAGCCTTCTCCAGTTGTCCTTACCATAAGCATCTGGGCAGGGTGTGGTGGCTCACACCTGTAATCCCAGCGCGTGGGAGGCTGAGGCAGGATAATGTTAGATTTAATGCTAGCTTGGGATGAAAAGTGAGACCCTGCCCCAAGCAAACAAAAGACCTGAAGCCTGGTGGTCAGTGTTTCACCCACCTGCAGTGCTGTGGTTTGGTCCACCTATGGAGTTTCCCTGCAGATGTAGCAGGCTGCCTTACTCCTGGGGTCACCAAGAAGCTGAGAAGTGACACACTCTATTTTTCCTTCCCCGCCCTTCTTTCTTTCAAGATAGGGTCTCTCTACATAGCCCTAGCTGTCCTGAAACTCACTCTGTAGTCTAGGCTGGCCTCGAACTCACAGGCATCTGCCTGCCTCTGCTGGGATTAAAGGCATGAGCAATCGCTCCCAATCTGTGACACTTGTTTCTATGTGATGCCCAGGAGCTAAGTTACCTAGAGCTGAAGTTGGGTACCAACCTTGGGCTGGTAAACAGCATGGTCGGGCAAAGACAGGTACAGTGTTCCTCATGAATGGAAAGTGTTGTGTTTCCTACTCCAACATCCACTGGAATAGGAAGAGATTTCACACCTGAGCTAATCAGGTGAACATTTGTCCATCTGCTGGTAGCTTTCTCGTCTGCAGAATCCTGTGCTGAAAGGATTCATTTCATGGGCTCAGCGTCCAGTCCATGGCTAACCTCAGCACTCCAGAGGCTGAAGCGTGATTGCCACTAAGCTTAAGACCAGCCTGGGCTTCATAATGGGATCCCATTTCAAAAGAACAGAAATGTTGCTGGGGATATGGCTCTGCTGTAGAGCACTTGCCTAGCATGCAACCCCGGCACACCGTAAAACATGACATGGTGCTGAGCGCCGCTGAGATCGGAAGTTCAAAGGTCATCCTTGGCTGCGGAGTGAGTTTGAGGCCAGTCTAGGCTATGTGAGATCCTATCTCAAAAATAAAATAGTGGGCGTGTGATATAGCGCATCAGCTAAGAGTGCTTGGAGCTGAGCCCTGGCAACCTGAGCTCAGTCCCTAGGACAGAAGCAGTGAAAGGAGAGAACCCAGTCCCCAAAGCTGCCCACTGCCCTCTACATGCACACAATAAGTAAACAAATAAAATAGATGAATAAATAAAAAAAAATAGTAGAGTCCAAACATCAAGGTTGAAGGAAGGAAGGATGCATTTGAGAGAATTATTTTGCTTTAAACAACTTAGTATATCAAGTTAAAACTCAGAAGTTTGGGCTGGTGCCGTGGTTCAGCCTAACAACCTCCATGGTGGAAGGAGAGAACCAGCTGTCACAAGCTGTCCTCTGACCTCCACATTCATTCACGCCTCGGTACTCAAATGTCCACATATACACTGCATAAATAAATGTAATCATTTTTTATTAAATCAAATTTAATTTCCTAAAACTGTCAGGAGAGCCACTGTCAGCAGGCAGAGTAGCTTCAGCAGAGGGTGATGGATCGTGCTGAGCTCTGTTGTTGGGTCTGGCCGAGCAATCCGCAGCTTCTTGCCTTGATTTTGCGGGCTTTTAGACCTCCACTCTTCATCAGAGAATTTCCACGGATGTAACCAGGGTGAGCCAGGCTCAGAGTCAGTTACATCATGTGACCACATAGTCACTTGTGTTTGTAAACATCCGCATCTGTCTGTCAGACGCTCACGATGAAATGTGTCGGGTGTTCTCGCAGTCACCATCCATTTGCTTCTCTGGTCCACGATGCTACATCACACGGTCTACTGGTCATCGATGGTTTCTGTGTCTGTGTTCATGGCGTCCACTAAGTGTGTAGGCAGAGAATGCCTGCTTTCAATTAGTACAAGAAAAGATGGTTTAAAAAAACAAGTCTGATTTAAAGGAAGATTTTTTTAAAAAAAAAAATAAGCAGAATGAATTTTATTTCTTACGCCTCAAATCTATGTTTAGCAAATTCCTTTTATGGAAATGTTCCTGGATGGTAAGTGCCTTCTCCCAGTGACAAGTGACCTGCGAGAAGCTTCGATATTGAGGGGCATGGAGAATAGTTGTGCCTCCATCACTAGTGATGAGCCCTTGGGGTCAGAGCTGATGCTTCTTACGGGAGAGGGGGGGAAGGGAGGAAGGGAGGAAGGAAAGGGGAAACATTAAGCCTTGGAAAACATTACAAACCAAAGTCTGGGGAATTAGACCAGGTTATTCAGCAGCCTCCGTGTGGGAGGCACTGGGTCCATGATGAGTGGAATGGAGTCCTTGCTTCCATTTTGTTTTCTCTTGTGCTGGAATTTGAGACGGCCGCTCCTGATCTGAGACGCTCAAGGGAGGATCCCGGGAGAGTAACTGTAACCGTGGTGTGTCTTTTTGTTTTGATCAGGTGTTTTCATTTTATTTTTTGTCTGTGTGTTTTGCTTGTGTGCATGTCTGTGCACCACTTGTGTGCCTAGCTAGCACCTTCAGAGTTCAGAAGAGGGCAATGATACCCGGAACTGGAGTTAGCTATGGCTGTGAGTCACCATGTGGGTGCTGAGAATCGAACCCAGATCCTCCCCAAGAACAGCAAGTGCTTCTAGCCATTGAACCAAGTGTCTTGTACCCTGTGGCGTACCTTTTAATTTCATTTCACATTTCACAGCCTTCAGGTTTGAATTCTAAGTATCTGGTTTAATTATCAGAGTGTGGAAATTGTATGAACCCATTTCTTTCTTTTTCTTTGTTTTTTTCTGAGACACACCACCACACCTGGCTCAATGTGCAAATATTTCTTAACATAGCTTAGTTTATTTCTGAATAATTAAATAAGAGTAAGTATTTTGGATTGTTTGTTGTTGTAAGCTATTTTCTGGGGGTATTTACAGAGAGTCTACGCTGACAGACCTTAGTATTCCATCTTTACATTAGTAAAAAAAAAAAAAAAAAAAGATTAAGGTAGAAAGAGTATCTTCAGAGCTGAATGTGGATGCACATACCTGTGATCCCAGCCTCTAGGAGGTAGAAACTGGAGGGTCAAGAGTTCAAGGTCACCCTCCATTACACTCAGAGTTTGAGGCCAGTGTGAGCTGTATGAGAGGAAAACCAAAGGGGAATGGGGGAGATAGAGATGGATGGATGGATGGATGGATGGATGGATGGAAGATAGATAGACAGACAGACAGACAGATGTTTGATTGATGATAGACTGATTGATTGAGATATATAGGTGATAGATTGATGGATATGTGCCCAGATAGACAGATGGATAGATGGAAGAATGATAGATGGATAGGTAGATAAGAACATGTCCTGAACTTGACTATACAAAGGCAAATCTTAAACAAAGATTTCCTTTCGCCTACGAATAGCAATTTTCTAGGTAAAACTAGAAAATAAACCTCCTGTATTTTAACATTAACCTTAGGAAATGCCTCCAAAGTAGAACAAGACGTTTTGGAAATCTGTTGTTGTGTGTCATATTTTGAATGTGCGGTTCTTTTTTTTAATCTTCCTTGTTTTCTTGCTGGCTGTCGGCAGACTCAGTCTTTGTGTTATCACAGAGAGTTCATGAAGAGGACTCTAGGGAAACCCACGCATGCCTTTGAGGCTAGGGACTATGTTGTAAGTCTGCCTGTGCTGCAAGAATGCAGTCACAGCCAAGCCACTAACCCCCTGGACAGCGCCAAGACTGGGGACACAGGTGCAGCTTTAACACTTCCATCCCACTGAACAAAATTCCAAACCGAGACAACTGCACGCCAGAGCAAGGAGGGGGTCTTATGGTATAAATCCAAAAGCTGTTTTATCTCCCAACTTGCATAGAGAAACCCAGGCTCCCTGATGGACATCCAATGCCCCAGTGACATCCACTGAGTGGGCTCACTGTCAGAATGCCCCCTTTTTGGCTTAGTTCTGGTAAAATCTTTAAAAAGCCTGCACCTGAAATGTCCATGGTGTCCCTGGATATGAATTCATGACAGAGATTTACCCATAAAACCCAGCTGCAGAGTGTAGTCACCGGAAGAGACAGTTTAGGGCATAATGATGTGACCATGAGGAACCCACATCTGTTGGTGCAGCCAGCTGGTTCCTGGGGAGTCATGCCTTGTGCTTGGAGAACAAAAACTCAAAGAGGTACGAGCAGAGAGGGTCCCAGTAGGTGTCACCAAAACGTTTGTGCTTAGGCACTTACTGTCCCCTCTCTTTGCGCTTGTGGTTGGTAGCTGTGACCATCCAATGACACATGGGCAAGCTGGCTCTGTGTTATTGATGCTTGCTTCTCCCAGAGCCCCTAACTGTCGCCTGAAGCTGATGGTGTTTGGTCCCTCGGTGTCTGGTCACACACTCCATGAGGCCTTTGCCTTTATTCTGCTAGGAGAAGACTTGCTTTCTAATCAGAAGTGACCTAATTGACTGGCTTAGGACCAGTAACCTGAAAATGCTTGCTCGTGTTTAAAAACGAATTCCACACTTTGCGGTGGCACCTCCGGCAGGTGGTCTGTCACCACCCACTTCAGAAAAAACGGAATTTGAGAGTTTTGTTGTTTCCAAAAGCCAAGTGCAAGATTTAGTATTTCCTGTTTCTATTGGAGCTAATGCCCAGTTTTAATCACTTGTTCTTTTTTTTTAAGATTTATTTATTTATTTTATGGATATATGTTCTTGTCTGCATGTACATCTGCACACCAGAAAGAGGGCATTGGATCTCATGACAGTTATGAGATGGTTGTGAGCCACCATGTGGGTGCTGGGAATTGAACTCAGGACCTCTGGAAGAGCAGCCCATTCTCTTAACCACTGAGTCATCTCTCCAGCCCCTAATTACTTGTTCTTATTTTGAAGTGGTAACCTTTTATTGCTTCACAAATTTGGTTCTAGGAGATTTCAGTTATAATCTCAAGTTGTGGAAGGGAGCCCTGTGGAGAGCAAATAGTGAGTCAGGTTCTTGGAATTCGCAAGAAGACTGACTGCGTGAGGAAATACTAGTGTGCGCTAGCGTGCTTCATGGGGGCCGTCCCCTGCTCTACACCGTGAGTGCCGTCTGTCTGAAGGCGAGCTTGGCTTGTGATGGACAATCTGTGCGGGAGCTCCAGGAGGCTCAACAATTCATGGCCAGGGCCTGTGCAGACTTTTGAAAAGCTGTCCTGTTACTCTCTTCCTTCCGTGTGGGAATAATGTCTTTAAAAGGCGATTGCCTATTTACAAAGAAGTGTTGACCTTGTTTGTTTGTTTGTTTGTTTGTTTGTTTTGGGACAGGATTTGTGTAGTCCAGGCTGGCCTGGAACTCAACTGTGTAGACCAGGCTTCTGCTTCCCGAGCGTGAGCCACCAAACCTGGTTAGAAGTATCAACTGTAAATAACCTTAAGAATGGAAAAGTACAAAAGTTGGATGAGAAATTTTAACCCCTCTCTATGCAGCATAAAAATCCAAGTGTGCTTTCTTTGACATTTTGTCCTCTGGGTGTGTCTGTACCCTACTATTTTACTAGGACCTCCGCATTGCTAGAGACCAAGTCCGTGTCCTGTGCTGAACTCTCCATGTGGGTCTTACAGAATCTTGTTTCTGTTTCGTTGCCTTCTTTTAGCCTCTGCAGACACCATGCTCACTATGTTTTTTGTTTGGTTGGTTTTGGTTTTTCGAGACAGGGTTTCCCTGTGTAACAGTCCTGGCTGTCCTGGAACTCGTTTTGTAGACCAGGCTGGTCTGGAACTCAGAGATCCACCCGCCTCTGCCTCCCAAATGCTGGGATTAAAGGTGTGCATCACCGCGCCTGACAAAATAAAAGGAAAAATACTATTAAAAAGTGTGAGAGGGTGTGTTGGGGAGCGTGTCTGTGACCCCAGCACTCGGGAGCAGAGGAGAAGCCTCTCTGAAACTCTGAGGCCATCCCAGCCACTGCTGACCATCGGGTAATCCTGTCTCAAAACTAAAACTTGAAAAAGGATCTGCCTAGATGTCCTGGGGGAGATTCGGTGGACAAAGTGTCGTGTGGTTCTCTTCCTTTCAGGGTCCTTGTGTGTCACCGCTGTGCCTGGCAGAGTTAGGGCCCTGGGTTCTGCCCCCAGCAAACTGGTTCTCATGGGGCGGCAGTGCAGGGTCAGGAGGGCTCTCCTCTCACACCTTGTCGTGGCTCTGGCTCCCAAGTCACCCAGACATTTCTGTTATAACCAACCCCTCCTGTGAACTTCTGCACAGATCTGCCCTGGCCATTTTCACAAGTTGGCAGGTGAGCTGATGTTGCGAGTCCTGTGGGACTGGCCAAGTGCCCCCTCTTCTGACCTGTGTTTTTTTTCTCTCTCTCTCTCCTTCTCTCTTCCTGTTTGTTACCTCTTCAATTTTTCCGTGAAGCTTTCTCTCAAGCTGGTAAGCATAAAGTCCCCCGTGCATGTCCCTAGTCTAATCGGGTTTTGGTGTGTGTTATAGATGCTATGCCCTGGGCAACCTGCCTCCAGCATTAACTGCTCACATTCTACTCTCCTCCGGGTGCTTTTGTTGGTGTTTATTTGACCTCTGGATGTGTGACTGTCTTATTCACTAAGAAAATTAATACTTAACGTGACTTGGTTCTCCTTGCTGTGGGGGCCTTATGACTATGCCAAGTATTAATCAACTGTTGATAATTAATCGAAATATAAAGGTCAGAAATTGGGGAATGTTCCTACTGGATCGATTTAAATAGATGGAAGGTACTTCTTCCTGGGAACCACTAAAGGAGACACTTGGGAGACAGAGGCAGGAGGATCTCTGTGAGTTCGGGGCCAGCCTGGTCTACATAATGAGTTCCAGGTCAGCCAGGGCTACAAGAAGAAACCCTGTTTAAAAACAAAACAGAACAACCAACCAAACTAACTAACAACAACAAAAAAAACCAAAACCACAAAACACACACACACACACACAAACAAACAACAACAACAACAACAACAAACCTAGGAGCTGAAGGAGACACTTGGGTGTGTATCACGCCTGTAGTAACTACTCAGGTTTTTGGTAGGAAAGACCGGCAGGAACTGAGACCTCCTGAGGACCTGCACAGGTCTCTGGGTGCCTTGGGTAAAGGTGAGTCCAGAGGCCACAGATCCTCTGATGAGCTGTCTGCCTAATGTCTGTGTCTTGCTTTTCCTTCACAGTGTAGCTCTAGTGAACAACCAGAGTAATTGTTTGATTTATTAAAGAAAAATCCTAACCAGCATAACCCACTATGTTTTGAGAATGAATGAGGACTGGGAACCTGGATCCTTTCAGAATACAAACCCTTCACTAGCTCAGGAGTAAGCTGTTCCTTCCGTGCCATTCTTTGAAGTCAGTGATAAAACGAAACACTGGGAGCTAGAGCGAAGCTCGGTGGGTAAGAGCGCTTGCCCTTACAAGCATACGGACTCGAGTTTAGATTCCCCGGAAGGTTCCTCTTTAGTGGCACCGTCTCAAAAGCCAGGTCATCCCAGCACTGAGGGGTGGGGAGAGGTGAGCTCCAGAGGTGCACTGGACAGCCAGCCTCACCGAAAAGCCAGTCTCAAGGCTGTAAGGTAGAGAGAGGGAAGACGCCCGACTTCCTGCTTGGGTGACACCTTAGTATACGCACGTCCACAAACACACAGAGACGTGGTGAAGTGTTGGGTAGGAAATGGGTTATCTCTGTAAAAGCAAATATCTCAAGAACCTGTTTCACCCAGGACTTATACCCAGGAGCAATGTAGGTGCCATCCTGAGATGAAGCAAGGCTGAAGACAGAGCCATTTAACCTGGGTGTGTGTAACCACACCTTCCATGGCTGGTTCCACCGTGCCGCAAACTGGGCTATTCAGTCACGTCAGAGACATCCTTGCTGACTCAGAGCTAGAAACCCCAGCTCCACAAAATGAGTCACACGCCAGAGCTTTGAGAAAATGTAAACTTCAAAAGCCTAAAGGGGTGAGACGCCCTTCCTACCGATCCTGAGTTTATATGAGAAGCTACTGACTTGAATCGCCATAGCAACCAAGGTTTGAGGCTTTTCCAGTGACTTATTTTCAAATAACAACGGTATTTGAATAGCGAGGGTAGCTGTTGACAGGGACCTGGCTGGTCACTTGTTGCTTTATCAGTTGGAGATAATGTGTAGATCAGCTAGGTCACCAGTGCTGTGTCTGCTGTGGCTGGTCACAGGCCACCAGCCCAGAGTGTTCCTTACAGATGTCTCTGCCATTTAGATGTCATCCAAGCCTCACACCTGTTCTACATACACTCCAAAGATCCAGGTCACTGCGGAACTGGCCAGGTTCAAGCGCAGGCAGTCTCTGCCGCTTCTGTCCCAGACACTGCAGCCACGCCCTTTCCATCACCACAGGCAGGGCTAGAGGGCCCTCTGGCCATGGACAGATGGCCTTGCTTTCACAGGCCAGTGACTTGTATTGAATTTTGTTACATCCCAGATTTTAAAAACAAGCAAACAAACACCTCCAGAAATCTCAGCCAGTAAGATAGATCTGAAGGTGAAAGTGTTTGTAAGCCTAACAGGAGAGCTTGAGTCTAAATTTCCAGAACTGATGTAAAAGCCCCATGCCCAGCATGCATGCCTGCAAGACCAGTGCCCTGTGGGGAGATAGAGCATGCAATGAAGACACTTACTCTGTCCAAACAAGGGGAAGATAAGAACCCAGGGGACGGGAGGGAAGGGGTTATGTGTACATGTGCAATTTCAATCTAGAAAACAAGTATCAGGGTCGCCAAGATGGCTGGGGGCAGGGGTGCTTGGTGCTAAGCCCCACTAAGCCCCCATGGCCTGAGTTCCATTCCAGAGACACACATGGTTGAAAGATGGAGCTGACTCCCACAGGTTGTATAGTAAATAAAAATTGTGAAGACGGGTTTCCCTCCCAGCCCAACACCTGAATAGAAGGACCAGAAAGATAGACACAGAGATTTTCAAATAGCACACACGGGAGAAAGAAACCGCCTCAGCCTCCATCATACTGAGGGACCCGCTTGCTTGGCTCCGAGACAGGAATGTCACCGCCCTCTCTCCCCTCGACCAGCACACACACTCAGGACGGGGCTCTGATCTCCATTTGGCCTAAGAGGCAAATATTTGCTGACTCGTGTTCTTCCCAGCCCATCCATCTTCCTCATAATCGACCTACAAGCGGCTGTCACAAGCCCCCGAGTAAGCCACTTGGCAAATCCCAGTGGATTCCGGAATCACATTCCCTGGGCCCCCTTTCTTCCCGCCCCCAAGTCAATCTCGCCCTTGTTTGAAAAGAATTGAGGTTTTCAAGTAAAATCTCACTTGTAAAATCTCTCCTGGCTTTCACTGGGCCTGTTGAATACATCTCATTCTTTACGGAAATGGCCTCACTTGAGGAAAAGCTCTTGGCACTGCAGTGAAGCCACGGCTCTCCATCAAAGGAGGCAGTCTTTGGAAGGAGACCGGCTCCTGGTGTCTCCTACTGAAAGCTCGTGAACAAAGGCAAGAGAGCAGTGGGATTTTCAGAGAGCCCAGCCAGGTGTGGCGGCTCCTGTCCGCAGCCTGGCGCTCAGGAGGCCGAGCCTGAAGGACTGCTTCAACTCAAAGGCCAAGCTGGTCTGCCTAGCAAGTACCAGACCAAGCCAGTGATAAAATCTGGAAGTGTGTGGGGGTAGGGTGAGGGGCTGGAGAGATGGCTCAGCAGTTAGGAGAATGTATTGCTCTTGCGAAGGACCCAAGGTCCCAACGCCCACATCGTGTGGCTCACAACCACCTACCTGTATCTTGTTCCAGGGAAATCTGATGCCCTCTTCTGGACTCTGCTGCCACCATCCCACCTGTCCACATGTGCGGGCACACAACTTTAAAATAAAGTCTTTTAAATTGGGGCAGGGGACCAGGAGCCAGATGTGGTGGTTCACAGCTATAATGCCAGTACCTGGAAAACCACATCACCATGAGTTTGAGACTGTAGCCTGGGACAAAATGCTTGGGTAGTATGCAGAGGCCCCAGGTTCAGCTTTGCAGGAAAGGGGGTGGTAAAACACTCCTGACCGTAAAAGTGGAGGAGGATGGTTTTGTTCACTGGAAAGTAATTTTGAGGTCCCAAGGGCAGGAGGGACCAGAAACATCAGAAGGGGATAGATGACATGGGTTTGTTTTGTTTGTTTGTTTGTTTTGGTTTTTTTGACACAGGGTTTTTCTGTAGCTTTTGGAACCTATCCTGGAACTCACTCTGTAGTCCAGGCTGGACTTGAACTCACAGAGACCCACCTGTCTCTGCCTCCCAAGTGCTGGGATTAAAGGCATGTGCCACCACTGCCCCACCTGCTCACATCCTTAAAGGAAAGTGACAGGCTCCTGTCATTTCCCAGGGCTGGGAACTCTGCCTCAGCCTTGAGAGGAGAGATGGGAAGGAATACCTCAGCTAAGGAAGGAGCAGAGGTTCAGACACAATGTTCACAACAACTGGATTATATTACAGAAGCGCCAGCTTCCTTCTCTTCGGGAACGGGTGGGAATAGTCAGAAGATGCAAATGAAGAAGTCCCCACATTTGTTTCTGGGCTGCCCTCCGAGTCAAACCTGTTTCCTCCATCTCTCTTCCCTGGAGTGTGGCCTTTCCTGCAGCGCTCTGGCCCTTGTAGATGACAGGCAGTGGTTGCGGGACTTTTGAGTTTTGCATGTATTTGATTTTCACGTCTCAACTGGTGTGGCAGGAAAGCATAGCTGGTTGTGGGAAGCCTCTGCAGGTCTGCAGGCTCAGTTTGCCACCTCCTGCCCAGGAGCACCTCAAGGCTTTCTGGCTTCTCACTTCTGTTTGTGTCTGCAGGGTGCCACACCAGAAGACTTCAGCAACCTCCCGCCCGAGCAGAGAAGGAAAAAGCTGCAGCAGAAAGTGGATGATCTCAATAAAGAAATCCAAAAGGAGACGGATCAGAGGTAGGATGGATCAGTGTGCCCTGTCAAACCACCCAAGCTTGTGGAAAGAGGAAATATGAGAATAGATGTGTGTTTGTGTGTGTGTGTGTGTGCGCACACACACACACACACACGTGCACACACACACACACATACAGTGCTTTAAAGGCCAGAAGAGGGTGTCAGAACTCTTGGAACTGAAGTTAGAGGCAGCTGTGAGCCACCAAATATGGATGTTGGGCACCAAACTTCAGTCCTCGTAATAAAGCAGTACATATTCTTAAATGTTGTCTCTCTGGCCTTAAAATGGATAGAAAGGTGTTGTTTTGGTAGGTGCTTTGTCTGGTTTCTCATTGTGTGCTGGGTTTCTCACTGAGTGCTGGGTTTCTCATTGGAGGTTGTATTTTGAGTCTGGGGAATGAAACGCACTTGGCTAGCTTTCCAATTTCTCTTTTGTCCTGAGTGAATGGGTGCGTTTTGTTTCCCAGGGTCATGGGCTGGATGAGCCCCTCAGCGACACTCAGCCTTGAGGTACAGGTGTTGGTACGGCTGTCCTTTCTGCAGCAGTTGAGGCGCAGGTGGCAGGCGTGTGTATCTCTTGAAGCAGATCATATTGTTGCCTCTGTTGTATTGCTGAGCCGACTGGTGAAGGAATAGTTCAATTATACCACAGCACAGGCGCAGCGGCAGGGGTGGCAGTGGGCGCAGGGTGGACTCTTCCTGGGTGTTGCTGTCATACAATCCGCAGCCGTCCTCCAGCGGCTTACCTTCCGGTCTCAGCCTCTGCTGGTCCAGCGGGACGTCTTTCTTGTCTTGGATCTTCATCTTGATATTTTCAGTGATAATGTCACTGGGGTCCACCTCAAGGGTGATGGTCTTGACTGTCAGGGCCCCTGTGAAGAAGTTCTGTATATTGGTGTCGGCTAGGTTGCCTCCATACAGGCAGTCTCAGGAGTTTTCTCTCAGGGGCCAAAGGGGTCTTTGGTCATTTGTTTTTGTTTTTGTACAAAGAATGGAAAACGGCATGAGTTCCACCTCTTACTTCCTCACATCCTGCTTTTGAGTCTAAAATCTGTTTCTTTATAGTTGAGACTAATTTAGTGTCAGCCTTCCTGCAGGTTCTCAGGTCTCCTTCCCCTCACTCCCAATCCCTTCTTCCATTTGTTTGTTTGTTGAGACAGTCTCTCTATGCAGACCAGGCTGGCCTCAGACTCACAGAGACCTGCCTGCCTCTGCCTAACCCCGCGCTGGGCATGCGCCACTGTACCTCTTGTTGTTTGGGGGGTTGTTTGTTAGCTTTGGATAGAGTCTCACCCTGTAGTTCAGCCTCGCCTGGAATTCATTGTGTTGCCTATGCTGGCCATAGCTCAAAGTAGCAATCCTCCTGTTGCAGCTTCCCAAGCACTGGGACTACAGGTGTAAGGCCCACATGTCTTTTCTTTTCACTGACTGTTTCAGTGGTCTGGAAAACAAACCACAGCTGGTCTGCGCTGGTCTGCTCTGGTCTGCGCTGGTCTGCTCTGGTCTGCGCTGGTCTGCGCTGGTCTGCGCTGGTCTGCGCTGGTCTGCGCTGGTCTGCGCTGGTCTGCGCTGGTCTGCGCTGGTCTGCTCTGGTCTGGGCTGGTCTGCTCTGGTCTGCGCTGGTCTGCTCTGGTCTGCGCTGGTCTGCTCTGGTCACTAGCAGACTAGCGGCCCAGTGAGCTTCTGCTCAGGCCCAGGGTATTGGAAGTCTTAGGTATTTTCTCTCAGGGGCCGGAGGTGGGGGTGTTTCTGTTTGATTGTTTGTGGTGGGTTTTTGTTTGTTTGTTACTGTTTTTACGGGAAAGGGGAAAAGAGGGCTAGAGAGATGACCCAGAGTTTAAGAGGCCTGGCTGTTCTTCCAGAGGTCCTGAATTCAATTCCTAGCAACCATGTGGTGGCTTACAGCCATCTGTAATGAGATCTGGTGCTCTGTTCTGACATGCAAGCATACATGCAGGTAGAACACTTTAAACATAATAGATAAATATAGATTTTTTTTTAAGTCAGGCGGTAGGGGCACTTGGGAGGCAGAGGCAGATGAATCTCTGAGTTCGAGGACAACCTGGTCCTAGGTGAGTCCTAGGGCAGCCAGAGCTACACAGAGAGACCCCATCTCACAAAACAAAACAAAACAAAACAAGAACTAAGTTAAACAAAAAAAACCAGAAGTGTGTTAACTGGGGCACCTCTTCATGAAATTCGGGAGGAGCCCGCAGGTTAAGGTCATCATAGACAGGAGAGAGCAGCCGTGTGGTTGGAGTCTGAGGCAGGACGATTGCTGACCAGTGAGGCCAGCCTGCAATGTAGAGTGGGCCCAGTGTCCAAAGAGAAGCAAGGAAGGCAGGCAGGGCTCAGTGGTTAAGAGCGTGTGTTCCTTTTGAAAAGGATCTGGATTCTGTTCTCAGAACCACACCAGGTGATGCCAGTTCCCAGAGGGGCTGATGCCTCTGACCTCAGAGAACATTCACACTCATGTGCACACACCCTCCACACCTAACTGAAAATAATGAAAATAACGTATTTTTAAAAAGCAAAAAAAAAGGGGGGGGGGGGGTAGGCAGTGGAGCACACTCCTTTAATCCCAGCACTCGGGAGGCAGAGGCAGATCCCTGTGTGTTTGAGGCCAGCCTGATCTACAGAGCAAGTTTCAGGACAACCAGGGCTACACAGAGAAACCCTGTCTTGAAAAACCAAGAGAAAATAATGCTCTTCAAAAAGAAGCTACAGACACAAAAGTCTGGTTCCTGAAAGATTTCAGTAAAATGAGGACTGGGAAGACAGATCAGTGGGAAAAGTGCCTATTATGCAGGCGTGAAGAACTGAGTTCTGATCCCCATTGTCCATGTAAAAGCCAGGCACAGCAGTGCAGGTCTGGTGCAGGTCTGTAATCCCATCGCTGGCCAGCTGGTGAGAGACCCTGTCTCCAAAAACAGGGGGAGTGGCTAGAGCAAGGGCTCCACACTTATACTCCCTTGCTGTGTAATCAGACTGGAGTTCAGATTCCAGCACCCACAAAACATGCCAAGCACCCCACAAACATCTCTAACCCAAGCTCCCCGGTGGGAATAGTTGAAGGGATCTCTTGTGGTTACCTCAAGAGTGAAGAAGATATGCTTGCTGCTGTGGCCTCTGTACTCACAAAGGCATGCTCACCTGCACACACACACACACACACACACACACACACACGTAAATGGAGGCAGAGAGTTCCTGTCCAGACCACCCGGTCCCAAATAATCACACAAATGCTTTTATTAATTATAAAACACTCAGCCGATAGCTCAGGCTTACTGCTAACCAGATTTTACCCATTTTAACCCATCCCTGTTAATCTCTATTTTGCCACATGGCTCGTAACTTTGCTTGTCCTCTAGCGTCTTGCTTCCCTAACAGCTGGCTCATCTCTCCCTGACTTCGCCCTTCTTCCTCTCTGCTTTCCTGCCTAGACATAGTCTTCCTTACTGTAGGCCAAATTAGCTTCATTATCAACCAATTAGAGTAGTACATATTCCCAGTGTACAGAAGGATTATTCCACAGCATTTCCCCCTTTCCGCCTAATCAAAAAGGAAGGCTTTAACTTCAACATAGTAAAATTAGATATAACAAAACAGTTATCAAGTAAGAATTACAGGTACAATATCTAGTCTATTTGTATTTGACAAAACTAGAAAAAAATATTTAACTATCCTATCTTGGTGAGTTTAAAGTTTTATATCAAACTTATCTTTTATTATAACTAAGAAAGATTGTAACTATAATTGTCTAGTCTTCAACTCCATCAAAGACCTGAGAAGAAAATAATATTACCTGAGTAAGAAGAAAGCATAGGTAAACAACTTCCAAAAAATATGAGAAATGACAGAAACAGTTGACTGCCTGGACAGTCACCCAGGGTTCCTCTGTAGCCTTGGGGCATCCAACTCTGGCCACAGACCCAGCATAGCTCACAGACTTTCCTGGGAAGCAGAGAATTTTGAAGGACTGTCCTCTGTCCTACTTTGTCTTGGCAAAGTTTGGCAGTGGCCTTTCTTGCTTCCTACTGGTCCAGTTTGGACAGTAACTCTCAGCCATTGAGACAAGGGCAGTTTCTTTGCCCATATGGCTAGCTTTTGCCATAGAGAGGACAAACTCCATACGGAGTTTCTTTGATGCCCATCTTCTTTTCTGGCCTACATTGGTGCTGCCAGGAGCTGATGTGTCTCACTGTCATGAAAAGTCTAAGTTATTAAAACATTTTAAATGCCATATTCTATAAGTCTTTGAAGTGTTTGAAGATCACTATTTGAAATTTATCTTTATATATCTAGAAAACCTAACATGACTATAAGTTCAACTATTATAGATGACTAACTGTATTTTTGTGATTCTGTATTTATTAATTATACATTACATTTTTAATTAAGCTGTATAAACACAATACTTTAAACAAGAATAGAAATATATATAGTATAACAAATTAACTTTAAATTTATATTAATAAACTAAAATCCATGCCAATGTAAAATAATTTGAGATTAACTGTTGTTTTTTGTATTAAAGTAGATTCAATAATCTATTCCCCCCCCCGTTATTTCTATGTCACGTCTATATCATATTTCCCTTTCTTCCTTTTTCTTGGATATTTTGGGAATTTGGGTGTGGTTCTCTAGACTCTTTCCTGCTGATTGATGGGCACTGGTGATCTTTGAGGGACCCTAAGAAAATTTAGAATTATGGTTAAGTCCTGACTGGAGTATTATATGGGGCTGGATCATCTCAGCCAGCAGCCTTGAGCTGTTTTGGATGCAGAACTCAGAGGAAACTGTAACAAAGGCGCTCTGAAATGTTGGGTCATCTGGGCCATCCATTCCCATCAGAGATTTTTCAGTGGGTCTTCCTCAATCAAACCTGATTTTTCTTAACCCAGAATGAATCCACAGCCTCTCATTTCCTGTGGAAATAAAAGCAGAATCTCTTTCCCAAAGTAACATACCTTTTGACTTAAATTTTGAAGTCAAGGTATTTTTAAAACATGTAGGTTGACTTAATCTAACAGCTTTAATAATCAAATGTCTCTCAGCTATTTGCTCATTTACAGTCAAAAAATCTAAAGACAGCACAATGGTATAGATAATCCAGATTCTCTGTGTATTTTCCGTCTTTACGTGGCTCATTATTTTTTATCACTCTATTCCCTTTTTAAAGACTTTATTATTTTAGCTGGGTCTTGCTGACACACACCTTTAATCCCAGCACTTGGGAAGCAGAGACAGGTGGATCTCTGTGAGTTCAAGGCCAGCCTGGTCTACAAAGTGAGTTCCAGGACAGTTAGAATTGTTTCACAGAGAAACCCTGTCTCCAAAAAAAAAAAAAACAAAAACAAAAAAGACTTTATTATTTTAAAAATCATTTTTTTAAAGCTATGACTGTTTCTATCCTTTCTCTTCTCTCTCTCAAGCATACGCATATTTTTTAAACACTGTGATCTGTTCAGAGGTCTTTTTGTCTGAATCTGTCTTTACTGTGTCTTTCTAACCCTTTTGTCTACATGAACAAAAAGCCCTTGTCCTATCATGCAGCGCATGGCTGGGAGACTCCTCCCTGTACCACGGCCCATGTGAGGCTGGGAATCCACCATGCTGCAGCTCGGGCCCTCTCACCGTGGCCCGTGTCAGAGACGTGAACTACGAAGCTGCTCTTAGCTCTGATTTTGTGTGTTTAGAATTATTTTTAGGCTTTGTTAGGTCTTCTGTGGAAATTCTGACCCCACATTGAAGCGCCGTATATAAACAGAGGTGGTGATTTCCTGTCGGGCACACAAAAAATAAACGTGTAGATAAATACCTCTTTTAAAGAAAAGGAGTAGGTCGACAAGAGACAGATGAATGTGACCTGCGTGTGCACACACGCAACACACATGAATGTACACACACACACAGAGACGAGTAAAATCAGTGAACTTTTGAAGAAATTGGTCAGAAGAAACCATAAGGAGAAAAGGCGTGATCTCACTACGTAGCCCAGGCTAGCCTCCAATTTGGGCTCCTCCTGCCTTGGCCTCCTGAGTGCTGGGATCACCAGTGTGTTTCACCAAGTCAGAAGGATAATGGATATTAATAACTACTATTAATTTTTCAGAGCAATACTGGTAAGAGGTGATGGGAGGTCTGTGATAGCCAGTGGGAGCTTGTTAAGGGCTTTTCAGTCAGACAGAAACCCCTATTGGCTCTGTCCTCAGTCCCCATGTTGTCCTTATTCCTTCCTCAGGGATGCTATCACCAAAATGAAAGACGTGTACCTAAAGAACCCGCAGATGGGAGACCCGACCAGCTTGGACCACAAACTTGCTGAAGTCACCCAGAACATAGAGAGACTGCGGCTGGAGACACAGAAGTTTGAGGTGTGGGGGACAGGTGCTAAGGAAGGGGTAGCAAGGGGAAGGGTGCCTCTGGGCAGGCCCCCGGGGAGCCCCTCCACCCTCACCCATCAGTGGTCTCTGTGATGGCAGTGTTGGTCTATGTCCCCGGAGAGGAAAACCACCCTACTGACACACCTCGGGCTGTGGGGTTTCCCTGGATGACCTCAGAGCCACGGGATTGAATCAGAAAGATATATAGAGCAATTTATCTATGATTACAGGGCTGCCCAAGAGTGTAGCCCAGTGGTGCCTGCTTTCTGCCATGTGGAATGATTGGTAAATCTGGTGAGCAAGGGCCTCCCTCCCCCTCCCCCAGCTTTGCAGGAGGATGGAGCGGTTGCCTAGGAGCCCACCTGCATGGCCAGCTAGTATAGTCTCTGAGACATCAACCAGGTCTTTGAACATCAGCTTTAGGTGACTCCAGCCCTGAGCTAAGGCCTGACAGTTCATGATTGAGCCTAGGCTAGCCCAGGTCCAAGTCTTCTGTGGTTTTTGCTTCCAGGCCTGGCTGGCTGAGGTGGAAGGCAGACTCCCAGCACGGAGTGAGCAGGCACGCCGGCAGAGTGGAATGTACGACGGTCAGACACACCAGACAGTCACTAACTGCGCCCAGGACCGGGAGAGGTACAGTACCTGTGGGGCCGTCTCTGGCAGAGGGGCCGTCTGGCTTTGTACTTACTTCTAAGTTCTGAATATCTCATGAACACAAGGCAAGAGCATCTGTTTCCATCACCTCTCATTCTGCCCCCCATGAAAATATCTCAACTTACCATCCAGTATGGGCTGACGATCTGAGGTGGCATTGCCCCATGGTGGTGCGGGCAGAACCACGTCTCCAGGTTGGTCGCTATAGTTGCTGTATGTCTTCCTCTCTTGAGCAGCCCAGATGGTAGTTACACAGAGGAGCAAAGCCAGGAGAGCGAGCTCAAGGTGCTGGCCACAGATTTTGATGATGAATTTGATGATGAGGAACCACTTCCTGCCATAGGGACCTGCAAGGCCCTCTACACATTTGAAGGTACTGCTGCCCAGGGGAGATCTTCCGCCTTTCTAAACTGACTAGGAGACCCCTCTCTCCCAGAGATCAGAACTCTCTTTATCTCTCTCCTTCTCTCTCATACATACAGTAAAATTAAAGAAGACATTTATTTATTTTATGTGAATGAGTGTTTTGCTTACATGTGTGTGTGTGAACCATGTTAGTGCCTGATGCCTGCCGAGGCCAGAAGAGAGCATCAGATCCTCCGGAACCGGAGTCACAGGTGGTTATGAGTCACCGCATGGATGCTGGTGACTCCCAGTCCTCTGCAAGAACAGCCAGTGCTTTTCCCCCACTCCAGAACTCACTCTGGGAACCAGGCTGGCCTTGAACTCACAGAGATCTACCTGCCTCTGCCTCCCAAGTGCTGGGATTAAAAACGTGCTCCACCACCACCTGGTGTAGTCAGTGTTCTTAACTGCTGAGCCATCTCTCCAGCCCCAGTAAAAGAGTCTTTAAATAAATAAATAAATAAGATGGAAAACCAATAATAATCAACCTGACATCAATCTCTGCCCACCATACACTACACACTCACTATCACACACTTACATAACACATCACACACATTAACACACACACACACACATACACACACACACACACACACACGGAAAGTAGACTACCTGGCTGAAAAAAAGAAATGTTAGTTTTTCCTCCACCTGCACTGAGGACGGTGTTTAAGCTGTTGACAGGCATGCCATTGTCCTGTGGGATCAGCCAGGAAACAGGGTGGACCGTCAGCATCATGCCTCTGTCCTGTGTGCCTAGACATGGTGCTGCCCAGAGTTACAGAGGATGCGGAGAGAACCAGTTAGGGCTCAGGGAAATCGTCAGTAAAGCTTGACTTTGTGTCACCCCACCACCACCTCGCACACAGACACACAGAGTGACCCTGCTGTGATGGTTCCCTAAACCATTTGCCCCTCCCCCCCCATTTCATTCTGTGGCTATAAAGAAATACGCTGACAGAGCCACGCAGAGGAGAAAGCGTCTGTGTTAGCTCAGGGCTCCAGGTCCCAGTCCGTCACAGCAGGGAGCCAAGTCAGAGACCTGAAGTGGCTGCTCACACCCACTGCCAAGAGAGAAGGCTCTGCTAAGCTTCTCCTTTACACAGCAGTGAGCTTTCAGGTGTCGCCCGCTTTCAGGCTGGGCCTTCCCACATCATTTATGGTGGTTGTAAGACAGACACCCACAAGCCCAACAGTAGTGGCGTGGCGCACACCTTTAATCCCAGCACTCGGGAAGCAGAGGCAGGCAGATTTCTTAGTTTGAGGCCAGCCTGGTCAACAGAGTGAGTTCCAGGACAGCCAAAAGCTACAGAGGAAAACCCTGTCTTGGAGGAAAAAAAAGAAAAAAAAATTCTCCCATAGGCAGGCCCACAGGCCACCATGCTGTATAGTTCTTCACTGACCTCTTCCCAGGGGACTTTAGGTTGTGTCAACCTGACAGAACTAACCATCATACAATCCCAAAACTGGCCTAGGGGTGTGGCTCTGACTTTTAAATGACCTTAGAGAACTTTCAAAAGGGGGGAGGGGAGAGGCTCCGCAGTAAAGAGCACCGACTGCTCTTCCAGAGGACCCCGGTTCAATTCCCAGCACCCACATGACAGCTCACGACTCTCTGTAACTCCAGTTCCAGGGGACCCAACACCCTCCTCACACAGACATGCATGCAAGCAAAATACCAATGCACAATATATATATATATATATATATATATATATATATATATATATATATAGAGAGAGAGAGAGAGAGAGAGAGAGAGAGAGAGAGAGAGAAGAACGAGAACTGTCTTAGGGCCTTGGCTAAGGAGAAGACATAGCTGTATTGTGACTGACAGGACTTAGCAAAGAGGAGGAGAGCCAAGGCCAGCATCATGGCTGATCCTTGGGTGCTCAGAGATGCCGTGGGGACAGAACAGTAAGAGGAGTGTCCCAGTGCACCCAGATCTCCTGGGCTACATTTCCAGGGGCTAGGGACAAGGGGGACAGTCCTAGAGGGAGTAGGAAAAGTAGAACCTTGTCTTCAGAAAGTGCCAGAAGGGGAAAGAGATGAGGGCCCTGATAGAAGGCACTTTAGAACTGAGGGAGGACCCCTCCTCCCTGCCTCTGCCCCAGGAGAAACCCTGAGGGGAGCAGAGACTCACCCGGGCTTGTGGGGAGGTATGGACGGCGCTCAGAGGACCTAAGGAAGGAAAACACGTGACAGTGCGGAGGACCAAGGGGACATACTCCATGCTGATCTCATCCTGCTTCTACCTACGCCATTGCAAGGGCCCTTCCAGCCCTGCCCGAGAGACCTCACCTCTCCCTTTACTTCTTCAGGTCAGAATGAAGGCACCATTTCCGTGGTGGAAGGAGAAATGCTGAGTGTGATCGAGGAGGACAAGGGCGATGGGTGGACTCGCATCCGCAGAAATGAAGACGAGGAGGGCTATGTCCCTACTTCCTACGTCGAAGTCTATTTAGACAAAAACGCCAAAGGTGCTAAGACTTATATTTAATCCACTTAAAACAAAAACAAAAACCCTTAAAAGCATTGGAGTTGTCTTTCCCAACCGCTTTGGGTGTCATAGGCCTTCAAGAGGCCAGCAGAGAGCACGTGATACAGACACTCGGGGAGCTGGGGGCATCTCGTGCCTGAGATTGCTTGTCCACCTTGGCTGTGTGCAGAGCTGCCCCGGCCTGCTTACAACTGTGTTGTTTGAAATCTCATCAGTGTTTCCATTCCTTTCAACAAAAGTATGTAGATTTTTAAAATGTGTGGTGGTGGGTCATACCTATAATCCCAGCACTCAGGAGGCTGAGTCAGAAGCATCCCACCGAGTTTCAGGCTAGCCTGGGCTACACAGTAAGACTCAGTAAAAATTAAATAAATGAAAGTTAACATTTGTTATTTCATCAATGGAACTGAGTAACGTCTCCCAGCCCTTAAGTAAAGATGATAACATTTTCTTGGTGCCCATGCTGAGTGTCCTTACAGTTGCTGCTCAGGCCCTTTTATTGTCTGAGTGCCCCAAACAACCAAGATATGTCCAGAAAGGTGTGCTCCTTGAGCGATTTAACTTTGACATGACATGACAGTCTTCTGGCTCCACCTGACGGCCTCGGTCGATGGTAGGGTGGCTTCAAGCTGGTGAGGCAGGTGTACAGCGGATAGTTGCCCAACACCCTGGGGTCGTGATGTTTTCATACTCGGTTCTATTCTTGCCAGAAGGTTTGCCATGAGCAGAACTTGGTGTACCACTGCATGCAACAACCCCTGCAAGTCCCTTTTTAAGAGGAAGATTTTTTTTTTAATCTTTGACAACTATAAGACCCAAAGTTTGAACTTACTAGCCATCATTTGGGGTTTCTGGCACATTTGATCTGACTAAACTACAGTCAGAATAAAATAAACGGTCTCCGTGTTCTGAAGGAATCTGGGCCATGTAGGAATTTGCATTTTTAAGTCAGTGCTGATATTGGAGGGGAGAGAGTGGCATTGGTGATACCCAGAAGTGGTCCAGGACTGAATTGTGCCCATCATGACCTCAAGGTCACCAAGGAGCTGCATCTGTTCACATCTGACCCTTTTGGTGTTGTTGTTGGAGACAGTGGTTCTCTGTGTGTGCCTTGCTATCCTGGAACTCCTTCTGTAGTCCAGCCTGGCCTTGGATTCAGAGACCCACCTGCCTCCACCTCCCGAGTGCTGGAATAAAAGCGTGTGCCACCACCACCTGGCTCACATCTGGTCCTTCCTGTCTGACTGTGGAAATTATTTACATCTTATTTTTAAGCAGAAAATAACTCTTTGCCTCTATATTAGGGGCTCATTTTAATAAGCTGTTTTGATTGTTTGTTTTTTATGTGGTTGGGGATGGGATCGGGCCGCGTGCTCACTGGCAGATTCACTACCGCTGCAATGACTCTAAAAGTGACAGCTGGTACATCTCTCTGGCCTCAGGAACCCGAAACAGTTTCAAGATTCTGGCAGTGACTTCGCCTGAATTTCACAAGGGCCGGTGAAGTGGCATTGAGCAAGCTTTAGTTACCAACAGCCTGGCTTTTCACTTTTTTTGAGGCAGTGTCTTGCTATGGAACCCAGGCTAGCCTTGAGCTCTGTCCCCCGTCTCAGTCTTGTGATTGCTGTACTAAAGACAATATTTTGAAGTAGTGACGGGCTCTTGGCGGTTACAAAGGTGGCACAAAGGGTCCCATGCCCTCTCCAAGGCCCCAGCAGCCATACCTCATAGCCTAATACAGTCTCAGAAATAGGAAGCTGGCCCAGCCCACCTGACATTTCAGTGCCCATTAATTCTGTAACTCGTATTTCGTGTGAGTAACTTTCGCTGTCACAGTGTATTCAATGTCAGTCATCCCAGAGCCCCTTCAGGTGAACAGCTTGCTGGGTGAAATGGAGGGGTTTCCCTTATGCAAGTTGGGGTGAGGGAAATGCCCGTTTGGATACGCGTCTGTGGTCGCACTTTTAAGTGTGTGTTGCTAAACCGAACCTTAGCATCCTAACAGATGAACGGGCCCAACACTGTCTGCACTGAGTGATGTTATATAGCTCCTGTCTCCTTAGTGGTAATGGTAGGAATTCCTCCTATAGTCTGCTGTCAGAAAAAGGAGATTGGAGGTGTGGTTAGGGGAACATGGCTCAGCAGAGACAGGCATCTGTCCCCAAGCCTGGGTCTCATATGGTTGAAGCAAAGAACCAACTCCCAAGAGTTGACCTCTGACCTTCCTATGCCATAGCACATGTGCACATCCACACAAAGCAAACACAACTCGATGTAAGAAACTAGAGAGCAGGGCAGTGATGGCGCACACCTATAACCCCAGCACTCGGGAGTCAGAGGCAGCCGGATCTCTGTGAGGTCGAGGCCGACCTGGAACGACCAGCCAGGGCTACATAGTGAGACCTTATCTCAAAACAACAGAAAATAAATAAATGAATGCATAGTGGGAGAGGTGAGCTATAGCTTTTTCCTGTTATTTGGAAGGTATATCTGAGATTAACAGTCACCTGGGAGCTATCCCCAGCTTGGAGGGCAGGTTTCATCCCACCTAGCCTCTCCCAAACCTTGTCCCCCATGCCCCAAACCCCTACAGGTCCAGTTCTGCTTCCCAACTCCCAAGAATTCAAAGCAGCTCTTGCATTTGGGGGGGGGGGGAGGGCGGTTCCAAACAGGTCCTGGAACTTGCTCTGTAAACCAGGCTGACCTCAAACACAGAGACCCGCCTGCCTCTGCCTCCGGGATTAAAGGCGTGTGCCCGCCACTGCCCAGCTGCACCTTTTGGATTTTTATAAAATAATGCCAGGGCACTTTCTGTGTACGTGTGTGGTATCTTAATCATTGCCAAAATACTAGACTACTCTGAGTCTCATGGGGTAATGTTGCTTTTTACATCCCCTTCTGTTGAACACGTCCATAATCCTGCCCCGCAGGGTATATTTGTATATATTGCAATTTGAAAACTAAACAGAGTCTTTGAACAGTGTTGTTTTAGTCTTTTACCTATCTGTTTTATTTGTTATTCTTCTGCCTAACCACTTTTTGTTTTTATAACTATTGGGGAGGCCCGTGGACTCTTGCACTGTAGCTAGGTCCGGCTGGCTGCTGCGCACTTGAGTTTATTGTAAAACCCTGGGCTCTGAGTAAGTTGTTTGACTACAGCTGTCATGGTTGTTTCTTTCTATTCTCATCCTAAGAGAAAAGAATCTGCCTGTCATCCTCCAGTTGTGCCCTCGTATCTGCCTCTCTAATAAATGTTATTATTTTTCTTGGTGCTGTGTAATTTAAGTGATTTTTCTCTTTTTTCAAGAACATTACTCTCTATGTTAAGTGTGTAACTCTCTCACCTCTGGTACTGAGGAATTTTCCAGCCAAATGCTTCTTTGTTTTTCCAAATAATTCTGCCTCCCTGTTCCTATCCCTCCTGTCCTCAGGGCTTGGAGCATCTGCTTTCCTTGTGTCTTCCCTGGCCTCTGCCGATGGAGAGCTTCCGCCCTCAGTGAAGCAGGCAGCCTCAGGCTCCCCCCTCGCCCAGGGCGCCCGTCCTTACTGCAGAGAGACCTCCAGTTGCAGTGGGAGAGAGAATTTGCCTTTTAGCTTTCTCACACCATCCTGGCCAAAAAAAGAAAACACAGATCGGTTGAGCAAGTAGTCAACCTATTGACCTTTGGTTTTGGTCCAGAGATGGGGCCAGCTAAAGATGGCAATAAAAAGCCAGGCCTGTCTTCCCAGATTGTGGAAAGTGGAAACATGACCTTGACTTCAAGGTCATCGTCAGCTATATAGAGAATCTGAGGTCACCCTAGGCTACTTGAGAGCCTGTCTCAAAACCAATGATTAAACCTCGAAAGCTCTCCACGACAGAGCCACTCTGGCGACCAGTTACTGAAATCCCTGCCCTTCTCCCTAAGGCAAGCAGTTTGCCAGTGGCAAAATGCCTGCCTCTCACCTGTGGCTTTCTCTAACCCAGGGCTTTTCTTCTTTCTTTTTGTGTTATAGGTTCCTAAAGGCAGTGCACGTGGCCAGAGTCCCCCGTGAGCCTCCCCAGGAGCCACCATCATCCAGCCCACTTGTCCCCACAGGTCTCCAGCGCCACCCAGGCTGGCGGGGCATCCCGCTCCTCTGCAGGCTGGGTTCCCATGTCCCACCTCCCCTTCTCTTCGTAGCCTTGCTCCCGTGGCTCTGCCCGTTGTCCTGGCAGGGGCATTTCTCTTCCTCAGCCCCACGCAGGGGTTGTCCACCTCACTCCTGTTCCCACTCACACAGGCCACAAAGCCAACTGGGCTTGCGCCTGTGTGCCCCTGCTCCTGCTGGGCTCCCAGTCCACCTGCAGATTGCCTGGCCTGGCCTTGCACATTTCACACTGTGCCTTTCGTCAGCCGTCACCACTGGTTTCCTGGGTGACTACCAGAATCCAGACAAGGAGGGCCAGTCATGCACTGGGTGGACTGAGCGCCCACCTGTCTCCCATGTATCTCTCGGGATGTCAGCAAACGTGTCCTCTCCAGAGGCTTCTGCCTCAGCCCCTCTGGTCACCCATCCTCCAGCATCTCGGCACTGACACCTTTCATCCTTCATCCCAGTGGCTCTATGGTGGGACTAGGGCATCCGGCCCCTCCCCACCTGCACTCTGGTTCTAAACATGGCCCAGGAAGATCCATACTGAAGTCCCAACCCCAGCTTGTGGGCCAGCCCTGTTGTCTTGCTTGTGTCTACCTTCTGTGAGCTGTCCGCCTGTTCATGGCACCTTGTGACAAAGGGCCTCTCACCCACTAGCTCAATTCTGGAAGGCGGACCTGCTGAGCCCCATAAGTAGCATTTGAGGACTCTACTATGTTCCTCACCAAAGACCTTATGCCTCTTGTGGTCCCTCTGGTAGCTCTGCGGCCACCACGTCTGCATTTGATCCCAGAAGCCCTAAGGAATGGATGGAGTTCCATCCATGGGGCTGTGTTCCTCTCACATGACAGATCTTCGCTCGAGAACCAAGATGGTCATTCATGCCTTCCCGGCACAGAAGCCCCAGAGAAGGCCGCCCTGTTGGCACGAGCTTGAGAAAGTTGGCATCCTCTTCTGGGCAGCTGGTAGCTTGGCATCATGTCCGAGGATCAAAGACATGGGAGTCTTACAGAGACAGGGACAGAAAGGGCATGTCCTCAGGGTCTGGCCTGGGTTTTGTCCAAAGTTTGCATAAATTCAGACATTCTCCGCAAACTGGGGCTGGCACACCATGCTGCAGACTAGTAGTACTGCTAACTTCATAGCAGAAGGGGGGGTACCAGGGTGGGGAGGGGTACCAGGGCCGGGTGCAGGGACAAGGGCCTGGCTTTGGATTTCAAGAGCAAGGATTAGCTTTCTCCATTTCCGCCACCTCCTCCCAAGCAAGGTCAATCCCAGGGTCCCGCACACTGTCCTCTAGGCCCCCCGTAGGGCTGTTCCACGAACAGCTTCTGTTCCTTGTAGCAGGTGTGCCCTTAGTCCCATGAGGAAGACTCAGTGAACAAAATGGAAGCCAAGTTGGGCTGATCGCTGCCCCTCCGTGAGGAAGCTAAGTGGGTTTTACAGGTCTGCTTGCAGACCTCGGTAATGCATGAAGACTGTGTCTCCCATCTCCTGCCTGGATTAAGAACGGCTCTTGCCGCAAAGATAAAAGGGATAAGCAGCCAATCCGTGACTGTTGAAACCTCTGCCTGTCTCCCTTCTCTTCTAACTGCCTGTACTACCTATGTCCAGAGGATGGCAGATGAGTGTCTTCTGGCTGGTTCTCTGCAATGCCCCGTCCACTGTGGGAATCCTGTGGAATCGGATGGGGAGGCGGGGTGTGCAGGGTTTCCCAGGGAGCTCAGCATCCCCTCTCCCCAGGACCCACTGCCTGTCATCCCTAGCTGCTAGAGCTGTTAAAAGAACGACTCACTGTAAAAGAACCTGCCCTGCAAGCGACTTAGAGAAGAAAATAAAAGGAACTTGACATTTGCCCCGGGTTTTTTTTTTTTTTCCTTATTCGGGATATGAAGCTGTGATGGCTCCTCCCTCTAGGCTGAGTGGCTCAGTCAGTGAGAGCAGCCCCAATATTTCACGGGGGCTCTAATGCCTTCTGGTGACACCTGTGGTGATAGCAGAAATGTTCACACAAAGTTAAACAACTTCTGTTCCTGCCAGTAAGTTTCTAGAAACTGCAGCCTGGTGGTTCTTTTTGATTTTGTGTCCTGTATGTGTAACACACAGAATGTCTCTAATAATGGCCCCAAATTCTCTATATGACATCAAGCACCTTTTAAAGTGTGTGTGTGTGTGTGTGTGTGTGTGTGTGTGTGTGTGTGTACAAGCGAGCTGCATTAATTCTCAGCTTGAGGGCACAGCACTGTCGGGAAGGCCTTCCAGCTCACAGGTCCTGGGCTGGCCTGTGTCTCTGGAGGTGGAATTAAAACCAAACAAAGTGCTTTCATTAGAAGGCTACTCTCACCCTTGTAATGAAATGTTAGTCCTTTCAATGTTAAATAAAATATAATTTCTGGTGTCACCCGGTTCTCTGGTTGCATGAGGAGGTGCCTCGGTGGGTAAAGTCCCTGTAAGCAAGCACAAGGACCTGAGTTCAATCTCTGGCACCCCAAACACTAAAGGGAGGCAAAGGCAGGTGAGTCCCAGCCACCAACTGGAAAGCTAATTTATGAGACCCTATCTCAGAATTTTACAGAGGCACACACCATTAATCCCAGCACTCAGGAGGCAGAGGGTTTCTGAGTTTAAGGCTAGCTTGGTCTTACTTAGTGAGTTCCAAACCAACCAAGATTACACAGGGACCTGTCTCAATGTAATTAAGATCGAGTGATGAAGGGTGACGCCCCATGCTATTGATCTGATCTCCTGTACACCTAAGTGGTGAGCACCCACACAAGCTTGAACATGCCCTCAAGTGTAACATGCACACACACGGGAGGGGGACAGGGGACTCCAGTCACAGAAGGGCTGATGGCTGGCCTCTGCTCTTCTCTGTCACTGTATAAACTCAAGAGGAATCGTGTCTACTCAGGGAAGGCTAGAGACCTCCTCAACAATAAACGTCACTTCCAGTCCTAAGAAGGCTGACACATCGCAGAGACACATTCTACGCATTCTATCGCAGGCAGATGTGTATTTGTTTTGGGGGACAAGGTTTCTCTGTGTAACCCTGGCTGTCCTGGAACTCTCTCTGTAGACCAGGCTGACCCCGAACTCACAGAGATCTGCCTGCCTCTGCCTCCCAAGTGCTGGGATTAAAGATGTGCACCCCCACTGCCTTGCTCCTACTTCTCCTCCTCCACCGAGGTGACCTCTGGCCTCATGAATGCCGATGTGTGTGGGAGTTTGAGCAGCGCCATTACACATTTATGGTCCACAACAGTCCACTGTTCTCCCAATGGCCGGGTGAGAAGTGCTACAGGCCAAGTCAGCAGCCCTGGATGGCTCTAAAGGACCCCCTGCAGGCCCAGCGTGGTGGCACACACCCTTGATCTCAGCACTTGGGAGGCAGAGAGACAAGCAGATCTCCGTGAGTTCCAGGTCAGTCTGGTCTATGTAGTGAGTTTAAGGCCAGCTAGAACTACAAGGGAAGAACTACCCTGCCTCGAAAGGGACGGGTGCTACATGCCTGGTTCTCGCTGACTTGCCTAATGATGGAGGCCATGATTTCACAGCTGGTTTCAAACACTTTTAACCCTGTCTTCGCAGGGAAGGTGTGAATACACCTCCATTCCCGAAAGGTGTTTAGGGGTGCTTTGGGGAAGCAGCTGTCCACATTGAGAGATATTAGTAGCCACACCAAGTATGGGCGGAGTGGCCCTGCTGACATGCCAGCACACTCCCCCATGGGTCATCAGGAAGAGCTGCAGAAGCCTCTTCCATAGTGAATGGAAGCAACCTCCAAGAAAGCTGCTACCTGCAGTACCAGGAGGCTAACATTCGGGAAAGAACTTCTAAACAAATCAAGAAGTGGTGGCTGGACACCTGACATCCAAACACTCAGAAGGTACAGACAGGAGAACTAGTTCAAGTCTTGTCTGGGTTGCTAAACCATCATTCTCCATAGAGGAAGTGTGCTGAAGGGAACTAGGCGACTGTCATTAGCAAAATAATTTTGGAAAGTCATTTCCAGAATGTTCTTTGAGGACTTGGTTGTTCCATCAGAAAGGAATCTATGGGATTCCAGCAGAGCCTGGCATCTCCTTGGCTCCTCAGAACCTTCCATGGCTGGGGAGTTCTCTGAGCCTCAGGGTTAGATAACCTTACAAAGCAGGCAACATGGCTACAAACCAGGAGGTTGTATTTCCTACCCTGGTACTGGGGTTACAGAGAAAGAAGTTTCTGATTCACAGAATCAGGACACTCACACACCCTTGGTTTGGGTTTCTCCAGTATTCTGGAAATACCGGCTGGCCCAGGCACCCCAGCAACCAGCTTGCCCTGGCCACACCCTGGCCTCAGGCACCTTGTTGGTGAGGGAAGTGGCGACCCCTAGTGGAAAAAGGCAGAATTGGAGTAGCATCCCTAACCTGCAACTATGGAGGAAGCCTAAGAGCCTGGGGGTGGGTGAGGGGAGCATCCCTCATCTACCCCCACACACTACCTCTAGTATCAGAGCCTCATGCTTGCTCACAGTAAAATTCTAGGACTGTGAGAGCCCCAGGGAATCCCCCAAGTCACAGTCTTAACTGCTGCTGGCAGCAGGCTGACATCAGCAGATGGAGGCAGCAGAGTAGAAGCCCTGAGCTGCTGTGCCTGGTGACCCGGGCCTGGGTTCTAGCCCTCGCTGCTGTGCCTGGTGACCCGGGCCTGAGTTCTAGCCCTCGCTGCTGTGCCTGGTGGCCCGGGCCTGGGTTCTATCCCTCTCTGCTTGACTTGGTGACCGGGACCTGGGTTCTAGCCCTCACTGCTGTGTCTGGTGATCTGGACCTCAGTTCTGTCTCTGGTCTCCCACATGATGGAGGGTGAGAACTAACTCTGGAGGGTTATCTCCTGACCTCCACATGTATACAGTAACATCCGGCCCTACCACCCCCCAAAATAAGTGAATTAAAAAACAAATTGCTGTTATCAAAGGCAAGCCCTATGGGTCCTGAGAAAGCAGGAAGTGGCTGGACAGTGAATATGTCAGCTGGGCATGGTGGGGGCATAGCTGTAACCCCAGCAATCAGGAGTTCCAGGCCAGCTTGAGCTACATAGCTGAGCCCTGTTTCAGCAAACAATTAAAAGATGGGCTAAGCTTGAAGGGGTTCAATGTCTTCTGGCTCTGCCATCACTCAGGATGAGCCCTTGCCTCCCTAGTCCCTGTGGTGCTTTCCTCTGGTGTCCAAATATGGGACGGTAGTCAACCAGCACCCAGCAGCCCCTTTGTGTCTTGAGTTGCATCAAGTATTCATTAGGCCCTGACTGAAACACTTGTGGCTCTGTCCGGTAGGTTTTTAGTGACATCAACTGGAGGACATCTCAGGGCTACAAGAAAATAATATACACAAAGGCTCACGTGTGCCTTTGTCCTTAGACCTGGGCAGGCAGGAGGATATTTCCAGTCCTGCAGTGCTCTGCTGGACACAATGCCCCAGAAAGGGACAGCACCCAAGAGGCAGTGCAGCCTGCAGAACCACCACCCGCAGCTCTCCACGGTGGTCCTGGCATGGTGGTCCTGGCACACTTACTCAAGGTTGCCAGCCCCTTTTCAGGCTCTCTGCAGGTATCCGTGCATCTGTGCCTGCTCCCCTTGATCCATCAAGCAAGGTCCTGGAGACAGGAAGCCTGACGCTAAAATTCTACTTTATTTCTAGTTCAAAATTAGACCATGCAAGAGTCAGAGTAGTTTCATGTTTGCCCTGGGTTTAAAATAGAATGGGTGTAAGGTACATCCTTTCTGCTGCAGCTCGCACAAGTTCATGGGCAGAACCACAGATTAGGACCTGCATGTGCCCTCAGGTGCCAGACACCTGCTCTGCAGGGATGGCTACCTGCTCCCACAGAGAGAGGCACTGTCCTTCCCTGGCTCTTCCTTGGAGATTCAGCCCTAGGGCCAGAAGTTGGCCCCAGCTCACCAGTTCCTGGGAACTTCCTGCCTTGCTCAGCGAGGGTGCCTTGCCTGCCAGATCTAGGTTCACTGGAGGCGCTGAAGAGCTAGGTGTTTATTTCAAGGGGAACTACCCAAGTGTTTTGAGGCAAACCAGGGTCTATTTCTAGCTCAGCTTCCCGCAGTACAAGCAATGAATGTTACCAAGCCCCTGAATTAACTCCAGACAGAACTCCTCCTCCATAGGAAGCCGCCCATATGTGCACTGTGGGTTCAAATGTATGTAGCTCTTGGAAGTGAGGGCGTCTGAAACATCTCTAGAAACACTACACACACACACAAGTAACTTGTAAACATCGTGGAGTCCAGGCTGGCCTGCAACTCAAGATGTGGCCAAGGATGACCCTCTTGCCTCTACCTGCTATAGGCTGCTTCTATTACAAGCAGGTTCCACCATGCCTGAATTAAGTGGTGGGAATGCAATGCAGTGTTTCATGTGTGTTAGATAAAACATTCTTCCAACTGTGAGGTACATGCCCAGTCCTATATGCATTTCCTTGTTTGGTGGATTTGTTCTGAGATGGAGTCCTGTAGCCCAGGTTAGCCTCCAATTCATTATGTGGCTGAGGACGACCTTGAACTCCAGATCCTCCTACCTTTACCTTCCAAATGCCGGACTGGAAGAGTACATCACTACCTCTGGCTTTGGGAAGGTTTTAGCCCTTGTTTCTACTCCGTGCACTCCTAAACCTTCAGGTATTATGGGATGTCAGTGGCCGGTTTGCTCTTTCACACAGGACAGAATAAATCTGGGTCCCATAACACACTCAACCACTGGGCTACCTCCCAAGTTCAGAACTCAATGCTTCCAAAGCAATACTCTCAAATCCTCCCCCAGGAAACAAAAGTAAATGGGACAGGGCTGCAGGGATGACGTCCATGCCGCTTGAGGTCCAGAGGCCTGAGGTCCTGGGGAAGGCTCTGTGCCTCTGTAGCTACTTTGCAGGCTACTGCTGAGGTTTGCAGGGATGGCAACACATGGGATATGCTGGCCACTAGACATATCCCTGCTGGGCCCCCTGTGGTTTGACAAGTTCCAGCAAAGGAAAGACACCGTTGGTATTTCAAATGATCTGGCCTCCTCCCCAGAGCTTCCATGGGGCCTCTGGCTCTTGTTAGTCACCACTGGGGGCCAACGGCTCAGCGCGACAGGACAAGCTAGGGACAGGGGAGGAATGCGTATTTATTGGGACATTCTGAACACAAACCATCACAGTAGTGCAATGAGCTTGACAGCAGACTTCCAAAGATGGCAGCCAACGGGGCAAGTCCCAGCAGCAGCTGTCCACGGGTCCACATGCCACCTCAGTGGGAAGAAGCAGGTCTAGGGGACACCCAATGCCCAGGCCTGGGCTGCAGGCACCCACTTCTGCAGAGAGTGAAGGCCACGGCCCTCTGGAGGCGTCTTGGTCCCAGGATCCCTCACTACCCCAGACCTAGATGTTCTGTCCAGACTTCTCAAGGACCCCAACAACAGGACAGCCTCTCTAGGCTCTGGGGGTCCCAGTACATCTGCAGTGGCTTAGAAGGACCCTCTGGGCAAGTGCCTGTGTGAGCGGCCACAGATCACTTCTCCCCAGAGGTGACCCTAGACACTAAGGCTGGGGGAGGTACGGGAAGAGGGGAATCAGGGTCACCCTAGGCCACACAGGAAGCTGAGCAAGCAACCAACACTGCACCGGTGCATGAGGTATCTGTTTACCCCGCCCCCAGGGGTTCAGGAGCCTCTCCACAAGGCAAATGACACCCATCTGCCAGTGGGCTCAGCAGGACAAGGTGGCAGGTCCTCTATAAGCAAAAGTTACCTTCTCTCCACTCCAACCACACGAGTCCTGTATCTATAGTCAACAACCAACACAGGGCAGCCTGGACCTCCAGGAGGCTATGGTAACCAACATGGCCTCCATGCAGAGCCCCTCACATCCATTCTGTCCCCTGTGCATGGAAATTACCTCTGTGAGTCCCTAAGGTGTTGGACCAAGAACTCAGCAGAAAATACCCAAAAGATGGCAGCCACTCCCAGTCTCATCCCAGGGAACAGCATTGGCTGAGGGGCAGCATGGAGCTCCTGGGACAAAAGCTGGGCCCAAGCTAGCAAGAGGGCGAGTCTGGGGAAACAGCGATGACAGTCGGAGTCCTCAGAAGTCTGAGAGAATATATTTCCCAGCACGGCATCTCTCACGGCAGACGGACCAGCCGCACTCAGTCTCTGCACCAGGCACACAGCAGCTCAGCTGCAGGGCGGACACACCCTCTGGGGATGGCAGATACCAGCCTTCGGGGACAGTGGGCACTCAGCAGGATGCAGTCTGCAGAGGGATGCAGGGCTGTCTGGGAGGGAGTAGGGCCAGCCACAGCCACTTAGCCTGGCCCAAGTCACACAGCCCGGGTCTCGGCCTCAATCTTTTGCTCTCCATGCAAGCTCTCTGGGTCTGGGAGCTGGGCCACACTCTGCCGGATGGCAATCTCAGGGCCACCTCCATACAGGTTGTTCAGATAGGTCCAGGTCTCCTCAGATATCTGCCCATAGTCAGCCCCTGTGGAATAGGAGAAGCACACTTACACAGAGGCCACACTGTGCACCAGTCCTCAGGAGAAACATCTAGGTAGCGGGACTGCAGGCATAAGGAAAGGCATGGTGCCCCAGACAGGAGAGAGAATGACCACAGCACTCCCCAAAGCCTTTTCTTCTAAGGGGCCCAGAGAACATGGCTCTGGCTGTTGTCTCTTGTTTCCCAGGATTAGACGATGTAAGAATCAATCAAGCTTGCAAGAAGTTTAAGAGGCAGGGTGTGGTGAGGGGCCTAGAGGACCTGCACAGAGGGCAAGTACTGGAACACCCCACATGGCCTCTGGGCCTGGATTTGGATAACAGCTGGCAAAACTTCCTGGAAGGACAGGACCTCAAGGTAACCTGGTGGCCTGAAGGTTCAGGGACAGCCTGGCTGGGCTAGGGGTGCTGGGAGACTTACCCTGCTTTAGCTGGATATGGCCACTGCCTTTGACCTGAGCAATCCTGCTGTTGTCAATGGGCCCAGGAGGCTCTGCAATAGACAGAGAACACTAGGTTCAGTGCTCCAGGCAGTACTATCCTTCAGCAAGGCTTACTACCCAGAGCCCACAGAGGCCTTTCTGGCCTCAGGTCAGAGCCAAGGCTAACAGACACTTGCTGCAGCAAAGCCTTCTCTCTTGATTTCAGGCCAGTCTCTTAGTACTCTGGACCCAGAAGAGGGTACATCTGGTGGGCGTGGGGTTGTTTAAGACCAATGTTTAAGTGATGGGCATCAGTGGTATCTGCCACTATTTGGTGTTCTTTCCTGGTCTACTACCATTTAGCCCTCAGCAACTATGAGAAATGGGAACTGTTTACACAGGACAGAGGTTCCGGCAGCTGAAGAGACCTGCCCAGCTCAGAACTGGAGGAAGACAAGGCCAGAAGCCATACCATGGAAAGAATCCCAGGACTGTGCTCCCAACCACAGTCACCTGACTGTTTCAGCCAGCAAAGGAGGGGGCTGGGGAAAGATCCAACAGCCTCTCTAGTACTGGCTGTTCATGCTCTGAGAAGCAGGCAGGACACTTGTGGGCTCTGCCAACCTGCCAGGCCCCCAAGAGCCTGGTCTGGGAGCCTGTGTGACTGTGAAGGTGGCTGAGCTCTCAGTCTGCTACTCTTTGCTGGTGAGGAATCCTGATAGCTCACCTATTACAGGGCTGTCTTCATTTCTGCAAATACAAGGGATGAGACAAGTACCCCAGCTTTCCTAAAGGTCTAGAGCTATCTACCAAGGAGGCAATAGAATTCCAAGGACAAGGCCTTGCAGGAGGGAGGGGCAGCTTTCCAGGGATCAGCAGGAGTGGACAGAGGAGGCAGGGTAGGAAGGATGCTCTGTCATAGTGGTTGGGAGAGCAGCAGTGCCAGCCAGGCCTGGAGGAATCTGTGCTTTCTGCATCCCTGGAACAGAGCACAAAGACCTGCCAGGCTGCACTACAGAAGGCCCGTACCACTCACCACTGTCCTTCCCTTTGACGAAAGCCTCCCACTCTCGGAACCAGTGCATGCTGATGCAGTAGATGACGCTGGGAGACTCCTCAGCTTGGAAGGCCTTGTTTAGCTAGTGGGAGGAAGAGACAGGCAGGGGGCAGTCAAACTCATGTTCCTCATGACTTTCCAGCCCCTAAGTCTCTCAAACACTGGATGCCCTAGGCAGAAAATCAATGATTCCTTGACATGTTCAAAAAAACAGAAAATTGAAAGGGCTGGAGAGACGGCTCAGGACCCAGGTTCAATTCCCAGCACCCACATGGTAGCTCACAACCATCCATAGCTTCAATTCCAATGCTCTTCTATACCCTCTGAGATCATCAAGCATGCACATGGTGCAGATACATATATATGCAGGCAAAACATTCAAATACATAAAATACATCTTCAAGCCAGGCAGTGGTGGCACATGCCTTTAATACCAGCACTCAGGAGGCAGAGGCAGGTGGATAACTGTGAGTTCGAGGCCAGCCTTGTCTACAAGAGCTAGTTCCAGGACAGGCTCCAAAAGCTACAGAGAAACCCTGTCTCTATAAACAAACAAACAAAAAAATCTTCAAAGACAAAGGCCAGTTCCCGCACTGACCAACTGGGTCACAGCAGATAATGCCTTTAGCACTTTCTCTAAGGACTAATACAAAAGATGCTATTTTCTCCACTTAACAGATGCAACATCAGCTCACATGGTTCACTGTCTAACAGCCTTAATGCTAGTGCTGGAGATGATACCCAGGGCATCACAGGCGCTAAGCCACACCTGTGGGCCCACACCGACACTTCTGTGGTTACAAGGAAGAGGCCTTAAATACATCTCCCCACTACTTTAAATGCTTGCGGTCTCGTCCTGTGTCCTGTCGTAAGCAGCATGAGGAGGGGAAGCGGTCCCACCACAGCACTCCCTGTCCCAGCAGCCCCTCTCCTGATGGGCACCAAACTCCTCACACTTTCTGTGAGTCTCAGGCACCTTCCACATGAGGGTACAGAGACCAGCAGTCCTCAGCCAGGAATGCTCTACGCCCCAGGGACAGCAGTGCTCCTGTGGGCACAGGATTTCAACCACTGTAAAGAGACCGCAGCAGGCGCAAGTAGAGCAGCTGGCATTTCTCTAACGCCAATGCCTCTGTCCACTACAGGCTCTTCTCTTCATTCCTGACCCACTACTACTTCGCAAAGCACTTCCTACTCAGTCTGATTGCACATGGCTTCGGTCCTCAAGTCTGTTCCCCAAATGCACCTTGATGAACGTGTCAATCTCCACCCTCCTGCGCTTGGCCAGCGCCTCGATCTCCACCTGGCAGATGGAGCACACGTACAGATGGTTCACAGCAGGGCCGCCCCCGAACCTGCTCGGGCAGGGAGAGAGAGCCAGCATCAAGTAGGGGAGCTGTTCCCGCCTCACCCTGTGCCCTCTAGCACACTCCCAGCACAAAAGGCTAGCAAGGGTCCTCGGGGCCTGCTTTTCTGCAAAGGGTGCCTAGACCTCTGCTTCATCCGGGCCACCAGTGAGGCTGCAGTAGGAAATAAGTGTCCCGCCTCGGAGCCTTACAGGATCAAGGGTTCTTTCCCACCACCCACTGGGAGCTGGCAGGAGGGGGCCTACATACCCAGCTTTACTGGGGCCTGGGGCTGGACTGGGCTGCCATGGGAGGACTGCCTGCTCTTGGTGTCACTGACCTACAAGTCCCCAGACTAGAGCAGTTGCCTCAGTGTGGCCAGTCCGGGCCCCATGCCAGACAGCCTTTGCTGGGTAGAGGTCAGAGGTCTAAGCCAACCCCCACACCTCAGCCCTGAAAGCAATATCCAAGGGCTTTCCACGGCAGAGCCAAAAGGCTGACTGGATTCCCATCAACCCCAGTGTCACCTTCACTGGACCTGCAGAAGGGGGGCTGCTGCTGTACTGCCCAGGGAGGAGGGACAGCGGGGTCAACCCCACTCCAGCCAGCTCCCAGGATTCACCTGCCGTATAGGTGCTCCCAGACGCTCTGCGGCAGGATCACCACCAGGTCGTCGATGTAGTGGTATTTGTTCGGTGGGATGCCTGTGAGGGGAGGCACAGAAGAGAGAGCTGGGGCTTGGGCCCAGCTATCCCCACAACACCTCCCCCAGGGGCAGCCTGCTCACCTCCATGTGAGCACAGGAAGGTGTGGTTGGTGATGGGCCCCGGCTCTGCAAAGGTGTTGAACTTGTTTAGCCATTCTCGGGACACGTAGAACCGGAGCAGGCTGGGCTCCCGCATGGCAGCCAGAGACACTACCTGCTGCCGCTCACGCATGGCCTCCTCACTGCTCTTCCTGGGATAGACGGGGTACAGTATGAGCCAAGAGACCCAGACTCAGGTTGTGCATGGACACCAAGTCAGACCAGGCCATGTTATGTATGCAGAGGCACCCCGTGGCATGCTGGGGGAGTGGCCTGACCCTCTTACAGGAAAGCTGGCTTACAGAAACTGCAAACACAGACAGACACATTGGTTGGGGTTCCCCACCAGGCCCACCTGTAGAAGAGTACGTAGGCCTCCACATTCTGCACCACTGTCTCATGGACCTCAGTGACATACTGGTCATCGAATTCATACCACTGCCCATTGATCACATTCTGACAATAGGCAATGTAGTGCCCACCTGGTAGACAGGCAACAGGTTATAAGGAGCACAGGGGCTAGGTAGTGGAGGAGGGCCGGCTGGAGTGCGGGGCATACTCACTGCCTGCTGTGCCGTGGTGACAAATGACAGAGAGAAGGTCATAGGTGGTGACTTGAGAGGTGCACTCCTTGGCCAGGAAAGGGCGTAGGTCGAGTCCCTCAAGGGGGAAGGAGACATGGCTGCTGACTTTGAAGGAGTACATCACCTCATGCCGGAAGCGCTTCAGGTGGACACACAGAATCTGAGGGGAGAGGGCAGGGGCCAGTCACCCTGGCCAACTGGGGAAGACGACAGGGAAGCGCACGGATAGGACTCCCACATGGGCCTAGGCCTGTTGGATTTGCATGGGGTCCATCACACATGTCAGAGACCCCCATGTGGGAGTCAATAGCCCACTTCTCTCGCGAGGACTGACAGCCTATGGTGTAGCTGCCAGAGGGGCCGACAGAGAGCTGGGCTGGGCCCTCAGGAAGCTGACTCTGCCCCAGCTTGCTATGCTTACTTTTCAAGAACTCTGACACTGGTTTGGGGACTCTGAGGAACCTCTCCAGGACACAGCCAGCCCGCAGCCTGAGCCTTGACTCTGCTCCTGCTACAGAGACTAGAACAGCCACACTGCTCACCTGGGGCCCTCAGCAAGCCCCTAAGTGGAAGAGGGAACAGGAGTTCAGAGGACTCCTCTCACCCAAAGCACCTGCGTGAGTTTCATGGCCTTTTGTGTTTGTACAGGGACAGGTCAGTCTCTACATGGCCCCGGGCCATAGGTCACCATGCACCCTATCCACATGGACCCCAGCCTAACAGGGCCGAGGTGGCTCGCTCACCTCGGGGAGGCACAGGACTTTACAGTACTTCACACCATTCCGCAGCCTGCAGAGGACAGAAGAGCCATGGTCAGTGTCCTGAGGGGAAGGGGGTCCGCAGAGAGACTGAGGGACAGTCCCCTCCAGACCCTTGTCACCTGGGAGGTTAGTGCAGGGCTGGCTGAGGGAGACCCCGGGGAGGGAGCTGGGCACAGGCCCCAGCACAACTTACTTCTTACACCGCTCACAGCTGTACATGTTGTCACCTGCCGCAAAGGAGCGAAGGTCAGAGGTCAGCAGGCACAGAGAATGGGGACAGAAAGGGCAAATATGAATTATGTTTAAGGTGAAAAACACTGGCAGGAAGTGACAGGATTCCAGAGACAGAACCAGAAAGAAAAGAAAAAATAAGAGGTTCATTTGACCCTAGAAGCACTGAAATCCTCACACGGGCAGTACTAAAAACAAATGAAAGGCAGGCAGGTGACGGACTCAGGCCTTCAACGGGCAGAGTTCCCCTGCCGCACTGCTAAGCAAAGGAACTTGGGGCCAGAGAGATGGTTCAGCTGAGCTTCATCACCCGAGTTCTGAGACTTACATGTGAAACAGAGAGACAACTTCAAGTTGTCCTTTGACCTCCACATGTGCAATGTGACATGTGAAGACACACACAGAGCAATAAAAATATTTCTAAAAACTTAAAACTTCACTGGGTGGTAGCAGCACACACTTTTAACCCCAGCACTCGGGAGGCAAAGACAGGCAGAGCTCTAGGAGTTTGAGGCCAGCCTGGTCTACAGAGTGAGTTCCAGGACAGTGAGAGCTATACAGAGAAACCCTGCCTCAATTAATTAATTAATTAATTTCAAAAAATTTTAAAAATAATAAGAATAGTTATTGTGGCAAAATTTGCATTTTTCAGCCAGAAAAGAAAGGAAAAACAAACAAACAAACAAAAAACAAAGAATTTTTAAAAAATCATGAGGTTAGTGACATGGCTCAGCAGGCAAAAGCACTTGTCACCAAGCCTGACAACCCGAGTCTGATCCCAAGACCCACATGCTGCAAGGACAAAAATCAATTCCCTAGCTGTCTTCTTGCTTCATACTTCATACTTCAGTATGTGTACACACAGTAAGTAAAAAGGTAAGTATTTTAAATTACATTTTAGCTTTCAAGCTGGTCACAGTGGTGACAACCTACAAGCTTAACTGGAGAAGTGGAGGCTAGAGAGAGGATCAGTAGTTTAAGGCCAACCTGGGCTACACAATGAATCCAAGGCCAGCATGGGCTATACAAGACCCTGTCTCAAAACAAAGACAAACAGAAAAATCCATCTCGTTAATAACCAAGGAAGCATAAAGCAAAGTGGAGCTCCCCCTCCGCCCACCTAACTGGTAGAAAGTAAACAGGCCAATGGCCACTAGTGACAGGCAACAGATGTCTAAGCCTGCCCTGGTGAACATCTGTCTCATTTGTTTGGAACAGCCTCAGGTAGCCCAGGCTGGTCTTGAGCTCACTATGTAGCTCAGAATGATCCTAAACCCTGATCTCCTGCCTCCACCCCCGAAGTGCTGGGGTCACAGGGGTGCACCTCCCATAGGCTGGCAGTGGAGTCTAACAGGGTCAGTCTGTAAAGCACAGTGGCACGGGTCCACTAGCCTTGGGCTCTATGCAGTCCCCTCTCCCTGTAGCTCCCATTCTGGCAGCCAGGCCACTCACCCTTCAGCTCGTCAGCAGCAAAGAAAGCAGCCAGGCAGTCTTCCAGTGTGACGACAGGCCCCCAAAACCAGCTGGGGGTACAGGACACCACGAACCTAGACAGACGGGAGAGGGGTGATAGGCGCTATGAGGCCTGGGTATGGGGGGTGGCTGAGGGCTGTTGACACTAACAGCTGACTTACAGCTGGAGGCTAGAGGCCTAGGGCTAGACATTTTGTGTCCACAGGCTCTGCAGGGACCAGCTTCTGCGCCCTTCCCCTAGGCCAGTTGGCTTGGGGGTTAAGGAAGTTGCCTGTAACTCTTCAGGTCACACCTGGACCCAGATGCTGCCTCACTACTTGCTGCTTGGTAACTCTTTGGGTTGTCACTTACCCTCCACCCTAAAGGAACATTAGTCAAGGCTATCCCAAAATGACCAAGACCCAGTTAACTCATCTGCCTCTTTGGCCTCCAGCTCCCCTGATCCATGGACTCTCCCTGGCCTCCTGGATGCTTGTTCCTGCACTGCTAGTAGACCCAGGAAAGTCAAGCCAGGCTGGAAGTCCCAGCATACCGTCGGATGTACTCCACGATGAAGGCCAGCCAGCCCTGGGAGGAGTAGCTGTCCCCACAGGCACCTGGCTTGGCTGGTACATTCTGGTAGATGGCAGAGTGGAGTTTGGCTAGGTCTTCCTTGCCAGGGATGGGCAACGACAGGTCCTGGAATGTCTCCACTGTGGTAGATACCTACAGGATGAAGACCCGCCTGGTGCCCACCTTTGCCGGTATCTACTGCCCCAGCAGGTGAAGCAGAAAGTTTGCTCCTGGGGTAGGAATGCCAAGGGAGAGTCCACCCTGAAAATGGAGACACCACCCTGCCCCACATGGTAAACAATGCCAGCTTCCCTGGGCACCCACCCGGTCACAGGTGAGACACTGCACCAGACTGAGGACAGAGCCATTGAAGACGTCTGAGATTACACTGCGGTAGCTTTGTTCCTTCCGCCTCCGGCCACCAGTACTCGGCACCTGGGCTGGGAACACAGCACAGGACTAGGCCAGTCTCCCTGGCATGGCAGGCACAGGCACAGACAAGGGGCTTCCTCAGCCACACTGTGCAGCCCTCACCGTGGATCACGACTGATTATACACGTCACCCGCTGACACCTTAGCACCGCTGTTTATCATAGAAAATGGGGTTCCCTCTCACATGCCAAGGCTGCTACTGGGTTTAAAGGCTCAGGTGAGCAGCACACAGCCTGGACCAGGGTTGGAAGTGCCCCACACTGGCCACCATGACATCCCCAGCTGAGCTCATCACTGCCCCCGAACCTTTCTTGAGCACGTACGATGGCCCCATCCTCACAGGGCTTGCACGAGGAGGGCTGCTGGACAGCTTGGTGTGGCCCTCATGGTGGTGCACAGGGCTGCAGGGGCGAGAGGAGCTGCGGATGTGGGCTTCGTTGTCTGGCTCTGGGGACAGCAAGGAGGAAGTACTGGGCCAGGGCAGCAAAGCCAGTGCCCTCTGGGGCCAGAGCAAGAGAACCTGGCAGCATTTCCCCCCAGGAATAATGTCTGCCTCCCCATTCCACCCCCTATGTCCATCAAACACACTGGGACAAAGCTATCCAGTCTATTTCCAGCTGAGGCTCCAGACAAGGCAGGGCTGTGGCTCTGAAAGCCCAGTGAGCCTGACACTGTGAGAGTTCAGAGGCAGAGTCTTCCCCACCCTACAGCTAGGCAGGCAACAGACACAGGGCTTACAGGTTATGACTTCCCAGTGGCCCAACCAGTGATCTGGTTGACTGATACCTGGGGTCCGGCAGGGGCTGGTGGACCTCGGTGATGGTGGCTGAGCCTCGCTGGATTGGTTGTCCTGGGAGGCCATGGCCGTGTCCACATCAGCATCTTCATCCACTTGCTCCGAGTTGGTGCGCTGCTGGCCCCAGGAGAACTTACGGTCCTTCATTCGTTCCTTCTCAGAGATGGCTCGGCCAGCCTCGTCTGGGATCAGCAGCTCCATCTCAGCCTTCGAGCTTCCTCCACCACGCCCTTGCCCATCGCCCTCACCCCTGTCACTGCTGGAGTCACAGGACAGAAACTCATCCTCTGACGGGCTCCGGTCGCCGTCACGCCTCTCATCTGTGTCGCTGGAATCTGAGTCCCGAGCATCAGTGAGCGCGGTCACAGCAGCTACCATGGGCTCCTTGAGCTCTTCATGAAGCTGGTCCATCAAGCAGCGAAGGAACTCCTGGGTGTCCTGCAATCAGGGCCATGTCACTAGGGCTTTACAGGGATACAAGAGCCACCATGGGCACTGCTGCTTCTGCCTACAAGGTCGCCAGCCACCTCTAGCAGGTCCTGGCAAGCACCTATGCAGACAAGAGGCTTAGCTCCATCCCCATGGCAGTCCCCACCATTCAAGGCTCAGAGAGACTATGGGACTCCTGCCAGGTCACACAGCACACAAAGACCACAGAGCCAACTTCGCCTCTGCTCCTGCACAGCTTGGGAAGAGATGAGCAGCAAGCACACCAGCCAGTGACGTCTCCTTGCTCCCTGAGCAGAGGTCAGCAGTGTGTCAGGGACCCGGGAAGGGTCAAAGGATAGGACATGGCCAGCCAGACCTTAAGAATACTCCATTGAGCCGGGCGATGGTGGTGCACACCTTTAATCCCAGCACTTGGGAGGCAGAGACAGGCGAATCTTTGTGAGTTCGAGACCAGCCTGGTCTACAAGAGCTAGTTCCAGGACAGGCTCCAAAACTACAGAGAAACCCTGTCTCGAAAAAAAAAAAAAAAGAATACTCCATTGAAAGGTGCTACCCAACAGGCCAGGCAGCCAAGCTGATCCCTTCTCTACCGGTGCATCTTCCTATTTCCCCACACGTCACCAGTCACCATGTGTGTGACACAGCAGCAGGAGGAGAGGCCCTGAAAACAGAGTCTCACTCTCCTGGCTCACACGGGCAGGACACAGATCAGGTTGCTTCCCCCAGAAGTATGGTGTCATTTTTAGGGCCTAGTACCTAATCTAGCCCTGTAGGAAGCTGGGAGGTAGCCTACTTGCAGAGACACCCTACTGAGGTGGTGGTGACAGCAGCTGACCTCAAGGGCTGAGGGCACTGGAAGACATGTGCTCTGAGCCCAGCAGCAATCTGATGACCCCTGAGCTACTCCTGGACCACATGGGAGAAATAGGCGCATAGGCATCCGGAGCCAGCTGAGGGTCTATCTTGGATGGAAGTCCCCAGGAGAGGTCAGTGGGACACACAAGTGGCTTCTGTCCATCAGGAGGACAGGCATATGAAAGAAAACAAGTCTTCAGCTGTTACCCACTACGTCTTCCTCTCGAAAGATCAGGGGAGTAGCTCACTCAACACAGTGCTTGACACGCCAAGCTTAAGACCTGAATCCACATTGCAAACAAGAACAGGTGTGGTGGCATGCACTCGGAGTCTCGGCACTGTGGAGGGAGAGACAGACCCACCCCAGGCGCTCACTGGTCAGCCAGGCTCAACCACATCATCAGTGAGCTCCACACCAGTAAAAGTCACTGTGTCAAAGGAGGTGGGCGGTGTTCACAAAGATGGTCCCTGAGGTCATCTTCCAACCTCTCTGCGAGTACGACTGCTTGCACATGCACACAACACACACACACACACACACACACACACACACACACACACACAATCTTTTAAAAAAGTAAAAGTTCTAGCCAGGCAGTGATGGTGCACACCTTTAATCCCGGCACTTGAGAGACAGAGGTAGGTGAATCGCTGTGATTTCCAGGCCAGCCTGGTCTATAGGATACAGAGAAAGCCTGTCTCAAAAAAGAAAAAAAAGAAAAGAAAAGGAAAAAAGAAAGAAAGAAAGAAAGAAAGAAAGAAAGAAAGAAAGAAAGAAAGAAAAGAAAGTTTTCTGCCCCTTGCCAAGCTTTCAACCCACATGAAAGTACAAAATCTCCTATGTCCACATAGAGAGGCTACAGCTGTGCCTGGCTTCAGACCAGAAGTGTCTGTGGAACTACAAGGAGCAGGGAAAGCAGCCTCTGCTGGGGCCCAGCTGGATGAGATGATGTCACACAGCAGTCAAGCAGCACACCCGACGGTGTCCACCCTGGCTGAGGGCAGCACAGCTCTGTCCAGAATAAAGGTCACTCTTCAGTAAGGGACAGGCTCAGCTTGTCCCTTACCCCTCTCCTGCCCTGTGTGCTATGTGTCCTGGATGTATAACTTCTCTGAGCCTTGCTCACCTGTGACAAGGGAGCAATGTGTCCCCTTTGTGGTAGACAGTGAGCCCAGGCTACTGCAGTCACCACTTCCCAGAACAGGTAGTACAGAGGCAGTGTGGACTTTCTCAGGTAGACAGCCCGGCACCCACTTCAAAGATCTGAGCACATACCCCGGGCCCCAGCCTGAGCTGGGTGGCAGTCAAGAGAGTGCAGGCATCTCTAGTACCCACCACTGCATCTGAGGGACCAACACATGGCAGCAGAAGAGGTGGCCCGGCCAGGCCCAGCTCTGACTGCAGGTCACCCAGGAGTCCCTGCCACACTGCAGGGCATGTGGGTTCCGCATGGTTTGAGGACTCACAAGGCACATTCTTGATCCTGTGATTTTCTTTCTTTCTTGGCTACCCTGGAACTCATTCTGTAGACCAGGCTGGCCTCAGACTCACAGAGATCCACCTGCCTCTGCCGTCCCGAGTGCTGGGACCAAGGGTGTGTGTCACCATGTCTAATTGTGATTTTCTGGACAGAATGCTATGTATGGTAGATCTCAAAGATACACTCTGAGCTAAAAGTTTTTCTTGCCAGGCATGGTAGAGTATACCTGTGATCTTTGATCCCAACACTCAGCACTCAAGAGGTAGGGGCAGGTGATGCTCTGAGTTCAAGACCAGCCTGGTCTACATAGTGAGTTCTAGGACAGCCAGACTTACATAGCAGTAACCTTAAAAAAAAAAGTAACCTTAAAAAAAAAAAAACAAACAAGTCTCCCACCCCGCCAAGAAAAGAAAGAGTAAGGCTCTATGTGTAGAGTGCTTGCAGGGTAAGCCTGCGGGCCCCAGTCTGTTCTCCATACCCACATAAACATTGGGGCACAGTGGCTAGGGAGGCAAAGGCAGGAGGGCCTGAGGTTTGTCAGCTCAGTAAGTCTAGCCTAACTGCTAACTGTGAGTTTCAGGCTGGTAAGTGACCCTGTCTCCAAATAGTAAGGTGAGGCATGATTCACAAAATACATCCAGCATCAACCTCTGTCCTCCACACACGTGCACACGCTCATGTGCATGCACACACACACACACACACACACACACACACAGACATGCACGCACGCACGCTAAATAAGTAGTAAACAATAAAAATATAAAAAATCCAAGAAGGCTGAGGGGCAGAAATACTGCAGGCAGGTGACTGGGTGCCCTGTATGGCTGTGTGGCTGGCATGGGTAACTTGGTCCCTTAAGCCTCAGTTTCCTTGTCTGTAAATTAGAACTAAAGGACAGCGGGTTACTGGGAGACACCATGTTCCCATAGTAAGAGAAGCTCTGGCATAGATGCCTGGCCTGTCTGCCTGCTGTGAGGTCTGCTCTGGCTGGGCCAGTGTCCCAAGCAGCTAGACAGCTTACCTGCTGGGCATAGCCTCGGAACATCGGGTTGACCAACTTGATCCCATGGGACAGGCTGGTGGGGACCACATAGCTTGGCCTGTGGGGAGACCAAACCTGCTAGTACAGGTGGCCAGCCTTGAGCTATGCCATGTGTGGCAACAGAGCAAGGCAGATCAGACCCCACAGGGGCAGTTCCCACCACCCCCACTGGCCCCACTGGCCAGGAGACAAGTCCACAATGTCCATTGCTGAAAAACCTAAAATTTCATTGTACCAAAGTACAATGAAATACTATCACCAATATGTCCCTGCTAAAGAGGACACATCAGGAGCCTGGTGGTGTCCAGAGAAGAAAGGGCAAAAATGCACCCAGGGATACCAAGAGAAGCTCTGACCTCTGACCTGTGGAAGAGTGCAGTTTCTTTCTTTTTTTCTTTTTCTTTTTTTCTTTTTTTCCAAGACCATTTCTCTGTGTAGCCCTGTTTGTCCTGGAACTCACTCTGTAGACCAGGCTGGCCTTGAACTCACAGAGTTCCACCTGCCTTTGTCTCCCAAGTGCTGGGATTAAAGGCATGCAGGCATGCACATCACCACTGCCTGGCTGCCCTGCCAGTTTCTTACCCATTTCCACGCCTAGTGTGTGCCTGTGAGCATGCTCAACCCCCCCGCTCCGGCTTCACTTCTCTTCTTTACTTTTATTGGTTCTTTCGTTTGCTTGCTTTTGGAAGCTTGAGGACTATTTTGGTTCAGTTTGAGAGAAAAGGAACAGGACAGGCATGCTGTAAACCTTTGCAGCTGCCGGGAGGAGGGAGAGAGGAAGAGGGAGAGTCAGCCATGCCTTGTGTGTTAAGGACTCGTAGTGAGTAAGCTCGGTAAGGGAGGCTGGCAAGCGGCTGACAGGAGGGCCTTCAGGAAAGGGTGAGACAGCAAGGGTGAGACAGTCCAGAGGCCCAGAACAAGCCAAGTGAGGTTTGGGTCAGGATGTGAAGCAGGAGTAAAGAGGAACTTAGTGAGGGTCTGGAAGCAACTGCCTCACCTTTCACTTGCCCAGAGACCATGCTTCTCATCTTTAAATTCACTTCACCCTGCCACAACCATGGCCTGGCCAACACCTGTCACTCTGTGTGCAAATACCCCATCCCCAACTACAGCCTCAACTGACACCTGACACTAGGCAAGATGGTCTTCGGGTCTCTGCACAGACATCTGTCAAGACAGCTGTCACTCAGGCTCCATGGTCACAAGCTCTGTGGCTGGGAACAAAAATGCCTTCAGCTCTGTACCTCCATCTCCCCATTCTTCAACACAACTAGTAAGTTTAGCAATGCAGTGCAGACTGGCTGTGAGCACTTGTGCCGTGGAACCATCCAGAGGAAGTGCTCTGTCAAGAGAGCACAGCAGTCCTGCCCCACACATCTAGCCAAGGTCAGACTCAGACACTCACCGTTTCTTGTGCCAGACCTCAGAGATCAACTTCTGGTAACTCTTGCACAAGGCTGGCTTCTTGTCTGTGCGTACCAGGCCGCCACACTCCAGGAAGAACTGAGTGAGTGGGGGGCTGGGTTGGGGGTGGAGAGTCAGGACAGAAGAGAAATGGGAGGAACACTGTTTTTTAGAAAGAACTAGGTGAGGTCTGGAGAGATGGCTCAGCAAGTAAAGGTGCCTGTCACTGAGCCTGGTGACCTGAGTTTGATCCCTGGGACCTAAATCCACCCATGCTCACACACACACACACACACACACACACACACACACACACACACACACTCACAATAAATAAATAAAACATGTTTTTGGTTTTTGTTGTTGTTGTTGGTGGTGGTGGTTTTTCGAGACAGGGTTTCTCTATATAGCTTGGACAGTTTCTTGGCTGTACTGGAACTCACTCTGTAAACCAGGCTGGCCTCAAACTCATCGAGATCCACCTGCCTCTGCCTCCCGAGTGCTGGAATTAAACGCGTGTGCCATCACCACCGAGCAATTTTTTTTTTAAAGGAGCAAAGTGAGTGACAAAAGGCCAAACTGGCCATATGAGATGAGGCCGCTCACCCAGAACCTCCTGCAGATGACTAGAAGGGCTTCCCTAGATCAAAGTCCCCCAAAGTCATGCTAAAGTCCTAGCCCTCATGTCTCAGTATGCGACTCTATGAGACACAGGGCTTTAAGCAGGTAGTCAGATCACTGTGGGGGCTGGGACAGGCCCCAGGCCAGTTTCACTGGTGTCTGTACAGAGGAATTTTGGACACAGAGCAACACGAGACATGTGCACAGAGGAAGAGACCTCGTGAGAGTACAACTACCTACAGGGGAGAAGGGCCTGGGGCGAAACTGCTGAGAGTGGACCCCCAGGACTGAGAGTGGGGAAGTCCTTGTCTATTACAGGAAACAAACACCCGTCTCACCGGAGTCAGAGCCGGGCTCCCTGCCACAGGTTCTGAGGCTGGGACTCTGAATGAACAAACAGGGGTAGAGCTGCCCCTGCTCTCCCTGAGCCTACACGGTAGGACTTAGTCAGGTGGGAGGGTAGCTCCTCAATTCTACTTTCTACATGTTACAGAAACTGTCACACATACATTCACATGCATGAGCACACACATACATACATGCATGTTAAACAAATGTATACAAACAATGTCAATTGACCATATTGTCACTGTGAACCTTTGGGGGCTGTCCTTTCAAACTTTTTTTTTTTTTCGGAGGAGGGTTGGTTTTTGGAGACAAGGTTTCTCTGTGTAACAGCCCTGGCTGTCCTGGATCTCACTCTGTAGATCAGGCTGGCCTGGAACTCACAGAGATCCACCTGCCTCTGCCTCCCAAGTGCTGGGATTAAAGGTGTGCACCACCCGCATATCTGTTCCCTCTTCCCCTCCTGTCTGTGTGTTAGCTGTTAACACACAACTGTATATAGGAAAAGGGGAAGGTTGCTGGGTTTGCTGTCATTACTGTGTCAGCTGTGTGTGTGTATGTGTGTGTGTGTGTGAGAGAGAGAAACAATGAACACACATACTCTCAATCACAACTCTGTAGAGACCACCACTACACAAGCATGCACCACATCTGGCAACCTCCCTTTCCACCTGCCAAGTTCTGGGCCCCTTACTTTAGTAAATGCTGGCCTACACTCCCCACAAGATGGCAATACAATGAACTTACTCTCTTGCAGATAGACCACATGGACACAGTATTAGGATGGAACCAGGGACTCGCACATGCTAGGCCAACCCTCCACCAATGAGCTGCACCCTGCCCCAGCCAGGGATGCTGAGTACCCCTGTGCCTATCATGCCTCCTCCTCCCTGGTCCTGTGAGGGCTGGCAAGAGACTAAAAGGGACGGCAGTCACTGGGCATGCCTGGGTTTAGGGGTTTGGAAGTGTGTCTATGTCATGTCTACGGCCAGTGTGCAATGCACAGAGCGGAGACTGCTACTCCTTTTAGAGTTTTGCCTGGGATAGCTCCTGCCCTTCCCTCAGGAGAGAACAACCTACCAATTGGACAAGGCCTGCAGGGCAGCATTCATATAGCAGGAGTTTCCCAGGTTCTTCATGCCCGTGAGGCCTGAAAACAACATGGCGAAGAACTGAGAGCCCTGTCCAGAGGGCCCTCACAAGCTCCTCCGCTGAGCTCTAGCCACCCCAGGTCCGCAGCAAATCCGTATCCCACCCCAGCGATCTCCCAGAAGTCAGCACGGCTGCTGCTCAGAACACCTAAGCAGGGGTGGGTGTGCCACATAAAAGGGCCCCTTAGCTACTCTGCCCAGCTCATGTTCCAAACCACACAGATGAGGAGGCCATGCAGCTGAGAGAGAGATGAGAACATCTCTAGGGATGCACATCCTGTGTCGGCCACCCTGCTCACTGCACCACGGCAGATGGAGTCAGCAGAGACAAGCCCCTGGTGCTTCCCATGCCCAGTCTGCCCTATGGCTCCCCTGTTGTCAGCCATTACCTCGAGGTTTCAGGTCATCATCCTCAGACTCAGACTCTCCTTCGTCAGCCACAGCAATAGGGACGGCTTTCAGAGGGTGGGAGGGTGGTGGGGAGTCCTGTGTTAAAGACCCAATTGAGGAAATTGGGGTGAAGAGGGGGACCTGAATGTGCTCACCTCCTCCCAGGGGAAGCATTACAGCCCCTCAGCATATAGCCAGTACTGAGTGAGCCCAACAAAGCCAAGGGTGTCATGCAAGGGGAGACGGGGGACCATCCCTGGGAACTCCCATACTTGTAATTTGCAAGAACTGCTATTCCTTTAGAAGACATTGGGGGTTGGGGAGGAGTGAAGAAAACCACACAATCCCAGTTTCCTGAGCAAGCACTGCTAACTACGGTACACTTCTGTTCATTTTTATCATTTAACACACACCAACGAAGGACATCACACAATGTCACAGCCTGAAAACCTTCAGGGCTGGGGACTCATCTCAGTCGGGAGGAGAGCACACTGCTCTTGCAGAGGACCCACACCAGGAGGCTCACAACCGCCAACCCCAGCTCCAGGGCTCTGATAATTCCCTCTTGCCTCCTTAGGCTCCTAAACTCATGCACACAAACACACCTGCACACGCAGAAGAAAAATGCAATCTTTTACCCCCTTCTTTTTAAAAACTAAAAGCATGGGCTGGAGAGATGGCTCAGAGGTTAAGAGCACTGACTGCTCTTTCAGAGGACCTGAGTTCAATTCCCAGCATCCACATGGTGGCTCACAGCCATCTTTAATAATGAGATCTGGTGCCCTCTTCTGGCATGCAAGCAAACATGGAAGGAATGTTGTATACATAATAAATAAATAAATCTTCAAAAACAAAAACAAAACAAAAAAACTGAAAACAAAGACTTCACAAACATCTCTCAGTCACACTGTACTCAATAAACACTTTTAGCTATGGCATGCCGCCTCAGCAAGGAAGCAACAGAGCCACATGCACACATTCCCGCCTGTACATACCCACACACCCACAGACCACACATATCATATGCCCACACCACCCCGTAACTCTCTGGCCTTCCAGGGTTGCTAGTCCAGCCTGACAGATGGGCTTGCTGACCCCTACCAAGTACCAGCCAGGCCAGGTCTGGGTCTGCCACCCTGAGGAGGTCTCTGCTGCTGGAGAAGCTGTTCTCTCACAGGGGTTTCCACAGAGACTACTCGCAGCTTCCTCGGGATAAGCTTTAGGTGTGGGACTGCCAGGGACTACCTGTGACTCTGCTGGGCCCTCCCAGAGCCATGAACGGAGCCATGCACTTCCCCAGTCTTCCCTGCCCCTACTCCTGCTCCTGTGTTCTCACAGCCCTACATGGGCCCTGACACAGCTGGGCTCAGTGAGTGCTTGCCGACAAGAGCTTGTCACATACTTCCTCTGGACTCCCTGGCTCAGATCACACTGCCCCATCTGGACATGGCTGCCAACAACTAGCCCGAGCTCTGCGCCCCTACCTGCTCTGAGAGCTTGGCTGAGGAGCTGGACAGGTGAACTGCCAGGCGCTGTTCCAGGAAGACTTCATGCTCACAAGCGTAGCACCACACCCGGAACGTGGTCAGGTTCACAGTCAGGTTGTGCTTTTTCACCTGCAGGGTAAGAGCCTAAATAAGGTTCAAGACAACTTGGCCAAGCAGGTGCCCTGACCCAACATGGCCCTCCGCCTCCCAGGAAGAGGCGGCCTGGTCAGTGTCCAGGAGCTGAGGCTAGCCCATCCTCCATCCACCAAACAGGGCCAGTGTGGGGAGGCTGGGCCTGCTGTCCTTTTAGCAGTTCCGCAGCAACTGTGCAGGAACCGACCGCTCTGTTCTCGAGGCCCAGGGCAGGTGAAGCCAGGAGGCTGTAGCAAGGGCTGTGCCCTGCCTTCCCACCCCCACACCCACCTGTGCATGAATGGTGCTGTGGTCAGCAAAGGACTCTCCACAGCCAACATAGGGGCAGGTGACCTGGAGAGAGAGCCAGTGTCAGCACAGTAACTCTAGCTACCCCAAGGCGGTGTGACTTGGTGCTCTCCAACATGTGACTGAGGAGCTTCCAGCCCAAAATAACAAAAGTCTAGCAATCAAAGATGAGTGTGGCCACCAAAATAAGTGGCCCTACACTGAGTTAAGTAGACACTGTACCCAGATGCTGGGGGCAGTGCCTGTCCCTTTACTTTATGGGCAAAGAACAAGGGACACTGAATGGGCAGTGGGTATTCAAAATACAGGGTGGCAACAGCCGGAGTCCAGCACTAACCCAATGTCCCATAACCGGGTCTGCTCGCCTGTGGCCCACATTTGGCCTCACTTTGGTCTCTCCCAGAGCTGCCTTCCCTGCAAACCCAGCTTCAGAGTCTCCTTCATGGGCCTTTACCCCAGTTTGGAAGTCAGCCACACAGTCCCCCTTCTCCAGGAGTGCCTGGTGTCATGGACAGTCTAGGAATGACCTTTGACCATGACCAGAAAGCTATGGTCAAAGCACATCGCTGCTGTATCAGGCTCCCACATCTGTACTCTGGAGGACTGGGGTTCCCATGAAGCAGGAGCACGTCTCTGTGAGCCCTTCTGGTTGTCTCCTGGTTACCCAGTGGACTACAATCCTGCTCATTCTGAGTGACAGGTCAGGTCCCTCTGGGGTCCTAGAACTTCTGCACAGACTGATTCTTTGGTTTCTGCTGGTGACAGGTAGGCCAGGTAACCCAGGTGGCTATGCAGACCAGGCTGAAAGCAAACCTGTGACAGTCTTCCTGCCTTGGCTCTCACATGCTAGAGTACAGCCTGCATTATCACACCCAGCATGCTGCAGTCATTTTGTTTGTTTAAGATTTATTTTTCTGAGTGTGGTGGTGCACGCCTTCGGGAGGCATAGGAGGGTAAATCTCTATGAGTAAGAGGCCAGCCTGATTTAGAGAGTTCCAGGACAGTCGGGGCTGTGTAGAGAAATCCTGACTCTAAATAAATAAATAAATAAATGGAAATTTGGAGGGCTGGGTTACACGCCTGTAATCTCAGCACTTGGGAGGCAGAGGCAGGTGGATCTCTGATTTCAAAGCTAACAAAGGAGTTGCAGCACAGCCAGGGGCTACGCAGAGAAACCCTGTCTCAAAAAAAAAAAAAAGAAAAAAAAAGAGGAGGGATTTGTTTTTTAAAAAAAACAGGGGTCTCTCTATTTAGACCTGGATGTCTAGTATATACTATGTAGACCAGGTTAGCCTTGAGCTCACAGAAATCTTCCTGCCTCTGCTTTCTGAGTGGTGAAATTAAAGAGGCACATTACCATCCATGGACTTTTAAAGAGAAAATTTAAATAATATTTTTGAACATGATTATAAAATCTACCCCATATTTATAGAATATTTGACTACTACTTGTAATACAGATAAAAGTGGAAATCACTTGAAATTCTACACCCCAGAGAAAAGTGGCATATCTTGATACATCTACCTTTATTCTTTTTTCTCTGAGACAGAGTCCATGTAGCTCAGGCTATTCTAAAACTAGCTATATAGACCAGGTTGTGCCACCACAACTACCCACTTCTACTCTCTCTGATGACAACAATCACAGCACTGAGGGACTCCCTGGATGCTGATGAGGGACGGCATCCGTCTGGTTATTCTACCCTGTCCCCACTACAGGGCCTGCAGACAGTGGACTACACAGTGAAGTCAGGCCGGGCTAGGAAGCCCAACCAGCAAGACTCCACAAAAGCAGAGTTCGTGGAGACAGAATCATTGGCCCAGAGTCTCCTCCAACTTCATGTTTTCTTTTTTTTTCTGTTTTTTTTTAAATATTTACTTATTATGTATACAATATTCTGTCTGTGTGTATGTCTGCAGGTCAGAAGGGGGCACCAGACCTCATTACAGATGGTTGTGAGCCACCATGTGGTTGCTGGGAATTGAACTCAGGACCTTTGGAAGAGCAGGCAATGCTCTTAACCTCTCAGCCATCTCTCCAGCCCCCTCATGTTTTCTTTCGTTAGTCTTCACGGCTGCCCGAGTAGCCACCCCAGGGGCTGTCCCTGGAGCCTGAACTTGTAGCATCGAGGCTAGGTACTCCCAGACCAGAGTTCAGACTCATGAGGATTCTTTACCTGGAGGCAGGCCCATAGGTTAGGTCCAGCAACACCACAGGACTGACAGGTTCCCTGAGAGAGGGAGGGAGGGAAGAGAGAAAGGTGTAAGCGGCCAAGGGGGTGAAACAGAAAATCCTCTTTACCAGCTGCTGCTCACTCACCCCAAAGGCCTTGACTTCCTCAACCTACTTCCTACACTGGGGCCTGTGGCACTTTCATCTGAGTGAGGTGAGGTGTTTTGCTTTTTCGAGACAGGGTTTCTCTGTGTTAAAGTCCTAGCTGTCCTAGAACTCTCTCTGTAGACCAGGCTGCCCTGGAACTCAGAGATCCACCTGCCTCTGCCTCCCAAGTGCTGGGATTAAAGGAGTGCGCCACCACACCTGACAACCCGGGGCCTTGCTTGTGCCCTGGCATGGAGCCACACCCTCAGTCCATGCAGTCGTCTTACAGAATTTCACATCAACAACCAGGTGACATCACTACATGTCACTCAGGGAAGAAGCCCATCTTCCCCTGCAGGCACCTCGAGCAAGAGAGGGGCACATCTGTGAGGGCACATGGGAAGCTAGGGTGTGGCTCAGCCATTCTGCACTTGTCCAGAGCGCCAGAAGAAAAACAACCACCCTTCCTTCTGAAGGCTGTGCACCCAGTGGAAATGGATGGTGCCATTAGTGATTCTCAGGGGCTTGATCTAAACTGATTAATGGCAGCAGAACCCAGGGCCTGGAAGAAAGCTCTCAAACAGATGCCAGCAGGGCCATTACACACAGGCTTTGCAGAGCTGGGGGCAGGGCAATAATGCCCTGCCTCACAAAGTCTCCCCAAGCACATAGCAGCCCAAGGCTGGACCCCAATTCCTGAGGACTGTTCCTCTACCTGAGACTTAAGCAGCAAGTCCTCTTTGGTCACCTCCCCTATGGAGTCAAGGTGAGGGCAGATGTCTCTGGCATCTCCCATTCTGGCCCAGGCTCCCCTGTAAGGAGACACAGCAGGTTAGAGGCAGCCCCCCCCACACACAATTAATGACACCACAGGGGATGAGAGGTTACTGGAATGGCTGGTTGCAATCCCAGCTCCACCTCATACCAGCTGGCAACCCAGCAAGCTGCTTCACCTTCTTGGGCCTCCCTTTCTTAGTCTGAGGAGAAAACAGTTGTCTCACTGGGTTGGTACAATGGTTCAAAGAATTAAAGGGTATCAGAGCAGGACTGGCACACGGCTTGACAGACAGCACTTTGGACAATACTGGCTGGCTATGAGGTTTAGGTTCACTGGTGGGGAGACACTGGAATCATGCCAATCCCTCAGGAACTGCACACCATCCTGTCCAGACCCATGGGAGCTGCTGGAGATTCATGTCTGTGATCTACTCCACCGACTGGGCAGGCAGAGGAATGGCTGGCTTTCAAAACTGCCTTCTCTGAACAGGCAGGGCCATCTTCTGAGGAGCCCAAAGGCGGCCGAGCGCCCTGAAGCTGCAGTCTCAGCAGAGAAGCTCAGCTGCAGGTCACCTATCAAAGCCAGCACAAGTGGGACTGCCTTCAGGACCATCTGAGGACAAGGAGCGTGGCTGAGCACTGGCAGAAGACTCACCCAGGAAGCAGGATGGACGAGGTCGCCAAAGTGTCAACAGCAGTGTATCTGGGTGACAGATGTCATAGGGTAGAAAGGTTAGCTCTGCTGCTACAGTAAGTGACTCATAGGAAAAGCAAACTCAGATGCTCTAAAAGTACTAGGCAGAGTAGACAGGTCCCTCCACACATGACAGGCATCCCTCCACACATGACAGACATCCCTCCACACATGACAGGCATCCCTCCACGCATGACAGACATCCCTCCACACATGACAGGCATCCCTCCACGCATGACAGACATCCCTCCACACATGACAGGCATCCCTCCACGCGTGACAGACATCCCTCCACGCGTGACAGACATCCCTCCATGCATGACAGACATCCCTCCATGCATGACATCCCTCCACACACAGCAGACATCCCTCCACGCATGACAGACATCCCTCCACTCGTGACAGACATTCCTCCACACGAAGGCATCCCTCTACACATGACAGACATCTCTCCTCGCATGACAGATATCTCTCCATGCATGACAGACATCCCCCCCACATGACAGACATCTCTCCACGCGTGACAGACATCCCTCCACACACGACAGACATCACTCCTGATGTTCTTCTGCAAACTATTTCACTTTAAATCAGAGAAAGGAAAAGGCAGTCTGTCTGAAAAGTCACCGCTCTGCCAGGAGGGGGCGCACTCTGGCCATCTAGGCTCTAGCCTGGCAGATGTGCTGCATTAGGCAAGCTGGGGGAGGGCACATAGGATAACCCGGCATGTTTTTGCAAAGTCCTGGGAATCTGGCTATTTTAAAAGGAGACACCAGGGCTGTAGTGATGATGTCTATAATCCCAGCACTTGGGAGGGCAGGGCAATCACAGGTTAAAGTCTGGGACTGGAGACATGGCTCAGCAGTTAAGAACACCGGCTGCTTTTCCTGTGGACCTGGGTTTGGTTTCCAGCACTCTCATGGTAGGTGGCTCACAATCATCCATAACTCCAGTTCCAGAGGATCAGACACCCCTTTCTGACCACTGCAGGTACCAGGCAAGCAAACACATATATCCTGGCAACACAATCACCATACATACACACACACACACACACACACACACACACACTAAAATAATGCAAAGAAAGTTTAATGTCCCCTCTGCTACACAGAAAGTTGGAGGCTATCCTGGGGTATATGAGACCTTGTTTTAAAAAATTAAAACAGCCAGACAATAGTGGCGCACACCTTTAATCCCAGCACTCAGGAGGCAGAGGCAGGTGGATCTATGTGAGTTTGAGGCCATCCTGGTCTACAAAAGCTAGTTCTAGGACAGGCTTATACAGGTTCCAAAGCTACAGAGAAACTTGTCTTGAAAAACAACAAATAAATAATACAAGGCCAGGCTTAGTGGCACGCCTTTAATCCCCCAGCACTTGATCTCTGTGAGATCAAGACTAGCCTGGTCCACAGAGTGAGTTCCAGGGACAGCCACAGTTACATAGATCTTGTCTCAAAAGAAAGTCGGGGAAGGAGTTCAAAATAAATAACAACAACAACAAAAAACCTGTTTCAGTGCTTTAATACTTGAATAGAATTAGTCTAGAAACCTGACAGCTGATTCTGGCTCAAACTTTTGCTAAGAAAGGCTCACATAAGTCACAGGTGTAGGTGGAGCCTAGAGCACCCTCCCTCATCAACAGCCAGGGCTACATTTCCCCAGGAGCCCAAAGGTGGACACAGTGCACCCCCTCTTCACCTCCAGGGTCAGCCAGGCAGCGCATGAGACACTATGCGGATGGTGCCAGCTACTAGGCCGAACAGAGTCCTGGGCCAGTCCAATAAAAGCCCTCTCTGTTGTCTCAGCAGCTGTGAGGGCCCCAGCAGCACAGACCAGGAGACCGCTGCTCCGTGTCTCACCAGTAGCCATCCCAGAGCGAGGGCTTCAGACCTCGCTCACTTGTGAGTGCTCTCTTTCTCTAAAATGTGCTCATTTTTATTTGTATTTGTATTTGTGTGTGTGTGTGTGTGTGTGTGTGTAGGTCAGAGGACAACTATGGGAGTCACTTCTCTCCTTGCACTATGTGGGTCCCCAGCGGGACCCAGGGCTGGAACACAGGTTGACAGGCTTTAGAGGTAAGACCTTGACCTGCAGAGCCATTCTGCTGGCCCTTGTTCTCTAGGGGGGGAAAAAAAGCAAATAAAGGCAGCTTTGTCACGCATTCCACTTCACTTTATCCTGAGCATCCTGGGACCAGGGTGGCTTCGCTCCCCTTCTGCCTCAAATGGCAAATGCCCAGCATAAGAGCCACATATCATCAGCAAAAGTGACCTGTGAGTATAATCCCATGGCCTTCTAGGACAGCCAGCTCCTCTGTCAGTATTTGAGGGGTACACCTTAGAGGAGGTAGGACCTACCTGAGTCAATGGCACATGCAAGAGGAGGCCAGCATAGACATTCTCTGTTGACAGTGACGGGCTGCTGAGGAGGCCTGCACCTGGGGGTAAAAAAAATACTTCATACAGAATCTACCTTAAAATTTCTCTTGGTTGAAAACATCCCACACCATCTGGGGAGCACACATAGTGGGCTGCCTGGGGCTTCCACAGGCTTTGTGTTTCTCATGGACAGTGGCACCGTCCTGCCAGGTTGGGTATAGAACTGGCAGGTCCTCTAGAGAAGGCGTCTGACCCCTCCACACATGCCACCAAGTCCCTCAGATCACCTTTGGAGCCTTTCTGAAGCCCCAGTCTTCAGTCAGCAGGGGGATACAGCACCACTAGGGTCATCAGAGTTGCTGCTGCCCCTGCTTCCTAGGTGGGCCGCAGTCTCCAGATGTGGGCAGTCCAAAGAGGGGTGGGCAATCCAAAGAGGGTCAGGCAGTTGGAAGGTAACTTAAAATGGCCACATGACAACAACAGGGTTCAAAGTTCTAAATTCCAAACGTTACTGGAAGCCAGGGTTTTTCTGTCTGTTCAGAGGCTAAAGCTGTGCTGGCACTGTCCCAATGCTATTTTGGGCAGAGGTGGGGTTTTAGTGTCTCTGCCACATGTGCCAGCATTCCAGAGGGGTGTGCTGAGGAAGGAGGAGTCGGATTATGATCTTGGTGCCCAGAACAGAATGACAATGACAGGCCCATTTTTTTTTCCACATGAAGTTTCACTATGTAGCCCAGTCTGGCCTAGAATTCACTGTATAGTCCAAGTGGGCTTCAAACTCATGATAATCCTGACTCGGGGCCCTCGAGTGCTGGAACTGCAGACAAGCATCCACATATCCAGTGTCAGACCTACTTTTAATTCCCAAGAGCAAATGGAGTCCAGTTTCTACAATTTGAGAGAAAAAAAATCCCCGCAGCTAATAAGCCTCAGAATGGTCACTGTCCTATTCCTCCCAGAAAGAGACAGGTGGCGTGTCATTGAATTTGTCCTGTCACCTTTGCAAACAGTCAGTACTGGTCCACCAGAACCCGACTGTAAATCAGCTGCTAATCTTTCCAACGAGCAGACATAAGTAGCCTGGATATACGGGTCACATCAAGGACCCTACAAGACAACCTTGGCCCACTGCATCAGTTGCTGCGTATTTGAGTCTGGAGCATGGGCATGCCACCCACAGTTGCACAGAACGTAATTTAAATGAGAGTAACCCCACATGTTATGGCCCACGCCATCTCCTCAGTACTCAGGCTGCTGAGGCAGGAGGATTTCAAATTCCAGATTTGCCTGGGCTACAGAGAAGGGCCTTTTCTAAGAAAAACAAACCCGTGCAGAGCAGGGGTGGCGCACGCACTTGGGAGGCAGAGGCCAACCTTGGGTGTCGATGGGTGTCACTTCTCTGGAGCTAGTCACCTTGTTCCTTGAGACAGGGTCTCTCACAGAACTTGAAGCTCATTGATTAAGCTAGGCTGGCCAGTGAACCCTAAGGATCTCCCTGTCTTTACAGACACATACCACACACCCAGATTTTTCTCGGGTTCTGATGACTGAACTCAGGTCCTCACGCTTGCTAGGCAAGAACTATACTGACCGAGCACCTCCCCACCACTGATAACAACTCAACTGTTCCACCCTACCCCCCCCCCAAATTCCTACACTGGCCTCCTAAGCACCACCACCCTAGCAAAGACAGAGGTAAAGACTTTGGAGAAATAAGTAACGATCAGGTCTCTGTGCTTCTGAGTCTCAAGCACAAAGAAGAAATGGAGGCTATCACACAGCAAGGCCACTTGAGTACAGTGAAAAGGGGCTTCTGAAACCTTCATCCTGGGCCCCAACTTCCAGAACTTGAGAGCATTAATTTTTGCTGTTTAAGCAGCCCCTCCTGTTGCATGCTGCCACAGCAGCCTTGGAGAATGGTTATCATAAAGGCTTTACAGGAGAAAATCATTCTCTGGCTGTGCGCAACGACATCCTTCCTTACTCTCTGATGGCTGCTCGAGATGTGTGGGATAAAAGGCCAGAATATCTGTGCTTACTTTTCCATGAATCAGCAACAGTGACATTAGGAGAACCAGATATGGAAAATAAAGGGGGGAAAAGCCAGTAATCAGTGAAAGTAGGAGAATGAGGGGGTCACTGTATCATTTAAACAACCCTCTCTGGCAGGAATGGCAGCTTCGCTTCGGACAGAAGAGCAAAGCCATCTGCCTGAGGTCACACAGTGAGAAAGGGACACAGCTGGAAGGGAGCTGGTCCAGTGTGCCAGCAGACCTCTAATGAAGGCTGAAAGAGAAGATCCATGAAAGTACAAGGTGCTGTGTACAGGCCCCCTGAAGAGCAGCTCGTCCCATTGGGCAACCGCCCTCAGGGACCCTCTATACCACACCCTCATGTCTTGCAGCTGGAGAGTAAGGATGGAGGCAAAGAGCCCACCTCTCCTGCCCTGTCAGACCTGAGTGAGACGTTATGATGAAGCACAGGCTCTTGCACCTTCCCAGGGAGCTGACAACCAGGGAAGCCCCACCCTCAGGAGCCGAAGGGGGCGGGGCCTAGGAAAGGGAGTGCGGCTGCGCATTTACTTCGAAGGCCTGGCAGCCTCAGGTGCCCGTTACTCATCACTTTCCCCAGAGCTTCTGGTAATATTCCTCCGACTCCCAGGGAGTCGCTGATCCTTTCGGATCCGAAGGTGGCACTGCCGAGCCTCCGTCCACACAGGTTCCCACGGCCACCATTCACAGATCCTCTCACTAGCCAACCACAGCCCCTTCCCCGCACGCCACACCCCTTGCCTACATGTGCACCTTCCTTTTCTCATTCTCCCCCCACATTCCAGACACTGCCCACCTCCAGGTCTAGTCCAACTGATCACACCTCCAGGTCTCCCTGCCCACCACGGACCCTACCTTAGGAGCTCTGCTAACAGCTCCAGGTCTTGAACTCTCCCAGGGTAAGCTCGCAGGACCCTCACAACTGCCCGGGGAAGCCATCCATCACCAAAGGTGGGGAAAGTGAGACTCGAGTACAGGAGTAACTGGTTGAGCCACAAAGCTCTGGAGCCCCAGAAACAGGTCCCGAACCCAGGAGATCTGCCCTGCAGTCAGCGCTCTAAATGAACTGCGGCTTCCAACATCCCAAATGCGCCAGCCAGCAGGGCACAGGGATAATTTTCACCTCAGAACTCCAGCCACGACTACACAGCGAGGTCCTCTTGTTTTATTTAGGTTTGGGACTCTCCCAAACCTACACCCTTTCCTTTTTATTTATTCCTAAAAGTCAAGTAGAGGGTGGCTCAGGCCCTGTTCTGCACTTCTTGAAGCAGTGAGGAGCAGTGAATTGCTCTCTGAGGATGGCTCGGGAGAGGCTTGGAAAAAAGGCTTCTGTTGGAGCTAGGAGGTAGCCTGCCTAGCCTGGAGTTTACTCTGTAGACCAAGCTGGCCTCAAACTCAGACATCTGCCTGCCTATGCCTCTCAAGTGCTGGGATTAAAAACCTGTGCCATCACTCCTGGGTTTTTGTTCTTTCTTTCTTTCTTTCTTTCTTTAATGATTTCTTAACGTTAAGATAGTCAAATGTAGCCCAGATTCAGGCCAGGCTAGCCTCAAATTCTTTACATAGCTGAGTATGACCCTAAACTTCTGACCCTACTAAGGGTTGGAACTACAGGCATGAAACAGTCTGCCAGGCTTATGCAATCCTGGAGATTGGACTCAGGGTGCACCATGCACACTAGGCAAGAACTCTACCAACCTGAACCACATCCCCAATCCTTCAAAGAATATTTTTTTCTTTCTTTCTTTCTTTCTTCTTTCTTTCTTTCTATCTTTCTCTCTTTCTTTCTATCTTTCTCTCTTTCTTTCTGAGACAGGGTTTCTCTGTGTACCCTGCCTGTCCTGGAACTTGCTCTGTACACCAGACTAGAGTCAAATTCAGAGCTCTGCATGCCTCTACCTCCTGAGCACTGGGACTAAAGGCATGTGCCATCGCCACCATCATCGAACAGGCATTTCTTGAATGCTCACAATGGCAGGAGCCATCCAGATGTGAATGCTCCTTGGGCATCCATCTAGCTCCACAGAGAAATTGGCGCCCATTCCCAACTTCTAAGCCAAACTAAAACTGGAGCCTTTGAAGTAGCAGAGGAATAGCTGTCACTTTCCTGCAGAATCCCTCTGAGAAGCACATGAGATCCCTCTGAGAAGATCCCTCACTTTCAAGAACATGACTCAGGAGGGGCTGCTGTCTCTTCTCCACCCAGGCACGGAGGTCAGATTCCCAGCTGCCACATTCTGATCAGTACTTGTGTCAAACAAGAATCAGTTCCATCTGCCACAGCCTAGGGAGTGGACGTCACCTGGCATTCTGGCTTTAAGGAGGAGCGTGGGAGAGGGAGAACGGCTTTGTATCAAGTATCCCTCTATATCTTTAAATGAGGACGGTCTGGAAATTCTCCTGACCGTCTTGACTCTTTCCTTGAAGGTACCAGAGTGGCCCAGTACCCTAAGGGCTATGGGGCAGGGCATGGCCAGGCAGGCAAGTTAAGAACTTCCTCTGAGCCTGGGAGAGTTGACCCTGTGTTCCAGTCTCTGCGTTCGTGCAGCAACTCCCAAGGAGTCTATTTTTCAGCCAACAGAAACATGGTGTCCAGTAAGTACCATATACATCTGAGGATGGCTGAAACAGTCTGCGGGTGGTGGGTGGGGGTCAAGACTTCAATACTTAATTCCTTTTTGATCAAAGCCAAATGCTGTTTCAAAACATTCCAGTCTTTTCTAAGGGGAATGATAACCTCAGAGAAAATTGTTCTGGAGAAAAGCCAAGGCATGGAGACATGCCTCTCTGCTTTAGAATAGTCTTCCAGAAAAAGTCCCACCAGCCCCTCCCCCAGCCCATGATCTGGAACACCAGCTGCAAGAGCAGCAGCAAAGACTCAGAGACCCACTGTAGCTGACGCAAGTCGGGCAGCTGAGAAAACTATGCCCCCGCCCCAGCTCCATCTCCCAGCTGTGTAACTTGACGTACCGGTTACTTCTCTAAGCCTCTCAGCTTTCTCTAACTTCCTCAGTTGGAAGGCAGATCCAACTGCATCAACTTCGTGGGATTAGGCAGGAGACTTCAGGAGAGAATGCTTAGCCCAGTCCCTGCCACAGATTTAAGTGACCAGTAAGAAGTGCTTTGCTCCAGAGGAAGCTAGTAACTAAGGAGTCCCTAAAAGTCCCATGTGAGCCATTACGCATGCACTTATCCATCTCCTAAGTGTTTATGGATACCTTTCAAAGCTAACTACCCACGCAACATCTTGAGGGTAGAAGGTGTATAGGGCAGAGCGACGGTCCTCCAGGCCAAAGGAGACATCCCGAGCTCTCGAAGGGCAGTCCCCAGCCTCACACCTTGGAGCGGCTGAACGTCAGTGGCACCCTTCCTTGAGACCAGTGGCTGCAGGCCACCCTGGGGCGGGCAGTTGGCACCGGGGCTGATATTCACCCCCGCCAAGGACTCAGCTTTTGTCCGTGAGGAATAAATTTGCACGTCTGGGGCCCGGAGCTCGAGTGGCCTCGCGCTGGCCTTCCGAGAGACGTGCGGCCTGCTAAGGAGAAGCCAGGGCCGTGGGGACTTGGGGCGGACATAAGAGCCGGTCGATGGGTGGGCGGTGGAGACCTCGCTCCAGGTCGCGGCTGCTCCGCAAAGCCAGGCCTCCCCTGTTCGCAGCGGCGGCGCGATCGTCCCTGTCCTAGCGGCCCAGCCCATGGCACCAGGCAGCAGTCGTCCGAAACTCACCTGCCGTCGCAACCGCGCCGCCTGTCAGTCAAGCGCGCCCACCGCGACGCCGCGCAGAGTCTTGTGGCTCTGCCTGCCGTGCCCCGCCTCTTAGCGGTCAGACGTCCAATCGGGAGAGCCTATGCCAAGAATGGGGGCGGGGTTCATGGCACTGCCTCCTAGGGGGCGGATCCGTGCGTGCTGGGGGCGTGGCCGTGCGAGTGTTGAATGCCCGTGCATGCCGGGAGTAGGGGGAGTGGCCGTGCTGCGGGGGCGTGGCCGTGTGGTTCGAAGGTTGTCACGCCGGTGGTGAGCGTGGTCGCATCGCTGGGGCGTGGCCGAGGGTGTGGCCACGCGGCCGTACCTGACTTTGCTTTTCGGCGTCGGGAGCTGGTGGCTGTGCGGCTTGGGCACCGCCTAGTAAGCCGGAGGCGGGTCTGCGTCCAGCTGGCGCTCTGACGACATTTCTGCGCGCCGGAAGAGAAGAAGCTTCCCTGTACTACGCGGCTGGTAACGCTGCTCCGAAGATCTGGCGCCGCTATGCGAATCACCGGGAAGACATTCCGCCGTAGGCGGGCTGATTCGGAGTCGGAGGAAGATGAGCAGGAATCAGAGGAGGTTCGGTACGTGTGTGGCAGGCCTCGGAAGAGGGAGACAGTCTTGGGACTGGATGCCAGCCGCCACCGCGCTGACACCATTGACCGGGAGGCAGGGTTTTTGCCTTTCAGAGACTTCTGGGGATAAGGCCACTTTTCCTCGACCGCGAAGCTGGGAGAGGTGCTCCGGGTTCGCATAGGTCTGGGTGCCCGTGACCATGCTAGGGACTCGGCTGAGGGACACGGATGTCCTCGTAGCTGAGTTAGGCTTTGAGTTCCTCAGAGGATCTCTCAGCCTGTGCATTACCCTTTTCATTCATTTCTCCCCAGGTTGAAACTTGAAGAAACCCGAGAGGTGCAGAACTTAAGGAAGAGACCAAACGGGGTGAGGTGGGTACCACGAGGGTGGGGGCGGCGCCATTGATGACACAGACACTTTCCAGCTAGGGTCTCAGTTACAAATCTCTCCTTCGGCATAGTTCTTTCTCTAAACATATACCTTCCACTGATCAAAGAGGGGACCAACGTTCTTTACAAATGTTTTATCGCCACATGTCCTGAGCCTGGTGGTCTCAGAGTCTGCTCCAGGTCACTGACTAGAGTTTTTAATTGCACCGATGAATCGTGACTGACAGTGTGTTGACAGCTAAGAGTTTGGAAAACTTAGAGTATATATTCAAGGAATAAACAATAGGTTGTTGGTGCATGGCTCTGATCCTGTATAGCGAGACCCTATATTTAATAACCTGATGGGCTAAAGAGATGGCCCAGCTGTTAAAAGGACTGCTCTTCCAGGGGTTCAGCAACCACATGGTGGCTCCCAACCTTCTATAATGGAATCGTATGACCTCTTCTAGCATGCAGGCACACATGCAGACAGAACACTCATGCCAAAAACAAACAAAATAAAAACCTTAGGTAGATAGACAACATTCATAATCTTTCCATGAAGTGGTAACCATTGTTAGCATCTAATGTTGTTTCCCATCTGCTTCTTTTTAGTTTTTGAAGATTTTAATCACTTTTATATCTTCTGATTTTTAAAAATTCAACTCATTATGATATTGAGCTTCTGCCCATATTGTGTGTTCCAGAAAATCTGTGTTTGTTTGTTTGTTTGTTTGTTTTTCAAGACAAGGTTTTTCTGTAGCTTTGGAGCCTGTCCTGGAACTAGCTCTTGTAGTCCAGGCTGGCCTCGAACTCACCTGCCTCCGCCTCCCGAGTGCTGGGATTAAAGGCTTGCTGCCATTACCACCCACCTACAGAAACTCTTTGTAGAAGGCTGCATAACACTGCACCCAGTGTACTATAATTTGTTAATGGATTGCCTAGGTGGGTGTGGTGACTCATACCTGTAATTCCAGCCTTGAGTGACTGAAATAGTGGGAGGACCATGAGGTTAATGCCAGGCCAGGCTATAGAGTGAAACCTTGTCTCCACAACAACAAAGCCAGTCCTAGTGGCACAAGCCTATAATCCTAGCTACTTGGGAGGCTGAAGTGGGACAATCACAAATTTAAGGCCTGCTTGGGCAACTTAATGAGACCATATCTCAAAAGTCAAATAACAAAAGTGTTGGGGCTAGCTCACTGATAGTGTGCTTTCCAGGTCATTTTGTGAATCTTCACCATCAGCTACAGCTGCCGTGCATATTCTCTGGCATTTGTCTTCTCTTCCAGTTTCCTTGACCGGCAGACTTTTATACTGGGATTTCCAGACCAAAGGCTGTCAGATGACTGTGCGGGAACGTGCACTAGCTGCTTCACTTGCTCTCCCCTCCCACTCCCAGTGCTGAGCACTGTGTCCTTCCAGTAGTGCTCCAGCCTGCCAACCTGACTGCCCCAGTTTGCCTCCTATTGCTGTGACCATGACCAAAAACAACTTGCAGTGGAAAGGGCTTCTTTGGTGCCCAATGTTTTGATCACCTTTAGTTACTGGGGGAAGTCGTGGCCGGAACCTGGAGACCATGGAGGAGCACTACTTCCTGGCTTGCTTCCCAGGTTGACATTCGGCTGCTGATACAGCACAGGACCACATACCCGGGAAGGGAGATCTGTACACAGTGGCCCTCCCACATCAGTCAACAGGAAAGTGTTCCACGGGCTTGTCTGCAGGCCAGCATGATGGAGGCATTTTCTCAATTGAATTTTCCTCTTCACAGATGACTCTAGCTTATGTCAGTTGACAAAAGAAACTAGCCAGCACATTGATTTCCTTCTTGTCTCTGTGTCATTTCTCTTTGCTTGTTTTGTTTTCTTTTGCTCAGTGCTGCCGCCCTTCTGGTGGGAGAGAAGGTTCAAGAGGAGACGACTCTAGTGGTGAGTGTGGCCTCCTCTCTTCTGTGTCTCTTCCTAAGGTATAACCATGGTGCCAGGGAGATGGCTCAGCGACACTATCTGCTGTGCAAGCACAAGGGTCCAGCTTTGGATCCCTGGCACCTCCATGGAAAGCTGAGAGTGGTGGCACATCCATAAATCCAAGCACTGGAGAGGCAGAGACTGGGGGATGGCTCTGTGGGGAAAGTGTTGATGTTCTTGCTGCTTAAGTATGGGGACCTGAGTCAGGCCCCTAGTATTCGTACCAAAGGTGTATATGATGGCATAAGTCTATAATCCTAGCAGGGGTGGAGTGGAGACAGTTGGAGCTCTAGAGCTGACTGGCCAGCCAGTCTACCCAAATCAGTAATATTAATACCTGTCTGAGGTATTTAAGGTGGAAAGAGGTTGAGGCAGATGCCTAATTTGGGCTCTTGCCTCTACAACCACACATTCATACACACAAACATGTATATACACTGTCCACATACAAAACTAACACACATGGTCACATACACATACAAAGTAAGAAAAGCTGGTGGTGGTGGCACATACCTTTAATCTTAACATTCAGATCTCTGAGTTCAAGGCCAGCCTGGTCTACAGAGTAAATTCCAGAACAGGCTACAAAGCTAAGGAGAATTTTTTTTTATTTGTTGAAAGTCAAAAAGAAAAAAAAAATAAGATGGAGAGTGATTAAGAACATACAACATTGACCTCTGACCTTCTCAGGTATGCACACATGTGTACATGTACCTGCATACTCACAGATGATCACACTAACTCAGCTGCCGCAATTCTAGATGCTTCCTCTAAGTGGTGTGCTTTCTGCAGGACGACCCTTTCCAAATGACGACAGGTGGCATGGTGGACATGAAGAAGCTGAAGGAGAGGGGCAAAGATAAGTAAGTGGAGGGAACTGGGTGCGAACACACTGTCGCCTTCCTGAGCAGGCAGGGAGGGCAAGGCTGCTGGGACGCCCTGCACAGAGGTTGCAGCCTCTGTGCTGTGCCTGGGGTACACTAATTAGAAACAGCTCCAGTGGAGGGCTTAGAGCCAAGAGAGAAGAATCCTTTTGCAAAGGGGCCTTGTTTATTATTTCAACTTGGGGACGCTTTGTATGTAACCTAGTTACAAAAATTGCCCAAGTCCAGCGTTCTGAGCTATAGGACTGAGGTATGAAGTAGATGAAAAGTGAAGAGACTGACCACAGGTTGTCTTCCAAACAGATGGCCCAGAATAGCTCAAGCTGTTCTTACTTATACAAGCTCTAATGCATTCAAGCATGAGCAGTTTTAATATATTTCTGTTTAATCATTTCCCAAGAATCATTAACATTTACCCATTTTAGTTTCCTTTCCTCTTCCCCACTCCTTTGACATCACTGACCTGTACCCCTTATCATTAATTTCTATATTGCAAGCCAAATGACCATATCTAGCCAGGCACATCTTATTCATATTGTGCCCTAGCTGGCAGCAAACATGCTGTTACAAAAAAGATTCAAGCCCTATGATTAATCCTTAACATTGTAATACTTTTATATTTTTGTAATCAGCTGAGTGTATGATGTCATACCTAGGATATTATTTTCAAGTGTAAGTCAATTTCTAAATAATCTGCATATCACTTTTATGTGGATAACAATTGTAATGCTATTCTTTATAAATTCTCAAAATGCTAATTAGCTAACTCTTTAACTGTTGGGACCAAGTTTATATTCTTTCTGACAGTTTCTATGACTACTTTTACTTCCAAGGGAACTGGGAGTTTTAACTGAAAAATTATTTAACTGTTCATGTACTGGCCCCAGAGAGATGCCTGACCTTTCGTATCCTTTCTTTTTTCCTTATATGTTCCTATAAGTTTTTAATATCATCTTTTAAGAAACTGTCTCCCAGGTTCTTAAGTTCTTTGGAACATTGTTATCTCTTTTTTAGGATAGGTAAGTAAACAAGAATCATTAACCTTAGTGAGTTCCTCCTGCTTACTCAGAATGACTGCCAAGGCGGCAGGGGCAACAGGAGGAACTCGTTTCTGTGAATGACTGTAGAGAGGCTTAATTTCCTTGTAGAGACTTTTGGAAAAATTACCAGCTTTTGTTCCCAGAAAACTCAGCTACAGTCACACAACTGACAAAGCAAAACTAAGAGTCGCCATAGAATAAGCCTTGGGAGGGTGAGAGAGGCCTGCAGCCCATGAGCTCCCTGGGACAGCACAGGGGTCTGCAGCATCTCCCACAGGTCCCTCCAGAGGGCCATGCTATAAGGAAATCCATCTGCAAAACACGTATGCACCATTCCCAGGGGTGACAGCATGGCTCCCACCAGAAAAATGATTCACGGAAAAGCCCAGAACTCAGTAAATGGAAGCAGAAGGATCGGGAGTTCAAGGCCATCCTGGGCTGGATGAGACCCTCTCTGAAAAAAAAAGAAAAAAGTAAATGTGTTTCAGGACCTAGGGAGATGGCATAGTGAGTAAAGTGGAGGCCTGAGTTGAGATCCCTGTGACATGTAAAACCCAAGTTTGGCAGCATGTGTCTGTAACCCCTGCATTAGAGAGTGCAGGCAGTGAATCCTGGGGACTTGGTGGCCAACCTGTCTGGCCAAAATAATGAGTGCTGGCCTAGCAAGAGCCCATCTCAAAAGACAAAAGGGGGCATCCTGACAGAACCTCTGACCTCCACATGTGCACGCAGGGTCACACATACATACACGGGAACTACCTATTATAAAAGTTTTCAGAAGAAAGCGTGCACTCATTGCCCAAAGTCTAAACGCTGCTGCCACCTGTTTGTTTGCATATGTGTCTAAGGTTTTTTTTTCCTCGTTATATACCATGCCATGTCGTATGTGTTCCTGTGTTTTATGTTGTATTTGAGTTATCTGGTATAACTTGACCTCAATGAATGTGATCTTCTCCCTGCTCTCAGGGTCAGTGAAGAGGAGGACCTGCACCTGGGGACATCCTTCTCTGCAGAGACTAACCGGAGGGATGAGGATGCAGACATGTAGGTATCAGTGTGTCTCCATGTCTGTAAGCACTGGGGTTGGGCCCCAGCCAGATGCTCAGAATGTCTAGTCCCAGATTTTCTTAGCTATGCTCTCCCAACTTCTCAGGCTTAGATCTTTGCAAGCCTCTTAAAAGTCCTTTTAAAGCCAGTGGGTGGTGGTGCACACACTAATTCCAGCATGCGGGAGGAAGTGGTAGGTGGATCTTTGTGAGTTCAAGGCCAGCATGGTCTAGTGAGCGAGTTCCAGGACAGGGTCCAAAGCTACACAGAGAAACCCAGTAAAAAAAAAACGGGGGGGGGGGGTTGCATTTATATTTCCATCTCTCTCCTCCTCCTATTCTCCTTCCTTCCTTCTCTTATGGGACAGATGATAGCTACAGTACATCCTCAGCCCTTGGATTTTTTTATTGGTGGTATTTCCTCAAAGCACACAAGGACTGTCATGGACTTGACACTTCTTTTCCACCAAGGCCTTGGAAACGGTTGCAGAGTCTAACTCCCTTGAGCCTACCCACGCAGGAATTCCCTCTTTTCCTTTATCTTGATAAATCCGAGTTAACTCTGCGGGGGGTGGGGGAGCAGAAACTTAATGCCACCTTCTGTCTTAAAAGAGCCTTGGATGTGGTCACATCCGGAGAGTGTTGTAGTCTCCAGTACACCTTGATGGTTTGAGTTGGAATTTTCAACACCCGAATGAACTCAAACCAAGTATGGCGGCACACGCCTATAATTCTAACACCAAGGAGGCTGAGACAGGAGGATCTCAAATTTGAGACCATCTAGGTCACACAGTTTAAAACTATGTCAAAAAGAACCTCCAGGTATTTTTATTTTTCTTAATTTCTCCATGAACTGATAATTTCTTTATTGGAGACAGGCATGTTGACACTGGAATTTAATCCCAACACTTGAGAAATGGAGGCAGGCAGGTCTCTAAATTCAAGGCCAGCCTGGCCTACATAAAGAGTTCGAGGTTAGCCAGGGCTTCATACTGAGAACCTGTCTTCAAAAACATTTTCTCCATATTGATAGGTGAGATGGGTCAACGGGTAAAGTCGTCTGCCACCAGCCTTATGGCTGTGTTCAGTCTCCAGGGTCCACAGGGTGGGAGGAGAGACTCAACTCCCACACGTTGTCCTCTGACCTCCACATGTGTTCTGGTACACATGCTCTCACACATACATAGACACATAAAATAGAATGTAAAAAGTTCTTCTTTAAAAAATGCAAATTAGCAGATGCCTGTTGTGGCCTTTCTGGCCCCCTGAGCCTGTGGTTCTCTCTCAGGATGAAGTACATTGAGACAGAGCTGAAGAAGAGGAAGGGGATTGTGGAGCAAGAGGAACAGAAGGCCAAGCCCAAGAATGCTGAGGACTGCCTCTATGAACTGCCAGAGAACATCCGCGTCTCATCTGCCAAGAAGACTGAGGAGATGCTGTCCAACCAGATGCTGAGCGGCATCCCCGAGGTGGACCTGGGTATAGAGTACGTCTCCCAACCCTGCCCGTGCCCCTGCCCAACTCCCAGTGAGCAGTTACACAGACCAGCCACACAGCACATGCCTAGCTTTCCTAGGAGTTACGGGCAGCTGGGAAGTTAGTACAGGACTTGTCATCATAAGCATGAGGACTTTGATATGATCCCCAGAACCCATGCCAGAAAAGCCAGGTATAGCGGGGCACACTGGGCAGGTGGAGATCGGCGGGTCATTGCCCAGGCAACCTCGCCTACTTGTGAACTCCAGGTCAGTGAGAGGCCCTGTTTCCAATGAGGTGTGTGGCTCCTAATGGACTGTATCTGAGTTGTCCTCTGGCCTTTCCATGCACGCTCATATGCATGTACACATGTGCTCACTAAAGTTATGAAGATCCTTCTCAAACTCCTTGGAGACCTACAGACAAGTTGTCTCTGGAGTTTTCTTACATCTGGTCCCAGTGGCTGAAGGGACTGAAGGGCCCCTGACCTCTGGAAGCAAAAGTGTCTCCTCAGCCACTCCTTTCTGTTCATTTCCATCAAGGGCTGTGTAAAAGGCTGGTCCACACCTGCTCTGTGAGCCTTCACCTGCGGAGAAACAAATACTATGGTCAGCAGCTTCATTGCTTAGAGTGAAGTGTTAGGAGGCTGTGGGCTCTGGTCTCTCTGGCCTGGCAAGCGTTGAACTTTAAGGAGCCCATTTCAGTTTTGTGGGACATGAATTCTAATGTGTGGTGTGTGTGCATGTGCATTCCTGGGGATTTGAACTAGAACCTCCCAGTGCTAGGTAAGTGCTCTGCCACTGAGCTGCATGCCCCACTTCCAGTCTCCAAGGTTTTCTCCTTATCCAAGAGAGAACACATCTGTTCTGCCATGGCCCTGAGTTTTCCATACCAATGTGACCACAGGGTCAGGCCAGGAAGGGTGGCACACACTGGTATCTGAACCCTGGGGAGGCTGAGACAAGAGGGGTTGGATCTTGAGTTCCAGTGCAACTGGGGCTTTGTAGGAACCTTGTCTTAAAAACAAAAAGGAGCCATGTTACACACACCTTTAATAATACCAGCACTCGAGGGACAGAAGCAGGTGAATCTCTGTGAGTTTAAGGCCAGCCTGGTCAACAGAGCGAGGTCTAGGGCTACACAGGGAACCTGTCTCGAAAAACTCAAAAAGGAAAGAAGGAAAGGCCTGAAGCAGCCTGGTACACTGTAGAGCTCTGTGCTCTGGGAGAGATGCTTCTCCTTGTGCAGTAGGAGTGACCAGCCTCATCAGTCAGTTCCAAAGGTGTAATGACCTCATATGAGGTATGGCTTTTTCTCTGTCCATAGTGCTAAAATAAAAAATATCATTTCCACGGAGGACGCCAAGGCCCGACTACTGGCTGAGCAGCAGAACAAGAAGAAGGATAGTGAGACTTCGTTCGTGCCCACCAACATGGCCGTGAACTATGTCCAGCACAATCGCTGTGAGTGCCCTGCCTGCCCCCACACCCCATGAGTCTGCTAAGAGCGCTACCGCCACCTCATAGTCCCTTGTTCTTTCTCTGTTCAGTTTATCACGAGGAGCTCAATGCACCCATTCGAAGAAACAAAGAAGAGCCCAAAGCCCGGCCCTTGCGAGTGGGTGACACCGAGAAGCCAGAGCCTGAACGTGAGTACGCCCTGGGTGGCACTGAAGTGGCCTGTGACGACAGAGTCGTGCAGGCAGGGCAGTGCTCAAGCCCTGCCAAGGACCACGGCCACGTACCTTCCCTTTCCAAGCTGTGGTTCCTCCTTGGTGAAATGAAGAGGGGGTAGAGGCAGCCCATTGCTTGCTCTGGGGACCCCAAACTGTGAAGCTAGGAGAGACTGAGTTTGAAAGTTTCAGTAAGGGAAAAGCAGAAATAGCAGTAAATAAGAGGCATGTAGCAAGGGTCACCGGGCTCTGCTGGCCTCGGTGCTGGGGCTGCTGTCATGGTTGACTCCAACCAGGTCCTCACCTTGGAACAGTAGTCTCTGCTGCTTCCGCCATGACAGGCAGCCTTTGTTCTCCTCAGGGTCCCCTCCCAGCCGCAAGCGTCCTGCTAATGAGAAGGCCACAGATGACTACCACTACGAGAAGTTCAAGAAGATGAACAGGCGCTACTGAGGCTGCGGCGGTAGGGAGTGGACAGCACATGCACACAGTGAGAAGTTCAAGAAGATGAGCTGGGATGGAGGGGCGGATAGCACACATGCACACACACTCGCACTTGTCCCAGTGCAAACAGTGCCCTGCATAGAACCCGCTTGCTAGTTATTGGGGTTCCCATCCGATGGCACTTCTGCTTACCTGCTGAATTTCTGTTCTGGCTTTGGGTTGAAGACTGCGCCTTCCCGTATATCCCAGGCTGACTTTGAACTCCCTCTTCCTCCCTCCTGGGGTTTTAGAGGCCCCACCACACCTGGCTGGCATTTTCAAACATTAGCTTTGTAACTTTCAAAAGAAAACAATGTATCTATGTCTATGTTGTTTCTTACCTGGGACAAACTATTCTCAAGAGTGTTATTAAATTGTTTGTAAATATGTTGCCTTTCTCTTAATTTTGTCCTTGTCTCAGCTGTGTTCACTGTGGGTTTGTTTGTTTTGTTTAAGATTTATTTATGTATTTGGGTGTTGGTCTTCACATATGTCTGTGTGCATGTGTGTGCATCTAGCGCCTCTGGAAGTCAGAGGAGGGTGTTAGCTATCTTGGAATTGTAGTTATCCATGCTTGAGAGCCACCATATCCAAGCTAAGCATCTAACCCAGGCTGGATTCTTAACTTTGTGTTCTTAAATACTGAGCCATTTTCCCCAGTCTATTTCTCCAGTGTTTTGAGGTTATATAAACAGCCATGGTTTCCTTCACTACTTGAAATGAGGTTGAAAAATACATCTGTCTTTGCTGGGTGTGGTGGCACATTCTTTTAATCCCAGCACTCAGGAGGCAGAGGCAAGGGGATCTCCATGAATTGGAAATCTGCCTAGTCTACATAGTGAGTTTCAGGACAACCAGGAGAGACCATATCTCAGGAAAGAGAGAGGGAGAGAAGAGAAGAAAAAGAAAAGAAAACTACATCTGACCTGATTTAGAGTGTCCAGTTCCCAGCAGAAAGATGGAGGATGACTCAGATACGCTGGCATTCCCTGACTCTTACAGAGCCACAAAGTTCTTTTGATTAAGAAGAAAAAGCAGGGTCAGGCAGATCTCTAAATTCCGGGCCAGCCTTATCTATAGAGTGGGTGCCAGGGCTACACGGAGAAACCCTGTTTTGTAAAACAAAAAAACAAACCCCAAAAAAAAAAAGAAAGAAAGAAAGAAAAAAGGAAAGCATGTAATGGCAATGTAATGGCATAAGCCTTTTAACCTCAGCACTCAGGAAGCAGAGACAGATGATCTCTGAGTTGTGGACCATCTAGGCCTCATAATGAGATAGGCAAATAAAGGAACAAACATGAAAAGTTGCATGTCTTATCTTTTAGAACTTAGTCATTAAGTATAAACTAGACCCAACTTTCGTGTTTGCCATGTGTCTTCTGTTATGGGGTATCCACCGTAGAAGACTGCTCAGATGCAGATTTAAGCCAAAAGACAGTCTTTATCACCTGGCTGGTGATTACACTGGGTGTTTAGGATCCCAGTATAGCCCTGAGCCTTTCCCAGGGGGAGCTTTTAAGCACCAAAACCATGTCCCAGATTCACATATTTAAGTTAACAAGAATGAAGCAGAACTACAGAAGCCAAAAAGCAAGGTTGGTTTCCCAGAACTATGGACTTTGATCATAAGGTCTTACTTTTCATTTTGGCAGGTGAGGCTGTCTATGTGCTGAGTTTTATGGCCTGAATGGTACTTCTATCATGGAGTCAGTTGTGCTAAGGTCTGGGGGCCTGTTACACTTCCACCAACAGGCAGGATTTTCAGATCTCAGGAGTTGGGTATATGTCAGAGGAGCCTATGGAACCAGCTGGGACATCCAGTAACCAAAATAAAAAAGGGCCTGGAGGTGTGGTTCACTTGGCAGAGCATTTGCCTGTTAGTCCTAGGTCCGTCTCCTGTCACTGTGAGGACCTGACTTTGCAAACTCCATTTTAAAGCATTATACGACTTCATCTTAAGTCGTATAATGAGCTGGGGGGTGGGCGATCTCAGCTCCACAAATGTGTTGCGATAGCAGAAATTTGAACAGGTACTTGAAAAATGGCCAATTAGGGAGCAGGGCCATAAAATTTAACAAGGTCCAGATGTTCTTGGGAGGCATCCTGTCTTTGAAGACACCTTGTCAGTTATTAATGGCTCTTGGTTAGGTTTTTGTGCCCAAGAGCTGACCAATGGGATCAGAAACTACCTTATCTTCTGTACTCCTCACCCAATCCCCAAACGACAGGACTCAGACTCCCTGATTACACATTTCCCCTGTAAAAGTTCTCCCCCTCCCCAGGTTTGGGGCTGCACTTTCCTCACCCACTGTGTTGATGTGCTGGAGGTGTGGTTCAAACTCGAGTTTGAATTAAAATTCTTCATGTAATTTGCATCGGAAATCCATCTGGCTCTGTGAATTCATTTGGGGACCAGAAACTTGGGCATAACATCACAGAAAACGGCTTGGTAGTCATTCTCCACTCATAAAGAGGACAGCCTGGGTTTAAAAAAAAAAAAATTGGGGAGGGGCAGGGCATGGTGTCACACACCTTTAATCTCAGCTCCTAGGAAGCAGATAGGCATTTCTCTCAGTTCAAGGCTAGCCTGGTATACAAAGGGAGTTCCAGGACAGCCAGGGCCATACAGAAAAAACCCTGTCGCTGTCCCCTCCCACCCCCCCGACACTTTGGGCCTAGATTGGTTTTGACCCTAATATATAGCTGAGAATGGTCTTGAACCTCCTACCTTTACCTGCTAGAATTATATAGTCAAGCACCATGATTCTTGGCACAGGTGATTTCTGTAGACACTTTGCCCTCAACAAATTTGAGCTTAACTCTTTGCTGCCTAAGTGTGGGCCTTGCACACTGACTTCCTTCCAAAGAGGAGGGAGATCCAGAGGGAACCTCACAGTTGGAAAACACAGAGACACTGCCTTGGACTGATTTGTTTTTGTCAGTGACACACCTAGACATACCTGAGAAGAGGAAACCTCAACTGAGAAATCGTCCCTGGTTGTGTGTGTGTGTGGAGGGGGGGGGGGGGCTTTTTCTTAATTACTAATTAATGCGGGAGAGTCCAGTCAGCTGTGGGTGGTGACGTCTCTAGGTATGTGAACCTGGGCTGTATAAGAAAGATAGCTGAGGGGCTGGAGAGATGGCTCAAGGGGTTACTACTCTTCCAAAGGACCCAGGTTCAATTTCCAACACCCACGTGGCAGCTCACAATGGCAGCTTCCCTTAAAGATGATACCTGTAAGATGAAATAACCCCTTTCTCCTGTAAGAGACTTTGGTCATGATGTTTATCGTAGTAATTGAAAACAAATCAGGACTGTCTCAGCAATCAAGCCATGCTGACATAATGTCCCTGGGTAGGCTGTGGTGGAAATAGCACTTTATGTTGGCAGTCCCTCTTCTAAACCCTAGTCTTATGATGAGAAAAACCCTCAAATTCCAGGAGAGGGACAATCTACAAAGGTGTTTCAAGATGAGGTATAACTCAGTGGTATAGTCTACAAGCTAAGGGCCCAGGGTTCAATCCCCAGTAACGACAACAACAAAAAGCCAGGCCTATATCCCAGACCTAAGGAGGTGAAGCAGGATGACCACAAGTTCAAAACCAGCGGCAAACTGGAAGACAGTCTGGAGTGGCTATGAAGATTTCGCCTCAGAACAAAGTCAGAGGCTGGAGGGACGGCTAACAAGAGTGCTGTTCTTGTACAGACATGAGTTCAAGTCCTAGCACCCACTTTGTTCCCCAACTCCAAAGAGAATTTAAAACAAAATCAGGCAAGAAACAGAAAGCCTGACATGTAGTTCCATGATATTTGACTACAATGTGTGAGGCTCTGGGGATCACCCTATCATCCCCAAGTGTTGTGTTTCTTAAAACAAGGCAAGTGTCAGAGGCATCCAAGAGGAACTGGGAAGTCAGCATTGTGGGAAGCTGGATGGGTTCCCTACGTGAAAAAAATGGGTGAGCTGGAAGAAAGAAACTGGGTAAACTTGGGCTTTAATTAATATAGTGGTTCATGGATTTTATCAAGCATAATATACAGATGTCAAACTTTTATTTCTTTTGAGATGTGTGTTTCATTATGTAGCCCCGGCTGCTCCTAGAATTTGCTGTGTGGGCCAGGGTGGCTCAAACTCACAGAACTCCATCTACATCTGCCTCCCAGAGTACCGGGATTGAAGGTGTGTGCCACAATACCCAGTCCTCAAATATCAGGTTTATTTATTTTTTTTTACTTTTTTTTTTTTTTTTGAGACAGAGTCCATTGTGTATTTTTGGCTGGCCTCAAACTCATACAGATCCGCCTCCCTCAGTTTCTTGAGTGCTGGGATTAAAGGCGCTCACCACACCAATATCAGATTTTAATAATAGGGAACCAGGGGGTGTCATATAGAAACTCACTATATTATTCTCACATTCTCATTTATTCCTTTATGTATTATGTGTATTCCTAAATGAGTTTATGTGAACTTTGTGCATGTAGATGCATGTGTCCTTTTTTAAAAACTGTTCTAAAACATTCTGTTATTTGATGAGGATGGGGGAAACCGATCACCACCTGATTCCTACCAAGGATCAGCCCAGAAAGGGCTTTGCCCTTAACAAAGATGGCATTTGCGAGCGTCGGGGGACGGCCTGACCAAGACAAAGAGGGCGGCCCCACAGGCAGGAACCGGAAACGCGCGTTGGGCGGTGCGTGGGGTACGGTGGGCGCTGGGACGCGCAAGCGGCGCGGGTCCGGGCATGAAGCTGGGCCGGGCCGTAGTGGCCCTGCTGCTGCTGGCGCCGTTCGCGGTTCGTGCCGTGGAGCCCATCAGCCTGGGCCTGGCCTTGGCCGGAGTACTCACCGGCTACATCTCCTACCCGCGCCTCTACTGCCTCTTTACCGAGTGCTGCGGCCAGAAGCGGAGCCTCAGCCGGGAGGGTAGGCGGGCACCAGGGTTGGGCACTGCGGCCGGGGGCTGGCGCCGCGGTCAGGCCAGACTTTGGCCCGAGGCCTGGGAGATGAGTTGACGAGCTCAGGGTAGGGTGTCAGCCTTGCGTGGGGCTCACCGGGGCGGCCTCACCGCGTCTCTTCCGCTCGGCTTTGAGGAACATCCCCAAGCCCAGGCCTTTGGAAGTGCAGGGTTCGCGGCAGCAGGGTCCTTCTCCAATCCAGGCTCCGCAGGCTCTGACAGCCTGGAAATGGGGCTGCATTTTCCTGCTTGCTTCTCTCCTGACCAGAGTGATCTTTCCATTCCCAGCGCTGCAGAAGGATCTGGATAACAAACTCTTTGGACAACATCTTGCAAAGAAAGTCATCTTAAACGCCGTGTCTGGTTTCCTAAGCAACCCGAAGCCCAAGAAGCCCCTTACCCTCTCCCTACACGGGTGGACAGGCACCGGCAAAAACTTCGTCAGCAAGATCATCGCAGAGAATATTTACGAGGGTGGACTCAACAGTGACTATGTGCACCTGTTTGTGGCCACGCTGCACTTCCCCCACGCCTCCAACCTCACCCTGTATAAGGCAAGAGCATAAGTTCGCCGCCTTCGGGGATGACCCGGGTTTGGGTTTCTCTGTCTGGGACGGGATGTGGGAATTCCACGTCAGCGAGTGAGCCTCGATATGGCTCTTTGTGTGTGAGTTCCTCTTTAAAATAGTGTGGACAGAGCTGGCTGTTGTTCCATCAGCTGTTCTGGAGGCAGAGAGCGAGAGAAGCTGAAGGAACTACAATTGAGGATCGCTCCTGCAGTGCAGATCGGGACTGTGTTTCAAAGGGAACTTATCCAGGGCTGGGGTAGCCCAGGGCAGAGCACTTGCCCCACCCTGCCCCGACCCTGCAGCAGGAGTGGTAGTGGGTATGTAAGGTACTGAGGGTTTGTGTTACATCAAGCAATTAGACCACTAAGGTTTATTGGTGACCTCTAGGCTCAATAACACTTGGCTGTGGTCAAATGGGGACATAATCAAATCCAACATCAGGGTCTTCGGGTCCCATCCATATCGTGGAAAGGAAACACGGAGGTCTAAGTCTGTTTGGACTCAGCTCTTGCAGCCTGCTTTTGGAGTTTAATTCTGGCTAACAGTCCACACCTGAACTCAGGTCCTATCTCTCCCTCTTTCCTGCTGTGGAGCGTGGGGACTGTCAGCCAGCCTTTCTGAGAAGCGCGCTCTCTGTTACAGAATGTGCCTCACCCTTGCTTATGTGTACCCCCCCTTCTGTTAAACATCAGGATCACCATGACTGTGTGGCTTGGGGCAGGTTGTTTAGTCTGTGCCTGTGATCAACTGGGTGTGTTGCACTCACCTGTATTGCCAGCAGGCTGAGGCAGGAGGACTACATGTTTGAGGCTAGTCTGGACTACACAGCGAGCCTCTGTTTGAAAACAGACAAGGAGAGGACAAATGGAGGGAGAAAGAAAAAAGGGGGCCCAGTAGCATTTGTTCAGGGGCCTTTGGGAGGCGGGTTAAAGTGTTCAGTGGGCAGTGCTTATAGCTGTGTCTTGCTGTAGTGCCCTGCAGTCTGTTGTTCTGGTAGGAGACAGGGCAAACCTTGTCTGTTGGGTTCTAACAACTGAGTGAGTTCTGTGTAAATGGTCACTCGTCTCACGGTGTTAGCAGGCCACTTCCGGTCTCTGAAGGTTCCTCTAAGGCAGTGGTTCTCAACCTTTCTAATGCTGTGACCCTTTAGCCTCATGTTGTGTGGTAACCCCCAACCATAAATTTATTTTGTTGCTACTTCATAACTGTAATTTTGCTACTGTTATAAATCATAATATAAATATCTGATATGCAGAATGTCTGCTCTGTAACCTCTGTGAAAGGGTCATTTGACCCCAAAGGGTCTGAGAATCACTGCTCTAAGGGGAAGGCCCATCCCTGCAGATTTGCTGCTTACGTTAGATACAAATGGAATGCTCTAACCACGGTCATAGGAGCCAAGGGAAAGCCCCCAAACAGATGTGTGATGCGGCTGCTAACATTGACTGTTCTGTAGAAAAGTGCAGAGCTGCTTTCCCACCTCACCTCGGGACGATGCAATAGCTGCAGAGTATGGAGAATTTTGGCTCAATTTTCTGAGGAAAATGCTTGAAACGGTCATAGTATGTAACTGACCTAGCACGAGTGAGACCCTGATATCAGTTTTGGCATCTGGCCAACCAAAACACCAAATACAATTTTTTTTTTTTTTTGAGATAACTGCACCCATGTTTTCGTTGTTGTACCCTAGGCTGGCCCTGAACTCTGTTTTATTATTATTTTAGTGTCGTTTGTTTGTTTTTAAATTTTGTGTGTTTATGTGTACTTGTGAGCATGTGTGTGCATGGGGGGTCATAGGTCTATCTCTGGTGGTGTTCCTCAGGATCTGTCCACTTTTTTTTTGATACAGGGTCTCTCATTGAGATAGGCAAGCCCCAAAGATCCTGTCTTTGCCACGACTGACTTCCTCACGGGGGTATTTGTAAGGCGGGCACTGTACCCAGTAAGCCTTCCTCCCACCCCGGGCTGGAACTCTTGCTCTGTCTCAGCTGGGGCCACAGAGGCATGCCACCAAGTCCATCTCAGATGTGTTCTTATGGTCTGTACCTAGCTAGGCAGATTTATTTCAGAAAGCCTCATCACGCCCTTCCCGAATGCTGAGCGCTCAAGTCCAGACTCCCTCCAAAAGGCCCTGTGCACTGTTTTCCCACCTGTGAGTCAGAGCTTCTCCACACTGGACTGCGGAGGAAGGGATGGGATGATAGTGGTTTCTACCTCTTACCAAGAGACTGTCCCACACGGGATCCATGTGACATTGCCATTGTGAGGACAGAGCTCGCGCCTGGCTGACAACAGCATCAGTGTGGTCGCAATGTGGTGTCACAAACCTGGAGCTTAATTATATTATCTCAGGCAAGCTGCTGAAGCGCTCTGCACCCAGTGTCCTCACCTGTGGCGTGGTTATGACGCTACTCGTACACGAAGTGATTGTGAGGGATAGGTGCGCGCGTGTGTGAGTGAGTGTAATGCTCATAGCACAATGCTCGAGAGGCGCAGCCATCGTCCTCAGGGGTAGAGTTGTTCTGAAGGCCTGGGTGTGGCTCCGCTAGAGGGCTTGCTTAGTACTGTTGAGGCGCTGGGTAGAGCTGCACAAAAAAAACCCTGAAGCTGATAGAATTGTACCCACTAGAACTCTAAATGGGCCCTCTTGTCCTTCAGGACCAGCTACAGATGTGGATTCGAGGCAACGTGAGTGCCTGTGCTCGGTCCATCTTCATCTTTGACGAGATGGACAAGATGCACGCAGGCCTCATTGATGCCATTAAGCCTTTCCTAGACTACTATGATGTGGTAGATGATGTCTCCTATCAGAAGGCCATCTTCATCTTCCTCAGGTGAGGCTGTGGCTGGGATATGGTGGGAGACCCTTGCACCTGTGCCTGGGGGCTTGGGGAGAAGTGCAGCCCCTTCTTGCTGCAATTATTTCTGCAGCAATGCGGGGGCAGAAAGGATCACAGATGTGGCTTTGGAGTTCTGGAAAAGTGGCAAGCAGAGGGAAGAAATCAAGCTTAGAGACATGGAGCATGCTCTGGCCGTGTCGGTCTTCAATAACAAGAACAGTAAGTATAGCCGTTCTTCAAGAATCTGATCCCTAGCCCTACACCCTTATGTCTTTCCAGCCGAGGAGCCAAACTTAATGTAGCCTCAGTGTTCCCCCGGGCCTGCCGACTCTGAGTGAGATCTGCTAACAAACCGCAGATCTTATAAACTCCGAAGTTGGGCTACACCATTGATACCTAGTTGGGACAGGGTTTGAGCTCCATTCCTTGTAGAGGAAAAGCAGGAGGTTGAGCCAGGAGAAGTCCACTGTATGACTGCAGGGAAGCTGGGAACTGGGTAAGGCCTTTCCCTTTGCAGTGCCCTAGGACTCTACCCAGGCATGGCTGGGCCTTGCCGCTGTACCAGCCCCTCAGACACTTGACCTGCTCGTTTGCCCTGTGGGGCAGATGGACGCCTGCCGGCCTGTTCTTTACAAAGGACACCGAGGCTCAGTGCAGCTCCTTACAGCCTGTGTTGCACCTCCATCCTGCACTCAGAGCTTTTAACTTTCAGCTCAGCTACTTCTCCAGCTACTGTCAGTCATACAACCTTTGGCCTTGAACCTCAGGTAGGCGGACAGCCATGAGGGTGACTCACTGCCTATCTCACCTGGTCTTTGCTGGTCTCGGGTTGTTGGGCTTTCCTCCTTGGAAACATGTTCACCGAGAAATCTGAATCGAAGTTAGCTGGCTGGAACAGTGTGTTCTCCCATCCCTGACGAAGGGAAGACAACTGAGGAAAGACGAACATTTTGAAGTCTTTCTTCATGCTCAAAAGGATGAGTGCACACAATAGGAAATACAGATCGATGGGGCAGCAGTACATCAGAGCACTGTGTTGAAGGTCGAGAGGACCTCCCGCAGGGCTGTAGCTGGGATAGACAGTCAAGACATCTGACAGCAATGCTGGGGTGGACAGTGAGAAGAGCAGTCTTAGGGGGTACGTGAGGTGTCCTAACTGGGAGGAGACATTTCACTCGGGACACACATCTGAGTTGGCAGTAAATGGATGTTTTTACTTTTTTTTTTTTTTTTTTGGTTTTTCGAGACAGGGTTTTCTCTGTTAGCTTTTGGAGCCTGTCCTGGAACTCACTCTTGTAGACCAGACTGGCCTCGAACTCACAGAGATCGGCCTGACTCTGCCTCCCGAGTGCTGGGATTAAAGGCGTGCCCCACCACCGTCCGGCTTGGATGTTTTTACTTTTATGATGTTCAAATTCGAACCCAGGGCCTCACACATGCCACATAAGTGCCTACCACTAAGCGACACCCCAGCCCACCTAGTGTTTTTTAAGGCTGTGTAACATCTGAAGTCTACTGGTTCTGCTGAGCACTTGGTGGGTTAGGTGGTTGGGTCCTGTCATTCAGGCTGTGTTGGGGTCTCCTCCCCAGCCAGGCCAGTTGCCCCCAGCTACAATCCCCAGGGCTCCATGTGTACCTGGTACAGAGTAGCTCTCCAAGACAGCTGCTCACAGTCAGGTTTGTTCTTTTTTTCTTGGCGCTGGGGGGAAGGGGAGAGGTTAAGACAGGGTTTCTTTGTAGCTTTGGGGCCTGTCCCAGAACTCACTCTGTGGACTGGGCTGGCATCGAACTCACAGAAATCCACCTGCCTCTGCTTCCCAAGTGCTGGGATTAAAGGCACGCACTACCACCGCCTGGCCAGTTTTGTTCTTTGCTGTGGCCATAGACAGGGCCCTCACTGAGTACAGTCAGAGTGCAGGGCTCCACTGGGAACTGAGTACATAGACCTTGGGCTCTCTACACAGCTTGCATTGGGAGCCAGGACACAAAGACATGTCATGAGCTTTTGGGGCATCCAGCAGATGCTGAGTCAAGTGTTCTCAGCACTGGGAGGCTGAGCCATGCAGAGCTAGATTTTTGCAGGGAGGCATTTGTCAGAGTCCAGACCTTTAAGGTACACAGCCTCGTCTCTACACATTAGCACCCAGGGGAGTCTAGGTATTGCTTTCAGAATGCTCTGTGTGGTGTGGGCACTGGCAGCAGCAGTGAGCTCCTTAATTGCTGGTCCAGCTAGACGGAGATTGACTGGTGCATTCTCTCTGGGGATACCCCTCCCTTATCTTCGTGCGTCTTCCAACCTGTCTATCCACTTCTCACCACTGCCTGGATCCCAGCACAGTGTGGTACATGCGGCCCGCCAGCCCACCTCCAGAAGAGGCCTTTCCAAGCCCACAGCACTGGTGTCACTTTAAAGCTTGTGTTTTTCATTTTTGTCTGTGTGTGTCTCTGTTGTATGTGTGTGCATGTGAGTGTCCAGAGAGGGAGTTGCATCTACTGGACCCAGAGTTACATGAGGTTATGAGCACTCTGGTGAATATTGGGACCCAACTCAGGTCCTCTGCAAGGAGCAGCAAGCCTTCACTGCCCAGAGGTGGCCCTTGCTGTCAGCGGCATCACAGGGCAGTGTTTGTAGTCAGTTCCCAGCTCCTGTGTCTCTCCCTCACTGTGTGAAGACGGGGTGGTCTCCTGGCTCTACCTCAAAGGCTGGTCCCCACTGGACACTAGTGGATGGACAGATGAATATCGAGAGGCACCTTTTTGTCTTTTTCCCAGGTGGCTTCTGGCACAGCAGCCTCATTGACCGGAACCTCATTGATTATTTTGTCCCCTTCCTGCCCCTGGAGTATAAGCACCTGAAAATGTGCATCAGAGTTGAGATGCAGTCCCGGGGCTATGAAGTAGATGAGGACATTGTAAGCAGAGTGGCCGAGGAGATGACGTTCTTCCCCAAGGAGGAGAGAGTCTTCTCCGACAAGGGCTGCAAGACTGTGTTCACCAAGCTGGACTACTACCTGGATGACTGAGCCCTGCTGCAGACTCTCACCCACAGTCAGGCCTCTCCTCCCAGGAGGATGCTCAGGACACTTCCTGCTGAGGTTACCAGGTATCGCCTTGGGGGCTGTTTCTGCTCCTCAGAGTCCGCAGTTGGTCATGCTGTAGAGACTGCAGACACAGCATGGACCCAGAGCTTCCTGGAGTCTCCAGAGGATGAAACCTCCCAGCCTGCTCATTCCCGGGCTCATGGTATTTTTTTAAAAATTATGTTTTAATTTCAGGTGTTTCTGTTTTGAGGCAGAACAATTAAGTTTTATTGCAATTGTGATAACTTTATTTTAAATGGTTTTTAATATTATGAGAAACCTTTCTGCTGTTGGCTTTGTGTGTCTTTTGAAGCTCTCAGGCTGACACCACCAGTGTTTCTACTGCATAAGTCCAAGCATGGGCACCTGCTGCATGAATGGCATCTTGGGTACTGACATCACCCTGCCAGGGGCTGTGCAGTGATTAGACAAGAGAACCGGATTACTATCACAAATGCACGGGTGTACTCTTCCCTGGACTCAGACGTGAAGTGGGAACAAGCTGAGTGGCACTGTGGGCGTCGGGTCCACCCCAGATGCCTGGCAGGCAGAGCTCCAGATGGGCTTGTTTTATGTACACACGATGCCTGCCAAGGGGTAGGGCTCCTGCGGGTGTGGCTGCGGTTCAGGGCACTCACAGGGCTGGGTTTAGCAAGGCCTAAAGGGCCTGACGGTTCAATAAGTCAAAAACTAGGTCAATTGCTGGCAGAACCACCCTCTGCCTCTGCTACCAGCCTGTTGGGCTTCCGATGATGGTCACATCAGGTCTGACTACTCATCTAAAGATGGAGCACAGTCCTCTGTTCTGCTGAGTCCTGTAGATATGACAGAGTGGGTGCCGTGTTGGGCTCCTGGATGGTCAGCTGAGAAACAAAGGGAGCAGCAGGGTGGCGGTGAAGAGAGCTTACTTTCCAGACTGTTCTGTGATGGGGCAATGCTATCACTGCTGCTGAGAAGCCAGGTCAACAAACAGAACTAGAATCAGGCTCTTTACCAGTTCTGGGCAGGAAGAGCCAGCACTCAGATCTCTTGAGCTAGAATGGAGACAGCTATGGCCAGGTAGAGATCACCATTAGGAGGATGTTATATCTCTGGCAGCTCCCTGCCTCTGAACTCCAGAGCTGCTCAGGAAGGTAGAGAACTCAGGAGGTACCCAACTTTGACCTCTACATGTATGTGCATGCATGTGATTGCCTACCCCTCATAAGTGCAAACATACCAAAAGCCCAAAAGCAAACATTGATTTTTGTGTGATTCAGTCAACCTGTGCATCCAGGTATGGAAAGGTAAGAATACATGGGCAGCTCTAGAGCCTTCATTCTGAGCTCAGTTTGCTGCCATACAAACGAGGGAAACTTAGTAAAAGTGACATTGCACTGGCTTTATTAGTCTGCGTCCAGCTCTCTTCAAGCCTTCTCACAGGCAGGGTGAGGAGGCTGGGGCAGGCCTGGCCTTTCCAGGTTACAGATCAATAACAGCAGTAGTCCAAAGGTGGCCAACACGTGTCCACATATTGCATCATTGTAAACAGAAAAGCTTGTTTCTTCTTGACAGGGACTCAACAGGTTAAATGGTGACTTGGCTCCAACTCAACAACATGACATGGAAGTCAGCCTCACTCTGGCAGGCTTTGTCTCCTCTTTGCTTTGACACAGGGTATGTAGCTCGGCTGGTTTTAAACTCGTCTTCCTAAAGTGCTAAGATTACAGGCATGTACACCACGGGCCTGCTATTCCCTTGTGTGGTGGCCTAGACTGGCCTCAAAGTTTGAGAATCCTACCATGGCCTCCCACGTACTGGGACTAAAGGTGTGCACCACCACACCCAGTTCACCTTGGCTTTTTTTTTTGCCTACTACTCTACACGGATTTACGTAGACAGTGGGATACTGTGTGTGAGTCGTTCTGCAGGCCGCCGGGCGGCACTGACTGACGGTCACAGAACTACATGCGGTGCCAGGCCGAGAATCGAACTCGGGCGGAGCGGTCGGGCGCTCTGCCCCCTGAGCCGTCTCTCTGGCTGTTACTTTGGCATTTTTAAAAGACTAAATGTGATTCTCTATAAGGCGTTTCCATGTTAGAAAAATAGTCATTCTCCCACATTCTGTAAACACAGGGCAGAGTTCTCATGTCTGTGGCAGCACGGAGACTGTGGGACAGAGCGGCTCAAAAGGCCGGAACTGCAGCCCGGCTTTCCTACCGTCAGAGCAGCCTGGCCCAGTGCTGCCTAAGGACATGACCCTGAGAGTACATCCGGGACCCACCACAAACTGGGGGACCACGGAGTCTAAAATTGTGTCCATTTCATTCCACGCTGCACATTTGGCCCTAACACCCCCCCCCCTTAAAGAGTTTCATGTAGCTCAAGCTGGCCTCAAATTCACAACACAGCAGAGGAACCCTGAATCCTGATCTTCCTGCTAGGATGATGGGCATTGTGCCCCCACACCCAGCAACAATAAAAGCCTGGGAATACTAAGAATACTTATTCTATTTTATGTCCTTCCTAAGTTTTTGGTTTTTGAGACAGGGTTTCTCTATGTAACAGCCCTGGCTGTTCTGAAACTCACTTTGTAGATCAGGCTGCCCTCAAATTTAGAGGTCCACCTGCCTCACTCCCCAAGTGCTAAAGACTTGGGCCACCACCACCACTGACTGGGCACTTCTTAGGTTTTAAAATACATGGCACCTTATACTTTATTTCCTAAGGTTTAGAAGTAAAAACATGTTTTAAAAATATTCATGTTCTTTAAAAAAAAAAAACCCGACATCTCTGGTATGTGTGGTCACTCCTTTGGACGGAGTCTGAGCATACTGTGTGTGGCCAGGCGGGCCCTGGCCCAGAGCTCACTCTTCCTATGCATGCTGTACCTTCAGAGTAAGTTTAACAGGCAAACAGGAACCAAAGACCTCCAAAGCTTCAGTCTTTTCTGACAGGACCAGGATGAGGCTAGGACGAGGTCGAAGGCAGGCTATAACCCATACACAGTAGGAGACAGTCGAGAGAATTCCACAGCGGGGGCTGCGAGAGCAGCAGCTAAGGTAAGGTATAGCCTCAAAAGGCTGTGTCCCAGTGTACCACAGGAGCCTCAGGGGGAGCCCCCACTACTCACACGGACAGTTCAGCCAAGATCAAGTCCACATACATGCTCCCCTCAGGGATCAAGCATCTGTCAATGCCACCAGCTTCTGAAAACTGTCATAGAGTGCCAGCTCAGGGCAAGGAAAAAACAAAAAACAAAAACAACAAACACAGGTGGGTGCTCCTGGAAGGAAAGATCTGGTTCCTCAAGGCTGTAGCCCATTAGTGGCACCTGAGGCACGGGTACCTTGGCCACATAGGATCTGTGTTAGGCCTCCTGTGTTCAGATGTTTCTAGGCACTTGGTTCACAGTAGCAGTGTTAGGTTCTAAAAGTTCATCTTGAGCTGCTGCCGTGCAGCACTGATAGCAGCCCCAGAGTCCACAGGTGCAAATGTGCAAAGCCCCAAGGGGGGGTCTTCAGAGTGTTTCCACAAGGCAAGGCCCTAAAGGGGGTGGGAGGCGGCCCTGAAGGGGGTGGGAGGATCCAGGGGAGCCTCCCACCCCATGGGGTGAAGAGCTCAGTAGAAACCTAGCCGTGACTGCACTGTCTTGCAGCCCTTGTCTGAATAGATCTTCTCTTCCTTGGGGAAAAATGTCATTTCATCTGCCACCCTGGTGACGATGTCTTCATTGACGGCATCCCCTCGGGCCCGCATCTCTGCCCGCACACACATCTTCACGTGTTTGTACTCCAAGGGCAGGAAGGGGATAAAGTAGTCAATGAGTTTCTTGTCTATCAGTCCACTGTGCCACAGACCACCTGCAGAACAAGACAGGGTCTCCTGTCACTGCCACCTGGACACACCCATCTGAGATCCCGGTTCATAGTCCATCCTTCATGTCTTTTCAAGACAGGGTTTCTCTGTAGCTTTGGGGCCTGTCCCGGAACTCACTCTGTAGACCAGGCTGGCCTCAAACTCACAGAGATCTGCCTGCCTCTGCCTCCTGAGTGCTGGGATTAAAGGCGTGTGCCACAACCACCCAGCCATCCTCCATAGCTTTACCCTTCCAGACACTCTGCAAGTGACATACACCCTCATAATACCCTAAGAAAACTCCCTATGGCAGCAAAGGCGCAAGCAAGAGTGACACAGAGCACTGGGTGCCCCTCCCCCAGTCCCTAATGGACTCACTGTGTTTGTTGTTGAAGACGCCCACGGACAGCACAGACTCCAGGTCCTTCAGCTGGATCTCTTCCCTCTTCCTTCCTGCCCGCCAGAAGTCCAGGGCCGTCTGAGTTATCAGGTCCCCGCCTGCATTACTGAGTTGGCCAGAGATGTAAAGACCAATATCACACTTCAGTTATCCCCACCTCTCTGCCAAATGCACTCAGCCAAAGCTCATAAGGTATCACCACAGCACCGCATGACACCCCCACTTCCACTGCTCCAGAGATTTGTTTCTTTGAGATAGGTTTCTCTACTCTGTAGACCAGGGTGGCCTTGAATTTAACTCCCAAGTGCTGGGATTAAAGGTGTGTGCCACCACCACCACCCAGCTAGTGCTCCAAAGCTTTAATTCAGGACTATCTGCAACATGCTACAAGGGCAAAAGCATGTCTGCCTGCAAGAATGTAAATGCTTGCTTGGAGGGGCTGGCAGGGGCACCAAGTGCCTCACTGAGGGATCACTCTGGCTGATTCCCGACCCAGTTCTGTGCCAGACTGACACTGGGAAGTGAAACTTGACAAATGAGCCTACGGCTTTGCCAAGCTGGCAGTTCTGTCCTGGATGGCCAGGAGAACCGCATTCTAAGACTGATAGTGCCTGAGAAGCCTCCTTGGCTGACCTGAGGAAGATGAAGACGGCTTTGCGGTAGGAAATCCCATCCACCTGCTCATAGTAGTCGAGGAAGGGCTTGATTGCATCAATGATCCCGGGATGCAACTTATCCATCTCGTCGAAGATGAAGACGGAGGTGCCACACTCGCTCACATTGCCTCGGATCCACTTCTGGAGCTGGTCCTAGACCAACCATAAAGAGAGGCACAGCTCAGAGGATGAGGGCGCAGGGCTTCCTGGGCTTTGAGAAGCCATCAGCTGCATTTGTCCCCACACAGTAGGTAGACACTTTCCAAGCTACCACAGATGGAAAGGCCATCTAAGCCTGGCCACCTGAGTTCAACCCCCGGGACCCACATGGTGGAAGGAGAGCCGCCTTCCACAGATCATCTACCAACCTCTACATATATGCCCACGGCAATGCTGGCACATGCACCTGTAACCTCAGCCTTCCGCAACAAAATGGGAAGTAGAGAATTGGGCAGAAGCTGGTTGGCCAACTCACCCAACATATAGTACAGCAGCCTCAAACAAGGAAGGTAAGAGCCCTGGAGCTGCTTCTGTCGGGGCATCTTACTACAGCAACAGCAAAGAGACCAAGACGCCAGCCAGGCACAGAGCCACGACAACTGGACTCAGACCTTCACAGTGCAATGGCCACAGCTTTGGACTGACGTGGTGAGTATAGGAGCAGTCCTGGCCGACAGGAAAAGCACGGGACTACATTGCTAGCCCCTTTGCTTTCTTGCAACACCCAAGCAACAGCCTCTCATCCCCTGTATGGGGGGAGGCCACAACCATGAACCACGCCCTGCAAATACTGTAGTCCAAGAGATCTATAATAAAATGTGGAAAATATGACCATTATGTTTGTGGTGGGGGCTGTAATCTGGTGGCAACAGCATGTCCTCAGCATGAACAAGCCTTGCTTTCTATCCCCAGCACCTAAAAAACAACTGTGCCTTCCTCCCTTTGGCACTCCTCCCTGCCTTCAAAGATTCACTTTCATTTCCTTCTTCCCTTAGCTTCTGTTTGTTAGCCAGTTCCTGGAAGGACCAACAGCCAGTCAGCTAACTCAGAAGCAGCCAATGCTCTGTGCACAGATCACACAAGGAGAAACAGTCTGGAGGTGTGGTTTTTTGAGACCCGAGGATGGAAGGAGCCAAGGGAATCAAAACTGTACCCTGCAAAATGCAGGGCCAAACCCAGGCTGCAGCACAGGGGAGAGCTTTCGATGATGCCATTAGACTGCCCCACCTAACACCCTTTGCTCTCCTGGGAAGGAGAGTCACTTTCTAGGTGCCTAGGATCCAGATGGGAGGCACTGATTGCAGGCCATACAAATCAGTCACCTTGCCTCTCATCTTTTCTTGTTCTAGCTCCTTCTTCTTCCCCCAAATTCCAGGGACTGAACCTATGGCCCCCAAACACTAGCTGGTTCCATCCCCCTCCCCTTTTTTTCAGTCAAGGTTTCTCTATGTAGCCCTGGTTGTCCTGAAACTTCCTCAGGTAGACCAGGCTGGCCTTGAACTCAGATCCACCTGTTGGAATTAAAAGCAGGTGCCACCATGCCCAGCTGCTGGCTCCTTCTTTTAATGTTCATAGCATCCCTTACCTCACTGGATTATTCTGGAATAGCATTTTAAGAGAAGGTGCTGTGCAGTGGTGGCACACACCTTTAGTCCCAGCGCTCAGGAGGCAGAGGCAGGCGGATCTTTGTGAGTTCAAGGCCAGTATGGTCTACAGAGCGAGTTCCAGGTCAGCCACACAGAGAAACCCTGTCTCAAAAAACAAAACAAACAATAAATAAATAGAAGGCTGGGCATGGTGAGGCACACCTATAATCCTGGCACTAAGGTGGGGGTAGAAGAATCAGAAGTTCAAAGCCAGCCTTAGCTACATAGTGAATTTGATGCCAACCTGGGCTACATGACCCTAACTAAGCCCCCCCGCCACACACACACACGCTTTAAGATGGGCAAAAGTGGTGGATGCCTGTTAATCTCAGTCCTCAGAAAGCTGGGGCAGTCGGATCCAGCCTGGGCTACACAATGAGACCTTAACTCAAAAAGCATAAATATGGCCTTGGCATGGCAGCCCACAGCTTTGGTCCCAGCACTCGGGAGACAGAGTTACACAGTGAGACTCTGAGCAAACAACAGAGAGGGACAAGCGAGGCAAAGAAGCCGGACGGAGCTACTGCAAGGCAGAAAGAAGCAGAGGCCCAGATATATGAGCGGGTAGCAAAGGTTTTCTTGCCTGGTACAGTTTTGTCTTCTGCTCATGAGGGAAGTGCAGAGTAGAGACGAACAGGTGGACAAAATTACTCTTCAGGCCTTTTGGGTGAAGGTTTTCAGCCACAATTTGGCTGACAAAATTCTTGCCCGTGCCAGCCCAGCCGTGCAAGGACAGAGTCAGTGCTTTCTTGGGATTTTTATTGTTCTTGAAGCCGGTCACTGCCTTGAGAATCACTTCGGTGGCGAGGTGCTGTCCAAACAGCTTTGCCTCCAAGTCCAGCTTGAGGGCTGCGGAGGTCAGCCCGAAACAGAAAGAAAAATATACATTAAAAAAAGCACCTGAAACTGGCCGGAGAGAGGCACAGCTTAGCGGCTGATCCAAGTTTCAGAGCCCGAACCTTAAGGATCTATAATCAGACCCTTTAAGCGGCAGTTCTTAACTCTTAAGTGTCTGACAATGAAGCTACGCGGACTTTTTCATCCAAAGAGACATTTCGCCGCTGAGCTCCGTGCTAGCTTTCCCGCCACCCCTGTCGGCTGGGGGGGGGGGGGAAAGGCAAGAGCCAAAGGCGGGCGGGCTTTCAGGGTGGAGGTGCACGCCTGACCCCGAGTGACAGGGCGCACAGGCAGCCCAGCTGCGTCCAGTCCTCCGGGCGGTCACTGCAAAGAAGGCCTGCGAAAGTGTGGCGAGTCTGTGTCCCGCGACGCGTCGGGCTGGAGGTGGAACCGAACGCCCGGCGCTATCCCGCCCGCCCCGACCTGCCCGCGGGCACGTACCAGACGCATTGAGGGTCCGTTCCTCGTGGCAGCACTCGGAGAAGCGGCAGAACGCGCCCGAGTAGGACAGGTAGGACAGGTAGGACATGGCCCCGATGGCGACAGCCACTGTCACCGGCTCGATCGCCGCCGCGACGCGGGCGGCCAGCAGAGCCCACAGGGCCGCGGAGCCCACGAACGCCCTGATGCCCCGCATCGCGTGCCACCCACAGAAGTAATGCCGCGCTCGAATTCAGTCCCAGTAGAGCTGCAGACCTGCTTCCGGTACTGCACGTCACTTCCGCCTGCCGAAAGAGCGGCCGCACTGGAAAGGGGCGGGAGGCTTAATGCACCTTCTTTCTTTGTGAGCGCTCTGAAACCCTATAGGATCCTGTCTGTATTCTCCTCCGCCCACCCCAGGGTTTCTCTGTTTATCCCTGGCTAACCTGGAACTCGTTCTGTAGACCAGGCTGGCCTTGAACTCACAGAGATCCGCCTGCCTCTGCCTCCCGAGTGCAGGGATTAAAGGCGTGCATGCACACGCCTGACACACAACAGGCAAAACACTCTATACACATAAAATAATTGAAAAACATACATAGAGACAGGCAGCGGTGATGCATGCCTTTAACTAGCTCTCGTAACTTAAATAACCCAAATCTTTTAATCTACATTCTTTAATGTGGCTTTGTTACCTTTACTCTGTTCCGCCTATGCTGCTTCCTCCTTGTCTCCTGGCATCTCCTTTTTCCCAGTGCACCATGCCTGCACAGCAAGGGCTCAACAGAGCCATCACTATAGACCTTCTTATTCTTCAGCAACCGCTCTACCACTAAACTACACCCCAAATTCGCAGGACCTTTTGTTTGTTTGTTTGTTTGTGACAGGGTTTCTCCGTGTAGGCTTAGCTGTCCTGGCAAACTCAGGTCTGCCGGCTTCTGCCTCCCAAGTGCTGGGATTAAAGGCATGCGCCACCACTGCCCGACTGATAGGACCTTTTTAAGAGCCTCTCAGAATCCCAAATTTGGGGTTTGTCATCCTGTCTCATTTCCCCTGGACTGTGATGAGCACTCTCACATCTGCCCGCCTCTAGCCCTCTAGCCCTCCTGAACAGCTGGCAAGCCCTCTTGGTGCGAGGCCCAGGGCTGAGCATCCGGGATATGGAGCACTTAGAGATACATGCTGGGGTTTCACAAGTAAATTCAGACATTCGTTCATGCTGCATGCCACATGGAAGGCCCCAGGCTGCTTTCTGGGAAGACAACAGCAGTGCAGCAGACAGACTTGGTCCTGCCTTTCAGGACTTACAGGCTTTTGGGGAGGCAGGTAAGGGGACAAGGAACAATAATGGAGCCATCAGAGTTCAGGGACCCTGGAATAGGTAAAGCCTTTGCCTAAGTTGGAGATTAAAGGTGTTGTCCAAACAAAAACCTAAGGAGTTTGCCAACCAAAAACCAAGCAGTGGTATGGCCTATTAGAGAGTGGGGCTCGTAGACAGTCTGAGGAGCTGAGGACAGCACACATCGTGGAGAGTACTGGGAGGTGAGAATCCAGGACAGTGCAGGGACCAGAAGACTTGCAGACACTGAACGAAGTTAGCTCGTGCTCTGGAGTAGAGTCGGGAGTCACAGGCTCCCAATAAGGACAACACAGCCTGCTCAGAGATCATTCACCAGAGAGAAAGACTGTCACAGCGGTCCACTTATTCTTAGCCCAGGCTTTGCCAAACTTGATTGAGTTCTTTAGGCAGCCAATGTGCAACAGATATCTCATGAACTCTGGCTGTGGGTGAGACCCAGCACCATGTACAGTACCAGGTCTACATCAGGGGACAGGACAGGTGTTCCTGACCTCATGACAGAGCCACTGGCTATGACTGTTCTTATCTTTGGGGTTTTAGGGCAAAAGCTAAGGCCCCCAGGGATCCTGAAGGTTGATCTTGGTGACCTGTCCCAGTGTAATAATTAAAGTGATGATTAATAGTGATTATGAAAGAGTTTTTAATCAACGTATCACATTAGGAAGCGTAGCAGATAAGGGGACCAGTGACCCCAAGTCCATCTTCTGGATAGTGGCACAGACTTTAGCTTTAGATAGAAGAGGACTTGGGACAAGGGACAAGAGGCATGCACATAGTTAAGCACTTCTGGTTAAAGGGTGGTCTGGTTGATCATTAACTCAGTTCTAGTTCTGGAGGATGACTTCCAGGAATCTATACTCTTTAAAGGAACAAGTCAGTTGTCAGGAGCTTGCTCCAGCCATCCTTTCAGAGACAATTGTCTTCACAGGATGCTGTGCTGGCTCACCCGTGATTGCAGTTGGTGTAGGTCCCTTGTCATATGGATGTTGATTGATCAGGCCTGTTCCAGAAATCCAGGCTGACTGAAGGGTTAGGACAATGACTGGAGCCCATTTTGGCATTCTGAAATACAAGGCGGTAAAAACTGACAGTAAATCAGGCGTGGTGGTACACAGAGGCGAGACAGGTGGGTCTCTGAGTTCAAGGCCAGCCTGGTCTACAGAGTGAATTCCAGGACAGCTAAGGGTGTCACCACACAGAGAAACTCTTATCTAAAAACAAAACAAACAAACAGCAACAAAGTAAAAACCAAAAGACAACAAAAACTGACCGTAGTTACCTGTATCTCAACAATTGGAAGACAGAGGCTAAAAGATTGGGAATTAAAGGCCATCCTTGGCTATACAGTGAATTTGAGGCCAGTCTGGGCTACATAAGACCCTTTCTCAACACACACATACACACATACACACATACACACACACACACACACAGGAAGGGAGGGAGGGAGACAAGAAGAGAAGAGAAGACACTGGGAGGTGGTGACTCACACTTTTAGCCCAAGCACTCAGGAGACAAAGACAAAGGCAGGCAAGTCTCTATGAGTTTGAGGCCAGATTGGTGTACAGAGAGAGTTCTAGGACAGCCAGGGCTGTTACACAGAGAAAACATATCTTGAGAAATCAAAATACCAACTAAACAAACAAAAAGGAAGAGACACAATGAAGTCAGAGTTGCCAGGCTTCACCATGCTTTAGTCATCTTGTGGGACTGCCTCCGAGTAAGGAGACAGTGCCTGTCACATTCTGATCACCTTGGACCTATATTGAGTAGTAGGGGTCAAGTCCATAGAAGGGAAGGGCCAGTTCTGTAGCTGAAACAATGGTCCAGAGGAAGCAACTGATGGCATGAGCTAAAACACAAGCAGTGGCAGGCAGAGCAAGCCAAGACCTGAGAGCCATAGATTCAGCATCAGGAGAGGATGCTGGCTGCTGAACACTTCCAAGATGGTGCAGTTGTGGAATATTTGTACACTGTGTGACAATGTATTTCTGTGATTGGTGTAATAAAAAGCTGAACGGCCAATAGCTGGACAGGAGGTATTGGCGGGATTTGTGGGCAGAGAGAGAACTCTGGGAAGAAGAAGGCAGAGTCACCAGCCGGACATGAGGAGGCAGCATAAAGAGTCACGTGACAGGAAGTAGGTTAAAGTAAATGGGTTAATTTAAGTTATAAGAGTTAGTGGAACAAACTTAAGCTAAGGCCAAGATTTCATAGTTAATAATAAATCTCTGTGATATTATTCGGGAGCTGGCAGTACAGAGAAAGATTCATTACATAGCACCTTCTTGCTGTGTCCTCCATGCAGAAGGTAAAAGGACAAGGAAGGCCTCGCCAGGGTTAATCTTGTGTGTGACAATTGAGGACCCAGTCAGACTACCTCTCAAGTCTCTGTGTGTATAGATGTGTGTGTGTGTGTGTGTGTGTGTGTGTGTGTGGCTACACATGCATCAGAGTGTCTATGTAGAGCCAGAGGTCAATGTTTGGTATCTTCCTCAGTCCCTCTCTCTATATGAGCCAGGTGGTGGTGGAGCACACTTTAATTCCAGCACTCGGATGCTGGCAGAGGCAGGCAGATCTCTGTGAATTTGAGGCCAACCTGGTCTACAAGAACTAGTTCCAGGACAGACTCCAAGGCTACAGAAAAACCCTGTCTTGAAAAACCAAAGAGAAGGTGAGAGAGCGAGAAAGAGCGAGAGAGAGAGAGAGAGAGAGAGAGAGAGAGAGAGAGAGAATGCGAATCTCAACACACAGCAATGGCTGACCTGGAACTAGCTATGTAGAACTAGGCTGGTTTTGAAACTTGAACTCACAGAGACTTGAGATCCACTTGCCTCTGCCTCCCAATTACTGAAATTGAAAGATTTCACAGCCATGTCTGGCTACCATCTCTCTCTTTTTTAGGTGGAGGGTTGGGAGGGGGCTCCAACTTTTTTGTCTCCCACCTTCTATTTTGAGACAAGATCACTCACTGAATCTGAAGCTCATCTATTTAGCTAGACAAGCTGCCCAGTGAGCTCCAAGGATTCATCTGTCTCCATCTCTTCATCCCCCATGGCTGGGGTTACAGAGGCAGGCATGCAGCAGTATCTGGCTATTTTATGAGTGCTGAGAATCTGAACTCAAATCCTTTACCATTGGAGCCATCTCCCAATCCCCATGTTCCTAACACTTCTGTGTAGAAGCTAGCTCGATTCGGGAAATAATCAGGCCAGCTTAAAGATAAACAATTATATTTTTAATTGTTATAAGGGGAAACTCACGCCGCAAGAATGGGAAGTCCGAGTTCCGCTGTGTCCAGCAGGAATTACCTAGAGAGAGGGTGCACGAGCACCTGGTCCGTCCCAGTTTTTCTTCCTGGGTCTAGGTAGTCACGCCTTAACTAGGCTCCACTTTTTCTTTATTTACAATTTTATTTAGTAATAAGAGTTCAAGAGTTTAATCTAATTTTCAGATCACATCTCCTAAACAATCTTCATTCTGTTAAAGGGATGAATTAAATATCTTATTTCTTAAGAAGCTGGTGCCTTACTATGAAGAAAGGAACAGCAAATCCAGATCCAAAGTACACAGTCATCATCGCCAGTAACCGCTATTTGTTTTCCACCGAAAATGGCAAATTCTTCCCCGGGCCCTCCTCATAGTAGCTGCGACAGACCATGGAGGTGGTGAACCTCAGGACACTCTGGCCGAACATGGTGCCGCGGGAAGATCAGTGAGGGGCTCAGGGATGGAAGGCCTAAGAAATGGCCGCACCACCACACTCCTCTTCCTTCACAACCTTGCTCTACCGAAGTAGGCTCCACTTCTTTTTATTTATTTATTTATTTATTTATTTATTTATTTTGTATACAATATTCTGTATGTGTGTATGTCTGCAGGCCAGAAGAGGGCACCAGACCTCATTACAGATGGTTGTGGGCCACCATGTGGTTGCCGGGAATTGAACTCAGGACCTTTGGAAGAGCAGGCAATGCTCTTAACCACTGAGCCATCTCTCCAGCCCCTAGGCTCCACTTCTTAAAAGTGATTGGTTAACAGTGCTTCCCCCATCACTCCTGCAGTGGGAGTTTATGTCCCACTGAATCTTAGAGACCAGCTTTCAAACCGCAGCAGCAATCTGCCATCTCTTGCAGGATGTGTAGGCTTTGTAGTCTCACTAGTCACAGGTACCAGTGACTAAGCTTTTGTGACTCCAGAATGTCACGCCAAATATTTCCAGAAATTGTGGCAGCACCCAGAGTCAGTGAACCTTCTCCTTCACACAGGCACGGCCTGTGCAAGTTCTCTGCACATATGAACGGGTCAAAGCTGGGGGTCACATCTGTCTCTTTGTCTGCGTGGTTGGCAAGTGTCGTTGGTTTCTCAGCAACTCCGAGAAGAAAAAGTACCCCCACTCTCCAGATAGGGAAACCAAGGCACAGACTGGTACCATCACATGTCCAGGGCCACTCAGAGAGAGAGAGAGAGGGACCAGGGCTAGGGCCATGCCTCTGGGCTGCTTCTTCACCTCCCATGGCTGCACTCCAAGGGACATGCTAGACCTACCTAGGTGCATGCCTGAGTTCCATCCTGGTACCAGCTGAGGAACAGATGAAATAATAAATACCTGTAGTTGAGTTTTTTTAAACTCTTTGTTCTTAGGGGACCAACACAGCATAGACAAATGTAACATATCCTAAAGTAATATTCTACAACAGGGAGACAGTAGGGATGGGGGTGGGGGAGGCAGTGGGGATGGGGAGACAGTGGGGATGGGGATGGGGGAGGCAGTGGGAATGGGGGAGGCGGTGGGCATGGGAAGGTAGTGGGCATGGGGAGACAGTGGGCATGGGGGAGGTGGTGGGAATAGAGTGGCAATGGCCACGGAGAGGCGTCCTTTGATGCATTTTTCCTTGACTTAGGCCGGTTGTCTGCAGCCCTGAGATAGACTTCTCAAGGGTACATAAGAATGACCCATGCTGAGGACCCTGGTTAAAAAAACTCAACCTCTTTCCATAACCCAGTGACTTCTGGCTCCACGGAAAGAGGAAATGTCAATGGACACTTTCTCCACGGACAAGATGTGAGTGGAAAGGGAAACAAGAGAGTTCCCCATCCATCTTACTAAGGTACGTGCTGCAGGACACTGTACACTGTGTAAAGACGGGTCATTGAGGTTACCAAAAAGCTGAATGATCGATAGCTGGGCAGGAGAGGTTAGATGGGACTTCCGGGAGAGTGAGGAACTCAGGAGATGAACCTAGGCTCAGAGGAGGATGCCAGCCAGACGCTGAGGAAGTCAGAGGTACAGAATAGAGAAGAGATAAAGAGCCACATGGCAGAACGTAGATTAATAGAAATAGGTTGAGTTATAAGAGCTAGTTGGGAACAAGCCTAAGCTAAATGCCGAGCTTTCATAATTAATAATAAGTCTCCATGTCATCATTTGGGGGCTGCCGATCCAGAGAAAGTCGGACAAGAACGCCTGACTACAGATACAGTTGAGGATGAACGTGGTGGCTCAACTCTTTGATTCTAGGCAGAGAGGGCAGACTAGCTCTGTGAGTTTGAGGATAGTCCACTCTACATAGTAAGTTCCAGGCTAGATGAATTACATGGTGAAGCTCTCTCTTTGCAAGGGGTAGGTGGTGGGAGTTGTTTACAGTAGAGAGATAGGTCAGCAATTACAGGAGAATGCTGCTTTTGCAGAAGATCCTTTGGGTTTCCAGCACCCACATCAGGCAGATCACAGCCGCCCCTAGCTCTTCTCTAGGGGAATCCAATGCCTCTGACCAAGGGACCTGTATTCATGTGCACATACCCCTGCCACACACATAATTAGAAAAATAAGTGTAAAGATACATTCTATAAAATTCTAATAATTTGACTACCAATAGTAATTAATTTAAAATGTAAAACGTGTTACTGTTGTTAGTGGGCAATTGTATGTTAAAAATAATTCCCAGTATATATTTTAACACTGATAGCTGTGTGGTCACTGTTAAGAATAAGAGCAGCTCCGCCGGCATAAGAAATCCAATTAGGTCAAATCAGACCAAATCAAAATGCTCATCGTTTTATTAAGTAAGACGCTCTCAGGTGGCCGAGCGCATGGCAGGGAGACAGGACAGCAAGGAACCCATGCAGACCTGAAAAACTACGTGTTCCTCCTCTAGGAGGCCCCTTAAATACCTTGTGGGACTGGTCCTGACCTCCACCCCAAGAGAGGGGTCAGGACCTTGCATGCTGGGATTTGGAGTCCAGAGCAAAGCAACTCCCAGGCCAGGGGCTGGGGTTTTGTCCCCAACTTAACAGTCACCAGAGAAGCAAATATGTTAAATTTTAGAGTATGGTGGCTAGTAGCTGTAATCCTACCATTTAGGAAACTGAGGTAGGAGGACGGCCAGGCCATAAATTCTAGGCAAGCCTAAACTACATTGTAAGTGCCAGGACACCTAGGATTACAGATTTTTGTTTGTTTCTTTCTTTCTTTTGAGACAAGATCTCAAAAGATTATGGAGACCTGGAACTCGCTCTGTAGACCAGGCTGGCCTGGAACTCACAGAGATCCTCCTGCCTCTGCCTCTGGAATGCTGGGGTTAAAAGTGTACACCAGCTTGATCAGTTGTCTTAGGGCTTTTATTGCTGTGAAGCGATACCATGACCATGGCAACTCTTCTAAGAAAACATTTAACTGACGGTGGCTAGCTTACAGTCTCAGAGGTTCAGTCCATTGTGATCTTGATATGGCGGCGTACAGGCAGATGTGGTGCTGGAGCTGAAGAGAGCGACATCTTGTAGACAATAGGAAGTCAACCAATACACTGGGCAGTATCCTGAGTAAGGAAAACCCCAAAGTCCACCCCCACTGTAGGGCCCATGGGTCTACCCTTCTTCCCGGGGTTCATCTTGAGGACAGTTTCTGGCCAAACATCTTGTTGAAATTTCTGGCTAAACATCCTGTTTGCTCCTCTGCTCCCTCTGCCCCTCTGGTGGTTAGCTCAGGGGTTTTGTTTACTCTTGAGCCTGGTAATTTCCCACCTGCCTGGGGGGATTTCCATTGAGCAGCAGCTAGGTATAGAAGGTTTTCTAAGCTTGAATAAATGGCATTCAGCATTCTCTCTTCATGGATGACCCACGGCTCTTGTGTGTTCCTTTAATCTCCAGGCCCTTGCCTTGCTCGCGAATGGTACCTTAGCACAAACTGTACAGTAGAGAGTAAAGCAGGCATTGGAGGACCATCAGCACGATCAGGAAGTAGGGGACCCCTGAGAGACCACCCTTGGAAGCTGGCCAGCAGGTAAGAAATTGATGGTGAGGCTGAATTAAAAATGGGTGCTAATAATTTAGTATTGATGGGTCAATTGGTGAGCCAATTGATAATTCTTTTAAAGAAGCAAAACACCATTTGATTGACGGGCCAATTGAGAGTTCTTTTAGAGAAACAAGGCACCGCTATTAAAACTAAGACAGCACAAGAGTTCATTAAGACAGTTTTCTTTTGTGTAAGGTAGTTTATTGCCTAATTTTCTGAAAGAGTTTAGTTCCTGGTTTCTACAAGCAGGGGGCTTTAATATACCTTTGAAGGACCCCAACTAGTTTTAACCATAGTTATACCGTTTTGCAAAGGTTCACAGATAACAAGCCCAGTTCAGGACCTCCGGAATGCTGAGCAAATAACAGGCTCAGGGCCTCCGGAATGCTGAGCAAAGATACCTGAAGTTAGAGTAAGGACAGCCTTATCTGGCTGCAAGACAGGGAATTTATGAACTGGCCATAGAAAACAAAGAAAGAGAGGATTGCGAGGCCTGAGTCACGTATAAAGCGGGGCTCGTCACGAGTAAGGGGCTGTGCAATCAGACATCTGGTCGCCAGCCAGGAAAAGGGGGGGACAGGATAAGAGGAACAGTAAACCGCTGAGTAGTCCCCTCATTGTTATTTAGGTTAAGAATTTACCACCCTGCATCTTGCTTCTGTAAACATCGCTTTTTGCTCTCCTATAAAAACCCCTCACCCCCAACCTGCAGGCGTGCAAGTCCTCCGAGAGACTCTGTCGCCCCAGGTACCTGCGTATCCAATAAACCTCTTGCTGTTTGCATCCGGCTGCGTGTTTTCGACTGATCTTTGGGCACGGGGTCTCTCCCGAGGGAAGACGCCCACGGGAGTCTTTCATTTGGTGCATTGGCCGGGAATTGAGGCCATATCCCAGAGACCGCCGAATCACCGCCGGGAGGTGAGGTAAGCTGGCCAGCACTTTATGTATCCTGTACTTGTCTTGTCTTACGTCTTTTGCGTCTGAATGTTGCGCTGTGAATTTGAATTTGTTCGATTCAGCTGAGTCGGTTTGTATTAGGCGGGCCTCGGAAAGGAGCTGACGGGCTCGGACTCCCCCCCCCCCCGCACCCCGGGAGACGTCCCGAGGGAGTTTGGGAGCTCGATTTTTCGGGCTCATTTGTCTGAACCCACGACCAGAGTTGGACTTTTGTCTGAGGGTACGAGGTTCGTTTGTCTGAACCCACGACCAGAGTCGGACTTTTGTCCGAAGTACGAGGTTCGTTTGGGGAGGCGAGGTGTCCGGAGCCTCTTCGTAGTAGCCTCCGTTTGCGCAGCGTGTTTGATTGTCAGTCTGTTCGTCCTATTGTGCATCTTTATGGTTTGTCTGTTTGTTTATTGAAACACCAGCAGGGGGCAGTCTCTAACTACCCTTTTTAAGCCTCACTACAGATTGGCACCCCCAGTGCGGCAGCGTGCGTGGGAGGGCTAAGGGAAGCCCGAGCGCCCAGGCCTGAGCGAGCGGCCGGGAACCGCTGAGGGCTGGCAGCCTGCCTGGCCTCCCGCCGTGCTCGCCGTGGAGAGCAAGGTTTGCTGGCGGCCGACATTGTAGCCTGGCCGGCGAGCCCAGGGCAAGCGGCAGAGTCCCCGCCCACGACCGCCCGCCCTCGGCCTGCGAGCCGTTGCTGGCAGGACTCCAGTGGGAGAGGAGGCAGCGGCGACGGAGGCCCGGCCCCCGCGAGCTGGGAGAGCGGCGCCCTGCGCTTGGGCCATCTGTGCGGGGGGAGGTCAGCGGCTTGGGCTCAGGCGGGCTCGGCGCATCCCCGCCGCTTTCTCCCCGTGCGGCCCCAAAGGCGCGCGCCCCCCCCTCGCCGTCTGCGGGCCGCGGGCCCCGATGAATAACTCCTGCAACAACCGGGTGATGATGGAGGGGGGTCGGCGCCCATGTAGTGCGCGGCCCAGACAGGAAATGGGGCTGGTCACACCCGTGAAGCAGCTTGAAGTCTTTGGTTTGTTTGGTGCCTTTGTCTTATGTGTCTATGTATGGTTGTGCCTTTCTTTGACTTTGATATTGTGATCACTTACAAGACTTTAGAGATATGGCCATAAGCATAGGGGTATATTTCTAAAAAAAAAAAAAAAAAGAAAAGAAAAAAGAGTCAGCCTCAGCCCCAAGCACGTGGATGGCTGGGCTGGATAATGGGAGCTGTGCGCCTCAAACCTTTGGTCAAAGCTGGCCAAGGCTTAACTCCACCTATGAAGAGCTCTTTCAGATCCTATGGGTTATAAATATTATAAATATCTGTCATCATTTATAGAGGCTGGTTACAAATTATTGTCGGTTAATGTTAAAAAAATTGCTGGTCTCAAATGTTTCGTACTGGTGTGTACTGTTCTTATTTAAAAAATATCATTGGTTAATGTTTTATTTTTTTTTTAAAAAAGAGCCTATTGTTGATCTCAAATGTTTCACACTGGTATAGGATTTTATATGCTGTTCTTGTATGCTGTTCTTGTTTAAAACATAGTCATATATCCCCACTGAGAAAAACCGCAAGGAAGACTTTGGTAAGAGTTTTTATGCTGTCTACCATGTTGTCTAAAAAAACAAGGAAAATTTTGGTTAAAAAATATGTAAACAAATGGGCCTTATCTAGTTCCCCGTGTATGTTTTTAAGGTCAAACTTAAAGCAGGTAGGGAGCAGCTGACAGTCCATCACCGCAGGGCTCTGCCATCTATGTTTCTTGAGCATTTAAAGGAGGCAGAGAAAATGTTTCATAAATGAGAGATGGAGAAAGAAAAGCATGAGAGAGAAAAAGAGAGAGAGAGAGATGGAGGCAGAAGAAAGAGGACTGGAGGGATCATAGACAAAAGGGAAATTTGATAAAATTTTGGCCGCAATGGTAGGAGAGAAAGAAAAGATAGAACATAGACAGATAGGGAACCTGGGCAACAGAAGACCAAAGATGAACATGGACAGGCACCCCTTGGACAAAGGACAATGTGCTTATTGCAAAGAAAAAGAACATTGGGCAAGAAATTGCCCAAAGAAGAAAGGAAGGGACTCTAAGGTACTGGCCCTAGCAAAAGATGATTAGAGGGGAGAGAATAAAAGACTATAGTAATTGGAGCAACTGGACAGAAACGATATCTGTGGACCACCTCACGAACTGTAGATTTGGGGAGAGGACAAGTGACTCATTCCTTCCTGGTTATCCCCGAGCGTCCTATCTTTATTAGAAAGAGACTTGCTAACGAAGCTGAAGGCCCAGATCGGGTTTACTCAAACCAGGCTGGAGGTGATTAAAGCCTTTTGTTGACTGAACCAGTGACCTTCACTCCCCCTGCTGTCCTCCATCCCGCTACCCTACTGCCTGAGACTGATGACATCTCGTCTACTCATCAATGCGTTGAGAAGCTGGCACCAGAAATGATCTGAAGGATCAGCCGTGGCCTGAAAGTCCGAGCTGGTGTACGGATGGCAGCTGTTTCGTGATCAAAGGTGAGCGGAAGGCGGGGACAGCAGTGGTGGATGGGAAGCAAATGGCCTGGGCATAGCCTCCCTGAAGGACGTTGGCACAAAAAAAAAAACCGAACTTGTGGCTTGGATACGAGTGGCAGAAGGAGAAGTCTCAGCATCTACACTGACAGCAGGTATGCTTTTGCCACTGCTCATATTCATGGAGCAATATACAGACGAAGAGGACTGTTAACATCTGCAGGAAAAGACATATACTTGTCCAAGACACCAAAAAGCTTGAGATGCTGTGGCTAAAGGAAATCAGATGGCAGACTCTCTGTCTTGGCAGAAGAAGTAGTCAAAAACTGCAAGGCCTGTGCTATGATTAATGTAGGACACTCCATATATGCTCCTGGGAAGAGGCTCAGGGGCGATTGGCCTGGAGCCTACTGGGAAGTATATTTTACAGAAATTAAGCCAGCCAGATATGGCAACAAGTACTTATTAGTTTTTATAGATACCTTTTCAGGCTGGGTAGAAGCTTTTCCTACCAGGACTGAGACAGCCAATGCGGTGGCTAAGAAGATCAAAGAAATCTTCCCAAGGTTTGGGATACCCAAGGTAATTGGGTCTGTTAATGGACCTGCCTTAGTTGCCCAGGTAAGTCAGGGACTGGCCGCCCAATTGGGGATTGATTGGAAATTACATTGTGCTTACCAACCCCAGAGTCAGGACAGGTAGAAAGGATAAATAAAATTCTAAAAAGAGACCTGCGGAAATGACTGGACAGCCCTCCTTCCCTTTTTGCCCTGTTCCAGGTTTGGAATACCCCAGGGCGATTTAAACTCATCCCTTATGAGATCCTATGTGGAGAACCACCACTGCTCACTGAGTCAGATAAAATGTATAATCCTGATGTTATTCTTTCTAGACCTTTATTTTCCCCGTCTAAAGGCCCTTGAAATGGAGAGACACCAGATCTGAAAACAACTGAAAGAAGTATGCATCTCTGCCTGGATCCACGCCTCCCACATGAAGCGAGCTCCTGAACTACCCAAACTACAGTATCCGAGGCTTTTGACAACGCTACCAGTCAAAAGGCTTGGGTTTAGAGGACTAATCATAGACGGACTCTTACTGAGGTTATGTAATGAGACTCTAAAGGGCCCTAAGACTCCTGACGCCTAGTACTTGGTTCCTGGTTTAGGTAGATGATGGGTTTGTAGTACAGGCTTGATGCCTTGCATGTCAATGTTAATTTTTGATGATACCAAAGATTACTGTGTGCTTACACAACTGGTATGAGTTTGACAGGCACCCATCTCGCTTTCAACGAGAACCTATTTCTCTGACACTAGCAGTAATCCTGGGCCTTAGAGAAGCTGCCGATGTTGGGGCAGGTACTGCTGCCCTAATACAGGCCCCTCAGTACTTCAATGTATTAAGATTTGAGGGCTTTAGAACAATCTGTTTCCAAACTCAAAGAGTCATTGACTTCCCTCTCAAAAATGGTCTTACAGAATAAAAGGGGATTAGATTTGTTATTCTTAAAAGATGGAGGATATCCTCCCTTATGGGACCACTCCTAATTTTGTTTCTGCTACTGATATTACCTTTTTTTAGAAAAAGAACAAGTGCTGTTCAGATTTTGGTGTTACACCTCCAATACAGTGCTTTATACTGAAATCTAGTTCTATGATTAGAACTAGGCACTAGAAAAAAAATGGGGGAATGAAGGACCCCAACTAGTTTTAACCATAGTTATACCGTTTTGCAAAGGTTCACAGATAACAAGCCCAGTTCAGGACCTCCAGAATGCTGAGCAAATAACAGGCTCAGGGCCTCCGGAATGCTGAGCAAAGATACCTGAAGTTAGAGTAAGGACAGCCTTATCTGGCTACAAGACAGGGAATTTATGAACTGGCCATAGAAAACAAAGAAAGAGAGGATTGCAAGGCCTGAGTCACGTATAAAGCGGGGCTCGTCACGAGTCAGGGGCTGTGCAATCAGATATCTGGTCGCCAGCCAGGAAAAGGGGGGGACAGGATAAGAGGAACAGTAAACCGCTGAGTAGTCCCCTCATTGTTATTTAGGTTAAGAATTTACCACCCTGCATCTTGCTTCTGTAAACATCGCTTTTTGCTCTCCTATAAAAACCCCTCACCCCCAACCTGCAGGCGCGCAAGTCCTCCGAGAGACTCTGTCGCCCCAGGCACCTGCGTATCCAATAAACCTCTTGCTGTTTGCATCCGGCTGCGTGTTTTCGACTGATCTTTGGGCACGGGGTCTCTCCCGAGGGAAGACGCCCACGGGAGTCTTTCACCTTTTGGGAGTAGGTAAAAGTTAAAAGTACTGAAAGGGATATAGAAGAGAAAGAAGAGATTTTAAAAAGGGAGATTATATTGTTAAAAAGGAAGTTGGAAGAAGAAGACATGAAGCAACTAAAAAAAGCAGTGGCTTTAGTGAAATCCTTGGTGGAACCCTTCACTGTGGCTTTAATGGAGTCTTTTGTGGAATTCACCCTTGAGCCCAGTGGTTGGAGGCAACTTTGCAGAGCCTGTCTTTGGGGGTAGGGGGGGATTGTTTGTTGTGGAATGCAGGTGAAATGCAGGAGAATTGCTCCAGTATGACCTTGGCATGTTGGCTGGTGTGGGAAGGTGCTTGGGTTTAGCAGCACAGATTACTTATGACCCTGCTGTTTTTAAAGCGTAGAAAGTTTTACCTAATAAAGGAGCAGGGAGGGGGCTGGAGAGATGGCTCAGAGGTTAAGCGCACTGGCTGCTCTTCCAAAGGTCCTGAGTTCAATTCCCAGCAACCACATCGTGGCTCACAACCATCTGTAATGAGGTCTGGTGCCGCCTTCTGGCCTTCAGGCATACATGCAGACAGAATATTGTACACATAGTAAATAAATAAATATTTTAAAAAAAAGTAAAATAAAGGAGCTGGGAACAGCTGGCCAAGGTTCTTTAAGGACCCTCAGAATCTTATCCTGAGTTTGTTGACGGCCTGTTACAGCTGGGAGGTCACATTTTGGGGGATGTTGACATAGCTATGCCTGTCCTAAAGCAATCGGCCTATGAAAATGCTAACAAGTGCTGTCGGAGGCTATAGTTCTCATTGAAATAGGAGCTTAAATGACTAAGTCCGGTTATGCAGGGACATTAGTAATGGGACAGGTAATTGTTTCTGCCCTTAGAGGGAGTCAAGGTGGAGCTAGATCAAAGATTTGTTTTCAACGCAGGCAACTGGAACTTTTCAAAAGGAATTACCCTGCCGGTAAAGGGCCGGCCAGTCAGCCCAGGGACGTTGAGATGTTTGTCCCAAGTGTCAAAAGGAGGACAATTGGGCTAATGAGTGCCACTCAAAAACTGACATTCAAGGAAATCCCCTTCCCATGTAGGGAAACAGGAGGAGGGGGAGGGTCGTGTACAGGGCAATGAGCAGACCGGCTGCTCCCATCAGATTCATTCCTCAAAGAAACACCTCACTGTCCACCACCTTGTCTGAGGAACCCCAGGAAGTGCAGGACTGGACCTCTGTACCTCTGCCCAGGCAGTATTGACTCCACAGATGGGTGTGCAGACCTTGGGGACTGGAGTATATGGACCTATTCTAGAGGGTTCAGTAGGTAATCTTGGGAAGGAGTAGTTCAACACTTAAAGGAACTAAAATTTTACCAGGAATTGTAGACTGTGATTATACTGGAGAAATTTAAATTATGATTGAAGCTGGTATGGGAGTCCTTGTCATCTTTCAAGGAACGAGAATAGCTCAACTGGTGCTTTTGCCTATGTTTCGCTCTACCAATCCATTCTTTAAACAAGAACGAGAGGACAAGGGGTTTGGCTCCACAGGACTCCCTGGAGCAATTTGGGTTTCTAGTTTAGACAGCCACCCCACACTTACATCAACAATTAATGGGAAAAGGTTCCAAGGCCTTCTAGAAACAAGGACTGATAGTTCTGCTAAAAAAAAAAAAAAAATGGCCTGCGGCTTGGCCTCTATGTCATTACAGGGCGTAGGAATGGCCAGTTCTCCAGAGTGCAGTGCCCAGTATTTAGATTGGAAGGATGAAGAAGGCCATAAGGGCACTTTTAAACCATTTGTCCTGGAACACCTTCCTCTCAATTTATGAGAGATATTTTGCAAGCTATGTGAGCAGTTCTGACCACTGAACCTGTGCGGTGCAAGTTAACAGACCAGGACTTTGTCCCTGGGCGGGGGTTGGGCAAAAATCTCCAGGGAGACCTGCAAATTTTAGCGGACAAGAAAATAATACAGCAGTCACCTGGACAGCGTGCAGGGTTGGGAAATTTTTCTTAGGGGCCATTGCAGAGCAGCCAGAAAGCATTCCCATAAAATGGAAAACTGAAAAACCTGTGTGGATAGAGCATTGGTCCCTGAGTAAGGAAAAATTATAGGCTGCTCATACCCTGGTCCAGGAACAGCTAGAGGCAGGACGCATAGTGACATCCACTTCTCCCTGGAACACTCCTATCTTTGTTATTAAGAAAAATGGAGGCTGCTGCAAGATCTTAGAGCAGTAAATGATTGTATGGAAATGATGGGGACAACTCAACCTGGGCTACCTCAGCCTGTGGGTATTCCTGCAGAATACCATCTTTTAGTTATTGACCTGAAGGATTGTTTTTTCACCATTCCACTGCATCCAAAAGATTCTGATAAATTTGCTTTCAGTTGGAGATACTTCTGTTAGCAGAATTCGCCCAGCTCTGGTCAGTTGCTGCTGACCTGGGCTTTGAGTTATGATTAGAGTCTTTCTATACTTTGGGCTGAGTGCATTATCGCCTCCCCCTGGGACTCTTAATCCCTATTCAGCAAAAAATATTGTACTTTATCATCCTGCTACTATTTCTGGAGTTTTAAAATGTTCTGAGCAGGTTTGTCAACGGAGGAGTTGCTGCCGGGGTTCTGAGGAGCTGGCTATGATGGTCTAAGTGCCGAGGATTGTTCCTCTACCTGTCAACACATCCCATGATGATCAACTCATCCTGCATCAAGCAAGAAGAGATTTTGGCATTACAGCAATCATATTGGTGGCCATTGCTGTGGCTGCCACAGTGGCTACGGCTGCTGGAGTTGCCATTAGTCAGCCAGTTGCTACTGCTAGCACAGTGGCTACCTTATGGGGCCGGTTGTAAATGCCTTGACCACTAAAATGAATACTACAGTTAAATTTGCAAGTGGTTTTGGTTCAAGACCACTGCTAGGTTACAGCTTAACAGTTGCAGTGAAAATGCTTAATGCTATTTACGGACCCTAGGGTGCACAATTTGCAAATTGGCTCAAAAGATTATTTTAGTTAACAATGCCAGGGTTCTTCCCACCAGTGCTGAGACCTTACTTAAAGGGTTCCAGTTTGTGGGCAGACTCATTGAGGACTGAACAGGCACAGCCTCCTTTGGAGTGCTTATATTGCGCTTGAGTCAGAGGCAAGCTTAGGTCAATGCCGCCACTCGGCAAGTCCTCTTAGATCACCCCGGAGGATCTTCCAGTGTGAGTCTGGCTGAGCATGGTGATGGGTGACTAGTGAGCCAATGATGAGAAAGGGTTTTGGGGGCTGTCCCAACGTAAGACAGGAAACGTGTTTTGACATGGATGCTTTCCCATGACGGGTAAGGGATATTGTCTGATGTCCCACCCAAGACAAGCTTAGTCATGTAATTTATATAAATAGGGGACCTGTAGGGCCCATGGGTCCACCCTTTCTCCTGGGTTTCATCTTGAGGACAGTTTCTGGTCAGTCAGCTAAAACATCCTGTTTGTTCCTGTGCTCCCTCTGCCTCTCTGGTGGTTAGCTTAGGGGTTTTGTTTACTCTTGAGCTTGGTAATTTCCCACCTGCCTGGCTTCCAGTGCTGAGATTACAGGCAGAGACTACTGAACCCAGCCTTTACAAGGGTAACTGATCATCTTGCCAGTGCCCACCATGTTACTGAGATAAGGTCTCTCACTGGTCTGGAGCTCAATGGTTAGGAGAGGCTGGAGCCCCAGGATCCCTGTCTCCACCTCCCCAGAACTAGGGTTACATGGGCTACCATGCTCTGCTTTTAGATGGGGTCTCGTTATGTGGCCCTGGATAGCCCTGGATTCACAGAGATCCACCTGCTTCTGCCTCCCCAGTGTTTAAAGGCCTGGGCCATCGTGCTTGGCTTTGCTCTCTGCTTCTCATGTAGACGCTGGAGACAGAATTCATGCTGTTGTGCTTGCTTGTTGGGACCTACTGTGTCATCTCCCCAGACCCTGGCTCTGGTTTTTTCTGTTTGTTTGTTTATTTGTTTTTGTTTTGTTTTTTTCGAGACAGGGTTTCACTGTAGTTTTTAGAGCCTGTCCTGGAACTAGCTCTTGTAAACCAGGCTGCCCTTGAACTCACAGAGATCCTCCTGCCTCTGCCTCTGGGATTAAAGATGTGAGCCACCACCGCCCGGCTACCCTGGCTCTGTTTTAAGGCAGCGTGTCTGGTTGCGTGAGTGTCCTGAACCTATGGTAGATGGCCATTCCTTTCTCATCTTCCTTGGCCCTCTCTGTTCCCTGCTCCCCTTTGCACTTCCTACCATGACTCTCCTGAAGAACTATAGTGTTTCTGCTGTTACTCCAAAAAAAATTCCGAGGGGCCTCTGTGGGATTCACAAATTAAAAAGGGAACAACAACAAAAAGGGCCTGGATGGTGATTCTGCTGTGGACAGAATTCTATGCTTTGGTTTGGACGCTGGCTGAGATTTTTCAGGACCAGAGACAGCGCTCCCCGGTCCTCACCTGTTTGCAGGGGAGCTGGGGATGTGAGGATACAGAGAAGACGCGTGTATTTATACCAAATGAGCGCTAGAGGGGGCTAGCGAGCAGCAGGTCTGCGGCCTCACTGACGCATTCAAATCGCCCTTCTCACTTGTTTACACACCCGAGGACGGAGGAGGTGTGAGGGTGGGTGTAAATAACAGCTTAACAGAAAAAATAAATTCAAGTTCTATTATTGTGTATGTGAGTGACGTGTGGCTCATGTGTGCCTGGAGGTCAGAGGACAACTTTGTGGAACTGGTTCTCTCCTGCCTTTAAATGGTGTGCTGTTTTGAATGACCCCCCCCCCCCCGCCCCCCACACAGGTTCAGATGTTTGAATACGCAGTCCCCATTTGGTGGCCCTGTTTGGGCAGGTTTGGAGATGTAACTTGGCTGGAGAAAGAATGTCACTGAGGGCAGGCTTTGAGGTTTCAAAAGCCAGTAGACCCTCCCAGTGTGCTCTCTGCTCCTTTCCTGTGGTTTGATATGTGTGGGCTCTCAGTTCTCTGCTTCCAGCCCAGCCACCTGCTTCAGTTGTCCTGGCCTTTATAGACCTTAACCCACTGGAATCATAAGGCCAAGTAAACTCTTCCTGCTGTGAGTTGTGTTGGTCATGGTGTGTTATCACAATAGGAAAGCGACTACCACACGTGGACTCCAGGAACAAGTCATCAAACAAAGCAGCAGGCTTGCCTGGCAAATGTTTTTACCTACTGAACCATCTTTCTGGCCTCCAGATTTAATTTTTTAATTTTTTTGTTATTTATTTTATGTGTATGAGTGTTTTGCCTGCTTGTATGTCTGTGTGACATGTCTCTGGTGCCCTCAGAGGCCAGAAGAGGGCTTTGGAACCCTGGGATTGAAGTTATAAATGGTTGTGAGCTTCTATGTGGGTGCTTGGAATCAAACTTGAGTCCTCTGGAAAAGCAATCAGTGCTCTTAACCACTGAGCCATCTCTGTAACCCATTTTAAACTTTTTTTAAAAAAATGTATTCATTTGCCAGGAGGTAATAGTGCACACCTTTAATCTCAGCACTTGGGAGGCAGAGGTGCGTGGATCTCTGTGAGTTCAAGGCCAGCCTGGTCTGCAGAGCGAGTTCCAGGACAGCCAGAGCTACACAGAGAGACCCTGTCTCAAAAAGCAAAACAAAAAGAATTAATTTTTATTTACTTTTCATATTTAAAGAAAAATACCAACTGTTTTCCACTAAACTCTAGTGCTACACTCAGAAACTCACATGGGATGTGGGGCATTCACACACCCACACCCACACACACACCCACACGCCCACACACCCACACACACACCCACACACACACACACACATACATACACACACACATACACATATACATTTTTAAAAATTTATGCACGCCTTTAATCCCAGAATTTTGGGTGTCTATCCAGGCAGTGAGATGTCTCTGTCAATTCTAGAATTTTGGAGGTTGCTAACAATGCACTTCCTGTTTACTTAGACAATATATCATTCTGGAGTCTTTGATGGAGGTGAAGCACAGATAGTTATAGTTTTCCTTAGCTATGATAAAAAACAAAGTAGATATAAATATTGTAACTGCAATTATTGCTTGATACTTTTCTTGTTATATGTAAATGTTAAAGTTAAAACCTTCCTTTTTATTTAAACAGAAAAGGGGAAAGGATGTGGGATTCCCCTCTGTGTGCTGTGATTACCATTGATTAATAATAAAGAAAAAACCTTTCTTGAGCCTGCACAGAGCAAAACAGAGATAGATGGAAAAAAAAAACTAAACTAAATGCTGGGAGAAAGAAGGCAGAGTGAGAGAAAAAGCCATGTAGCCCCACAGGAGACAGACATCAAAACTTTATCAGGTAAGCCACAGCCTCATGGCAATACACAAGTTAATGGAGATGGGTGAAAATATGAGTTAGCCAAAAATACACGTAAGCTATTGGCCAAACAGTATTACAAATAATATGGTTTCTGTGTGATTATTTTAGAGCTGAGCAGCTGGGAACAAACAAGCAGCCTCCCACAACATGTGTGTACCTGAGTGTGCGTGTATACATCACACGTATGCTGGAGCCCACAGAGGTCAGAAGTAAGGATGAGATTCAGATTCTCTAGAATTGGAGTTACCAAGGTTACCAAGCTGCCGTGGGATTGCTGGGAACAGAACTCAGGTCTCTACAAGAATAACAAGTGCTCTCAACTGCTGAGTCAGCTTTCCAGCTCCAATTTCTTGTTTTGATTGCATTTGGCCACATGTGGAGGCTCACGCCTTTAATTCTAACTCTGGAAATGTAGAGGCGGGGGGGGGGGTCTCTCTGTGAGCTCCACACCAGGCACAGAGTGAGTCCCAGACCAGCCAGAGCTACACAGTGAGACTCTCTCAAGACAAAACCACATTTATTTAAATAAATAATTTGTTTATTTTAATAAATAGGTGTTTTTTTTCTTTGTTTTGGTTTTGGAGACAGGGTTTCTCTATAGTTTTAGAGCCTGTCCTGGAACTAGCTCTTGTAGACAAGGTTGGCCTCGAACTCACAGAGATCTGCCCGCCTCTGCCTCCCGAATGCTGGGATTAAAGGTGTAGGTGTATGCCACCACCGCCCGCTCATTTATTTTACTCTGTGTGTGTGTGTGTGTGTGTGTGTGTGTGTGTGTGTGTGTGTGATAGTGCAAGTGTGGAGATTAAAGAACACTTTTTGGTTCAGTTTTCCTTTTAGTGGTGGCTGTTCTTGGTTGTCAACATGACTGGCTACATAGACCCCCAAACTGCTAAGCACACCTGTCAGGGATCTTTCTTGACTGGATAATTTGAGATGAGAAGATGCACCTTTAATCTGGGCCACACCTTCTGTGGGCAGTCTAGTTTAAGGACATGGAAGAAACAAGTCTTTGCTGTTTACCTGCTTGCTCTCACTCTCCTGGGTTAAGTCCATCCCTCCACTGGTATCAGAGCCTACTTCTTCAGGATTCTAGAGTCTGCTGAAGATGAAATGAGACATCTAGTCTCCTGGACCGAACGACTATTGGGTTCTTAGATTTGCCATTGAAAGACAGCCATTGTTGTAACAGTCAGGCCACAGCCTGTAAGCCCCTCTGATAAATCCCTTTCATATGACTAACACACTGTTCCGTCATGTGGTGTGGTGGTTTGGAAGAGAGTGGCCCCCACAGTGAGTGGCACTTTGTTGGAGTAGGTGTTGCCTTGTTGGAGAATGTGCATCACTGTGGTGGTGGGCTCTGAGGTCTCATAGCTCAAGCTATGTCCAGTGACGCATTTCATTTCCTGTTGACTGTGGATCAAGATATAGAACTCTCAGCTCCTTCTCCGGCACCCCGTGCCTGCCACGTCTGCCATGGTGACAATGAACTAAACCTCTGAACTGTAAGCTGTTGAAGGAGGAGCGGGCCGTGTCCCGCTGCCCGACCAGACCAGCTTAACCCTTGAAATAACCACACAGAAACTGTAGTAATTAAAACACTGCCTGGCCCATTAGCTCCAGCCTCTTCTTGGCTAACTCTCACATCTTGATCTAACCCATTTCTAATAATCTGTGCAGTACTGCGGGGTCGTGGCTTACCAATCCTAACCTATGTCCATCTGGGGCAGGAGTTTCATAGCGTCTCGGCTCTATCCGCTGATTTCTTCCTCCCAGAATACAGTTCTGTCTTCTCCACCTACCTGAGTTCTGCCCTATCAACGAGGCCAAGGCAGTTTCTTTAATGACCAATGAAAGCAACACAAATACAGAAGGACCTCCTACAGTAAGCCATCTCACCCAATTAAATGTTTTCCTTTGTTAAGAGTTGCCATGGACAGGTGGGTTCTGGGGATCAGACTGTCAGTCTGGCTGTAGGTGGCATAATTGCTGAGTCATCTCACCAGCCCTATTTATTTCTAAAGACTCTTTTCTGAAGCCAAGTGGTGGTGGCCTTTAATCCCAGCACTCAGGAGGCAGAGGCAGGTGGATCTCTATGAGTTCGAGGTCAGCCTGGTCTACAAGAGCTAGTTCCAGGACAGGCTCTAAAACTACAGCAAAACCCTATCTCGAAAAACAAAGCAAAACAACAAAAAAGAATCTTTTATGTTTCACATTTATCTGAGGATGACCTTGAACTTCTGATCCTTCTGTCTCCACTTCCCCGTTGTAGATTATTTTAAGATGTGTTACATTTGTTTATGCTGTGAAACATTTGTTTAATGATGCAAGGATGTATTGCACTTGCTTAACTTTGTAAAGCTGTGTTACTTTGCCTGTTTAAAACACCCTACTGGTCTAATAAAGAGCTGACCGGTCTACAAGGCAAGAGAAGGAATAGGTGGGGCTGGCAGGCAGAGAGAATAAATAGGAGGAGAAATATGGGGGGAAAAAGATCAAGGAGCAAGCAAAAGGAGGAGAGGAGGACTCCAGGAACCATCCACCCAGCTACACAGCAAACCATGGAGTAAGAAGTAAAGTATATATAGAGATAAAATCCAGAGGCAAAAAGAAAAACCGCCTATAACAAGTCAAGCTGAGGCCAGGCATTCATAAGAATAAGCCTCTGTGTATTTATTTGGGAGCTGAGTGGCGGGCCCCACAAAAGAGAAAGAGTGAAAAGGGTGAAAGCAACCACCGCACCTCCCAAATGCTGGATTCCAGGTGTGTACCACATACCTTTTCTCTAGAGGCTTAATGGCTTAGATGACCTTTCTAACTGCTTTGTTGGTATGCAGCTGAGACAATGGATTTATTCATTTGAAGTGTTCAGCGTGATCAGTGTTAACATCCACTCAGACCCGCAAAATTATGTTCACACACGATACAAAAAAAAGACTATGACCACCCTCCCTAGTGGCTTCCTCCTGCCACATTGTCCCCCCTCTCCCTGTGCCCTCGTGCTTCTCCCTATCAACAATGCTCTGTCCCCTGGCACTGTTCTTTTCTGTGTGCCACCTATGCTACTGCACCCTCGAGGGGCCCCGAGGAACAGAGCTCAGAATGACCACGCTAGTTAGTGCGCCTTAGCTTGGCCCAAGCTGGAGTCGTCCGGAGGAGTGAGCCTCAGCGGAGGAAAGGCCTCCATCAGACTGGCTTGTGGCAGGTCTCCGTGGCATTTTCTTGACTGTCAGAGGCCAATGCTGTCACATCCAGCTTTTTTACTTACGGGTGCTGGGGATCCAAACTCAGGTCCTCACGACTATGAAGCAAGCTCTCTTTCTAGTGTGACAACCCCGACCCCTCCCCATCCTTTTGAGATAGTGTCTTACTACGTAGCCTAGGCTGCCTTTGAAATCTCAGAAAATTTCCTGCCTCAGCCCTGAGTGCCAGAATTGCAGGCATGCTCCACCGCACCCTGCCCAGACTTCTGATATTTTCTGTGTTGACTTTGTTGGCGTGTGTACGGTTGTTCTGAGGCAAAGTCTCGTGTATCCCAGATAAACCCTCAACTCCCTGTATAGCCAAGGATACTTCAGCCACTGAGCCATCTCTCCAGCCAAACTGTAGCCATCTTGAGTTGAAGTGGCTATGGTCCACGATGCCTTAAGTATCACTGTACACCTCCCAGAAGACTTTTTAGCAGTGCACACTAACAGACTCCTTCCCCTGGCTCTGCTAAGAGATGCAGGAGATGACTAACTGCTATGGCCCAGGGCCCTGCATGAGCAGGTGTCCCTACCATGCACTGCACTCTAATGCTGCCCTACAGCAGGCTCCTCCTCCTTCAGCCTCACACTGCCTGCCTCAGGGCTGGTTCTTGTACACTGAGGCAGCCTTGTACTGGGAGGAGTGAGGAGAGACGCGACCTCTGTCTGGGCGTACGGGCTAGCATTCAAACCCACATGTTCCTGCTCCATCTCTCTGCTAAGGCAATGTTGCTGATGTGCAGAGGAGTCGGAGGCAGGAGCTTAGGCCAGTGTGTCATTCCTGAATCCTTTCTTCCCAGCCTTTTCCAGGCTCAGTAGGGCATTTGGATACCGTGACTTCTCTTGGGCCTGAGGACTCAGGTCCTTCTCCCTGGTGCTCAATTCATTTCCTGTGTCTCCTATGTTTTATTCACCTGACCCCAAAACAGCCATCTCCAGTCTTGAACACGATAGCCGGCCTGGTCCAGATACTGCATCCTCTAGACCCAATTACAGTACTGCAGAAGGGAGGGAGGGAGGGAGGGAGAGAGAGAGAGAGAGAGAGAGAGAGAGAGAGAGAGAGAGAGAGAGAGAGAGAGAGAATGGGGGATCAAAGTCTGATGGGCGTTTGTGTGCATGGGGGGTGGTGGTATTGATGTCTGGTGTGTGTGTGTGTGTGTGTGTGTGTGTCGGGGGATTGATGTCTGACGGGCATTTGTGTGCGTGGGGGGTATTTATGTCTGGGGTGTGTGTGTGTGTGTCGGGGGATCGATGTCCAGGGTGTCCAGTCCTCAACACTCTGATGATAGCTTTTTTGTGGATTGGTTGGTTTTTTTGTTTGTTTGTGTCGTTCTGCCCTGAGACCCTGTCAAAGTTCGCAGAATTCCCACAGAAACCCAACCCAAAAGAGCTCACGTCTGGCGAACCTGGCGTCTAACTTAAGAGTGTCACTGTTAGTATTTTCATGGTTCGGGGTTCAGTGAATGGTCACAAAAGCTTCGCCTTTAGACAGGTCAGAAGAGGAGGTGCGCTTTCCACATCTAGCCACTAGATGGCAGAGCGGGCACGGTTAATAGGATTGTGCAGCGAGGGCCGGTCCCTGAGCCAGCCAAGCAACAACAGACCCCCAGCTGAAGCAGAACCACTCGCAGGTGTAAACTTTCTCCCCTAGTCTTTAAAACTGAGCCCAGATGCACTGTTACTCAGCAAAACAACCGTCAACGAGGGGTCTGGGAAATTCCAGTTCCTGTCCTGAAATCTGATAACATTCCACTCCTGCTCACCGAGTGACTCAGAAGTGTGTGGACTCGCTAGGGGTCATGTACTGCCGGTGTTCTGTGGAGGTGTTTGCTGGTGTGCCTGGGTCTGGGTACAAGGCGCCAGCTAGCCTGGCTCTGGCCCTGAGTGGGTGTGCAACTCTAGGCAACTGTCTTAACCGCTCTGGACCTCCATTTTCTTATCTACAGACTACAAATAGAACCAGCAAGAAACCCCATAGCATCATAATGTGGAAAACCATATACATTCCTTCTTGTTTTTTTGAGAACCAGGGCCCTACACATTTGAGGCAGAACACACTCTAAAATGGCTGCACCATCTTCTCAGTCCTATCAAACAATGTTTGTGGTATATGTATGTATGTATGTATGTATGTATATAATATATATATAAAATACATACATATATGTATGTATATATATATATATATATATATATATATATATATATATATATATATATATATATATATATAAAATCAGTTAACAGGACCTGAGGAGATGTGTTTTTCAGTGACACTGTGCAAGCTTGAGAACCTGAATTCAGATCCCCAGCACCCACATAAGAAGCAAGGGCCGGAGCAATGGCTCAGAGGTTAAGAGCATTGCCTGCTCTTCCAAAGGTCCTGAGTTCAATTTCCAGCAACCACACTGTGGCTCACAACCATCTGTAGTGGGGTCTGATGCCCTCTTCTGGCCTGCAGGTATACACACAGACAGAATATTGTATACATAATAAATAAATAAATATTTTTTAAAAATAGGAAGTAAGATACAGAGGTGTGCACCTATATTCTCAGTATGGGGCAAGGCAGGGAAAGGGGGACCCCTTTGGGGCTCTTGGGATTAGATAACCAGATAGATCAGTCGAATGGGCAATCTGTGCTCCAGGTTCAATGAGAGACCTTGTCTCAAAAAGTAGCATGGGCCAGGATCGATACCCTGGCACTTGTGCCTTTAATCCCAACACTTGAGAGGCAGAAGCAGGTGCATTTCTGTGCCAACCTGGTCTATACAGAGTGAGTTCCAGGACAGCCAGGGCTATGCAGAGAAACCCTGCCTGGAAAAAAAAACCATATAATAATGATAATGATAATAATAATAGTAATTGATGTGGAAAGAAACCAGGAAGACAATTGACATCTCTGGCCTCTACACACATGCACACCCTGTCAACACACACACATTCAGTCAACATGGAAAAGTATGCTTGAGACCAGTCTAATCTACTTGGTGGGACTCTGTCTCCAAAGCCTAAAAAAAAAAAAAAGTCAAAAACTACAAAATGGGGCCTGGAGAGATGGCTCAGAGGTTAAGAGCCCTGACTGTTCTTCCAGAGGACCTGGTTTCAATTCCCAGCAGTCAGAGGGTGACTCACAACCGTCTGTAATGAGATCTGGTGCCCTCTTCTGGCCTGCAGTCACACATGCAGACAGAACACTGTTTACATAATAAATAAATAAACAAACCCTTTTTTAAAAAAAAAAGTGAAAAAACACAAAGCAACAAGAAAAACCAAACAGAAACGTCCTACTGCAGCCACGCCACATCCCTCCAACCAGACGTCTCACCTCAGCACCCACCTTCAGCCTGCACCAGGTGTGCCCGCGGCCCCAGGATGGCATCTTGACTCAGGTTTCCAGTCTCCTGGGGCCGGAGTCTAGCAGCACGAGGAGTTGAGCTTCTGCGGAGGTGTCATTGTCCTCAGGAGAGGCCACTTAAGGAGCCTAATGTGGTAATCGTTTTGGTAACAAAGCATGTGGTTTTATAAACAGTGACTTCACATTTTCCAGCGCAGAACTTTTTCTTCTGGTGTGGAATGAAGCATGGTTGCTTCACAATCTGGTAAACCAAGGAATCCAAACCAAACGTTCTTACTACGACTTCCTCCGCGAGTCACAGCCATCCTTCACAGCTGGGGTTTGTACGTGGGAGTCTCCTACGCAGGCCTGTGTCACTTCAGGCTGTGGGACCCCACGGAGACCCATGGATGGCTTATGGGAAGTCCCACCCTCAGAAGCCGGCTCTGGCTGCCCCGCGGAGTTGCTCAACCTATGTCCCTGTCTGCTTTATTTGTTCTTGTGAAAATGGGAGGGTTTGGGGGCTGGGATCCAGATGGTTAGAGCCATAACCTGGGTTTGATACCCATCAGCGAATAAACGTACCTGGTGGTGCACAGCTATAACCCAGCACTGGGAGGCGGAGCAAGGGGGTCAAGAGTTCAAGGTCATGCTCAGCTACACAACCAGTTCAAGGCCCACCTTGAATACACAGGACTTTGTCTAAAAAATCATAAAGAAAAGTTTGTTTGTTAGTGTGGTTTTTTTTGTTTTTGTTTGTTTGTTTGTTTGTTTGTTTTTTAGGTTTTTCGAGACAGGGCTTCTTTGTAGCTTTAGAGTCTGTCCTGGAACTAACTCTTGTAGACCAGGCTGGTCTCGAACTCACAGAGATCTGCCAGCTCCTGCCTCCTAAGTGCTGGGATTAAAGGCATGTGCCACCACTGCCTGGCCAAAGAAAAGTTTTAAACAGAAAAGGAAAGATAAAAGGGCTTAGGAGATGTCCAGCAGGTCAAAGCATGGGCCACAGAAGCCTGACAACTCTGTTCTGTCCCTGGAGCCCAGGAAAACAGCTGACTGTAGTGGCCTGCAAACGGGGTCCCAGCAGCCTATGGTGAGATGAAGGGTGGCGACGGTAGAGCCACTTGAAGCTCACCTGGGTCAACGGGAGAACACGGCGGCAGAGCAGAAGCAACAAGACAGATGCTGCCTCAAAACACAATGGAGGAGCCAGGGCAGTGGTGGTGCATGCCTTTAATCCCAGCACTCTGGAGGCAGAGGCAAGCAAATCTCTGTGAGTTCAAGGTCAGCCTGGTCTACAGAACAAGTTCCAGGACAGTCAGTGCTTCACAGAGAAACCCTGATTTGAAAAACCAAATAAATAAATAGATAAATATGTAAAAATTTAAATATAAAATAAATTTAAAGAATTTAAAAATCAAGGTAAAGAAAGAACTACCTGACATCCACACCACACTGACACTCGTACCCACATGTTATACACACACACACACACACACGTAAATAATTGTAGGAGCGCACTCCTACAATTTTAGCTAGGGTTCCTGGATAGGAGATCTGCGAGGCCAAAGAAAAGTCAGAAGAAACAGAAGACAAGATAGAATCGGGAGGTCTGTCTGGTCATGCTGAAGCAGCCAAACAGCCCAGAGTTTATTTCAGAACTTGCTTATAAGTAAAATCAGTACAAAGCACAGCCCAGACGGTCGGTCAGTATCTAACCACAAGACCATTCCTGCCCTTGAGTGAGCAACCTCCTCTCCAACATGTGCCTGCTGCTCGGAAGCAGCCTTCCTTTCTATCTTGATGTTCCTGAGGTTTGTCCTCAACGGTATACTGTCTACTAGATAGAGTGTTCTTTTCCCACGGGCTAAATCAGAAGTCTCTCACAGCCCTCAAGGTTGTAGGAAAAAGCAGAGCAGGCAAGCTTGTACTCAAATGTCTTCTTTAAGTCAGAAATGACTCCAGATGGAAACGGAGTCGCACACGGGCTCCCACAAACGATTGTTTTACAGTACACAAGAGCTGGGGAGATGGCCGGCTGCTCTTGCAGAGGACTCCGGTTTGATTCCCAGCACCCACATCAGGAGGATCACAACGACCTGTGACTCCAGGTCCAGGGTGCAGGGATGTCTCAGCATTTGGTTATTTGTAGGTATGTGGAGACGGGAGCAGTGCTTGTGGGGCTGATTCTCTCCGTCCACTATGTGAGTCCCCAGGATGGAACTCAGGTCATCGGTCTCCGTGGCAAATCCTACCTAGCCTTCCTGTTTGCTTTTATTTTTTTTTTACAATAAAAATAAAAAACTGGACACACAGACATTCTTTGAAGACATGGAATGGTGGTCTGTGGCCGTCTGCCCCCATCGCTGTGTCGTGTATGAGACTCTGAGCTACAGGACAGCCATCAGCTAAAGTGGGCCCTCTGTCACCCCTTGTCACCCCACAGTACCAGATCTAGGGGCTTGGGGAAGGAACAAACTGTGAACTGATATAACCACAAATTCTGACTTGAGAATTAAGAATTAAGGTAGGGATACAGCACTCCTAAGAAGATACATGTTATATATGCTATGCATAATGTTTGTATTTACATAGTGATGTTTTTAATTTTTCCGTCATGGTGCTGGGGATAGAACCCAGAGTCTTGTACCAGGTTATTAAATAATGTCAGCTTTTAAACGGCTGTGTGTGTGTGTGTGTGTGTGTGTGTGTGTGTGATGTGTGTGATGTGTGTGAGCACGTGCGCACTCGTGCGTGCTCAAGGGTCCATGAGTGTGGGCAAGAGTCCATGTGCATGGAAACTGGAGACCTACAGTGGGTTCTTCCTTAACCACTTAAGGCAGGGTTTCTCACTGAGCCTGGAGCTCATTTATTCCACTAGACTGGCTGGCCAGAGAGACCCAGGATCTATCTTCACTTTCCCAGCACGGGAATTGTAGGTGCATGCCTTCATGTCCAGATTTTTATGTGGGTATCTGGAATTAGAATTTGGATCCTCCTGACTGGGTGGACTGGAGGGAGGGGAAGCTGTGGTCAGGATGTATTGTATGAGGGAAGAATAAATGAACAAATAACCAACCAAACAAAAAAGAACCTGGATCCTCATGCTTGTGTGGCAAGCACATTACCACTGAGCCACCTCCATAACTCTAGGTACTCAATAGCAGTATCTAAAAACTTTGGATTTGAGCTCTGCTTAAAGAAGCCCCGAAACCTCTGTCCAATATCTGGGAAAGAGAATTGAAGGACATTCTAGACAATTGCCAGGCAAAACAGGCCTGCCCCTGGCCTCTGACTCCAGCCAGCTGTGGTCTTGCCCTCCAGCTGCAGTAGGCATGGGCACACCATGCCGGAGACTCAGCCACCATCTTCACTGCTGTGCCCACACCCAAGTCAGTAGCCGGCACATGGACACTTTAGTGTTTCCTAGATAACACAAGGAGACTGCCAAGGAGACTGCCGTGGGGCTCGCTCCTCTACGGTGGTAGGGTACTGTTTTAAGAGGCGGGAAACATGAGTAGAGCAGTCACACAGTGGGGGACCACTGTGGGTGAAATTGTGTCCCTGGGATCCCGTGTGTTGAACTCCTAATGCCTGGTGAGAGATGCTGGGGGTGAGTGTTGTGGAAATTACTTTGTAAAGAAGTGTTACATTTGTTTATGTAACATGTGGAATGTTACTTTAACTGTACAGGTTGTTACATTTGTTTATGCTGCAATTGTTTAACAATGTAAGGATGTGTTTAATTATGTAAAGATGTTACATTTGTTTCACTTTGCCTGCCTAAGGCACCTGATTGGTCTAATAAAAAGCCAAATGGCCAATAACTAGGCAGGAGAGGGATAGGAGGGGCTGACAGTCAGGGAGAATAAATAGACATTTAGGTTCAGGAGGAAAAAAAAAAAGAAAAGAATGAGGAGAAAGAGGAACATGCCTGGGGCCAGAAACCAGGCAGCCACCAGCCAGCCAGAGACATCAGGACAGTAAGATATAAAGAAGGTAAAAAGCCCTGAGGAAGCTGGGTGGTGGCGGTGCACACCTTTAATCCCTTGAGAGACAAAGTGGATCTCTGTGAGTTCAAGGCCTGGTACAGTGAGGCCTTTGGGTGTGGTTAGGGTCTGATAAGACTGAATGTGGGCCCCATGGTGAATGCCTCTGTAAGAAGAATCCTTCTACACACTTCCTTCCCAGAGAATAGATATATTTTTAAAGACCATGTAAGCAGAGACTCTACTTTGGTTTTCAGCCACCCAGACATAGTTTCACATAGAAGCTATATTAATTACAGCACTGGCCAATGACTTAGGTATTTTTCTAGCTAGCTCTTACATCTTAAATTAACCCATTTTTATTTATCTGTGTATTGCCATGTGGCTGTGGCATTACCTCATTTTATACATGTCTGTTTCCTTGGTGGCTGGCAGGCATCTGACCTGATTCTACCTTCTTTCCTCTTCTATCTCTGCTTGGACTTCCTGCCTTTCTATATTCTGCCCTGTCATAGGTCAAAGTTAGCTTCTTTACTAACCAATGGTAATAAAACATATTCACAGCATACAGAAAAGAATCCCACACCATCTCCCCTTTTATGTCTAAATAAAAAGGAAGGTATTAACTTTAATATAGTAACATTACATATAACAAAACAGATATCAACCAAGAATTGCAATTACAATATTTCTTTGTGAATCTAAAGTTTCATATCTAATTTATATTTTAACACAACTAAGGAAAACTATAACTATCTGTTTCAATTCCAAAGACCCCAGGAGGATATAATATTACCTAAGTAAACAAGAAGTTCATTGTAAGCAACTTCCAAAACTTTAGAATTGACAGAGACATCTCGCTGCCTTTACAGTCACCCCAAGTTCTTTTGTAACATTGGGACATCCATCTTCAACCTACAGGCCCATAGTATCTGGCAGACTTTTCCATGAAGCAGGAAATTTTGAAATACTGTTTTCCCTATATTGGCAGTTTGTCAGTCACTTTCTTCTATATTCTGGAGAATGTTTAGCAGACTCTTTCATGAAGCAGGAACCCTGAAGGACTGTTTCACCTTCTTTAGGCAAGTTCAGCAGTCATTTTTCTGTGAGTTCTGAATGTTCAGTTTATATAGCATACTGTCAAATAGTCCAGGCAAGAACAGTTTCTTGTCCAAATGACTAGTCCTGTCTCATTGAAGGTGAATTCCATAAGGAGTTTTTTTAAGGCCCATCAACCTCTCTGAAGTAATTGGTGCTGCCAGAAGCAGACATGTCTCACTGTTGAGAAAAGTCTAAGTTCTTAAAAACCTTTTAAATGCCATATTCTGTAGGTCTTCAAAATATTGAAGATTATTTATCTGACTGAAATATATTTCCGTGTATCTAGAAAATCTAATGTAATTAAAAGTTTGATTATTACAGATGACTATCTATTCATGTTTATTTCTTTTTTATTTTTTCTTTCTTTCTTTCTTTCTTTCTTTTTAAAAATAGGGTTTCTCCATGTAATAGTTCTAGCTGACCTGGAACTAGCTCTTGTAGACCAGGCTGGCCTCGAACTCATAGTGATCCATTTGCCTCTGCCTCCTGAGTGCTTGGATTAAAGGCATGAGCCACCACTGCCCAGCTTGTATTTCTTAATTATACATTACATTTTTAATGAGCTGCACAAACACAATACCTTAAACAGGAGCAGAAATACATATACACAGTGTAACAAAATTGATCTTAAATTTGTATTAATAGACCAAGATCCATACCAATGCAAAGTATTCGTTTCTATATCATATCCCCCTTATTTTTTTAATAAAGAGATTGACTGTGACCATTAACCAGTTACAATCAACCTCCTTTAAATGAAAACAAACATTTATAAAGAATCGTTTTGACAATTTGGGCATTGTTTTCTCCAAACTATTTCCTGCTGTTTGTTGGGTGAGGTATTTTTAGTGTTCATGGAGACCTTTTGGGGTGATCTTGTTCCATCAAACCACATTAGCCTGGAAGGAATCCACAGCTTCTCATCTTCTGTGGAAGCAAAAACAAAGCCTCTTTTCCAAAGTAACATATTCTTAGACTCAAATTTTGAAGTCAAGATACCTTTATGTTGGTTTATCTTAGCAGCCCCTAGAATCAAATGTCTCTCTGCAATTAGCTCATCAACAGTCAAAAATTCAAAGAAAACACAACAGTATACATAATCTAGACTCTTCGTGTATTTTCCATCTTTACATGGCTTTTTTTTAATATTATTTTTCCTGTGTCTTTAAAGACTTTTTTTTTATTTTTAAAGCACATCAAGACCGTGTGTGCTCCCTCCCTTTGGCTTTCTGACTATTGAGACAATGGACCCCAAGGAATTAGAATTTCCTGGAATCTCTGGCTGAGAAAGGCCAAACCTGCTGTCAGGGAGTGTGTGTCCAGGAAGGAGATCTCACAGCTCCTACAGCTTGTTGGGAGAGTGGAGCTGAGACTTTGATGGGCCAGTGATGGGCAGGGCCACACCCTGGCCACGGTTACTGAGTTACACTTAGCTGTTGGCCTCTATGTAAACTGAACCCCATGTTGGAATCCCAAGATGTACTTGTGGGGGGCAAGGTTGTCACTGGTGCTTTGTTCCTCTTCCCAATGTGACTATGTTGGACAAACCTTCTTTGTCTGTCCTAATTGGTTGTCTAAGGATGGGCGGGCTAGCCTTCAACAACCATATGAGGAGCCAGAGAGAAGAATCAGACAGGACTCCCAGCTCTCAGGAAAGCTGGGACATGTGGACTCCTGTGTGTAGGCCTCTCAGTGACATTTTCCTATGTCTGTCAACAGTCGTAGGGGTTGGACCTCTAGTCCTTTATCTTTGGGGTTCTGGAATTTCCTTGTTCTACCCCTAAACCTTGGAATGGACTCCATGAGGGTGTTCTGATCCCCAGGATGTGTGTCCTTGTCCCCAGAGTCTCCCAGTGGCTAATGAACACTTCCTTTGAAAGCACAAATGTAGCGAACTTTCTTGTTGGACCATTTTTGGATGGCCAGCCCACAAATACTGATCTGGAGACTTATTATTAATTATGGAAGCTCAGCTTCAGCTTAGGCTTCTTTCCAACTAGTTCTTCTTTTGTTTTTGTTTTTCGAGACAGTGTTTTTCTATGGCTTTAGAGCCTGTCCTGGAACTAGCTCTTGTAGACCAGGCTGGCCTTGAACTCAAAGAGATTCACTTGCCTCTGTCTCCCAAGTGCTGGAATTAAAGGCGTGCGCCATCACTGCCCGGCTCCATTTAGCTCTTTATTAAAACCAATCAGAAGACGCCTTGGCAAACACATCTGCACAGTTTAAACAAATATTCCGCATCACACTGGTCTGGTCTTGGGGTCAGGTCTGCTTTTTGGCTTGTGGAATCTTCAGCCAGTCCCTGTCAGAGATAACATGTCTCTTCTTGATTAGTTCCAGAAACCCACTTGCCCCTACTCTGGGTGACCTGTGGGTCATACCCTGTAGGTAGAGGGAGGGATGGGGCACTCCATTTGTTCTAGATTGTGAATCTCTGTCAGCAGAGTTCACACTGGTTTTCACAAACTAAAGAACCATTTTGGTTTTGTGCTGGGGTGCTGGTAGCCCCATGTGGCCATCAGGGATGCTCAAGTACTGACTCCAGGGGATGAGAACATATGATTTATTTAGGGGTAGGGGTACTTGACTTCTCTGCCCACCATGCCACAATTCCTCGCCTGACATAGCTGAAGGGAGCTGGAAAAGTCCACAGCTTTCAAGTTTAAATTCCTCTGTGAGGGAGGCAGGTGAAGCTCAGAGGCAGAGGGCATACACACACCAAATCCTAAATTCTGTTTTAGCTCCAGAAAAGAACGCTAACCAAGCACTGGAGAGGCAGAGGCAGGAGAATCAAGGGGATCATTCTTGGCGGCACAGTGCCTTTGACACCAGCCTGTGTTGCATGAGACCCTGCCTCACGTGTGAATGCAAGCACACACACAAACACATACAAAAGCAAAATAAACAAAATAGATTAAAACTTTTTTTTTAATTAAAAAAATTTTTTTAAAGGCCTTGGAGAATCTGCTCACTGGCGCTGTATATTGTCATTCTCGTCCTGGGATGGCAGGGACACAGGCTCATTGCTTAGGGGGCCTTGTCTAATTGATATGCTCTGGGCCAATGAGAGATTATTTCAAAATATGCCCAAGGCTGTCCTCTGCTCACCACATTCATGTACACACACACACACAAACACACACACACTTTAGAAAAGGGCTGGGGATGTGGCTCAGTTGGTAGATGTGGGGGCCAGCCATGATAAACTAAGTATGGGCAGGTCACCCAAAGGAAGGTCTTTACTTCCAACCATTACCATTATCTACTGCCAGAGTAGAACTCGGCCATCGATAAACTTAATAAGAAGCCTGGATCTCAGTAGTTTACCCTGAAGCAATGCCTGGTTGCAGGAAGAACCATAAACCGAGGTTACCCAACCTCCAACCAAGAACAGACCATTCAAAAGAAATGCCTAACATTCCAATCTCTGTAGATAGGACCACCTGCCAGCACACACTCCCCAGGACACCCCTAGACAAATGTCAGTCAATCAGGGGTCCGAAGACCTCAGAAACCCCTCACCCCCACCTTTACTACTATAAAAACCTAATTCTAACTGAGCTGGGGCTCTCCATTTATTCCAGTATGTTGTGAAAGACCTGGATAAATCCAGATCCCCCTAGCAGGAAAAAATAGAGCCAAAAATCTAAGCAGGGAGGAAAGAATCAGAAATCTAGGATTAGCCAGTTCAGTGTTTCAAGAACTAGCTGAAGATAAAGTTAGATTGTAATCTTGAGAATAATCTTGAGAAACAGGGAGTTTCCCCCTTGTGGTTATCATTGGTATTTTTGGGATACTGTGTTTCAGGAACTAGCTGATTATAATCTTGAGAATAACCTTGAGAAACAGGGAGTTGCCCCCTTGTGATCATCACTGGACCTCCCTACCCCTTTGGATTACTGGGCTGTGGTTTCTCCCCCTAAAAACTCTTCTCCCAGTGACTCGGGGTCTCGGGGTCGAACTCTTCCCCTGCGTGGGTTATGAGTCTCGGCCCCAGTGCACTGGTTTCCATCTTGTCGATTAAACCTCATCTGATTGCAGCAAGGATGGTCTCTCGTGAGTTACTGGGGGGAGGGGGGTCGTGTTATCCTGAGACTTGAGTGAGAGTCTCCCCACACTGGGGGTCTTTCAGTTGGACATGCGGAGAGGCCGAGTTTGCAAACTTGTATAAAATAAAGGCTCTTTGCTTTTACATACGGGACTTGGTCTCCTTGTTGGCTTTTGCAGGGACCTCGTGGATTCAGGCATAACAGTAGAGCGCTTGCCTAGTGTGCATGAAGCCCAGGACTCCTGCACCATGTTAAAGTGGACATGGTGGTGCATGCCCACAAGCAATTGGAAGGTGGAGGCAGGAGGATCAGAAATTAAAGGTCATCCCTGGGCCCACAGTGAATTTGAAGTCAGCCTGGGCTACAAGAGACTCGGTAACAAAATAAAAAAAAAAACAACAAAATTCTGCCTTAGTTTCCACTCTCAGGGAGCTCAGGCCTGTTGCTGGCTGCGCCCTTCTTGCTGATTGTGCTCTCCTTGCTGGCCACGTTCACCTGCCCTTTGTTTCACAGATCTGGTCCTTTGTTCATGCTCTTTCCTCTCCAGAAGTGCAACCCCTGCCACCAGGCACTGTTAGCATTGACTCTCCTTGTGTTTTTCTCTAACTGCTTAAGGAAAGTCACAAGAAGCTGCCCGTGGGTCCGAATCCTTTTTAGTCTCTGTCTCTCGACACTGGGAGACCCTTCCAGCATCAGCCTCTCCTCCTCACCCTCTCGCCCATCCTGGCTCCCCTGGTCCTGATTGTCTCCCTGCCACCAGCCAGACACCTGCTCTGTCACTGTCCCAGGCTGAAGTTTCCCAAGAACTCCCTGGAGCGTGAAGTTCACTCCCTTGGAGTTCTGTATCCCCCTCCCCAATCTCCCCATCCTCCTCCCAGCCCCCACCCCCATGCCCTGGGCTGGGTTCTGACAGCTGAGCACCTGAGTGTAGTTTCACACTCTCAATGGAGGTGTGAGGGAATGGAGGCTCATCGGTGGGATTCGCTGGGTCACACTGGTTATAGAGCTGTGACCCACACCAGTTGTCCTACTCCTGAAGTCACAATTTTGTCACAGTTAGTCTCACTATGTAGTCTGCTTGTCCTCAAACTCTGCTTGATGCAGCTCAGGCTCTGCTGGAACTGCTTAATGGACCAGGCTGGCCTTCAACTCACAATGACCTGCCTGTCTCTCCCTCCCAGGCTGGGATTAAAGACATGCACCACCATGCCCAGTGTAGAAGGAATGGCGGGCCGCTTCCCGCTGCCTGCCCGGCTAACTACCTGAAATAATTACATGGAAACTGTATTCTTTTAAACACTGCCTGGCCTGTTATCTCCAGCCTCTTATTGGCTAACTCTCACATCTTGACTAACCCATATCTAATAATCTGTATGTCACCATGATGTTGTGGCTTATCAGGAGGATTCTAACCCATGTCCATCTTGGGCAGGAGAAGCATGGCATCTGCCTGCCTCTGCCTTCTTTCTCCCACAATTCTGTTCTGTCTTCCCCACCTACCTATATTCTGACCTATCAGGCCAAGCAGTTTTCTTTAGTAATTAACCAATGAAAGAAACAGTTAGATAGAAGACCCTCCTACATCAGCCCAGCTTTCAAACTCTTTAAAAAAATATATGTATTTGTTTTGATGTGTTTGTGCGTGTACTTGCATGAGTTCATATGCACTACATATCCCAAGGAGGCCAGAAGAGGACCCTGGATTCCCCTGGAACTGGAATTACAGACAGCTGCGAGTGGCCATGTGGGGATGCTAACGGTGAAACCCTGATCCTCTGCAAGAGCAACATGTGTTCCAAACTACTGCAGTATCTCTCTAGCCCTTTAGCCTCAAACTCTGGATCTTCCTGCTTCCACCTCTCAAGTGCTAGGGTTATGGAACTGTATTCCCATGTCCCATGCTTGTCTGAATCCATGCTTTGAAACTGCTCTACCACCTCTGGATGGATGCATGGGTTGGTGGATGGATATGTGGGTGGGTGGATGCGTGGGTGGATGGATGGATGGATGAATGGATGGATGAGTGAGTAGGTGGATGGATGGGTGGGTGGATGGATGGGTGGGTGTGTGGGTGGGTAGGTGGTGGATTGATGGATTCTGTAGGAAAATCCATCAGCCAGTAGACTTTAAGTTACCTGCCCACTTGGGTATGGCCTCTTATACTATATATGACTATGTAAAGCACATGCTCCCTCTCTCTTTCGGCTGCTGGATTCTCTGTTCAAGAAGAGGACTGTGATCTGTGAGTCTACCCCTAAATAAAAACCTTTTATTATATTCAACTCTGAGCTGTGTGGGATTTCTTTTTAGCATCCCTCTTCATCTGGAGCCCCATGAGGATTCCAACTCTATACCTACCAGGTGGACCAGTCCAAAAGGCCCAAACGGTCCATGGCACAGAAGGCCTCCCACCCCTGCCCGCCTGGCTTGCTTTCACCTACTTCCCTGCCACAGTAGAGTTAAGTGTGTGGCAACTTGAAAATTTTTCAAGCTCTTGCACATTTTTTCCCACCACTGCCACATTCCCTACCATGCGGAGACTTGCGCAGCTTTGGGTTTGAGTTCCCTGCTCATGAGTTCTGGGCTCCTTGCTTCATTATGGAGTTGATTTGACCAGCACCAAGGCAGAAGGCTGAAGCTGTGCAGGACTGTTTGTGCCGCCACTGATTGTGCGCCAGTAGCGACTCTGAAACTGTGACACCTGCTGGACAACACCTAAAACAATTTACTGGATCTCATAACACAGGTAACTATGTGATTAATTAATACATCAAAAACTTGAAAGTTATATAATTGTGGACAAAATTAACATGCACATTTTTAATAACTTCTTTGCTGATACTATGGATTGTATTCTGCAAGGCTTATATGGTTATTGTGATACATCCATTTATTGGATATTGGGGCTCAGTTTTTTTCTTCATTTTGTATCCTTAAAAAATGGTTTGAGGGCTGGAGAGATGGCTCAGAGGTTAAGAGCACTGACTGCTCTTCCAAATCCTGAGTTCAATTCCCAGCAACCACATGGTGGCTCACCGCCATCTGTAATGAGATCTGGTGCTCTCTTCTGGCATGCAAGCATACATGGAAGGAATGTTGTATACATAATAAATAAATAAATAAATAAATAATTTTAAAAATGGTTTGATAAGAGAGCCAAGAATGAAGCACTTTTAGAAATGATGCAGTCTTTACAGGCTAATAATGAACAGCTAGCTGACAGAATTAATACCATCAAAAATCAGAAGTTACCAGAAAATTTAATACTATTGAAAAAGATAACATTAATTTGACAGACAAAATTCAATTCATGTCAAAGGGTATTGAGAAATTATCTGAAAAAATTCATACTGTTGAATTGACAATCATTTTGACAATCATAAAAATCTGTTACAAAGTTATGATAGGTTGTCCTGGCTAGCAGGACATGAATGAGAGTCCCTGATAAACCTGGAGGAGGAAGAGAAATGGAGAGGCAGGAGACATGGGAAATGACAGCAAGTCTGACTTTCTGATCAAGCTGCCACTTTATTATTCTGCAGAAGCTGTTATATGGGGGGAGGGGAAGGTGTTAGGTCTGCTGGAATTCAGGTCTGGAGATTTTTCTGACTGAGAGAAAGAGATAATAACTAACAAAGGAAATACCAATTGCTTCTAAAGCCTGGGACCTGCAGGTCTTGCAGGGAGACAAGATACTGGGTTAATTTCCTAGGTCTGGAACTTGCCCTGCAAAGGTGAATATCTTACTTAACTTGTGAACTTAAGATGGCTATAAACAAAATACAGGTCTCAAAATACAGGTCTTTGCTTCTGGCAAAAGGTTAGTAGATAGATGGCAATCTGCACTCTATCCAAATAATGTCCAAGGATGAGATGTTATCTCTAAAGGAAAAACTTCAGACCTTGGAATCACATGAGCAGAATGAGGACCAGAGGCTAGGTACCTCAATGAAAGCACTAGAAATATATACAGGCCAGGAGATTCAGGCTTTGCAAAAGATAGTAGTAAAAATATTTGAAATGATTGAGGAAATTATTGGAGCTGGTGAGCAGGGAAAAAAGATAGAAGGACAGGATTTACCATCGCCAGTAGCCGTCAGAGATGACTTACCCAGGGTTTTAACTTCCTACCCTGTAATCTACTCTGACAAAGCATCAAGTTCTAAATGCACAATAGGATCCAAAGAAGGTAGGTGGATACCTATAGGAAACAATGATTTAAAAGAAATTAAGCAAGGTGTCGTATGTTACGGCTTGCATTCAGCATTTGTTAGGGAGACGGTAAAGACATGGACTTCTAGAAATAAGAATACTCCACACAACTAGCTTCAATTAATTTCAGCAGTCCTGGATGATGGGCCCCAACTGCTGTGGAAATGTTATTTGCGAGAAGAAGCAAAAATTTTAGAACAACAGGGAAAAGCAAAAGGACTTGAGGCTTACCAAAATCAAATTCTTGATGAGGGCACTTATGCTGACCCACAGGCTCAAGCTCTTTACGATGAACAAATCTTGTCCCTATGCCACAAAGTAGCCTTGAATGCTTGGGACAAGATTCAAGAACTAGGAAAATAAATCGAGTCATATACCAATGTTAAACAGGGCCAGAAAGAACACTTTAGTGACTTTTTACAAAGATTAACTAAGGCTTTACTGATGTGGGAGTCCCCTCTGTATGTTGCTTGTATTGGTTAATGAATAAAGAAACTGCTTTGGCCTGATAGGGCAAAGCTTAGGTAGGCAGAGAAGACAGAACTGAATTCTGGAAGGAAGAAAACAGGGTCAGAGAGAAAAGCCATGGATCTTCTGCCTGAAATAGACACCAGTTAGAATTTTACCCGGTAAGCCACTGCCATGTGGTGATACACAGATTAATATAAATGGGTTAAATCAAGATGTGAGGGTTAATCAATAAGAGGCTAGAGCAAATGGGCTAAGCAGTGTTTTAATTAATACAATTTCTGTGTAGTTATTTTGGGGATAAGCTAGCCAGGAGGCCGGGATGAGCAAGCAGTCTCTCCCTGCAACAGCTTTACAAATAAGAGTAACAGACCTAGATGCTAGATGAGTATTTATTGAATCTCTGGCATTTGAAAATGCCAACGTAGAATGCAAAAAGATGCTTAGTTAAATGGATCATGCATACAATGAATATTGAGACATTTGACTATAATCCTGAATCTTGGGTAGGAGAAGCAATTTCCAAAGGAATGAGGAGACATCAAAATGTCGAATGTTTTAATTATGGTAGAATAGGACATCTGAAAAGGGATTGTAGACAAGGAATTCCTAGAATTCCTCTGGGAATGGCAAAAATTAAATGTATCAACCTTCTGGATTATGTAGAAGGTATGGTAAAGGCCAACATTGGACCAATGAATGCAGATCAACAAAAGAGAGACAAGGCAACCTGATACCATTAAAAACTCTTTGGGGGGCCTCTCACAGGTCACCAAGTCAAAAGTGGTCCAGTCATTCCCAGTCACTATGGAGGACATGTCTCACCAGGAAAATTAAAAAGCCAGAGCCTTCAATAAAAAAAACTATACTGTTCTGGATGATGGAATAAACATGGAGAATGAATCAAAAATTCCAATAGGAAATAGGAAATGTATAGTTTAGCAGACTTCTATAAATGATCAAGGATCAAAGCTAAGAGTGTGTATAAATGGCATTGTAATTGTGGGTTTGATAGACACGGATGTAGATGTGAGTATCATTACTCCAGAATCTTGGTATACAAATTGGCCTCTTCAAGAGGCAGATGTTCAATTCCTAGGAATTGGAACCCTATCTCAAGTAAAACAAAGTACAAGATGGGTTGAATGCATAGGGCCAGAAGGACAGAGAGGAAGGCTGAGGCCATATGTGGTTAATAGTGCAGTAAATTTATGGGGTCATGACCTGCTGCAGCAATGGAATACCCAGATTGACATTCCTGCAGTCCCAGAGACTCATAATTCTGGTAAGAATATTATAAGGTACTATACACAATGGTCACCAGCCATTCAGGCTGTATAAGAACACAAAGCAATTAGCAAACCTTCAGAGGTACCAATGGCCCTACTTTTAAAATGGTTAACTGAGAAATCAATATGGGTTAGATAGTGGCCTTTAACAGAAGACAAACTTCAGGCTTTAGAACAACTGGTACAGGAGCAACTAGATACTCACCACATTGAAGAATCAACCAGCCCTTGGAATTCTCCTGTATTTATTGTTAAAAAGAAATCTGTTAATGGGGAATGGTGACAGATCTAAGAGCTGTCAACAAGGTAATTCAACTTATGGACCCTCTACAACCTGGAATTCCTCTGCCTTCTCTATTACCAAAAGGATAGCATCTTATAGTTATTGATTTAAAAGATTGTTTCTTTACTATACCTTTACAAGAAAAGGACAGAGAAAAAATTGCCTTCATGGTGCCTACTTATAATAATTCTCAGCCTACTAGGAAATAACAGTGGACCATCCTTCCACAGGGAATGCTCAATAGCCCTACCCTGTGCCAATACTTTGTCAGTCAGCCATTCGAAGTAATACATTAAAAATTTCCTAAATCTATAATTTATCATTACATGGATGACATTTTGCTATTTGATTCAAATGTAGATACTTTAGAAAGAATGTTTAAAGAAGTAAAGAAAGTTTTGGGGATTACAAATTGCTCCTGAAAAAATACAGAGAGGAAATTCTGTCAATTACCTGGGTTATAGAATAGGTTTATATTCTATATATAATATATAGAAAATTAGAACACAAAAGGCACAAATTAGGAGAGACCAATTGCTGATTCTTAATGACTTTCAAGGATTGTTAGGAGACATTTCCAGTCTGTGACTAACTGTTGGGATAACACCTGATATAGTTCATTTAAACAAAGCCTTAGATGGTGACAAAGACTTAAATAGTCCCAGAGAATTAAAAGCTGTAACGGAAAAGGAATTGATTGTTGTTGAAGAAAAATTACATGAGGCACATGCAGAGAGGGTGAATCCAAATATTAATTGTATTCTAGTCATATTACCTTCTAGAATTTCCCCTACAGGAATTTTAATGCAAAGGGAAGATATTATCTTAGAATGGATCTTTTTACCAATAAACCAAGTAAAAAATTAAAAACTTATGTGGAAAAAGTCTCTTAATTAATTATAAAAAGAAAATTAAGACTAGCAGGTATAAACTTTGTCAACTGGCAGGTATAAACCCAGCAGAGATTATAGTGCCTTTTAATACTGATGAAATTAAAAAATTACAGGAAGACAATGAACCTTGGCAAAGAGCTTGTGCTAATTTTTAAGGAGAGATTCATAGCAATTATACCAAAAGTAATAGAATTAATCTTGTAAAGAGAATTACTTGGATTCTTCCCCGCATTGTATGGGACATGCCAATAACTGGAACTCATACATTTTATACTGATGCAAATAAATCAGGAAAGGCAGATTATAAATCAGAAGATTTAAGTAATGTGGAACAAAATCCTTATAATTCTATCTAAAAGGCAGAATTATATGCTATTCTCATGGTACTAAGGGATTTTAAAGAATCTCTCCATATAGTTACTGATTCACAATATGCAGAAAGAGTTGTCTTACATTTTGAAACTGCTGAATTAATGCTAGATGATATAGAATTGACTTCATTATTCTTACAGGTTCAAGATATAATCAGGAATAGTCTTTGTCCCATATACATAACACACATCCGATCCCATATGGGTCTTCCAGGTCCTCTAGCACAAGGTAATGTAGAAATTGATCAATTATTGATTGGAAATGTGTTGAAGGACTCGGAATTTTATCAGAAACATTATGTCAATATCTAAGGTTTAAAGAGCTTTCTACTACATGACAACAAGCTAAGGAGATTATAAAGAGATGTTCAACCTGCACTTTCTATAACCAAACACCACTATCTGCAGGGAGTAACCCAAAGGGTACTCAAAGGAAAAAAATCTGGAAGATGGATGGCTTGACTTTGCAGATTTTAGAAAATTAAAATATGTACACCACACCATTGACACTTATTCAGGCTTTCAATGGGCAACTGTTTTGAACTCAGAAAAGGCTGATTCAGTAATCAAGCATTATTAGACGTTATGGCCATCATGGGTATTCCTGCACAAATAAAGACAGATAATGGTCCAGCATATGGCTCTAAGAAAATGGAACAGTTTTTTGTTTATTATAATATAAAGCATATTATAGGTATACCAAACAATCCTACAGGTCAGACAGTTATAAAAAGATCAAATTAATAAAGGATATATTAAACAAACAGAAATGGATGGAAAATACCCCCAAAATAGATTATATAATACTCTATTAATCTTGAAATTTCTTAAGGCTAATGAGAAAGGAACAACAGCAGCAGAGAGACATTGGATAATAGAAAAGTCTTCTGAATTAAATCAGCCAATGTATTTCAAGGGTTGTTGAGCTCACAATGGAAATCAGGAGATGTGCTACATTGGGGGAAGGAGTTTCACTCTTGTTTTCATAGGAGAAGAAAAATTATGGATACCATCAAAATTAATAAAGATTTGGTTTGAAAAAGAGAAATCTCTTGAGAAAGAGAAATGCTGGCTCATCCACAGAGGTGACAAACATACAGGTGGTAAGGAAACCTCAGAAGGGTTGGTGTAGGGTTCTGTACTTGTCTTTGCAGGAAAATACTCATCTTCAAAAATCAAGAGATCCTGGACATCTATATGCCTAAAGAGGAAAAGATAATTATCCAGAAAGGATCACAAAGCAAAGAGAATTATGATTTATGAGTACAGATCATCTGAGGGTAAGAATCTCTGAATGCAAACTAGAATAATAGTCATGATTCACTTAAAAATCAAAGCTGGCTTTGGAGTTGAACAATGGCTCTGTCCTTCTCTAAATCCAAGCATGTTGTTAAAATAAAAATTTAGAGTTTCTGTCTCATGTCAGGAGCATGTATGAGACAGAAAGAAGAAAGAATTTAGAAAAAAAATTTACTTTTCTTATTAATTTATTTATTAAAAATTTCCACCTCCTCCCTGCCTCCCTTTTCCCTCCCCCTTCCCTTTACTTTTCTTCATATCTATTTTTGTCTCAATCATACCTTTCATTGAATATATGTCTGTATAAATAATGTTTAAGTTTTCCACAATGAAAAATGAATTTTTCTGCAGTAATCTTTGAAGTTTCCAGGAAGAAAATGGGACCCCCCACAACAACTCCACCTGGTTGATATGATGTCATGATGCTTATAGCGCTACTATAAGACTTGTTTTGGGTACCAGCTGCTCAAGATGGTTCCAACTTGTTTAGCTAAAATGGTGTACCTTTTTATAGCATTCTGGCCAGAACTCTAAATAGGAAGCTCAGAAAAACCCTACCGAATACTCAGAGACTATTTGTAGTTATACCAGACAGTAATCTTGAAACTTAACCATCATTTTACTTTCACAGGATCCCATAGAAAGGTCATTGCACCCATGACAGCTGGAAGTAATTCTAGAAGACGATGTCCCCTCTCCCAACAAAATTTGTCCTCAGGGTTAGGGACATCAATTAGGGGTTGATTTTAATTGGTATAGGGTTTGGGGTTGGGGAGAAATTATGTAGGCTCAGGGATCTCTTTAGAAAAAAAAAGGGAAATTGGATGGGATAATAGATTAGTGTGAGCTTACTCACACTAATAATAGTGAGTAATAGAGTGAATAGTTGTGAGCTATTATTTATAGGCAATTTATATTGATATAGATTCTTGTATATTGATACAAGCTTAAATTATATTGAATATCTTCCTATTTTTGTCTATAATATTCATATACCTAGGCAAAGTTATTTTGTCATATTGTATACATGTGTGTTTCTACTTCTGCTCAAGACATTTTGCATATTGATATAATTTTAGGATATATTTATTATATTGCAATAAGCTTTTCTACCTCTGATCAAGATACTTATACATTGTTTACATTTTGAGGTCATTGTCCTCATTTGTTGCACAGTTGTTTAAAGATTGTTTAATATTCTAACATGAAGTCTTAGTCTTTAAGTTATATAGGCATTAAAAATTATAGATCAATAGTCATCCATGTTTGTCATACTTATAGTTAGACTAATTATAGAAATTGTATTCTGCATAGATAGGTAATCTTCAACCACTTCAAAGAGCTATAGAATATGGCATTTAGCTGGATGGTGGTGATACATACCTTTAATCCCAGCACTCGGGAGGCAGAGGTGGGCAGATCTCTGTGAGTTCGAGGCCAGCCTGGTCTACAAGAGCTAGTTTGAAGACAGACTCCAAAGCTACACAGAAACCCTGTCCCGAAAAACCAAAAAAAAAAAAAAAGAAAAAAAAAGAATATGACATTTAAATAATTTAGGGTTCTGTTGACAAGAGACACAATTGCTCCTGGCAGCTCTGAACTATTCCTGAGAGAATGTTGAGCACTGAAGACACTTCAGTTGGAGTTTGTTTTCTTCTTGGCAAAACTGGCCTTTGGGCAAGGAACTACCCATGCTTCGACCACTGACAAAATGCATGATGTCTGGATAGGACAAGCAGGATACAAGAAAAATGACTGTCAAATCCTGCCAAGACAGAGTAAGATGGTTTTGAACAATTTCCTGCCTCTGAAAATGGTCTGTCAATTACTCTAGGCCTTAGCCAATATTGGTTGTTCCAACATTGCAAATGAGACTTTGGGTGATTGCCCAGGTAGCCAGTTGTCTGTGTCATTTGTTGCACATTTTGGAAGTTGCTTAATTGCACTTCCTGCTTGCTCAAGTAATATTTCCCTTCTCGGGTCTTTGATGGGTTGAAGACTAGATAGTCATAGTTACTTTCCTCTCATGACTTGGCCTAGTTATTTATAATACAAGACTTAGATTCCTTCGGATAGATAATTATTGAAACATTTATCACATGTTTCTTTCTTGATATTGTTTATGCTGGTTGTAATTCTAATTTTTATACTTGATATTTGTTCTTATTGTATATAATTTTGTATTAGGCTTAGAATTTTCTTATTTAAAGAAACAGGGGAGGTGCTGTAGGAAAATTCTCAAGCCAGTAGCCTTTAAGTTACCCACCCACTTGGGTGAAGCATGCTCCCTCTCTTCCTGCTGCTGGATTCCCAGTTCGAGCAGACTGTGATCTGTGAATCTATCCCTAAATAAATAACCCGTTATTATATTCAATTCTGAGCTAGTGTGGGATTTCTTTTTAGCATTCCTCTTCAGATAGATGGATAGATGAGTGGGTGGATGGATGGATGGATGGATGGTGAGTTGTAGGCCCATGTTTCTTTCTTTCTTTTTCATTTTATTTTTAAAATTTATTTATTTATTTATAAAAATTTCTACTTCCTCCCCAAGGCCCATATTTCTACATGGCATGGCAGCAAGAATCTCAGGCCATAGTTTGCACCTGCCACACCTGAGGTGGTCATGTAGTTTTCTAGACAGGCTGTAGCTACCCTAACAAAGGGTCAGGATGTTGTTTTTGCTCCTTCTTTGTAATTTGGAGGATGTCTGAAAAGAGATGCTAATTCAGGCCTACGTGACAGAGCTGGCATACAGAGCAGGAAGATAGGAAGACGTGACAAAATGGGTACAGAAAGGTGTGGTCAAAGGTGTGGACATGACTAAAGCCATTCACCTGGTTACCTAGGAAACAGAATGCTAGTAAATTTCCCCCTCCGTTTACGTTTTGGTATAAAGGCTGTTTAGAGAATAAATGCAGAAAATTTTCAGGATGTAAATTCCAAGATTTTGTGAGGGATCACTAAAAATCTCCCTCCCAATAAGCCATGTGAGTTGTGTCTTTATTCCTGTGCCTCCGCAGTGATTCCCCCCATAAAAAATAGTTTATGTTGGGGCTAACACTGGACAGTGAGTGGGTGGATGGATGGGTGAATGGATGGGAAGGTGGGTGGATGAATGGATAGATGAATGGATGGATGGATGGGAGGGAAGGTGGGTGGATGGATGGATGGATGGATGGATGGGAGGGAAGGTGGGTGGATGGATGGATGAGTAAGTGGGTGGGTGGGTGGATGGATGGGTGGACAATCGGTTTCAGGTTTGCTTTTTCAGAAACGAGGTCATTCTCTGGGAAATGTGTATGTTCCATCACTGTCTGGGAGAATTTGGTTATAAAGTGATTTTTGTGTTCAGAAAGAGAAATCGGGAGGAGGAAGAGGAACAGAGGAGTTCCAGAAGGAACATGGGTGTGCAGGTCGCAGGGCATCTGAGGAGGGCAGCGTCCTGAGCGCTGGTACACAGAGGAGTGTGTCTTTGGGCCCAGGTCTGAATACTGACCTTCAGGGGGCTGAGCCTGAGGAGGGCACACAGGGCTGTGGTTTGAATGAGGACAGCAATTGTGCAAGAATGGACAGCCTTGCCCCAGCCTGTGTCTCCTAGCCTGAGTCATGCTGAAAGGAAGAGAGAATGAGAACCCTGAAACCCCTCGGATATCCAGCTGCCAAGGCCTCCAGTGTGACGTGGGTGAAGTCATCATAGATGAGCTCAGTAGAGGCACCTGGGGACACGGTAAGAGGCCAGCAAAGGCTGAGACTGGTTGGCTCCTGCAATCCAGAGGGCCAGGGTGAGCTCAGTCTGACACACCCTGCTGGAAGGTCAGCCTTTCACTGACTGCTCCTCTGGGGTGCCTACTTCTTTGGCTCCCTCTGCCCTAGCTTTTCAGCTGGTCCCTGAGGTCTGCTTCTCAAATGTGCACACTCAGTGTGGGTGGAGCTACGGAGTGCTAGTGGCTCACTGAAAATACCACCTCCAGTCAGGAGGAAGAAGAGAGATTTCTTCTAGAATAAGATACAGTTCAAGGTGCAAGGCTATGTAGTTCCCAGGGCCTCCTAACACCCTGGGGTGAGATCAGGACAAGCACTAGAACTGTCGGGCTCGCTGTCTGGGTCCCTGGCTGTCTGTTGTGCTTGAGGCCGGGGTATGGATGACAAAGGGCATTCTTAGGTACCTGCTTCCTTCAGGGAGCTCAGATTGGAAACCAGACATCCTGAGTAAGGGCAGAGCTTCCAGCTGGCCCAGAAAGGAAGGAAACCAGATAGATCTCCCACAGACCTTGCTGGCCACCAGCGGCTTCTCAGCTCGGTCCTCCAGGACTCTGGGAGACTTCATGCATCCAAACTTCAATCTGTTACCTAGAGCATGTCTTTCTGGCATTTAGCTGAGTCACTGGCTGAGTCAGGCCCCTCGGAACTCCAGCTTCCTCAGCTCTGAAGGAAGGAGGGTTTAGGGTGAGGCTAAGAGGATAGAGTATTCTTACTTAGCCTACCCAAGGCCCTGAGTTCATCCCAGCACCTCATAAAGCAGGTTTAGTGGCACACACTTCTAATCTCAGGACTAGGGGGAGAGAGAGAGAGAGAGAGAGAGAGAGAGAGAGAGAGAGAGAGAGAGAGAGAGAGGTGGATCAGTGGTTCAAGGCCATCTTTGGCTACATAGCAAGTTCAAAGCCTGGCTGGGGAGCATGAAGCCTTGCCTGAAGAAGAAACAAATAAAACCCTAAAGTGTCGGGACAGTGGTGGCGCACACCTTTAGTCCCAGCACTCAGACGGCAGAGGCAGGCGGATCTCTGAGTTCGAGGCCAGCCTGATCTGCAAAGTGAGTTCCAGAATAGCCAGAGCTGTTATTTAGAGAAACCCTGTCTCAAAAAACAAAACAAAACAAAACAAACAAATCCCTAAAGTGAAGCCAGCCTGGTGATGTGTGCCTTGAATCCCAGCACTAGGGAGGTAAAAGCAGGCAGACATCTATGAGTTCAAGGCCAGCCTGGTCTACACAGCGAGTTCTAGACCAGGGCTATCTAGTGAGACCCTACCTCAAAAAAAATAAACAGCAACAAAAACCCAAAACCTAAAAAATTAAAGTATGGATAACAGCAGGATAGGTCCAAGAAGACAGTGGGTGCACAGCGCTGGGCACAGCGTCTGTTGGCTGAAGTTGAATACTGTCCATCTGGTTAATACCAGTGCATGTGTGCAGCGGTCTTTACCCCTTGTCTCGCTGCTCATTCGCGGCACCAGCTGCAGCAGACACGCTGTCTCTGGGCTCTGCTGCCCGGAAGGCAAAGTCCCATCTCCCGCCAGGAATTCCCTGTACCTGCTCAGCCTCTCAGAGTGGTCCCCTCTCCAGGGTACAGAGCGACCTTTCCTCAGCTGCTGCTACCCACAGGCTTACAGCATGACCCACTGCACCATCGGTGGCTCTTGTGGCCAGGACCATGGCTGGAGAAGAGCCTGGTCCCAAGTACCACCGGGCTGCCTGCTGGCAGCCAGAGACTCATGCAGCTGTGCTAGGGAAGCCTTCAAGATAAGGTGAGGAGTTAGGAGATGAGGAGACTTGGAGAGTCAAGAGGCTATAGACATGCACACACTCTTTAAACCCTAAGGTACCCAGAGGAAGCAAGGTCCCCAATCCTGGGGTGGAAAGAGTCTGTGAGCTCCTCTGGTTTTTGAGTTGACAGCTGTTCTGCTGCGGCAGGGGCAGAGGTGCCGTGAGGACCCTAGGATAAGGGGGCCAAGGGTGGACACTCTGGGGCCTGAGGCCTCACAATATGGCAGGCAGGTGAGGAGCCTGTCGGTATCTGAAGCAGATTTCCAGAAGTCTTTTGTCATCCTCAGGTTCATGACCTCCCTTTAAAATTTATTCACATGTGTGCGTGCATGCATGCATGCGTGTGTTTGTATGCTTGCCACATGTATGCAGTGTCTGCAGAGACAGAAGAGGGCATCAGATTCCTCTTGGGCTGGAGTTACAGATGAGCCACCAAGTGTGTGCTGGGAATGGAACCCAGGTCCTCTGCTAGAGCAGTTGGTGCTCTTAGCTACGGAGTCATCTCTCTAAGCCTGAGGGTCCTTTGTGTCCCAGCTGCCCACAGCTCCATTTCCTGTTGGTCTTTTTGGGTTCCCCCTGCCCATCAGTTCATCAGAGGACCAATGGGTTGTGATCACATTGGTGGCTGCTAATCATCTGTTGGCTCTCTGTGATCAGGTGCTTTTTACTGTCCAATTAACTGTGCCATGGTGGTAGGAGCTTGTGGGCCCTCAAAGAGGCAATGCCTATGGGTGCTGGTCGGGGGAAGCTGTGTCCATCTGTGTATATGAAAGAAGCAAAGTTTCCCAGGAATCTGGCAGAGACCTGAGCTCTGGGCCTTGTTCAGTATGTTTTGGCTGCCTGCCAGCTAGTCACGTTCTGGGAGACCCCCAAGCCATTCTCTGTCCTCTTTGCTTCCCTAGTGCTGCACTGCTGTGACATGTGGAGGTCGTGAGCATCACACATGTATCCCCAGCCCCTGGGTCTCTGTCAGAGGTTCTGTGTGTGCCTGCTAGATGACCCCAAGGGAGCACCATGCAGCTTAGGGAAGTGAGGTGTTGCATAATTCGCTCCCAAATTTCCCTCCTCTGGCTGTGCTGGCATCTATTTGAGATGCAGGGGCATTTGCCGATGAGCCAACTTCCTTGAGAGTCTAAGTGGATGCTGAGTGTTTGTTGACTCTAAGTAAATGTTGGGGACTCATTTCCTGCCCCCTGTAGCTGGATTGGAAAGGAGCTCATCCTCTGTGTGAAAACTTTGCCTCTGGAAGGAGCCTGGCCTAGCTGAATCTCAGTTCTTAAAATAGCAACAGCAGAGGCTGGAGCAACGGCTCGGTGGGTTACGTGCTTGCCACACAAGCCTGAGGATCCGTGTTAGATCCCGGTGCTCATGTGAAAAGCCAGTGTCTCTGGAGGAGGAGGGCGTGCCTGCGGCTCACTGGGTAGCCAGCCTAGCCCAATTAGGGAGCTCCAGGTTCCATGAGAGACCCTGTCTCACAAAAGTAAGGTGGCAGTTGGATCTCTGAGTTCAAAGTCAGCCTGATCTGCAGAGTGAATCCGCGAACAGCCAAGGCTACACAGAGAAAACCTGTCTCAAAAAACAACAGCCGGGGTGGTGGTGGTGCACACCTTTAATCCCAGCACTCGGGAGGCATAGGAAAGCAGGAGGATCTCTGTGACTTCAAGGTCAGCCTGGTCTACAAAGTGAGTTCCAGGAAAGCTAGGGCTACACAAAGAAACCCTGTCTTGAAAAGCCACCACCACCACTACCAACAACAACAACAATAAAATTAAGTGGAAGGGCTGGAGAGATGGCTCCTCAGTTAGGAGCACTTGCCGCTGTCATAGGGGACCTGAGTTTGGTCCAAGGACTCACAGCTGCCTAGAACTGTACACCCCCAGCAAGCCCTTGCCTATAGCACCCTCACACCCAGACACAGACATGCAAATTTTAAGAACAAAAACAAGGAGGAGACTAATAGAGAAAGACACTCAACTTCAACCCCTGACCTTTGCATACATATGCATGTCGAACGTATGCCCACATGTACACATGCACACATGCTTATATAACACATGCATGCAAATACTAATATACACATCCACACAAATGTATGTACACATGCAGACATACACACATGCATATATACACATATCCACACTTTCACATATACACATATGCACACAAGCACACATACACAGTAACACTCAGAGCAGCACTAGCTCGCCCTTAGGCCATTCACAACTCCTGTGGTCTGGAACATTCCAAGAAAGCAAGGGGCTCAGCTATTTCTAAGCACATTTTTAATAGACAGAAGTTGAGGCTCAGGGAGACACTCTAAATTAGGAACCAGGTATAGCTTCCAACCTGGGCTCCTTCTTGTTTCTCAGCCAGTTCACCATGGGCAGCTTCCTTGGTCTTTCCAGACCTCAGTTTCCCCTCTTTAAACGTGTGCTAAGAGACTGGGAGAATGACTCCGCAGGTAAAGTCTGCCAGCACCAAGCACAGCAGCTGGAGTTTGATCCCAGGGTCCACGTGGAGGAAGGAGAGAACCGATTGACTCCTCCCAGCTGTCCTCTGACCTCCACGTTCAAGCTGTGGCATTCACAGCCTCCCTCTAGAGATTAAATAAAAATGTAGACTTAATGCACGGTGTAGCCAGAGAAAAATAAGAACTTTCCACACTGAAACACCTTCTAGGTAGCACAGTTATCGCTGATGGGCATTTTGGTTTTTTTGAACTGAGATGTCATATAGCCCATGCTGTCCCCAAGTCTGGGATGGATCCCATGCTGCCTTGAGCTCCTAATGCCCCCGCAGGCTTACATCATCATACTCTACTGTTGCTAGTGATACAAGGGTTAGCTCTTTTAGACCAGCACACATGACACCAGCCCATGGTTTCATGTTTGGGTACTCACCCACCTCAAGGCTGGCTGCACCAACCTCATGGGGCTTGGAGTTCGACCCAGCAGACACACACTTCATCTGAGAGTCTACTCACATTCATGACCTTTGTACTACATGTCTTACAAAAAATAGGAAGCGTAGGGCTGGAGAGGTGGCCTAGTGGTTAAGAGCACTGGCTGCTCTTACACAGGACCTGGGTTCAGTTCCAAGCACCCACATGGTTGTGCATAACTGTAATTCCAGTCCCAGGGGATCCAGTACCCCCTTCTGGCCACCCCAGGTACCTAGGCATACACGTGGTATGCATACACATAAAAAAATAGACAAATCTTCAAAAAATGCATAAAGTCAGAAAGTGGAACCCCTAGAGCCCCTTGCCGGCCAGGGAAAAGGGGGGGCTCCATCTGCCATGAGAGCCCTGTACTGCCCATCACGACTGCTCCAAATCAGATGTGGTCACTGAGTGCCCAAAACACAGTGAGCACAGAAGGCCAGGGGAGATGCGCAAGCACCAACTCGTGCTAGTTTCCAGACTTCGTGTGAAAAAAAAAAAAGTAAAATAACCAAGAACATCAGCACTTTGGAGGCTGAGGCAGGAGGATGCTTTCTAGAAGCATCTACGAGCCAAGAGTCAATACCCAGGACAGTAGCTGTGTCTCACCGGGGTGGTGGTTCACCTCAGTGTCAACTGGATTGGATCTGGGTTTGACCAACAGTTGCACCTCTGCGTGGGTCTGTGAGAGCATGTTCTAGAAGGATTGTCCTGGTGCAGCCCTGACACAAAGAGATCTGACAGGAAAGCGGCTGTACTCACCTGCCCTCCTTCAACAGGATACTTGTTGGCGAGGGAGTCTATGTTGTCGCTGCTTCCTTTGCTGACATCAGGACCCAGCTTATTTGGCCTTTCCATATGGACTGAGGGCCACCTGCTCCCCAGGAAGCCCCCAGGCCTTCAGCACCAGCCACGTGGATGGAGCGTCTTCAGTCCCGGTTGGACAACCCAGTCTGTGTTATGTAAGCCAATCTAAGGAATCCCCTTTGGTCATGTGTGTGTTATCCTAAGGGTTCTGTTCCTTTGCAGAACCCTGACTAATACAACCAGTGTGGGCTCAAGGGTCAGACATGGGATGCGGGTCGCTCTCTATGACCCAGTGACTTACTGACACTTGCCTGGCTTGTTATTTTTGAACTCTTAGTCCCAGAGAGAGGATGCTTCCTCCGGGGGACATAGCAGAGAGTCCTGGAGCTGGACTCCACCTTGCTTCTGAGTCAGCAAGTGACAAGGGCGTCACGGTGCTGCTGGTTGGGTGACTAACCAGAGAAACGAAACACTCTGGTGTCTCCAGAGTGGGGAAACTGGCGGCTGTTTCTCAGAGAGGAGTGAGAGAAGGCGTCTAAGCACAGGGGTGAGGAGTGAGAGAAGGCGTCTAAGCACAGGGGTGAGGAGTGAGAGAAGGCGTCTAAGCACAGGGGTGTAGGAGCCGCAGTGAGAGCCGCTGTTGGTATTTCCACGCCTTGGGGCTAAAGGCAATGAAGGGGCTGGTGAGATGGCACAGCAAGGAAAAGCATTTGCCCTGCCAGTCTGAGTCCAGCTGACAGAAGGTGGAAGGAGAGAACCAGCTCCAGGAAGTGGTCCTCTGCCCCCCCCCAACATGTGCTGTGTGGGGTTCCACTCCCACCCCATCACACACACAAGAAAGCTAAAACCGAATTTTAAGCCGATGGGAAATGACCACTTTCTCAGTCATTACCCAGAACACTCAGTGGTGAATATTTGGGTCACCCCACATGGTCAAGGACCAGCACCATCTGAGGTGCCTTCCTGAGGGCATAGGGAGGGCAGTTACAAAGATCAGCTATACAGGCCTCCAAGGTGGCTGGGGGTTGTGGGTAAAGATGCGTGCCACCAAGCTGATGACCTGTATTCAATCCCCAGGAACCACTGGACAGAGAGAACATGTTCCCACAAGTTGTCTCCTGACCTCCATACATGCACTGTAGTGCACACACACGCACGCATGCACGCACGCACGCACGTGCACGTGAATGAGGACACTGAATGAAAACAAAATTTATATATTGGTTTTTGAGATAGGGTTTCTCTGCATGGCTCTAGCTGTCCTGGAACTAGTTCCGTAGACAAGGCTAGTCTCAAATTCAGAGATCCACAAGATGTACGTCACCATTCCCTAACTAAAATATATTTTTTAACCAACTGTCAAACCAGGCGGTGTTGGTGCACACCTTTAATCCTAGCACTTGGGAAGCAAAGGCAGGCAGATATCAGTGAGTTCAAAGTCAGTCTGGTCTACAAAGTGTGTTCCAGGACAGCCAGGAGTGTTACACAAAGAAACCCTGTCTCAAAAAACCAAACCAAAACCAAAACAAACAAACAAAAAACCAGGTTTGGTAGCACACACCTTTAATCCTGGCACTCTGGAGGCAGAGGCAGGTAGAGATGGATCTCTGTGGGTTCGAGGGCAGCATCACTTACATAGCAAGTTCTAGGCCAGCCACGCTACAGTGTGAGACTCTGTCTCAAAAATCAACCAAACAACCAGAAGAAGAAGAAAGAGGAAGGAAGACAGAAAAAGAAAGAACCCAGCCATGAGCATGGCATGGAGGCCCCCAGGGAAGACCGAGCCGCTAAGGGGATCTGACTTTACCCCACAACTTGGGGACTTCAGAAGATGACACACTCAGAACCTTCGCCTTCCAGAAAGAGATCAGGGTGTTCGGGGCTGAGCTGGGCAGACGGATCGTGTCTGACAGGATTATGACTTCTACTGCCATTGTTGGGAGATTAAGGGTGGTTTTAGGAGGTGTGCCTGGATTCAGAATCCACAAGGGGTGGATTTGTGGTGGTTTAATTTCCTGAGCCAACCTGGCCAGCCACCGCATGCCCAGATTAAAACATTATTTGTGGGTGCGTCTTCGGGTGTTTCTGCATGTGGTTAAATGTTAAACTCATGGACACACAGAGGGCCCTCACCACCCAGCCCACAGCCCACTCACTCAGACTGGATCAGAGCAAAAGGCAGAAGGAGGAGTGTGGTAAGTTGATGTTTTTACCCCTTTGGCTCTTTGGGGGACGCCTGCTACCCAGCTCCCAAATAAATCACATGGAGGCTTGTTCTTAGTTATAAAGGTCCGGCCTTGGTTTGGCTTGTTTCTTGCCAGCTCTTCTTTTCTTTTCTTTTCTTTTTTTTTTTTTTTTGGATTTTTCGAGACAGGGTTTCTCTGTAGTTTTTGGTGCCTGTCCTGGAACTAGCTCTTGTAGACCAGGCTGGCCTCGAACTCACAGGGATTCTGTGAGTTCTGCCTCCCGAGTGCTGGGATTAAAGGTGTGCGCCACCACCGCCCGGCTAAAATATTTATTTATTTATTTATTATCTATACTATATTCTGTCTGTGTGTATGCCTGCAGGCCAGAAGATGGCACCAGACCTCATTACAGATCGTTGTGAGCCACCATGTGGTTGCCGGGAATTGAACTCAGGACCTTTGGAAGAGCAGGCAATTCTCTTAACCACTGAGCCATCTCTCCAGCCCCTTCTTTTCTTAACTGACATTATCCGGTCTACCTTTGCCTCTGGGATTTCCTGTTCTCTTCTGTAAATCTTACTCCATGGACTACTGGATGGCTGGAGAGCTGGCCCCTGATATCCTCCTCCTTCTGTGGCTACTTTGCCCACATTTTCCTTCTATTTATTCTCTCTGCCTGCCAGCCCCACCTGTTTCTTTCTCCTGCCTCGCTATTGGCCGTTTATCTCTTTATTAGACCGTCAGGTGTTGTAGACAGGCACAGTAACACAGCTTCACAGAGTTCAACAAATGCAACGTAAACAAAAGTAAGACACCTGGAAATCTTTCCTCACGGAGGAGGCCTTTGCCTGGTTTCTTGAAGGTAGACACGAGCTATGACATCTCTGATCTGCCGTCTTCAGACAGGGCTTTATACCATAAACCTTTCATTTTAGGTCTATTTCCGGTGATGCTTATGTCTCTGGGACGGAGGGCTCGTGGAGGGCAGGAGAAGGTGCCGAATGTCCTGGAGCTAGAGTTACAGGTGGTTTTGAGCACCCTGATATGGGTGCTGGTAACTGAACTTGGGTCTGCTGCAGGAGCAGCAAGCACTCCGAACTACTAAATCATCTCTCCAGCCCCACTAACTTATAGAGAGTCTAGAGGGAGACGCTCTATAAGCTGTATGTATGCATGCATGCATGTATGTATGTATGCATGCATGCATGTATGTATGTATGCATGCATGCATGTATTGAGACAGTGTCTCACTATTAGACAGGGCTGGCATTGAACTCACAGAGATCTGACTGCCTCTACCTCCCAAGTGCTGGGATTAAAGGTGAGTGTCTCTATATTCAGTTTGCAGGACCTTTCAACCAGTTATTCACTGTCATCATACAGTGATGGGGAGCCAATCATACCCCGTTATAGCTTTCCAGGGTCTGGGAGAGTGGCTCAGTAGGTAAAGTGCCCACTAAGCAGGTATGAGGAGGACCTGAGTCTGGATCCCAAACACCTGCATAAAGATGGCCACAGCCGCACAGCCTGCAGCCCCGGGATTCTGATAGGAAGATGGGAGTAGAGAGGAGAATTTCTGGAAGTATGAAGGCCTGCTAGCCTGGAGCATTTGGTGCCTCAAACCAGGGGGAAGGCTAGCGTTGACTACTGAAGCTATGCCCTGACTTCCATGGGTACTCTGTGGCATGTGCACATGCTCCTACACAGGAACACACACACGCACACACACACACACACACACACAAAGTCTCATTATATACCCAAAGCTCCACACATGTAGTTTATGATGTATATGTATATATTCATGTTCTATGGACTATCTGAAGGCTGTTGCTGCTTCAAACACCGTTTCCAAATGATTTCACACTCCCAGGTACCAGGAGCTAGGATGTGGACTTTTCTTTGGAGTGGAGGGGGGTGAGATTTTCCATTTACAGCAGGCACACATGTAGCCTGGGCCTTTGGTGAAAACTGGGCTACAAGGAACTCAGAGTGTGGGCTCAGGGCTTGGTGGTTCTGGGTTTGACTCCCTGCATTGTGATTTGACAGACCACTGCATTGTGCTGTGTGTCCTCTGAGGTTCAGGAAACCTCTCTGAAATGCCTGCACTATGGGATGGTACGCAAGCCGGGAAAGGGACTGAAGATTTAAGCATGCACACACAGAGAGAGACAAAGACAAGGGGACACGGGCCATCCTTGAAACAAGAATCTCAACTTTATTATGCTCCAGGGAAGCTTATATAGGGATCCTTAACTGATAGCCACACTCCAGCACTTGGGATTTTTCGGCTGTAAAACCCCACCAGAATTCACTCCCCTGCCATCAGGAAGCCATGAGGGTCTTGTGCTCAGAGCAGCTGCAGGCACAGGTAAACAAGTTGTTTTGCTCAGTTCACTCCAGCAGGCAAAGGGTCTGAGGCAGGCAAAGAAAGTCAAGGGGCCAGGGGTCTGCACCCCCAACACCTTGGTATGGAGGTAGCTCACTCCACAGAGTTCTGAGAGTTCAGGTGAGTGGTAACTGGTATGCTACATATGATTGCTCTGCACCTCCCCCCTATCTCTTTTAAATTATGTGAGGGCCTGGAGAGGTGACTCGGGGTTCAGAACTCTGACTACTCTTTTAGAGGACCCTGGTTTGGTTTCCAGCACCCAGATGGTGGCTCACAATTGTCTGTAATACTAGTCTCAGGGGTCTGATGCCCTCTTCTGACCTCTGTGGTCGCTGTACACATATGGTCACACCGAGACATGTGCCGGCAAGACACCCATACACATAAAATAAAATAAATACATCTTATTTTTTGAGACAGGGTTTCTCTGTTGCTTTGGAGCCTGTTCTGGAACTAGCTCTTGTAGACCAGGCTGGTCTTGGACTCACAGAGTTCTGCCTGCCTCTGCCTCCCAAGTGCTAGGATTAAAGGCGTACGGCACCACCGCCTGGCCTTTTTTTTTTCATTGCTATGCTAACGAGGAAAAATAAATGCATCTTTAAAAAGACGTGCATGTCTGTGTGTGGGTATGTTTGTACCAAGTGCCTGTGGAGGCCAGACGTGGGCATCCTTGAGCTGGAGTTACAGGTGGCTGTGAGCTACCCTAGACGGCTGTTAGGAACTGAATTCAGCTCCTCTGTGAGAGCAGCACACATTCTTAACCCCTGAGTTCTTCTCCCCACCCCACACAGGGTCTCACGGACTCAAGTGGGCCTTGAACTCACCATGCAGCTATGGGCTGCAGACATCCATCACCACACCCATCTTATTAAATCTGGTGATGGAACCCAGAGCTTTGTGCATGCCGACCAACCACTCTACCACCTGAGCCATATCTCCACTTCCTGTGCTCCAATTTTCTCATCCTTAAAACAGAAATAATGACATCTACCTCTCTGGGTGTGGTGGCACATGCCTTAATTCCAGCACTTGGAGGCAGAGGTAGGAGGATCTCTGTGAGTCTGAGAGTGTGAGGATGGCTTTGTCTACACAGCAAGTTCCAGGTCAGCTAGGGCTACATAGTAAGGTCCTGTCTCAAAAGGAATGGAGGTGGAGCTAGAGAGGTGGCTCAGCAGTTAAGAGCACTGGCTGCTCTTTCAGAGGACCCAGGTTTGATTCCACATACCCACTCACAACTATCCTTACCTCCCATTCTAATGGGATCCAACTCCCTCTTCTGACTTCAGAAGAAGTCATTACACATACATACGTGATACACATATATACACGCAGGTAAAACATTCATGCACATAAAATAGTAATAATGTGGTTGGGCAGTGTGGCTCACGCCTTTAATCCCAGCACTCGGGAGGCAGAGGCAGGCAGATCTCCGTGAGTTTGAGGCCAGCCTGGTCTACAAGAGCTAGTTCCAGGACAGGCTCCAAAGCTACAGAGAAACCCTGTCTCGAAAAACCAAAAAAAAAAAAAAAAGTAATAATACATTTACAAAAGACTACCTCATCTAATATGAAGCTTAGATTAGTCAATCCTGGCACGTGGTAAGCATTATGTAAGTACAGGAAGTTTGGCTCCAGAGTCTATTGTGGCTCATGGTATCTTTCAAGATAAAACCCTGATAGCAGAAATTATGAGAAGCCTAAGAATCCTGACCGTGGAAATTATACAGGAGCAGATAAGGTGCTGATGTCAGCCTAGTGCTGGCTTTGGTTAGAATAACCTTGCCTATTAGCCTGCGTTGACTCACTCAGGATGAAGCTCAGAACCAGTTTCAAGTGTCACGCCCGGCCAGCCATGCTTAGAAAGGGCTACTCCCCCCACCCCACTGGCTATTGAATGTTTACTTGGCTAAATTTTTTATTTTTATTTATTATTTATTTATTTTGAGACAGGGTTTGTCTGTGTAACAGTCTTAGGTGTCCTGGAACTAGCTCTTGTAAATCAGGCTGGCCTCAGACTCACAGAGATCTGTCTCCTTTGCCTCCCAAATGCTGGGATTAAAGGCGTGTGCCACCACCGCCCAACTTTTTTTTTTTTTTTTTTTTTGAGACAGGGTCTCATAGTTCAGGCTGACTTGGAGCTGGATATGTGCCCAGTCTTGAACTTCTGTTCCTCCTACCTCCATCTCTTGATTTCTGAGAGTACAAGTGTGTATCAACAGCTGGGCAGAGATACCTTAAGTCTTTAACCCCAGCCCTTGGGAGGCAGAGGCAGACAGATCTCTGAGTCAAAGGCCAGCCTAGTCTACAGAGTTCCAGAACAGCCAGGACTACATAGTAAGACCTACCTCAAAAGACAAAAATAAATAAATAAATACATAATAAAAACAGGGTTTCACAATGTAGCCCTGAATGGCTTGGAACTTGCTATGCAGACCAGGCTGGCCTTTAACTTGGAAATCTGCCTGTCTCTGCCTCTAGAGTCTAGGACTATCGACCTTTGCCACGATACATACCTTGTCTGTTTTTTTTTTTTTTTTTGAGACTGGATTTCATGTAACTCAGGATGACCCTGGATCTTTAGGAGGAAAAGGATGAACTCCTGGTCCCCCCTGGCTCTGTCTCAAGAGCTGAGATGTTAGACATGTGCCACCATGCCTGGCTCTACTGTGCCCGCCTTGAAACCCATACACACACTCAAAGCACTGGGGCTTGAACACAGGGCCTTAAACATGCCCTATGCATGCTCCACCACTGAACTACACCCAACCCCTTTAACATTCTTAGCTTTTGAATAAAGAACTTTGTATTTTCATTTTGCTTCTGACTGCATAAAGGACATGACTAGACCTGTGTGGAGTCTCAATTCTTCCTATGCCCTTGGCAGGGATAGGTCTCTTGGAAACAGATTTCCTGAGCTGGGTTATGGAATGTGGGGCATGGCCCTGAATGCGGTCCATGGCCCTCTCTGCGGGACGTGCACATGCACATGCCGGACAGATCTGGTATGCAGGCTAGGGAACCCACCAGGGCCAGTGTTTGATTTGAAGGCCTGATTTAGCTCTGAAGGGCAGTGGGGGAGGGGTGTGTTTCCACAGAGCCCTAAGGTGCCTTTCTGGTCAGGCTCAGCTCTCAGAAGGAACAGAAAGTGAAGTGCTCGCCTGACTCCAGCAGCAACGCTCCCTTGGGGTGCGTTTATTGACCTCTGGCCGGAGATGACTCTGCTTCTAATCACTCCAGAGGCTTTGGATGAGACCACGTGCAGCCTGGGGCTTGTGTCCTCTTCTGCTTCCAGGATGCTGAAGATGAAGTGGTCAGATTTCTACAAAGCATCCAGAGGACTCCAGGCTCTCGGGGCAGGGCTGGCGAAGGATGCCGGCCTTGGCTGTTGTTACTACAGTGTAGGGCTGAGGCTGAGGCAGGAATTCAGCAGGGTGCAGAGATGAATTTGACGTCAAGAGGAAAGGAGGAAGCAGGCACTTGGCTGCCTGGAGGATGTCAGCATCTGGCATCCTCCATGAATGTCACAAAGCAGGCATAAAGGACGATGGCGTGACTACGCCTGGAGGGAAAGGGGGTGGTGGGGTGTGCAAAGAATAGGGGGTGGTGGAGGTTCTGTGTGGTGAGGCTGCTGTGTGAGTCAGAGGGCTGGGAAGGATTCTTATCAGTCCAACCTTTGAAAGCACAGCTATCACTGGCCAAATCCTTGAAGCAAGCTAAGTGTTCCCATGAGGTCCTGAAGTGGCCAACAGATTACTGAACAACCAATCGCCCATCTGCACTGTAATCTCGGAAAAAGCAGCATCTGTGGGTGGGTGTAGTGCATGCAAACTGCCTGGGTGCGCGCCTGCCATGCGAGCTGCCTGGGTGGCCACCGGGCCTGGAAGATCTTGGATTCCTATCTCCAAAGACTCTCCCGGTAGCTGCACTCAGAAAACAGCAGATTCCCTGGGTCTATCTTGGCAGTGGTATCTCGGGTCTATCAGCCTCTCTCTCCATCAGCTAGATCTAGGAAATGCTTCCTCCCACCCCAGAGCTCTGTGCAGCAGTGAGGGGATTCAAGTCCCCAAGCCCTGAGTCAGCAAGTAATTACGAAGCTCTGCTTTGCTAATACAGCACAGTAACCACTGTAAAGATAGCGGCCCCTTAGACAGAAGGCTGAGTGCCTTCCCACCCTCTGCCTCTCCACATCCTCTCTCCTGTCTGTATGTATATATGTTCATGTGCGTGTGTGTGGCGTGTGTGTGTGTGTGTGTGTGTGTGTGTGTGTGTGTGTGTGTGTGTGTGTATGTGTGCAGATCAGAGGTCACCTTCTGATCTAATTTTTGGGGCGGGGTTAGGGTTTTGACGTGACTCAGTGGGTAAAGGCACTTTCCACGCAAACATGCATAATGGAGTGTGCAAATGCACACTCAATCCCACATTATATTGTTAGGTCTCAAACCCGGGACAAACAGCTGAGGTCCCTATGTAACATGTTAAAGCAGACACTGGCCGACAGGTTCTCCTTGCATGCCTTGTCCTTCATTACAGGGCCCTCCTGGCTGGCATCCCCAATGTGAGAGCCAAAACAACATATTTAGTTTTAATGGCTATGCCTGAGAGACCCAGGAAACAAAATGCCTCTGATCTGCAAGCCCCTTGCCCGAGGACAGAGAGTTCCTGAAATGCTGGAAGCTGTGGTTTATGGGAGATAACAAGCCACATGTTTTTATTCCCCTACACAAGTTTGTTTGGCACATCTACACCAGATGTGCTTGATCCCTTGTGAGCAGGAGGAATGAGGGTAGGAAAGAAGTCAGGTTGTACCCTTGCCCCTGATTAGATGTAGGGATGAGGTATGCAGGCAGGAAGAACATCAGAATGTATACTTGCCCCTATTGGATTTTATGGGAAATGTGGTTAATTATGGATTTTGTCTTTTTAAAACCCTGTGAAACGTGACTCAGGCCTTTTCCTGGGAACCTGGGTGTGAATCTAGGTATAGACCTGGCCAGAGCTCATCTACCTAGCCAGTATTTAGTTAAACCTTACTCCAAATTTGACTTTAAAATGTGGTATGGTCTTATTCTCAGCCAGTGGGATTAACCAGCCCACGCTAAACTCTCCAGGCCAGGGCCTTCCCTAGCAGTCCTTCCCAGATCATCCAGGCAGGCTGGCTTTCCGCTCTCTTTCATTTACTCTGTTGGCTCAGGCTGCCTCTCTTGACCAGCATCTCCCCTCCCCTCCTCCCTTTCCTCACGTGGCCCAGCTAAGGGTCATGTCCACTCTGGACTCCCCCAGATGTCCCTGCCTCTGATTATGTCTCCCTTTTATCTACAGTAAACCTTCTCCTCCACTTTTGTCCCGCAACTGCTCTCAAATAAACACACTGAGGCTTATATTAATTATAAACGCCAATAGCTCAGGCTTGTTACTAACTAGCTCTTACAACTTAACCCATTTCTACTAATCTCTGTGTTGCTCTGAGGTTCGTGGCTTTTACCTCTATCCCATTTTGTGTTTCCTACTGTTTTCTGTCTGGTTGGTGACTCCTCTGACTCCGCCCTTCCTCATTCCATCATTTTCAGTTTGACTTTCCCGCCTAACTTTATCCTGTTCAGCTATTGGCCAGCCAGCTTGTTTATTAAACCAACCATAGTGACATATACTCACACAGTGCACAGAAGGATTATTCCACAGCAGTCCTGTCCTTCCCTTTTATTTCTCTTTTTTATTCATCTATCTTGCACACATACAATAACAAATCGTGCATAAAGCTGGGTGTGGTGGCATTCCTCTGGGATCATCACTAGGTTTTGAAAACATGCATTCTTTGAGATACATAAAGAAACACAAAAGAAGAGAAGGCAACTTGGTAAGACAATTTCTTTCTGTAAAAAGGGTACAACCGAACCCAAACCAACTAACAGCACACTGGCAGGAAGTTCTTTTGGGTCTTATTCTAATAAATCTGATGACTTTACCCATGGGCTAGGGTCTAACTTCGTAGTCTTTTTTGATTGGCTCATTTTAAAAGAACTGATGCAAAGGAAAGGTGGGGGAAGGGCTGGCTTCTGAGCTATCAAGTTCCAAGAATGCATAGGGGCCTTTGGGTAAACATACATGTTATTCGGGGTGGGGAGCATTTTAAAACATTTTCATAAAAGTTTTATGGGATGGGAGAGATTTGTGGACTCCTGGCCTTTGGTGAACTTTGATAGAAAAAAAATCTCACTGAAAGAGGCTGAGGCCATGAGGAGTGTTGGAGAGTTCAAGCCCAGCCTGACATGAATGCTTGCTTCAAAAATGTCAAAGCAAACCAGTAGCACAGGCCTTTCATCCCAGCGCTCGGGAGGCAGAGGCAGGTGGATCTCTGAATTCAAGACTGGCCTGGTCTACAAAACAAGTTTCAGGACAGTTAGGGGCTATACAGAGAAACCCTGTCTCGAAAAACCAAACAAAAATAAAAACAACAATAAAGGATTTTATTTTTATTATATGTTTTGAGTATTTATCTGCATGTATGTCTGTGCGCCAGGTGTATGCAGTGCCCTTGGAGGCCAGAAGACGATGCTGCATCCCTGGGCCTGGACTTACAGAGGATTGTGAGCTGCCATGCAGGTGCTGGAAGTTGCACCCAGTGCTCTGTCAGAACAGCCGGTGCTCCTAACTGTTGAGTGAGCCACCTCGCGGGTCTGAATACCTAGCCCTAACCCCACCACTGAAAACTAAATCAGTAAACCAGGAAAGCATACAGTCGGGTGCTGTTAGCTCGGGGATGATGTGGCTCACTCAGCCCCGCTCCTTCTACAGAATATCACCATCAACCCAGAAGAAACTCGCAGCTGACAACCTACCGGCTCCTTGAAAAAGCCTCTAAGATTTTTCTTTCTTTCTTTTTCCTTTGCTGTACTGGAGACGGAAGGTTGGGTCTCCCCCATGCTAGGTAAGGCTGGGTACTTTTCCTTTTCTTTCCTCTTTACATCTGTTTGGGGGTGGGGGGCACATGTGAAGGGTCTTGTGAAGGGTCCCGGAACTCTCAGGAGCTGGTTCTCTTCTTCCACCATGTGGATTCCTTGGATTGAGCTCAAGTTTTTAGGCTTGCATTGCAAGTGACATTACCCCTCAGAGCCACCTCACTGGCAGCAAGTGGCCTCTTGTGCCCAGCTTCTTCCCTTAGTAGAAGCAGCGTGTTCTTCCTCTGGATGCCTGGGTGCTATTCCTTCAAGTGAGAACGCGGGCTGTTCTTACAGCTGAGCAACTTAGGAAGCCATGAGGTTAGAGAACAGAGGAGTGCGGCTGTGGCTCAGGGGTACAGAGTTTGCCTGGTATCTGCACTGGAAAAACAAACAAACAAACAAACAAACAAACAAACAAATCCACACCCATCATTCCAGCTAAGACGGTTGGTGCATGCTTGCCATCCAGCTATTCCGGAGGCTTCAGGCAGAGGATTTTTAGTTCAAGGCCCTTGATTTCAATGGCTGTTTTGGCTACACAGTGAGTCCAAGGCCAACCTAGGCAATTTGGTGAGTCCCTCTCTCAAAATAAGAATAATAAAAAGGACTAGGAAGGGAAGCCGGCTCAGTGATAAAGTGTACCGTTCCCCTGTACTATGTGTACTATGGTACTACACCTGTAGTGTGGCGCCTGCACCACTAGAGGTACGTGAGTCTCGGGCAAGGGCCTGGAGATTTAAACACACAAAGACATACACAGGTAGAGACAGAGACATGGGTAAAAACCACTCCTCTGCAGGGTCTCGCGCTCAGAGCAGCTACTCAGAGCAGAAGAAAACAAGTTGTTTACAGGAAATTCGGGGTCTGGTGGTCTGCAGTCTCCAACAGTCGAGTGCTTGTCTGGGACACACAAGCCCTGGGTTCAACCCCCAGCATCGTGATGGAAGAGGTAAAGGGGGTGGGGGAGGGAAGCCAGCAAGGCATTGAGCTTGCTAGGTAAACTGAGCTGCATCCCCCCACTTTAAAAACAATGGTATGTTTGTGTGTGTTGGGGTACGGGGTACACAATGCAACACTAGTACAGAGACCTGAGAACAGTGGCAGAGATCCCTTTTCTGGCTGGGTTATGGTTCTCTAGCTGGCTTTTTTTTTTTTTTCTTGCTTTTGCTTTGAGCCAGGGTCTCAATAAATTGCCCAGGCTGCCCTTGAATTTTCTGTGGCTCAGATAAGCCCTGAACTTGCCTGTGCCACCAGCTAAGACCCTCATGTCTTTCCTTGCTGACTATGTACCAGGTGTCCATGGTCCCAAAACTTCAAAAGGGTCCTTCTGAGATAATCACCCCACCAAAGTGTCTGCTCTGGCGAGCGTCGTGAGTCCACCACACGAACCTCTCTGACGTCTAATGGGTTCCATGATAGCGATGGTGGAGGACAATGTCCAGGGACCCTGTGCCTTCACCTGGCTGCAGTTCATGAATAGAAAGATATGATCCCTGACCGCCACTGTGGTTGTCCTGGAAATAGGTGTCCGGAGCCGGTCTAGGCTTGGGAGCCCAGGCTGGAAGCCTTGCACAAGATCCCCTGTCAACAGGTTCACGGAGGGCAGCTACTGGCTCAAGCCATTTACGCCTCTCAGTAAATGTCAGCTCCTGGGCTTCCTTACAGCTGGGTGAGGTTTATCCTCCCCACATATAGACTGAGTTGAATATACTCTGTCTTTGCCACGCCTAGCAGAACCCACTTACAATCTCAGCGCTCAGGAAGCTGAGGCAAGAGAATTGCCGCAAGCCTCGAGGCTAGCTGCAGCTACACGGTGAGCTTCGGGCAATAGTGTGAGACCTGAGCTCCACACACAAAAGTGGAGGTAACCCTTCATCTTACTCATTCCTAACGCAGTGGTCATCAGAACAGGTACCCTGCGGCAGTTCCTGTTGTCTGGTTCTGTCCCAGCCTGTCTGGCAGCCTATTCCACCCAGACTACAAGAGCCAGAGGCCAGGCACCCTGAGATGTTCAGGGCGTTGGCAGATCAGAGCAGGGGCCAGAACCAGACCCCAGAAGAGGAAGGCTGTTACTGATCTCACTTCGGAGTCCAGGCTATGAGGGATAAATCCGCTTGGTTTACCTGAATTTAGTTCACCAAACTCTGTTTGCCCCATCTGTGTAGCGTGGGTAAAGCTGTCAGTCAGTGAGTGACCTAGAGCCGGCAATGTGGCCTAGTGAGCAAAGGTGCTTGCTGCCTGACACCCTCAATTCAATCTCCAGTCCCACATGACACCAGGGAACAGTGATGTCTGCAAGCTGTCCTTTGACTTCCACACGTACTGGGGTGCACATGCCCTCACATATACATACATAATAAATAAATGTAAAGAAAAAAAGTAAAAACCCAGCACTCGTCCATTCTCTCCTCTCCCACCTGTGGCATGGGTGGCCTTGGGCGATGCTCCCTGTGGAGAGAGCAGAGGCAGAGCCCGGCTCCCACAGTGCGGGTGCAGCACTGATGACAGGCTCTGGGTGGGTCAGACTCTAGGGGCCAGCATAGCCTCGCACAGAGGTGAGGTGTCAGCCATTGGGTCCCCAGGGAGAATTTCAGGCAGAGGGACCAGCTAGAGAGAAGGCACAGAGCTGTGAGGGATCGGACCTCGCCTGGGGAGGGAACGGGAGGCTGGGGCCATAGGGCCAGTTCAACCTTTCCTTTTGCCTGAGCTGGGAGCCATTGCAGGGTTCCCAGCAAGGGAAGGGTGTTGTCATCTGAGCAAAGATGGAAACTTCGGGATTTCTAGGCAGAGATGAGTCAGTGGCTGGGTTTCTTTCTTCCTCTGGGTACTGGAAGCTTGCAGGAAGCAATAAAGTTGCCTATTCACTCAGGTTAGCACCTCATCAGCTCATCCCAGAGCCTAAAATAGCAGTCAGGGCTCTGCTTGGACCAGTCACTGTTGTCAGATATCAAGAACCTTACTGACAGCCAGGCGGTGGTGGCACACACCTTTAATACCAGCACTTGGGAGGTGGAGGTGGGTGGAGCTCTGTGAGTTGGAGGCCAGCCTGGTCTACAAGAGCTAGTTCCAAGACAGGCTCCAAAGCTACAGAGAAACCCTGTTTCGAAAAGTCAGTCAACCATCAATCAATCAATCAATCAATCAAAGAACCCTTATTGACTGCTCTGGGTCACATGGCAAACACATGGGATTGCAGGCATGCTCACCTGGTTTGTGCAGTGCTGGGGATCATTTGGGGCCAGGGTGAAGCACTACGGCTGCCCAAGCCTAATGACCCTAGTGTCATCCTAGGAACCCAAGGGGTCTTGCATCTATAATCAACAAATTCCTAAAATGAGATTCGAACCCAGGGCAGGAGAATGGCCCAGGAGTTTAAAAGTCAGTTTGCCTGCATCGCAGCCAAATAGCAAAAAGCAAGAGGCGCTGCCTCAAGAAGGTAGAAGAGGAGAACCAATTTCTGAGAGCTGACCTCTGACCTCCACAGGGTCAGGCAGGGTGAGGTACACAATGCAAACCTGACTTCAAAGGTCACTCAGATACAGACCATTTAGTTTCGATTTTTCACCCCTGACGGTTGCTTTCCCTGTCACTGGCTGTGGGGAAATCCAGTCTCTTATTCCAGGGGTCAGGGGTCAGGAGCCAGCAACTGGGGTGGAGTTACTACTTCCTTGGCACTCCTAGAGTCCTGTGATCTGATCCCCAGAGCTGGCCAACTCCAACAGCTGCTTCACTGATCCCCAGGAAATGCCACAGAGGGAGTTGTGGTAAACTCCAGGCCCCTCCAGGACAGCCCCTTTTTGCTAAAATCCTGCTACCAGATCAAGAGAGGTGAAACCATTCCAAGGCTTCTCGCTATCTATAGTCCCAACATGACCCCAGCCTGTGGCAGGGGAGGGATAGCGGGCGTAGCCCTTAAAAAACAAAAGAAATCCTGGGTCTCTCTCATAAGAAGGCCATACTTGGGCCTGGAGAGATGGCTCAGCCCTTCAGAGCACTGGCTGCTCTTCCAGAGGACCTGGGTTCCATTCCTGGCATCCACATGACAGCTCACAACGGTCTATAACTCCAGTCCCAGGGGATCCAGTGCCCTCTTCTGACCTCCACGGTCACAGTGTACACATGGTCACAGACATGCATGTAGCCAAAACACCCATACACACAAGAATAAACTAAATAGATCGAAAGGAAGAGGAGAAGTCGCTGCCCATACTCAGCCAGGAGGCCCACATCTTCAGTCCCGTCACTAGAAGATGAACTTCTGTGAGTTTGAGACCTACCTGGTCTTCAGAGTGAGTTCCAGCACTGCCAGGGTTACACAGAGAAACCCTGTCTCAAAAAACAAAACACAGCATAAACAAACAAGGCTAAACAATAGCTGAGCATTGTGAGAAGGTTAATGTAACGCTATTTAAAAAAACATTTTTTTTTTTTGAGACAGAGTATGTAGCACTGACTGTCCTGGAACTCGCTCTGTAGACCAGGTTTACAGAGATCCGCCTGCCTCTGCCTCCCGAATGCTGGGATTAGAGGCATGCACCACACCTGGCACAACTGTATTTATTTTTAAATTCCATTTACAACACACTTTAATCTTTACATTATTATTGTTATTGATGCAAAATTTGGAAAACAATGTTAACGAAGTGGTTTTAGACAAAAGCTCAGGAGGCTGTATTTAAAGCACAGGAAGCATGGTATCTCAGATATCCAACGACTATAAACATGGTCAACTACATTAATAGGTCTTACTTTATTAATTTTGGACGAAACAAAAGTAAAATAATGTTAGGGCCAGGCATGGTGGTGCATGCCATTAGACATACAATGTGCACATGCTAAAAAGCTACAACCCAGGCTTTTTTTTTTAATTTTTAATGATTTATTTATCTTTATTTTATGTTCATTGGTGTGAAGGTGTCAGATCCCCGGAACTGAATTTTCAGACAGTTGTGAGCTGCCATGTGGGTGCTGGGAATTGAACCCGGGGTCCTCTGGAAGAGCAGTCAGTGCTCTTAACCGCTGAGCAATTTCTCCAACCCAGGCTTTTGATCAGTCACAATTGACTTTGAGACCACCTGGGATGGGATCGGGAATATTAATTGTACTAATGTCTCTTGGCTGGGGCTTTGCTGTATGCCTGTGACCTTCCAGCTGCCGGCTGACAACCGTGAGGCTGGTGCTGAGAGCTCTAAGGAAGATGGGTTCTGCCCACCCTTCTGCCCACTCTTTGCTGCTGGTGCCGCTGGCCTCATTTTCTCAGGGACACCAGCCATGGGCAGTGCCTGTCGTACCTTGGGCCACTGGTGGCTCTTTCCAGAATCCTAGACACTACCTGCATTCTCCTCCTCCTGGACTGTTGAGGGTGATGCTGTGGAGACACCTCAGTGGTCTCTCCAGGACTGGTTGTGAATCTCGATGCTTGCTCTTGGGGCACGTCAGAGGTTAGCCTGTAAGACGCAGTTACTTAGCAACTTCCTGTTTTCCTGTCTGGGGCTCAGAGAGGGCACTGAGTGGGACCAAGGCCACACAGTCAAGCCAGATGCAATGTCAAACGGCTTAGATTTCTGGTTCCAACTCAAGCTCTGAACAGACAGCTTGGCTGTGTCCCCAGTGGCTTGGGAAGGAGAGACTTGCAAAGAGGGCATCTGGGTCCCCAGAACTTGAGAACATGGCGGCCTCAAGGCCTGGGATGCTGTCACTGCCACTACCTATAGCCAGTGTGAGGACAGGCGTCTCCAAGCTATGACAAAATGGATCCTCACAAGTCCCCTGCTTCCTTAACGTTAGCACCTGCTCTGTGTCCAGAGGTGACCCACAGGCCGTGCCAAATCGCTTTGTCACATTGTTGGTCTTCCTAGGGTGACAGAACCTGCCTTGAACCTTATTTTATCGTTGCCATTTTGGGCAGGTACTTCCTGCATCTCTCTGTCTTTCTGAACAACCTGCTGGGTCACTGGGCCTCTCCTGGTGACTTGGGACCATCCAAAGACACTGGTAGGTGGAGCCATCCTGCCCCAAGGAGTGACTTCAACCTCTGAGCTGAGGATTGTGATGTTGGGTCTTGTTTGGTCTGGGTTTATTTTTTAAGGCCGAATCTCAGGTAACCAGGCTGGCCTTGAACTCCTGATCCTCTGGCCTCCACCTCCAAGCTTCCTGAGTGCTGGGATTACAGATATGGAGCCACACGTCCAGCTCAGAAAGTTACCGGACTTGTTGGGGAGGGGGTTGTCGTGCTGAGGACTGAATCCAGGGTGTGTGCCAGGCAAGCGCCCTACCACTTTGTTGTTGGTTTTCTCTGTTACGGGTCACTTGTCGCTGTTTTTAGACACTGTTGTTCTCTGAGGCCCAGGCAGGTCTCGAACGAACAGCCTTCAGCACCTGCCTCTACCTCCCTGGTACCGGAATTACAGGCACGTCCCACCAGGACCTGCTCCTCCCTGCTGAGATCTTGGGTTCCCTGCCCTCAGGCTGTCAGCAGTGGCTTTTCTTGGTCACCCTGCCTGTTGCTGCCTCCATCTGCCTTTCTGCCTCCCTGGATGTTGCTATGGGAATGAGGAGGTGGGGAGTGGGAGGGAATCTCATACACACATGTGAGGACATCCAGGGTGTGGAGGGGAGCGAGGTTACAGGGAGATTCAGGAAGGTGGAGGAGATTGTCTAGAGTGGCAGCCTCACAAGTAAGAGAGATGTGTGTGTGTGTGTGTGTGTGTGTGTCTGTCTGTCTGTCTGTCTGTCTGTCCCAGGCTACTTTCTAGCAGGTGACTTGGTGCTCACAACTTATGCCAAGTCAGGTCTAGCCATCCTTCCACAATAAACCAATTAAAAATAGAAAACAGAGCCATGAGGGGGTGACAAATACCTGGAATCCCAGCACTCGGGAGGCAGAGGCAAGTGGATCTCTGTGAGTTCCAGGAGAACCTGGTCTACAGAACTAGTTCCAAGACAGTCAAAGCTATACAGAGAAACCTTGTCTCAAACAAACAAACAAGCAATCCAGCAAACAAGCAAGCAAACAAACAAACAAAGTAAAAAGCAGAAAAGGGAGATTTATTTTATGTGGTCACACTGGGAAGTGGGAAACAGAGATCCAGCAAACCCTTCAAGTCTACCTTTAGGGTCCCAAAGTAAGGAAAGGTTTAATGGAGAAAAGATGTGAATGTCCAAACAGCCCACCACTGACTCATCCCTGGACGGTGTCTGGTAGGTTCCTGGAAATGTCTGCAGTTTTTCAGAAAGACAGGTCCCCTCCCTTGCTGGCACCCTAGCCTTACCCGGAATGAGATCCTAGGGAAGCCCCACTAGCCTTGGGCCCATTCTTTCAGCAGGCACACACTCAGACTGAGAGACACAAATGTGTCCTCAGAACCTGCATGTCTGTCAGACCGGCCACCGGTAATCAGGGTTTGTGAAGTTGTGCTTGAGAGAAGCCATGTGTTACACGATCTGGGATAGAATATGGACAGGTTGAGGGGAAACGTCTAGTTTTGATGAGGTTGGCATGCAAACGTTTAGTGGGTTTCTCGTTAGAAACAAAGGAACACAGAACCCATGTTTAACAGGATCGACCAGTCAAATAAAAGACAGGAAAACTCACCAAGATGTTTGAAGATGAAGATGGGTCTCAGTGAGTCCCAGGGATATTGTGGGAGACACAGACTAAGGTTCTTTTATATTCAGCAGCTTGAGGTGTCCCCTAACTGTGGGGCTGTTCCTGCTGGCTGAGCTGAGAGTCTTTACAAATTTATTCTTTTTTTTTTTTTATGGTTTTCAAGACAGGGTTTCTCTGTAGTTTTCGAGCCTGTCCTGAAACTAGCACTTGTAGACCAGGCTGGCCTGGAACTCACAGAGATCTGCCTAACTCTGCCTCCCAAGAACTGGGATTAAAGACATGCACCACCACCGCCCAGCTTACAAATTTATATAGTAAAGATGCTTTGATGTAAGCAGAGTCAAAACAAAAACAAAAAAGCTGCTAAGGAAAATGTCAGAGACCTAGTGGTGGTGGAGCACGCCTTAAACCCCAGCCCTCGGGAGGCAGAGACAGATGGTTCTCTGTGAGTTTGAGGATAGCCTGGTCTACAGAGTGAGTTCCAGGACAGCCAGGGCCACACAGAAAAACCCTGTCTTCACAAAAAGAAGTAAGGTCAGAGAAAGGGAAGAATAGGGGATAACCTTTAGTCATTATAAACGCTAAAAGTTCCTTTTGATTAATTCTTTAGTTTCATTTCTAATTTAGCTCCCGCAGTTCTTACGAGTGCTTTTTGATTAGGTGGTACCAGTTTTATCAGGGTTTTGCTGTTGCTGAGGAACAGTTACCTTGTGATTAAAGCAGGCTGCCTGTTTGTGGATGTCTGTTTAAGGAGACAACTTGACTGCCTAGGATTTTGTTAAGCAAGCAAGATAAACCAGTTTGGGGTACTTACTTTTATATATTTTTTTTAATTTTCCCAAATACCTACAAGTTAATAATTGCCCCACACCCGGCCAGCTAGAGCACCGAATGGCAGCTAAGCTTGAAGCATTTCTTCCTCCTTTGAAACCTTGTTCTCCATATCTGTTTTCCTTTTCTCTGGAAAAGTTGCCCAGCTACCCTAGCTAGGGAATGTGTGTGGGGTCAGATTTATGTGCTACTTTTGGGATCGACTTCCTCAGTTTCACCCTGAGATGTCTTCTCCCACTGGGTCCTTCTGACCCGGGCATGGGGAATGTTTGTAGGGTTTCCCTACAAGGCCAAGGCCCTTGCAGGTCCTGGAGGTCCCTCCTGACACCTCCACACTCTCGGGTGGGAGTGACTTTTGTTTTGGTGTCTTTTTTATCACTAGGCGCCCATAAAATTCTTAGGCTAAAGGCTTGGCAAGGTCACAGAAAAGCAGAAGAAAAATCGGAGTTGTGCATCTGAGGAGGAATGTCAGGTGACAAAGGCCGGATGTTAACAAATGAAAACATTTCAAAGACAGTGAAAACCAAGACAGCTAAAACAAAACCCAAAATGCCTTCAAAGTTCCAAAAAGTGAACAAAAACAAGCTGGGCAGCCAGAGTCCAAAAACACCTGTAGAGGGCCAAAGGCAAGCCAAGCGGTTCAGACCAAAATGCTTTCGGGGAAAATAAAGGAGATACCTCCACCAAACACTCTGAAAGCAGACCAAAAAGGGATCTGTCAGATCTCAGAGCTCAGAGGGACCACGATCTGGGAACACAGGTTTCACAGATTTAGGTAACTGAAAATCCCATGCTCCGGCAAGGAAGCAGTTTCAAAGAGTTTGTTTAGTTTTAAGGAACTGAGACAGCCATCCCCCTAAAGCAAGTTTAAAATGCATTGGCGGCCACTTCAGGAAGGCAAGAACAGTGAGGTGGCGGGAACTATCCCGTAGGCCTGGCGGAAAGCCTGATGTGCTACCCATAATGACCTTGACTTTCGGGTTGGTAGGAACTAGACGCCAGCAAAGTCAGAAGATCAGAATTTTAACTATTGTCACAAGACAGTAGGTTCTGATATAGGTGATAAGGGATTCCAGACCGGCAACATTCCAACTTCTCCACCGACTCAGTTTCCGGAAACAGAGTCTCCTTCGGGGAGTTTTCCTTAGTTTGCATCTGGTAGATGCAGCTTCTTGTTGTGCCCAGTCCGTGGGGACCCCAAAAGATCACCAGGGAGACCGACTCACCGAAATGCAAAAGCAAGGTTTACCGTGTGCACAATGCGAGTTGGTATGGACCTCGTCAAAGCAACGGGCACAGCAGCAGCAAGAGGAGGTACCCTGCCCTTCTAGAGGGCATTATTTAAAGGCAAAACACAGAAAAGTTACATTAGCAGGGTGTGGGGTGACGGGTTTCTAAGGTTTAGGATCCCTGATTGACTGACATTTGTCTAGGGATATCCTGGTGAAAAGCAATGGGTGTGTACTGGCCCGCGATCCTATCTCCAACGGTTGGACCATTGGGAATTTCCTTTGGATGGTCTGTTCCTGGTTGGTGCCTGAGTAGTCTCAGTTTGTCATCTCTATCTGAACCAGGTATTGCCTCAGGGTAAACTTCTGAGACTCAGGCCTCTGTTGAGCTTGTCACCCCAGGGACCTACACTTCTGAGGTCTTGTTCACAGCTGGGGTCACGCTATGCCTGACTCAGTTTACGCAGCTTGTTTCAGAGAGAGCCAAGCAAAGTGCAGCTGCCCCCTTGTCCCCCTGGTCCATGGAGAGTGCACACTAAAGGCCACTTGGGGGGGGGGTCTGGTTTATGATCTAGGGGACAGTAGAGCCTACAGACAGCAACCTCACAACTGAGGATGGTTTTGTTTGGTTTGGTTTGTGTGTTTGTGTGTTTGTTCAAGGCAGGGTTTCTCTGTGTAGCCCTGGCTGTCCTGGGAGTCACTCTGTAGATCAGGCTGGCCACCTCGAACTCAAGGGATCTGCTTGCCTCTGCCTCCCAGATGCCGGGATTAAAGGCAGGTGCCACCACACCCTGCAACAACTGAGGTTTTTATTTAGTGGTTTTTTTTTTTTTCCCCTGGTGCTGGAGTGGGACTCCAGAAGCCTCAGAAACATTGGGCAAGGGCTCTGATAGGGAACCGGGAGCCTGGCCTTTGCCTGGAGGCTATTCTTTTTGTTGTTGGTGGAGTGTGTCTGAAAGTGTGTATAATGTATGTGTGCAGTGTGTGTACATGTGCTTGTGGACAGAGGTACACACGTCTGTGTACGAATGAGTAGAGGCTGGAGGAGGCCATCATCTCTCACCACACTCAGAGCAGTGCCCCTCCTGCCTCTCCCCTGCAAGCCCAGTGCCCCTCCTGCCTCTCCCCTGCAAGCCCAGTGCCCCTCCTGCCTTTGCCCTGGACAGCACTGGGGCTACACTTACTGGCCTATACATGGGAGCTGAGGATTTGAACTTAGGTTCTCGTGATGCTTAGCAAGTTCTTTGAGCCTCCTGTAGTCCAGGGCAGCCTGAAACTCAAGGTGTTGCCAAGGTTGGCCTTGAACCTCTGATACCCCTGCCTCTACCTCTGGAGTGCTGGGAATATAGGTGTGTGTCACCGGACTGAGTGTGCGTGTGTAAGAATGCATGCATACCCTCAAGTACGACGGCACAAATATGGAGGTCAGAGGAGACCCCTCGTTTCTGACAAGGTCTTTTACCTTTGTGAAGGTGGTTACCCGAAGTAGATCCCTAGCAAACAGAGCAGAAAGCTGGCTACTTGCTCGGCTCCCCATCCTGTAGCCACAGAGAGATAAAACATGCCTCAGGACAAGCAGACCGAGCCGTGCCCATTTTCCTGGGAGAGCTCTATCTGTCAAGAGCTCCCAAGCTTGGCGTGGTGACCCTGTACTTTGGAAACACAGATGCCATCTTATCAAGGACATCTTTAGTTCTTATGTAAGGTAACCAGAAGCCTTACAACTTCCCCCAGCAGCAAGGACTTCCCCCTGTCAATCCAGCTAGGCAGGAACCATTAGCCCTGTTCTGAGGAGGGGAAACTGAGGCTCTGGGGCTCTAAGCAAGGGGTAGCGACTACAGGCAGATGTTCTGTCACTGGGTCTTGTAGACAGAAGTATTTTACTGCTTTAATCCTTTTTACGTTTATTTTATTATTTGTGTGTATGCTTGAGGTCAGAGGACAGCCTGCCAGTCACTTCTCTCCTCCCACCGTGTGGGTCTGGGAATGAAGCCCACTTTGTGGCTTGGTGGCAGACACTTTTTCCTACTGAGCCATCTCACTAGCCCTTGTTTTTGAAATAGGCTTTAATATGTTTCAGGCTGTCCTCAAGATCACTGCATAGCGGGAGGATGATCTTGAGCTCTTACCTTGATCTCCTGATCTGGCGTCCACATCTTGAGTGCTGGGATCACAGGCAGACATGATTTATGTGGTCCCTGGTTTATGTGGTGGTACACCTTTAATCCCAGTACTCAGGAGGCAGAGGCAGGGGGATCTCTGTGAGTTCCAGGCCAGCTAGGGCTATACAGTCTTTGGGGCAATGAGACCTGAATTTTATCCCTAGAACTCACAAGGCATAAAAGATAAAAGAACCAACTCTAGCAAGTTGTCCTCTGACTTTCACACAGCTGCTCTAACGCGTGCACATGTGTATGTGCACACACACACACACACACACACACACACACACAATAAATGTAATTTTAAAAGAAACGTAAAAAAAGGTGGTGGGCAATTGAGGAAGTCATGTGAAGTCAGCTACTGGCTTCCACACACACATGTACCCTCACCAATGTGCATGTGTACACACCCAAATGAAACACACACACACACACACCCCCCGCCCCCAGATTTGAACTGGGAAGTGGCGGTCTGTTCCTGCTAGGTGACAGAAGGACCTGTCTCCCCGTCCAGCTGGCAGAGGCAGTCCGCCTCCGTGACTGCGTGTCTAGCATCACAGAGACAATGCTTTAGCACTGATGGCCTGGCTCTTCTGCCCTCTACCTGTCCTCCTGCTTCGGAAGGTGGGCATGGGTCAGTGACAACTTCCGCAGGCCGAGGTCGATGACCTGGAGTTAGGATGAGAAACAGATTAGGAAGTCTGAGGCCTTGCCAGGGAACAGTGGTCCAGAGCCAAGGATGGCGTGGGGACACCTCCATTCCTCTGACTCTCCCAGCACTTGGAGCAGAAGTCCCCGTTTCCTTCTTTCTTGGAGCAGGGGGCCTGCTGTGGTTTGTTCAGGGTGGGCGGGGAGTGGGCGTGGGTGACCGCCTCCTCAGGGCTTGGCCCGCCTCCTCCTCTCCACAGACTGCCTTGTGGGACAGTCTCAGCCTCAGTCAGTCACCGTGTCCTGGAGTTGGAGCCTAAACCAGCTGAGATGCCTTCTCTGGGCCTGGTGATGGAGAACGGCCAGGCGCTCCCGGCCTTCCTGCTCTGCAGCACCCTGCTGGTCATCAAGATGTACGCGGTGGGTGTCATCACAGGCTACACTAGGCTTCGGAAGAAGGTACGTGACCTGGGGTGTGTGAGAGCGGGAGTGTGTGTTGGGGGGATTAGCACTCTGCTGGTTTTTCCCTGCAAGAAAATCTGGGAACTGAATAACGTGCTCGCCAGCGTGCAGAAGTAGCTATTTCAAAGCTGCCGCCGCAGCCCTTCTGGATGCTGGGCTTCGGCTCCAGAACCTGCCCGCATGAGAGCACCCGGGGTTTCCTCTCTCAGCGCCAGGGGAAGCGACCTCCACCAGGAGACGCACGTGGAGCACAGGAACTCTGACAACAAGAGAAAGGTGTTCTGACCTGGCGGTTTTCCGGCAGACAGGGAGGAATTTCGTATCTGGGTGGAGTGGGAACCGGTAAATCAGGAGCCCAAGAAGTCTTTCCGTGGAAATTCCCACTCCCCGTGGACGCCACACACAGACTCACGGCAGCCTCCGAGGTTTGGTCTTAGCCAGAGGGGTCACAGACAACACTCTGTGATCCCTGTCCGGAGAAGGAAACAGCAATAAAAGAGCCCACACGGAGCCGGTGGGAGTGGCCAGGACACTGGGACCCATTCCTCCGCATTGGATGGACCCCTGGAAGCCGCTGGAAAACAGAACTGCACGAAGTATTTGTTGCCTTTTCAAAACCAGCCTTTGTCCAGCCCAAAGGCAGCGTGAACAGGGTGCGGGTGGGATCCCTGGGTGGGACTCTTGCCCTCCAGCGGGGTTCAGCCCCTAGGGCACGTACTGGCAGGAATAAAGGCAAGGCCACCACTTACTGGCTGCCTCTGGTTCTCCTGTTTAGTCGGTCCTGGGATGTAGGACACAGGCAGAGATCGCTATACTCAGTTCTTCTCCCCTTTGCAGGGGCACCAAATCTGAACCCTAAATTTCCACCAGAGCCTGGAGGAGCAGAGGAAGTTAGGTTACCTCAGTTTTCCCACGGAGCTGAGGAGATGCTGTCTTCCTGGGGCTCCTCCCATCCCCTGAAGCTTACTGTCTGGTTCCTGAGCCTCACTTCCTCCTGGTCTCCATCCCCCATAACTCCAGATGCAACGGCCCCTGCTTTGGGCCCTGGGGCTCCTCGGGTGCCTTTTCTTTCTGCCAAGAGGGACCAGAGGATCACCCTCTGCAGAGAGAATGGGCACAGGCTCAACGTCCTCTCCCCACAGGCCTGGGGACCTGGGTGGCTGATGACGAAGGTGCCACTCACTCTGGTTTGTAAGACTGCTTCCTGCTGGAATCTGACGTGGCCGCATGGTCCTTCCTGGGAGTCCATGCTCCTTGACCTACTAGAAGTGGCTCCCCGATAGCTGACCGCAGGGGCTCTACTGGTGGCAAAGCCTGACCCTCAGGGCTGGGGGACTTGGGAACCAGCAGAGAGTAATTCTGGGTGGGAGTTCTCGGCCTTATAATATCACTTTACATTTTCCTCGGAGCAGGGCAGGAGCGGGCCATAGCTAGGGCCCCAGGGACAAACCAGAGTGAAGCACCACGTTTACCTCAGAGTTAGAAAAGTTGATTCAGCTGTCACCAGAGTTGATGAGGGGAGAATTTGCCTGGCGCTGCAGCAGGGAATAACTACCAGTGAGTCATAAGTTCCCAAAGGCAAAAATGTGACCTTGGGCCTCTACTGTCTTTCCGGCCCTCTCCAGGCTGCCCTGCTCTTCCATGGAGGCTCAGGTGCTCCATTTTATTCTGAGCCTACAGATGAAGATGTCCCGGAAGCCGGAAGCTGCAGAGTCTGGTGGTCAGGGAGGGGTTGAGTGTCTGATCAGGCTCTTGAACACCTCTCTAGCTTATTTGTTTTTAATTTTTTGAGACAGGGTCTTACCACGTAGACCAGGCGGCCCTTGAACTCACAGAGATTGCCTACCTCAGTCTGGGATTAAAGGCGTGAGCCACCACACTCTGCTAAATATCTTATTTTAAATTGTTTTTTGAGATTCTTGGACTAGAACCTAGGGACTCATGCATGCTAGGCAGACACAGTACTATGGGTACATACCCTGAGCCCCCCCTGAGGGCAAGGCTAGCCAGTCACACTGAGCCCCAGGTTAATGATCTCTTTACCTACAAGCCCAAGAGATGGTCAGGAGAGTGCTTTTGCCGGCATCAGCTTTGGTACATAGCTCAGGAAAGGGGTTCAGGGGAGCAGGCTGAATGGTCTGTCAGGGATGTAGTAGCTGTACTGTCCCCTAGGCCTTGAGCTCTGTCCTCAGACAAGGACCCTCTCAGGGATAGTGACCCTCAGCCAATGTGTTTCAGGCTTTTGCCAACCCGGAGGACGCCCTGAAGCATGGAGGCCTCCAGTACTACAGGAGTGATCCAGATGTGGAGCGCTGCCTCAGGTGAGTAGCTCCGAGTGTAAAACCTGACTGCTACCTGTCTGTACCGAGTTTCTGATCTGGGGACTTGAGAGTCCCCTGTGTGTCTAAGGGTGGGCCTGGTTTCCTTGGACAATTATAGTTTATGCATTACATTTGCCTTGGAAAAGAGAATCCTCACGATCTAGAATTAGAGTTAGTCCAAGGTTGGTGGTGTGCGTCTAAGATGTCGATACCTGGGAGGTGGAAGCAAGAAGCTCGACCATAGCTCCAGACCAACCCACAGAGTGAGACCATTTGAAGAAAGCATCAGATAAAGAAATACAAGTGGGATATAGTGGCTCACATCTCGGAGCCCAGCATTTGGGAGGTATGGGCAGGAGTGTCAGGGGTTCAAGACCAGCCTCTGCTAGTAGAGTCATCCCTGTAGGTGGATCTCTGACTTGCCTCCATGTGCGTGTGCACTTCCCCCACCCCCAAATGTCAAGGTTTTAGAGTGAGTCTTAAGCTAGGTATAGTGACACACACCCATGACGCCAAGGCTGATGTAGGAGGATTGCCTTGGGTTCCAGGCTGGTATGGCTACAGGTAAAGCCCAGTCTCAAAAAGAAAACAACCTTTAATCCCTGCACTCAGGAGGCAGAGGTAGGTAGATCTCTGTGAGTTTGAGGCCAGCCTGGTCTACAGAGTGAGTTCTATGACAGACAGGGCTGTACAGAGAAACCCTGTCTCAAAAAAAAAAAAAAAAAAAAAAAAGCGCAAAACAGCAAAACAAAAACGTCTTGGCTGTGTAAATCTCTTCCAGACAGAACGCGATTTTTAGCAGATGGCTCAGTTTTTAGTTTGGGGACATTTCTTTGCTGTCTCATCGGTGATCCAGAATGAGGAGGGGGCGCTAGGGCATGAGGGCACTGGGGTGATGGAACGAGGAAGATAGGCAGCTGGAGCTGGTGGGACGTGAAACAAGCCACATACACAGCTCCCAGCATATCCCCTGGCACCACAGGCAGGGGTGGGTGGGGCTGTGCCACTTCCATAACAGAATTCCCCTCTGCAGACAGAGTTTGTGTTCGTCATTGTCAACAATGTACACACTTGTGGTTTTAAAAAATGACAGCAGCGTGGCCTAGGAAGTGAAACTCCAGGGCGCCCTGTCCTTTCCAGCGGGACGAAATGCAGGCCGATCTGCGTGTGTTTCATCAGACCCTCGGCCATTCGTTGTTTAACAAGCACCTACTGTGGCAGGCACTGGCCTTGCACAGCCATGACCCCATATTGGTGATTTGTGGTTGTCCGGGCCATTCTGAGCCACTGCGAGGAAAAAACTGAGTGGCCGAGGCAGCCATCCCAGCCAGCTGTCAGCAAGAGCTGAGACATTGTGTTTTGTTGCCTCCAAAAGGCATAACCTTGTCCAGGGAAGACAAAGGAACTATAAGGAACCCCCGCAGTCCCACCTACCCAGTAGGATTTTTCTCCTTCTCTTTTAATATTTGCTTTATATTTATTTTACTTTATGTGTATGAATTTTCCCTGCATGCAGGTATAGGCACCCCTTATGTGCCCACTGGATCCCTTGGGACTGGTTGTGAGCTTCCACAAGGGTGCTGGGAATCGATCCCAGTGATCCTCTGCAAGAGAAACAAGTGTGCCTGACTCCTGAGCCATCTCTAGCTGGATTTGATTTCTTAGACTCTCTAGTACTGAAGCTTAAGTGGTTGGTTGGTATTCAGTCAGCATTTTCTGAACGTTCCTATCTGATAATGCTCCTGACCATCCACCTGGTGAGGCTTCAGTCAGGACTTGCTAGGTACTTGGGCTGGGGTGGACGCCAGCACCTGGGTAGCCGAGAACCCTCCTGACTCCTTAGAGCATCACAGACAGCTGAGGGTGGGAGATGAAGCCCAGGTTGGTAGAGGGCTTGCATAAAATAGAGTTGGAGGCTAGCCTGGCCTACATGAGACCCTGCCTGACAAAAGAAAGGAAGAAAGAAAGTCAGAGACTCATACCGACTGCCCACCACTAGGAACTGACTGAAGAGAGAGAGAGAGAAAACAGTTAAATATTAGAATCAGGACAGGTGCCCCGGGCTACAGGGCTGTGAACACAGGAAGCATGTAGCCTGGATCCTGGGTCATGCATAAATCTGCCTTGTAGATTAGCACATGCTGGAGACAAGCCAGGCTGGTCCTGGGGCAATCAGGAACCAGGTTTAAGAATGGAACTCAGGGGGCTGGAGAAAGAGGGTCCTTAAGTGCACTCCTCACTCTTGTAGAGGACTCAGGTTCGAGTCCCAGCCCCCACAGGATGCCCTTGTCTGATCTCAGGCATTAGGCATACATGTGGTGCACATGCATACGTGTAGGCAAAAGTACTCATACAGAAAATAAAATAGATAACTTTGATTTAACTGAATTTTTTTTCAAGATAGAGTCTCACTATGTAACCCCGGCTGTCCTGGAACTAGCTTTCGTAGACCAGGCTGGCTTCGAGTTTGCAGAGATCTGCTGCCTCTGCCTCTCGAGTGCTGGGAAGAATGGAACAGAATAGAACTGAGGCCACCTGTACTGCCTTCACCTAGAATTCCAGCACTGAGGAGGTGGGGCAGCAGGATCAGGAGTTCGAGGCCAGCCTTAGCTGTACAATATACCATAGAAGCTTGCACAGCCTACATGAGACTGTGGGTTAGAGAAGGAAGCCCTGAGTGAGCATGTATTGTTGACAGGGGCATTGACCGTGCCAGAGACTAAAGCCTCAGACCCATAAGGATGGCAAAACCTTCCTCAGGTGAGGCCCAGGGATGGCAAAGCCTTCCTTTGGTCCCAGTGCGAGCTCTGGCAAGATGTATAAAGACTAGCAACGGTAGCCTCCTCGAGGGTTTACAGGCAGAGACTGATTTGCTATACAGACCTCCTGACCCCTCCCCCTGTTCTGCACATTAATAATAAGCGTCCGGTAGAGAGCGAGTGGCCCACTGACCCCAGCTTTTCTGTGTGTGTCTCTTCTTCCCTTCATTCCCTTGCTGCCCCAGGCGGGTCCCAGCCTTGCTGGACAGGTACCAGCCACCTTCTTGTCCCCGGACACCTGCCTGCACTTGCAGATGGAAATGTGTTCACCTGAAGCTGGGTGTCAATTCGCACACAGGACTGTTCCCCCTGGGGGGACACCTGACCCAAATTTCGTCTTGTTTCTCACTGTTTGGGCCTTTAGCCTAAAGAGAGGTGCAGTTTGCCAAGAGATCTGGCCCTCAGGTGCCGACTTCCTATGTTCTGAAAATGATATCCTGCCTGTCCATTTATCAGTAGGGGACACAGACTCAAGAGAGGAAGGGACACCTGTGGGCTCAGCTCCTTGGTGGCAGTCAGTTGGGGGCCTCTGGTGGAAACCCCATTCCTCACTAGGGTCAGCGAGGGCCTGTGACAGGTTGTCAGCCCAATGAGGAGCAATCACAGTTGTGTCCAGGCCAGAGCTGGTGATTTGGGGGTGGTGATGATGAGGGGGGTGGTAGCAAACTTCAGGCTGCTTTTCCTCATTTTCTGGGTACGAACACCCACAGCACTCCGAGGAGAGTGATATTATCTATAGAGATGGAAGGGTGCGCCAAGGTCTGTCCCCGAGGCTGTAACTCCCTCTGGCAGGAGGCAAAGCTTCAACCCCGGCCTCAGTCCCCACCCCTTACCGATTTCCCTCTGCACATCCGCCTTTGGCACCAAGCAGACGTCCTCCTTGCACCCTGAGCTCACGTACGCGTGCCGTGCGGCATGGGTGGCAAGCTGGGAGAGAGAGAACATGTTGCCGCCAACTGCTGTCATTGCCCTGACCTGGGGTCACCAGAGGTTTCTCCCCACTGAGCAGTACCAGCTCTGTTACAGGGACGGAAGGTGAGGGGCGGACCCGATGCCACAGCGGGGCTGTGCAAGTCTCGTGTGGTGAGAACTGGTTTTGGGTGACTTTTGCCTCAGAATGCTGGTCATTATTAGAGTGACACATTTCTCCCTGCCTTCCAGTACGTGACTCCTTCCACGCCTCTGTTTGGATACTGTAGCAGGGGAGGAGAGGTGAGCTTTAGTTTTTCAAGGTCCGGATTTCCCCATTCCTCCCTGCCCCGGGCACCACCGTGGAATTGTGGGGCCCCATTGTAGCTTCAAACAGATGAGGGAGGGAGGCCCTGGGTCGGAGCTCCCTCTGCTCCCAGCCACCGTTCCCACCCCTTTGCCACCTGGGGAGGAATCAAGGAAGTGCCCCCCCCACCGTAGCCCAGGCTGGCCTCTAACTCTCCAGCTGAAGATAACCTGCTCCTCTTGGCTCTACCTCCTAAGTGCTAGAAATAGAGGCTTGTGTCACCACCTCTGGTTTATGTGCTGCTGGGGACTGAACCCAGGACCTTTTCACTGCTAGGCTAATGTTATACCAGCTAAGTCGTATACCAAGACTTTTTAAAAAAATCATTTTTCTTTATGTGTATATGGGCGTTTTATATTATATACATGCAGTGTCCAAAGACACCAGAAGAGGGCGTCAGATCCCCTGTAACTGGCATTCCAGACAGTTGCGAGTCACCATATAGGTCCCCTGCAAGAGCAGCCAGTGCTCCCAATCGCTGAGCCATCCTCCGACATTATTTTCATGATAGGGCCTTTGTAGCTCCAGACTGACTTCAGAGCTCCTAGGGTCTTGAGGCTGACTTTGAATTCCTGACTCATAGTAAACCTCCTGCCTCAGCCTTCCAAGTGCAGAATACAAGTGCAAGTCAGCACAGCTGGCTCCCAACTCTCACGCTCTTATTTTGTGGGGGGAGCTGGGAGGTTCAAGAGAGGGTGTCTCTCTGTGTAGCCCTGACTGTCCTGGAACTAATTCTGTAGACCAGGCTGGCCTTGAACTCAGAGATCCATCTGCCTCTCCCTTCCAAGTGCTGGGATTAAAGGCGTGTGCCACCACCGCCTGGTCTTGACTCTCACTCAACACACTGTGCTTGCACATGTGTGTGAGCCCAGGGGCCAGCCTCGGCTGCCATTTCTTAGGCGCTGTCCCTCTGGTTTTTGAGATAGCTTCATAACTTGGAACTAGGCTAGCCCATGGGGCTTCCTGTCTCCATTCCTCTGAGCTGGGATTGCAGGTGGGTATAAGAACACATAGCTTTTCCATGTGGCTTCTGGGGTTTGAACTTGGTTCTTCACGCTTACATAGTTAACCCTTTATAGATGGAGCCGTCTCCCAGGTCCTCAGCCTGCATGTCTTAAGGAGCAGACAGTCTGGCACCCGAGCCCCTCCCCTCGAGTGTTCCCCGGCACCGTGACCGTGTTCTCATAGTCCCTGTGGTAGGCGGAGCTCATCCGCAGGCAGCTTAACTTTCTGCCATGGACTTTCAAGGGTGTTCCCATAACTAAGACACAGAGGCTGTGTAGGTACTGCGCCATCTCTTTGGGTGCTATGACCTGGGGGAAACCTGCCCCGTCTGCTTCCGCTCTTAGGTTTCCCAGCCTTCCCTGTCATCAGCCCCCAGAGTCCATCCAGGCCCATCACCCGGTGCCATGCAGCACTGTGGTCTACCCCACAGCAGGCTGAGGGCTGATCTCACCAGCCATACAGACTTGCTTTCCCTGTGTCTGAGTCACAAGTTCATGATCATGGTGACCTTGAGAAGGAAGGGGAGAGAGACTGACTGCCATACCTGAGAGAGTTCCAGGCCCTGCTGAAAGAAGGGTGTGTGGGTGGGTGTGGGTGCACACCCTCAGGCGTGCATGTGTGTGTGTGTGTGTGTGTGTGTGTGTGTGTGTGTGTGTCAGAGGGGGGGAGGGAGGGAGAGAGGAAAGGAGAGGGAGGGAGAGGGAGGGAGGGAGGGAGGTGTGGGTGTGCCTGGGCCAGAGGAGAACTTGTGGCTGCTTAGTGCTCTTGATCTTATATTCCCTTGAGGCAGGGTCTCTCCCTGGCCCTGGAGCTGGGTCGACAGCCAGCACACCCCATCAATTGTTTCCACCCCTACCTGCTAGGGTTATTAGGGTTATTAGCACCTCGGTCACAGCCAGGGTTTGCCATGTTTTAAATATGGGTGGTGGGGATTTGAACTTTGATCCTCATGACTGCGCATCCATCTTAACCGCGAAGCCTTTTTTTAAAGAAAGAAAAATCTTTTTGTTGTTGTTGTTGTCTTTTTGAGATGGGTTTTGTAATGATTCTTTTTCTGTCTCACTAGCCAGCTCCCAAATAATGACACAGAGACATCTTATTAATTATGAAAGCTTGACCTATAGCTTAGACTTGTTACTAACTGGCTCTTATAACTTAAATTAACACATTTATATTAATCTATGTTCTATCATGTGGTGTTACCTCTCCCATCTTGTACCTCCTGTTTCCTCTCTGTGTTTCCTCCCTTCTCCTGTGTGCCTGGAATCCCCCTCCTCCTCTCTCTCCCCAGAAATCCTGCCTTTACCTTCTACCTAGCTATTACTGTTCATCTCTTTATTAAACCAATTAATCCAAAGGTGCCTTGGCAAAGACACATCTTCACAGTGTACAAATATTCTGCCACAGGGTTTCTCTGTGTAGCCCTGGCTGTCCTGGAACTTCCTCTGTAGATCAGGTTGGCCTCAAACTCACAGAGATCTGCCTGCCTCTGTGCTGGGATTTAAGGAGTGTGTCACCATGCCCAGATAAGAAAGGAAATCTTGAGAGAGAGAGAGAGAGAGAGAGAGAGAGAGAGAGAGAGAGAGAAGAGAGAGAAGAGAGAGATGCTTATATACAGCCCAGGCCTGCCTCAACTCACTCACTAGCCAAGTATGACCAAAATTTATTTATTTTTATTTTACATGTGCTTACTTGCATGTATGCATGTGTACACCATGTGCTCTGTGTGTGTGTGTGTGTGTGTGTGTGTGTGTGTGTGTGTGTGTGTGTGCCTGGTCCCTTGTACCCTCAGAGGCCAGAGGAGGGCATTAGATCACAGATGGTTGTGACCCACTCTATGGGTGCTGGGATACGTGGGATACGAACCTGGGTCCTCTATGAGACACCACCGTTCTTCACTGCTGAGCCAGCTCTCTGGGCCCTGACCTTGAACCCTTGACTGTAGTTATTTTCCCGCCACACCCTATTCTAAGCAGAGCTGGGGATAAGCACTCCACCTCCTAAGCTATCTCCCCCCCCCCTTCTTAAGAATTTTTATGCCCTTGGCTGAATTTCTTTTCCTCCCGTTACCAGGCCTCTCTCCTGTCCACCTGCTCACTTCCCTCTTGTGTAGTTCAGCAAACAGGTCAATTCTGAATTCTTGTGCTGTTCTTACCTCTGGGCCTTTGTGTATGCTGGGTACTTTCCAAGAAGGTTCTTCCTCTGCCTGGCCAGCTTCTCCTCATTGGGGCTCTCTAACACATCTCTCCAGCCCTGACTACTGCCCCAGTCCCCTGCCCCCCCACCCCCTCCCCCGTAGCATTGGGGCGCTGGGTGTTCCAGGCCTCTACCAGGCTCTACCTCTATTGCCTTTCACTCAGTAAGCTGCTGATGGCTCTTGCTAAGACTCATTTTCCAGTGGCAAAATGAGGCCTCCGAAGTGGCTCGCCACAGACGCGCTGGGGCCAGGCTGGGCTCGCCAGTGGCCTGGTGCCGCTGGTCAGACAGGCTGCAGCTGGAAGCTGGAGTCCTCAGACTGAGTGATAGGGCCTGTCCTGGGAAGGTCATGGCTCGGCCACTGTTTATCTAAGCGGTCATCGATGGCTCCAGGCATTCGCTGTCCCTAGTTGACGGGCTTTGGCTGCCTGGTTCGTTTTAAAAAGAGGCAGCACTCTAAACGGGGCCATAGAAACTGAGTGGCGGCCAGTGAGAGAGTTCTTTCTTGGCTATTGTTTATGGTAAGGTTGGATGCAGCCTTCCGGCCACGCATGCTTACGAAAGAGTGGGATAGCACGCGTGGAGGAGGGAAGGCTGGCCAGAGTCCTGTGCTTAGCTGGGCTGGTGAATGGAAGAATCCTATGGTTGGTTCAGCAAAGATGATGCTTAGTCCGCTGCTGGGGCAGAAAGGGACAGAGGAGGTACCAGACAGAGTCCCAATCCTGCATTCAGAGGGCAGGCATGTCTCAGTCCTGCCTCAGGGAATACCTGTCACTCACCCAACCCTGTCCTCTGAGTCCTCTTCCCTTGGTGTCAGAAGGAACAATGTGGGGAAGATGGGATGGACAGGGCCGGTAGGAGCCCCGTTACTCCAGCTGTTAACTGGGCTTTGAGCCTCAGCCACATCTGGGTAAAGCTCAGAGTCACTGCCCCCCTTGGCCCTACACATTCTAGCTTATGGGCCAACAAGGGATTGGGGTATCTGACAGTCCCAGGAGGTCCCTGGTGGGTTGGGAGCCCCAGAACTAAGCCTGCTGACTGTACCCCTCTGCCTCCCTCAGAGCCCACCGCAACGACATGGAGACTATCTACCCCTTCCTCTTCCTGGGCTTCGTCTACTCCTTCCTGGGACCCGAACCTTTGATCGCCTGGATCCATTTCCTTGTTGTCCTCACAGGCCGTGTGGTGCACACGGTAGCCTACCTGGGCAAGCTGAACCCGCGTGTCCGCTCAGGAGCCTATGTCCTGGCCCAGTTTGCCTGTGTCTCCATGGCCCTGCAGATCCTCTGGGAAGTGGCCCATCACCTGTGACCAGTGGCTGGAACCTAGTCACCTACCACACTGTGGACAGAAGCCACCGAGGCTGAACCTGGAGACTTGGTGTCCCTTCTAGAATAGGGATGGGTTCAGGTCCCGGGTTCCTGGCCACCTAGGTGTGTTGGATCCCTGAGCCCAATGTGTGCGCGTGTGTTTCTTAGCCTCTTGGGCTCTGGATGCCCAACTAGAACCACTTACAGATGAATTGTGAAGATCGCCAGTACATCCTTGACCCTCACAAAAGCCTTAAACATCACCCACACTCCCTCGTGCCCCTTAAAACTGAAAGGACAGCTGGGCAGTAGTGGCACATGCCTTTGATCCCAGCACTGGGGAGGCAGAGGCAGGCAGAGCTCTGTGAGTTCGAGGCCAGCCTGGTCTACAGAGCGAGTTCCAGGACAGCCAGGGCTACACAGAGAAACCCTGTCTCAAAAAACCAACCAAACAAACAAAAACAATCGAAAGGACAGAGGATTCTCTAACAAAGCCATCATTCCCTCCAGGGCTAAAAATGAAGACTTCTCAAACCTACCCACAACTCTGGGCCAGCCAGAGAGGCCCAGCGGCGGCCAGATCCCTCTCAGACTGCACAGCTAGGGCACTTGCCTGAGGTGGGCAGGTCTCAGGTCCCTGTTGACACCTCCCTGTCCTTTGTTCCGAGTGCCTTAGTACAGGCTCAGGAATGGTAAGTGCATACAGTAAGTCCAGCCTGCCTGGTCAAGGCCTTAGCTCCTCCAAAAGGCAGTCAGTGATGGGCTTTGGCCGACCAGCTACGGAAAGTGAACTTTGGGCTTGTTCAGCATCTATGAGGTTTGAAGATACCAGACGTCTACCCCTGTGGAAAACCTCGTGTGTGTGTGTGTGTGTGTGTGTGTGTGTGTGTGTGTGTGGTGTTCCAGAGTCTTCTGAGACCTGTTCAGGGTTAGTCATTAAACAGTTATGTGTGACCTGTGAATGCCCTGTGTTTACTATTTCCAATGACCGTGCTGTCCCAGCTGGCCTGGTGCCTGCTGGGAATTTTTAGGGTTTTGGTGTTTGTATGTTTTGCTTGTTTGAGACTGGTTTCACTTGGCCCAAGTTGGCTTCAAACCTACTATGTAGCCGAGGACATGCTTGAACTAACAGCCTGCCTGTACCTCCAAAGTGCTGGGATTATAGTCCTGCACACCACGATGGGTTCGTTTCTGGCTCCCAGACAGCACAGACGACCTATTTGTGGACATGACACACCATCAGGCTGCTCCAGGGAAGTCCCCTTCTTCAGCGGATCCCTGATAACGTGGTCTTTGGCTTGGGATCCAGAGGTGTCCAAATCCTGTCCTGCAGCTCTGCCACCTGGATGCTGTTTTGCTACTCCACAGGTGGAGACGCAGGAGTGGCCGCCTGGAAGTTCAGGGCCTGCCCCAGTGGGTCCCATGCCCCTCCATGATGAGATCTGCTTACTGAGACCAGCTGGAAAGGCCAGCTAGCCTAGGCTTCAGTCCCACCGGGTCGCAGCGCGCCGGAAGTGGACAGCACTGCCCTCTGGTGGTGAGGTGAAACGTTGCTCTTGGAGGAAAGCAAACACCATAGATTGGTTCTCCACCCCAACTCCCCCCCCCACCACTCCCGTTTTTAGTGAGCATTAGGCTGGATGTACCTTCATATGTCATTGTCCCCCTCACCACCCCACTTAATACTTGAAATAATTTTAAGAAGGAGGCATTTCTACATTTTAGACAAGATCAGGGGAGTTTAGATGGTCGAAGACTTTGTTTCTGCAATTTCATTTTATGTATATGGGTGTTTTGTATGAAGACATGTCTGTATCATATGTGTGCCTGGTGCCCATGGAAGCCAGAAGAGGGTGTTGGATCCCCGGAAGCTGGAGTTACAGACAGCTGTGAGGCACTATGTGGGTTCCCACACTGAGCCATCTCTCCAGGCCCATTTTAGCCAAGGGATTCAGGGTCCAAGAAGAGAGATGACTTGCTCTGAATTCCTGGACTGGGACAGGAGAGAACTCAGCAAGGTGGGGCCCAGGATGGATGGAGGCCTGAGAGGCCGAAGCTGGGCAAATGAACATCTGTCCATTTCTGTGTTTTTCCTCTTGAGGAAGGTGGGCTTGTGACTGCCAGGTGTTCTGGTAAGGACCCGCCAGTGGCCTGGTGCAGGAACATGTATCACCCACAATGGCTGCATGATCTGGGGTCTGGGTGATGGACCCACCCCCCTCGGAGGGGTCTGGGTGATGGAGCCGGTCCCCTCAGAGGGGTCTGGGTGATGGAGCCGGCCCCTCGCAGGGGACTGGGTGATGGAGCCGGCCCCTCGCAGGGGACTGGGTGATGGAGCCGGCCCCTCGCAGGGGACTGGGTGATGGAGCCGGCCCCTCGCAGGGGACTGGGTGATGGAGCCGGCCCCTCGCAGGGGTCTGGGTGATGGAGCCGGCCCCTCGCAGGGGACTGGGTGATGGAGCCGGCCCCTCGCAGGGGTCTGGGTGATGGAGCCGGCCCCTCGCAGGGGACTGGGTGATGGAGCCGGCCCCTCGCAGGGGACTGGGTGATGGAGCCGGCCCCTCGCAGGGGACTGGGTGATGGAGCCGGCCCTCGGAGGCCCTGAGGATCCACTTCTGCAGTACTTCCTCAGTCCTGCCCCTTAGCACTGCAGTGGGAGAGACAGCATGGCAAGGGGCAGTGACAGCCCCCCTTGCAGTAAGGCTGGGAGCACTGATCAGGGGTCCTGTGACCTCTGCTCTGATAGTGACACTGAGGTCCACTGGGGAGGCGAGTCATGCTGACATTGGTCAGGAACTGGAAAGAAACTCCAGTGGGCTGGGTGTGGCAGCACACACCTTTAATCCTAGCACCCAGGAGACAGAGGCAAAGGGATCTCTGAGTTGGAGGCCAGTCTGGTCTACAGAGCGAGACCGTCTCATATAAGAAAGCCAAGAAATCCAACTGTGGGGGTAGGAAGAAGTCAGTCCCGGTGTGCTATGGTGTGAAGTTGGGGCTGGTGGGAAATCAGGGTAAGAGGCCCCCGAGGTGACCAGGGAGTTGTTCTTAAGCGCTAAACCCTCTCTCCAGTCCCTAAAGAGTTATTTTTATATTTAATTATGTACATATAGCCAGGGATGGTGGCATACTCCTTTAGTTCCAACACTAGGGAGACAGAAGAAGGTGGATCGCCACGTTTGAGGCCAGCCTGGTCTACAGAGTGAGTCCCAGGACAGTCAGGGGCCCACAGAGAAACCCTGCCTCAAAAACAAAACAACCAAACAACAAAATTATGTATATTTCTGTGTGTGTGTGCATGTGTGTGTATGCATGTGTGTATACACGTGCCTCCGCATTAGAAAGCATCAGGTCCTCTGGAGCTGGAGCTGGTTGTGGGATCTGAACTCGGGTCCTCTGCAAGAACAGCAGCGCCGTGCCGTCTCTCCAGTCCCATGGGGGAGTATTTTGACTTCGTCTCCCCTCACTCTGCTCCTCCGCAGTGAAGACTGCTGGACATGTGGCTCAGTTGGGAGAGTACTTGCCTAGCTGGCATGAGCAAAGCCCTAGGTTCCATCCCCGGCACCACACAGGCCAGCTGGGAGGAGGCCTGAAGGGCCTGGCTCAAGGCCCCCAGCCACAAACTGTGGTCTTTTGCTGATATTATTTTCAACTCTTTGTGTCTGTCTGTCTCTGTCTCTCACTCTCTCTCTGTTGTAAGAAATAAAAGCAGACACAGTGCCCCCCTTCCTTTGGTCAAATAGGCAAAGCCAAGGGAGAATGGAGTCCAAGTCCTCCTGGGCGAGGCTGGGGCCTCAGGTGCCTTGGCTGTATAGGAAGATGATAGCCTGGGACGAGTGCCCAGGAAGCTGCTCGCACAGGGCTCTGCAGCCAGGCTCAGCAGGACGGCGGTGTTTAACGGCCTCCGCTTTGCTGAGAGGCGGTCGCCCTCCCTCGGCTTCCTAGCACAGCATGTGCAAACTATTAAGTTGGTTTATTTTTTCTAGAGTGCCAGAGTGGAAGTGATGTAGACAGCCTCACGGTCACCCGTGGGAACATGACCTCCAGCATTTTCCAAAGCTGGCATTTCTGGGGCCCACCTTCCAGGCCCCCACTCAGCGGAACCCCGTGTTGACAGCAGTCACTGTTTAGTTCTTTGTGGTACTTTGGGGAACTATAGAGTAGAAGTGGGCAGGGCTAGGAGTAGGGTGGGGTGGAGGGATGGTTCAATGTTAGGAGATCTGCTCTTGCAGAGGACCCAGCTTTGGTTCCCAGTGTCCACATCAGGGAGCTCACCACTGCCTGTAACTCCAGTTCCACGGTATCTGACGCCCTCTTCTGGCCTCCACAGGCACCTGCAGCTCCATGGTACACACACAGAGAAGCAGGCTCATACATATACATATAAATAAAAATAGATTTAAAAAATTTTAAATAGAAGGATGGGATGTGTCTCCAGTGAACTCTGGGTCCCTGACTTGGTACCCGGGAAGCCTGTTTCCACATCCACTCATGTTAAGCGATGGGGGAAAAGGGTATCTCTTTAGGTCACTCTGCAGCCTGTGAGTTGGACTATTGCTGATTCAAGTCCTCAGGTAAAGGGAGAAGCGAACACTGTGTGCTGCAGACCAGTTAGGCATAGCCAGCTTCTAGAAACTTCCTCGAGGCAGGTTCTATATCATCTTTCATCTCTGGTATCCTTGGCATTGAAGCCTCCTTTCGTTCCTCAGTCACCTAGTCATCCACCCAGGCCAGTCCCGCTTCTATGGCATCGTCCACATTTGCCCATCCTGCCTCCATATGGTCCAAACCACTGCCCAGGAGGAGGCCTGGACACCTGCCTCAGTTTCTGATGAAGGCCAGAGGACATGTTCCTCTTCCCAACACCCTGCTCCCCTGAACCAGCCCTGGTCCAAAGAGAAACCTCTGAACTGACCCAAGGCCTCTTACGCTTGCTAGTGCCCCCCCCACTCCCTCATAGCCTTAGGCTAATGGTGTGCTTACTCACGTAGCAGATCACCCCTGGGGTTGTGGAGTATCGCCTGCCCTCTGCCCTAAACCCTTACTCCCTATCCAGAAGCTGGAACCCATGTTGAGTGTGTCATACACTCGTGAATGAGTGACAGACAGAGGCCCAGGGAATGCACACCCAGAGAAGGAGCAAAACCAAAACATGGCTCCAGGGTCTGGAACACAGTGCAGCTCGCAGAAAGCTCTGAAGTCGACCTCCAGAACCACATAAACCTGGCGTCGGCAAATCCCTGTCATCTCTGGACCTGGGAGACAGAGCCTGGGGAATCAGGAGTGTTGGGGATTGCGGACCACCAGACCCTGAATTTCTTGTCAACAACTTGTTTTCCTCTGCTCTGAGCACGAGACCCTGCTGGCAGGCTGGTGGGGCTGCAGCTGAACTGTCCGAGAGCGGGGCATGGCCAGAGCCCTATATAACCTGCCCCTGAGCACAATAAAGTGGGCATTCTTGTCTCAAGGATGTCCCCATGGCCCCATCTGTCTGTCTGTCTCTGTCTGTGTTTGTATGTTTTTAAATCTTAAGCCTAGTTCCCATAGCGCGTAGTGTGAAGACGGTTTACACAGGAGTTCAAGGCCAACCTGGAACTCCATAACACCCTGTCTCAAAACACCAACATGGGCATAACTGCTCATGCCCCAGCCCAGAGCACAGGCCTCCTCTGGCTTTGGCTGTGTCCTTACCTTCACATGGGCTGTCAGGCAGCAGCAGAATGCCCATTTCTCTGCCTTCAGTCCCAAACAAGCCCATATGACCGAGGTCCCTGTTGCCAAGGAAGCAAGTCCCACCACATCCAGGCGTCCACCCTTCCCAGGAGTACTGCACATCAGAAGACCATGAACCCACAAGGGCAAGGACTCTGTGCTGGGATTCCAGGCGGAGTAGAGGAAGAAAGCCGAGGGCTGTGATGGAGAGGGTGGAGTCTGAACCCTCACTTCACCCGGAACCTCTGCTCCAACCTTCAGATGCATTTCACATAGCCCAGGCTGGCCAACTCGCTGTAGCCAAGGATGACTTTGAGCTTCTGATCCTTCAGCCTTTCTCAAACGCCGGGATTCAGGTGTGCACTGCCATGTCTACTTGTAGGTGGTGGTGGGAGTGGAATCCAGGACTTTGTGCAGGCTGGGCAAGCATTCTACCAACAGAGCTAAGCCCCAGCCTTCGAAAGAAACGCCGATGCCCAGGGGCTGAAGAGATGGCTTAGTGGTTAAGAGTGCTTGCTGCTCTTTCAGAGGATGGATGTTTGGTTCCTGGCACCCATAGCTTGGCAGTTCACTGCATAGAGCTCCAACGTCAGGTGATCTGCTGCCCTCTTCTGGCCTCTTTGGGTACTGCACTCATCTCTCTCTCTCTCTCTCTCTCTCTCTCTCTCTCTCTCACACACACACACACACACACACACACACACACACACACACACACACACACACACAAATGATGCCCACCTGAATGTGGTGGTCCATGGCCATCACTCAGGAAGTGGAGTCAGGAGGATCAGGAGTTCAAGGTCACCCTGAGTTACAGTATGCCCTGGGTATAAGAACAGCCTGTTTTAGGCTGTCTGGAGTGCCACACTTCATGGAATATGAGCTAGAGGGGCGGATATGGGAAGGTTAGCCCACGGCACTAACCACATCCAGATAGGCTATGCCACCGTTCTGAGGGGTCCATCTCACCTGCCACTCCTGGAACAAGACATGGTGGATAGGGGCTGTCGTGGATTTCTGTTGGCTGAAAAGCTGTACTCTCCCAGGGCTGGGGAGCCTCTGCCCCCCTCTCATTGCCTGCAGACCTCTCCGATGATGACACTGGCTGGTAGCACACGGCCTCTGTCACCCCACTTCTGCCTGGATGGGAGGAATAGGCAGGCCTTCTAACGGCCTCAGCTCTCAGCACTGGGATGGGAGTCTGTCTAGGACCTCAGGTCTGGGCCCTTCTGTCATTTTTTTTTTCCGAGACAGGGTTTTTCTGTAGCTTTTGGAGCCTGTCCTGGAACTAGCTCTTGTAGACCAGGCTGGCTTCAAACTCACAGAGATCTGCTTGCCTCTGCCTCCCAAGTGTTGGGATTAAAGGCGTGCGCCACCACTGCCTGGCGTAATTATTTCTTTTAAGGTTGAAAACCTTCTTTAACATGTAACAATGTGTATCTGTGTGTGTACCAAATGAGAGCCCACAGAAGCCAGAGGAGGACACTGGATCTCCTAGAGCTGGAGGTACGGAAACAGCTTACTGTGTGTTCTGGGAACCGAACTCGGGTCCTCTGGAAGAGCAGCAAGTGCTCTTAGCCACTGAGCCATCTCTGCAGCCCTGTAATTAGCTTTAATTGTCAGTGCAGCACAACATGGAGTCACCCCATGAAGAAAGTCTCAGTGAGGGCTGTCTGAATCAAGCTGGCTATGGCCACGCCTGTGGCAGGCCATCTTGATTGCATGATATGATGCAGGAAGACCCGTCCATTGTGGGAGCTCCTGGACTATGGAAGCATAGAGAGGGAGCTGAGTAAGAACACATACATTCGCTGCTCTTGACTCTGGGTGTGACCAGCCACTACAAAGGTCCTGATACCTCGGCTTCATCACAATGGAGGATGTCACCTGGAATTATGTGCTGAGGTAAATCCTTTCTCCCCTAAGTTGCTTTTTTGCCAGTGTATTTTGTCCCAGCAATTGGAAAGGAAACTAGGGTACTCTCCATGGCCAAATAACCAGAGGATGCCACACTTCTGCACATGCTCAGTGGTAAGAAGTCCCCACCCCTTAGGAGTAGCCACCCATCTGCCATACCTCATGAAGTGGAAGAGATGTGCCCTGGCCAATCACCCAGCAAGACTCCTCCAGAACCTCCAGGTGTCCCCATGGAACGGGAAATGAAGCCTGGGGCAGGTTCTGCCTTCTGCCCCGTCTCCCTTCTGGGGACCCTGTGGGGTGACAGTGCCACACCTGAAGAACCACACAGTGCAGGCGGTGAGCCCCACAGAAGCTGCTGTATGAGCCAGTCCAGGCCCAGTGCCACCTGCCACCTGTCTGTCAGGAGGGCTGTGAGCCAGGCAGCCAAGCGCTGGCACCCTCTGCGAGCACCCGCTGTGCCCTTCTGAAGTCTCCTGGAGCTTAAGAAAAATGGTTTTATTCCTTAAAGACAAAAGCTTTTTGGTTTTAATACATAAGTGAGTTCCTTGGCGGACTCCTGTTCCGCCTTCCGGCCAGGCCGCTCCAGGGACCTCAGGCCACAGTCTCAGCCACCATAGGCAGAGAGATGTTCACCCGCACTTCTAGCACCCGGCAGGCCTCTGGAACTCAGGAAGCTGGGGTGAAGAGAAGGCACAGGAGAGGCTGCCCAGTCTCCCTGGGGACAGAGACAGACAAGGCCACTTCCGTTGCTGCTGTCTGTCACTGGGTCAGGAAGGAGGCTGGACCCAGTCCACACTGTCAGTTCACTGTGGGCACCTGGCTGTGGTGCAGGCTGAACTCTTTGGCCTTGAGGCGCAGGCTGGCGATGCTGTTGGCCATGTTGACCCCAGGGGTGGCAGGACTTGAGCCTCCGGGGCTGTAGGGAGGCACAGAGCTGGGAAGACAGGAAACACAGGAACCCATTGGTGCATCTGGTAGTCTTATTTCCTTTGATGAGCTCAGGGTGACTCTGGCCAGGGTGGCAGGGTCAGGGGAGGAGACAAGCATGCAGAGGTAGGACTGGGTCAAAGGAGCCTGCCTAGCCCAGTGAAGTGGCTCACACCACTACAACCCTAATATCGGGGGTGCTGAGGCGAGAGCATGGCCTAGGCTGTTGTGTGAGACCTTCACCTTTTGTTTGTGGGCGTTTCTCTCTACATGGAGACCCTCCTGAGAGTGGGACATGTGCTCTCTGCCCAGCTCTGGGTGAGGATGGATCAGGAAGGGAGGCAGGAGACCTGGGAGCCACACAAACTAACCCACAGGTGAGGGGATGGAGTTGTGGGACATAACAGCCCAATTCCTAGCGCCCGCTCCTTTCCTCCATCTTGGAGGGAGCCATTTTTTAAAAAGACTTATTTTCCTTTTTATTTACGTGTATGAGTGTCTGCCTACATGTATGTCATTAAACCATATGATTGCACCCATGTATGTCATTATAACATGATTGCCTCCATGTATGTCATTACACCATATGATTGCCTACTTGTATGTCATTATACCATATGATTGCTCACATGCATGTCATTACACCATATGATTGCCCACATGCATGTCATTACACCATATGATTGCCCACTTGTATGTCATCACACCATATGATTGCCCACATGTATGTCATCACACCATATGATTGTCTCCATGTATGTCATCACACCATATGATTGCCTTCATGTATGTCATCACACCATATGATTGCCTACATGCATGTCACTACACCATGATTGCCCACATATATGTCATTACACCATATGATTGCCTTCATGTATGTCTTTACACCATATGATTGCCTTCATGTATGTCATTACACCATATGATTGCCTACATATATCATTATACCATATGATTGCCTACATATGACACCAAATGAGTGTCTTGTCCCGGTGGAGTGTAAAAGGTGTCAGCTCACCTGTACCTGGAGTTACAGACGGCTGTGAGCTGCCACGTGAGTGCTGGGAACTGAACCCAGGGCCTCTGAGAGAGAAGCCAGCACTCTTAACCTCTGAGTCATCTTTCCAGCCCAAAGAAGGAGTTTATTTTGTTTGTTTGTTTGTTTGTTTTAAGCAACAAAGCCACTGCTCTACATGGCTCTAGACCCGGCCAGGATTACAGGATGGGAAAACTTGGCCTCAGCCTTCCCAGACTGTTTCCCGCCTGGAGGGTGGACACAGGCATGGGTCTGGCTTGAGACTCTGTAGTAGCCATCTAGCTACCTCGGGGTAGCTTTGCTCTCCTCCACACAGGTTTGGCTTCTCCCCTCTCCACACGCAGGTGCATACACACGTGCACATCAATGCTTGTGTGGACACACACATGCTCATGATTCTGTGCATACCTGAGCACTCACACACAGGCTCATAAACACCCACATGTATACATACTCATCCATACACCATGCAAGCTCTCCCCAGAGAGGTGGCCCCAAAGAGCTCCCCAGTCTCACCTGTAGGGGGATGATGCTGGCCAAGACAGATAATCCGGGCTCAGCGCGGTAGGTCGGGGGGCCACCGGCTGCTCAATGGCGGTCTCCTGGCCATAGGACTTGAGCAGCGAGGCAGAGCGTGTAGCTAGCATGGCACGTTCGTTCCGGCGAAACTTGGCACGGCGGTTCTGGAACCAGACCTGAGAGGGAAAGCGTGGCAAGTGGGGTCCAGCAGATTTTGAGGGGACCTACATCTGTGTGGATCTGGGCACATAATGTGCTGCCCTAGCCCTGAGCTGGTGGCTTCATTCTCTGACCTTTGGACTCTTGCTCTAGAATGGGGGTGATCAACAGTGCCTGCATCTTATACCGGGAGCAAGAAATCAGTGGGCGGGTGAACCCTTTGGTCCTGGGATAACGTGGGCACCCAGGTGGGCACCCAGTGGGCACCCAGGACAGAACTGGCAAAGGATGGCTGAAAAGTTAATGATATCTTCTTTTATTGTTTTTCGAGACAGGGTTTCTCTGTGTAGCCCTGGCTGTCATGGAATTCGCTCTGTAGACCAGGCTGGCCTCAAACTCAGAGATTCGACTGCCTCTGCCTCCCAGTGATGGAATTAAAAGTGTGTGCTACAACTGCCCAGCAAAAAGCTAATAATTTCCTTGCCAAAAGCTTCGTGCTTGGCACTGCTTTAGGTGTGTGTGTGTGTGTGTGTGTGTGTGTGTGCGTGCACACGCGTGTGTGTATTCACACGTATGCACTCACATACATGGCTGTGTGGAGGTCTGTGGTCAATGACCACTATTGGATCTCTATTTGGCTCCATGATTTTCTTTTTCTTCCTATTTGTTTGTTTATTGAGACACAGTCTCCCGCTGAGTCTGGGCTTGCCTGGTCTAGACTGGCTCCAATGATCCCCCAGGATCCTCCTGTCTCCACCTCCCCAGCAAGGCATTACAGGTGCACACCGCCTCTCCCAGCTCTTTAGGATGCTGGGTATCTGCGCTCGGTTCCTCGTGCCACGGCAGGCACTTTGTCTGCTGAGCCGTCTTCCCACCCCCGCTCTGCGTTTTTTACAGAAGCGTCGGCTCCCTGGGTAACAGCCTGCACTCTGGCTGCATCTGTTCATTTGCAGGGAGAAACTGATCGGGGTTAGACATCTCGCTCCTTCCACGTCCACGTCACCAGCTGTGGCAAGGCTTTCATCTGAACTTCATTCTCCTGGCTCCGGGTGCTCTGAGCTCACCCCTATCTCCCCTGGCAAGTACCTGCCCCCCTGGTCCACCAGTGGCCACCAGTCTGGACGGCCACTTCCTCTCCTGGGAGCCTCTGGATGGGTCCTACTTACTTGGACACGTGCCTCGCTGAGGTTGACACGCCGGGCCAGCTCCTCACGCACAAAGGCATCGGGGTAGTGCGTGCGCTCAAACACTCTCTCCAGTGCCTGCAGCTGGCTGCTGTTGAACGTGGTTCGGTTCCGTCGCTGCTTCTTCTTTCGCTTGGTTGCACTGCCACGGCCCGGGCTGGGACACTCACCTAAGGAAAGATGGAGGGTCATCAGACTGGCTTCATGGTGCCCACAATATCCCTTGTGACATATGGGGTCTCTGTGGCCCTGTCCGGGGATGTTCACAGTATCAGCAATCTGTTCCTCTTACACCGGCTTTCCCTGAGGGGTGGGACATATCCTGCTACCTTTTGCCTATGTTCATATATCACTCACCCACCTGTTAGTGGTATGAATGAACTACCCATCACATATCCATCACCCATATATATCATCCATACATCTGCCATCCATCTACCTGCCTGTCAATTCATCCATCCATCCCCCCACCAACCCATCCATCTGTCCACCTCTCCATATATACATCCATCCCTTATCCATTTGTCCATTCATCCATATATCAACTCATCCACCCATCCACATATCCACTCATCTACTTGCCAGTCTGTCCACCCACCCATCCACTCATTCATCTGTCCATCCATCCCCCTCTTCATATATCCATCCATCCATCCATCCACTTCCTTATCTAGCCATATATCCATCTATCCATCCATCTATCCATCCACTCCCTCATCTAGCCATATATCCATCCATCCATCCATCCACACATCCATCCATCTACCCATCCTTCCATCCACTTTCTCATCTAGCCATATATCAATCCATCTGCCTGTCCGTCTGTCCATCCATCCATCCATCCATCCATCCATCCATCCCTCCATCCCTCCACCCATCCATTATTCACTTCTTTGAGACAGTGTCTCTCTAGATAGACTTTGTGGTCAGCAAGCTCCCCAGGATCTGCCTATTTATGCCCCCACCCTGGTGCTGCAGTTACAGGTACCCAGGCTGGGGACCTGCAAGCTTACACAGCAAGCATGTTGCCCACTGAGCTGCCTCCCAGCTCCTAAAATGTGTGTTTTAATAGCCAAGAAACATCGGCTGCCACAGTGCCATGTCCAGCCGACACAGGAGGCCCCAGCTTCCCCCGTCGTGTGCCCCATGGTTCATACGACTGCAACATACAACCTTAACGGCCAATATGCATGCTGCCATGCCACGTGTGCCGAGGCTCTGACTGGGTTGTTTTATTTACTAATATTCTGGAACCTTCCATCTCTGCACACTTGATTCTGTTTTCCCTCTTGTTCCTCCCTCTACCTGCAGGAGCCAGTTTTTTAGTTAGCTTTTTTTTTATATTTTATTTTGTGTACATTAGTGTTTTGCTTGAATGTACGTCTGTGTGAAGGTGTTAGATCCCCTTGAACTGGAGTTACAGACAGGTGTGGGCAGCCATGTGGTGCTGGGAATTGAACCCGGATCCCCTGGAAGAGCAGATCTTAACCACTGAGCCATCTCTGCAGCCCTTTAATTAGTTTCTGCCCCATCCCTCCAGTATTGTTCTTTTTTTCAAGTATAAAATATGTGTAGTATTTTTTTTCTCATCTAGAGGAAGTGTCACTTGCACTAATCATGCCCCCAATAAGCCTTCCTGGGGCAGTTGGTGAATGGGACCTGCTTGCTTCTCTTCACGGCTGCATGCTATTTACCCCTTATGCAGCTGTGCTGTAGATTGTTCACAGGGTCCTCACGATAGACACTTGGTGTGTTTCCAAACTTTTAAAGCTAAAAGAATATTATAGCTGGGCGGTGGTGGGGCACGCCTTTAATCCCAGCACTCGGGAGGCAGAGGCAGGTGGATCTCTGAGTTTGAGGCCAGCCTGGTCTACAAGAGCTAGTTCCGCAACAGGCTCCAAAGCTACAGAGGAACCCTGTCTCAAAAAGCTAAAAATAATATTACAATGAATCCCCCATGCAAACAGTAGCATCTGTTTTTGCTGTGCATCTTGCTACAGATGCTTAAAGGTGAGAGTAGTGGCCAGTGTGTAGGTGTGGCCCAGTATCCTATAGGTCTGTCCCGTTCATTTCCCCATCACTGCTGCTTGGGAGGCCTTGGTGTCTGCTCTTCAGTTATCAGAGCCTGCTGTCAGGCCATCTTTGCGGTTTTGATCCATACTTTGTATTTTTTTTCTTTAATGATACGTTCCTCCCTGGATTTGATATTCAAAGAAAACGCCGTAGCTTTGGAGTAGAGCACTTGCCTGTCAGGGGAAGGCCCTGGGTTTTGTCCCTAGCACTGCAGAAGAGAGTGAGTGTGTTCCTTGGGGGAGAGGGAAATGAAGAAGTGCCAGCAGGGTAGTTCAGTGGCCAAGGGCACTTGTAGACAAGCCTAACTGCCTGAGTTCAATCCCCAGGACATGGTAGAAGGCAAGAACTGAACTGACTCCCGTGAAAAATGTCCCCCGACCTCCACGGGAGCACTAGGGCATATGGATCCCCCACTCAACTATCCACACACTCACAAAATAAACAGAAATGTAATTTTTTCCTTTTGAGACACGGTTTCTCTGTATAGCTATAGCTGTCTTGGAACTCGCTTGGTAGACCATGGTGGCCTCGAACTCACAGCGATTCTCAGGCCTCTGACTCCTGAGTGCCGGGATTAGAGACCACTCTACCCAACCCCTGATCCCACTTTCAATTTATTTATTTTCAACACTGGGGGTGGAACCAGGGTCTCCTGCTCGACACACGCTCCACCACTGAGCTACAGTTCAGCCCTGCAGACAGTTTTGTTTATCAGGGGTGCGAGTGGGACTAACAGAGAGTTAGGGGTGCCAGTCAGGGCCCTCCAGCACGCAGGCCAGCCCTGCCCCCATGTCCGGGCATCCTCTGCTCCAAAGTGCAGCAGCGGACTGAGCAGGAGCTAACTCCAGGGTGTTCCAGGGGGAGGCAGTGGCAAGGGACCGCGGCATAGCTGGTGCAAGTCGGCCTCGTCACCTGTTCCCTCCCCCTGCCCCCTTGTCACTCCACACCCCTGTCTGGTCTTATGTGGAAAGGCTAAGATGCATGAGTGTGTCTGGTCCTGGGAATGTCCCCATCCCACCCCTCCCCCCACCCTCCAACCCCTGGACAGGAAAGAAATCCTAAACCAAAATAACTAAGCCCGGGTGCTGAAAGAAAGTCAGGTGGTGAACAAGAGCCCAAAAGTAGAGATGGAAGCTTCTGGAACATGAGCCATCTGACTTCTGCCCTCCCTCAGACAATGCCACTTGGGCATATACCCAATGCAGGAGACATTTCAGCCAAGAAAGGAGAGTTTTTCTGGACGTTTCTGGGCAATTGGAAACTGGGGGTGTTTAAATGAAAACCATTTTTGCAGGCTCCCTCGCTGAGCTGTGGGAAGAAACAATGACACTTGGGGCCAGATACGCTGGTGGTGACTTACAGCAAAGATTCCCAATGCCCAAACCCCTTCCCTGATGCCAGCAGGGGTCCATCAAGGGACTTTAGCCATTGCCTCACTCCCTGGGTCAAGACAGCAGGTCAGTTGGATGCAGAGCATTCCAGGAAAATCAGTCTGCACAAGAAATGATCTTAGTATCCCCCCACCAAAGCTCAGCATGGCTGTGAGGTGCCGAGCCACTTCATACGTGGGGAAAATGAGGCTCTCAGGCCCTCTCATTCAAGGCTATGCAGTTGGAGTTGGGACCCATGTCGGCTGAAAGGCTCGGCAGCCCCATCCCCATAGGGTCTCCTTCCACAGTCACCTCACTCCCAGGGACACTGTCGCAGCTCACAGAGTCCATGGTGATAAGCCTCTAGCCTCATGTCTCAACCAATGCAGAGATCCAGAGCCTCCCTGACAGACCTGAGCTTCCTAGAGGAAGTCTCTAGCGGGGTTAGGGACAATGGCTGGCTCTAAGACTCAAGCTGGTGTGAGCTGCAAAGCATCCTCAGTGCAAGAGCACAGGCAGCCATTGCTCAACAAATGAGCCCTCCTGCGCTGTGCCACAGCCTGGTCCTGTATCCTTTCCAGCACAGAGGTGAAAGGGTGGGGGGGCTCGGCCACCGCAAAGCCCAGGCAGCAGCCTCCCGAGTCACAGCCTTGAGCCCACAGCTCTCGTGAGGGCCACTGTCTTGCCTGCTTGTCACAGGTTCCTGCTCTGCCTACTGAGAACAGGGATTCCCTCGGGGCTCCAAGCTTGGCTTCAGATATTTGGAAAACAAATAAATTCTCTCCAAGCCCCAGTAGGTGTGCAAATCCCGGCTCATCTGGGCGACTCTCCTTGGCTGGTAAGTCACTGGGTGGGCTGCATCCCAGCAGAGCCTGGGCAGTCTCCTTTGGTTCCGGGACCACTCTCTGCTTTCTGCATGTGACTAATTAAACACATTTAAAGATCCCTGTGAAAGCTCACACATCCAAAGGCAGCCTAGGCTACAAACTGAGTTCAAGATCGGCCCCGGGGAAGTTAGTGAAACTCAGACTCTAAAGGAAAAATCAGAGGGCTTGAGGATGCGGCTCAGCGGTAGAGCACTTACATGGATGGGGCCCTGACTCTACCCCCAGAACAGAAACAAAACAAACGACAACAGGAAACAAAGGAGTAGCTGGGTAGTGGCGCACACCTTTAATCTCAGCACTCCAGTGGAGGCAGAGGCAGGCCGATTTCTGGGTTCGAGGCCAGCCTGGTCTACAGAGCTAGTTCCAGGACAGCCAGAACTGTTACACAGAAAAATCCTGTCTGGAAAACCAAAACAAACAAAAAAATAAATCCAAAAAATAAATAATGCAGACAGAGAATCTACACAACTCCAACTCTCACAACCTCATTGACACCCCCACTGCTCTGCTGAGCTTGGGCCAGGACCTTGTGACAGAAAGGCCTCTGCGGCTTTTGGTCTCTTATAACCTAAGTGACACTGTTCCCAATGATATAACAATGACAAAGTGACCGGAACACACACCATTTATTTGTCTGATTGTGACCCAAAGACATTTAAAAGCCCTGTTTGCTGCCAAACACCCAAAGTGTCCCTCTCCACTTGTATGTTCTTATTCCCTATAATTTAGGGTCTAAATAGCCTCGGGGAAATTCGCTGAGAATTCTTCAGAAGACAGATAAACTCAATCTGTCCATCCTGTCTTTTTCAAGCGCTGTGGACACTTCAAACAGTCGTTCATGCCTGACCTTTGGGCTGTGGTGAGCTCCAACCCAAATAAATAACTTTTAATTAATTAGCATTCATTCTGACCAAATAAGCACCATCCCACGTGATCTCTGCCAACATGATTGGAAAAATAAACCACTGGTCCCGGGAACCTTGACGTGGATTTAACAAATTAACAAGAGACTGTCCTCAGAGGGTGGTGGGGGGAGGTTGTGAGAAAAGTCCATATTATAGCCAGGGACACAGCAGGCAGCGGCAGGAGGGGACAGAGTGGGGGACTGGTTGAGGTTTCAGGAGCTCCTTGGTAGAGACCAGGTTCCCTCCGGGGGGCCCCTAGAGAAGAAAGGTCCATTTTTTGCGTTGGGTGCTACAAATTGAGCCTGAGAGGCAGTGGCCTGAGGTGGTCCCTCAGCAGTGTTGCTTAGCACTCAGGAAGCGCTGGAGCCCACCGGGAAGACCACTCAACCGGGCGTGGTTGTGTACACCTGCCATCCCGGCACTAGGAAAGGAGAGGTTGGAGGATCAGAAATTTCAAGTCATCCTGGGCTACAGAGTGAGTTTGTGGCCAGCCTGGGCTCCATAAACCTTTGTTTCAGAGGACCCAGTGTCAATTCCCAGCACCCACATGGTGACTTTCAACTGTCTGTACCTCCAGTTCTAGGGGACCCGACACCCTCACACAGATGTGCATTTTGCCTAAAATACCGATGCACATAAAATAAAAATAAATAATTTTTAAGAAATCCCAAACTAGTGGGGAGGTTGCAAGAGCAGAGGACAGATAGGAAGGAATGGAGCAATGAATGGGATCAAGATGCATAGTAAGAAAGGCACACAGAATGCTCTTAAGATGAGAGAGGGAGGGGGAGGTGGGGAGGGGGAGGTGGGGAGTGGGAGGGAAAAGGGAGGAGGGGGAGAGGTGGAAATTTTTAATAAATACATTTAAAAAAAGAAAAAAATAATAAAATTACAAAATTTCCCTAGAAGATGTAAAACTTTGCAATTTGGAGGTTGATGTTGGTTAGGTACATAAATTTTGTTCTCAGTGATGTTATTTCTGTCACTTGTCAAAATGGCAGCTTTTTTTAAAAGATTTATTTATTTATTATGTATATAGCATTCCGCCTGAACACCAGAAGAAGGCACCAGATTTCATCATAGATGGTTGTGAGCCACCATGTGGTTGCTGGAAATTGAACTCAGGACCTCTGGAAAAGCAGCCAGTGCTCTTAACCTCTGAGCCATCTCTCCAGCCCCCCAAAATGGCAGCTTTTCTTAAAGCTTATAGCTTGTGATTTTAATCCCTGTTGAGCACATATTGTCTAGTGAACACTTTACATCCATTTACTGAGTTGTTATTTTGTTTAAACACAATATAGTAAATGACTTGTTATCAAAAAAAAAGAAAGGCACACAGAATAATATAAAGAAAGGAAGGAAGGAAAGAAGGGAGAAAGGAAAAGGAATGTAAAGAAAAAAGAAGGAAGGAAGGAGGGAGAGAGGGAGGGAGGGAGAGATGGAGGGAAGGAAGGAAGGAAGGAAGGAAAAGGAATGTAAAGAAAAAGGAAGAAAAGAAGGAAGGAAGGAAGGAAGGAGGGAGGGAGGGAAGGAAGGAAGGAAGGAAGGAAGGAAGGAGACCCAAAACTAGGAAAAGGGCAAGAGTGAGTGCAGTGACCTTTGACTGAGGAAGGGGACCTCAGGCCGAGATCTAGATGCTAGGCCATCACTAGCAGCTCGACCGGCTCTGCCATACAAACCCCTTAACTATCTCTAGCCCCAGGACCAGATATACAAAGTGGGAACAAGTCAACTCTTTTAAGGCCACACCAGCCCTTCACAGGTGGCTCTTGGAACAACTTTACAGGTGGGGAAACTGAGGCACAGTGGGTTAAGCGACAGGCCGAAAGCATATGGCTGTAAATGCCAGAGCTGGGGTTCCAAGTCAGGGACCAGCTCACAGGCCAGGGTTTTAATCATCCCCAGAGGTGGTTGCGTGTGACAGACTCCCTGGGCAAGATGGCTACCGAATGCTCACCCAGAAAACCCCTGTACAGAGGAGGGAGGGGAGACGAGGCAGGCAGCTCTGCTTCCCAGACTCTTGAAAGCTGCAAGGGAGGCTCACTGTACGGGGTACACAGGCCTGACTGTGAGGCCGCCAGGGAAGAAGGGAAAGGAGAAGGGAGGAGGGACTGGGTAACAGACTCAGTGGAGGAGATGTCAGTTCTGAGGGCTTCCGACCCCAGGAGTCAGCTCCATTACACCTGGGCTCACGAGCTAATGTCTCAAATCAGAGGCTTGCCCTCAGGCTGAGCTGGCCTCTGTCCCCAGCACTTAGGACCAGGAATAAGGTAGAAAAGGAAGATCCCGAGTCCCCTGGTAAGACACAGGCTACCTTCCCACCCACACCTGGGCCTCTCTGGTGACAGAGGCCTGTCTCTCAAAGGCATGAGACGTTGTACTGTCTCTCGAAGGCGTGAGACGTGGTACACATTTCTTTCCCTTTCTTCCTCGCGTTTTGTTTTTCCAGACAAGGTTTCTCTGTAGCTTTGGAGCCTGTCCTGGAACTCATTCTGTAGAAGAAGGTGTTTTTCTCCCTGCTTCCGATGCGTACACCTAGTTCAGCCCTTGCCGACAGGGAGGTGAGCTGCATGCGAACCAGGGAAAGAGCTGAACTTGCCAGGTAATGGCATGCGCTGTAGTATCGGCACTGGGGAAGCTGAGGCAGGAGGCCTTCAAATTCAGGACCAGCCTAGGCTAGACAGACAGACCCTGCCTCCAACAAGCCCCACCCCCATGCATTCCAGTTAATGTTGTGAACATTACTGAAAGAGGCAGAAATACAGCCCACAAAGTGGACTGGGGAGGCAGCTGGGTGGCTGACATGCCCCCAAGTAAAGTCAGACAAGGTAATAGCCACTGGCAACCTCTGCTGCCCCATGGTGGAGAAGCAGGGGACAGAGCCCAGAGAACTCCTGTGATTACAGACCGAATGCCTTGGCACACAGCGGGAACAAAACATCATGTCTCAAACAAGGCAGAAGGTGAGGTTGCTTTCTGACCTCCACCCAGGCACCTTGTCAAGTGCACAGCCTCACTCACGCACAAACGCATACATACATCTCTCTCACCCACACACAAAGATATATAATATTATATTGTATTATATATAATATAAATGCATTATACATAATCTACATTATAATATATATACATACATACATACATATATATATATATATATATATATATATATATATATATATATATGAAATGGGAAAACTCAGGTTGAGAAAGAATGAAGCACAGGTGATGGCTATGAATCTCCCAGGCTCCCAGGCTCAAGGTGCCTGGAGAGGGGGTGTCAGGGTAGGGAACAAAGTCGCTGGCAGTGATGAGGACATGGCCGAATGGGAGAGGTCTGAGTGCTCCTGGTACTCTCAGACAGGAGACAGGGAGCATCCTGTGTGGGTCAGCCACAGTGACTAACTCAAGGAAGCCACACACAGGCAAGGCCAAAGCTCCTGGTGCCTTGGGGGACAGGGGGACATGCCACCTGGCATGCTGTTCTCAAGCACAAGAAACACTGGACACACAGGCTTGAGGCTTCCAGTGGGGTACCAGTGCTATGCCACCAAGACCTATGGGGTCACAGACCCCTGCATATCAGAGCCAAGTGCTCCCCTGATCACACAGGTCTCTATTCCTGCAACCCTGACCCCAAGCTCCGAAGAGTGAGGCATCTGTCGCTGAAGCATACGGGGGACCAGAGAGGCTGTCGGGGAGCGGAGACTGCCCCAGTTCCAAATCCAGTCTGAGAGTTTTAATCTATGGCTGATGGCCAACTGTCAATTTAGTATAGGATCTACTTTTTTTGTTTTGTTTTGTTTTGTTTTTTGAGACAGGGTTTCTCTGAAGCTTTGGAGCCTATCCTGGAACTAGCTCTTGTAGACCAGGCTGGCCTCGGGAACTCACAGAGATCCACCTGACTCTGCCTCCCGAGTGCTGGGATTAAAGGCGTGCACCACCTCCACCCGGCAAGGATCTACATTTTAATAAGGGCTAGCACCCATTAACCACCTCCTGACCAGGATCAGAGGCTATGGGGCATGGATGCTTTCATATCTTCTTGATGGGGCCTCCAGACTACAGCCAGGAGGCGGGTGAGTTGAGAGCCTTGACCAAACTGTATGATTTTGTGTTGGGTTTTTGTTGTTCTCTTTCTTTGTTTGCTTATTTTGGGCAGGGTCTCATGTGGTCCAAGATGGTCTCAAATTCAGTTTGCAGCTAAGCTAGTATTACAGACGTGAGTGCCATCACATTCAATTTTGGGTGGGCTTGTTTATTTGTTTGTTTTTGTTTTTGTTTTTATTTTAGTTTTCCCAGACAGGGTTTCTCTGTCTAGTTCTGGCTGTCCTGGAACTCACTCTGTAGAACAGGCTGGCCTTGAACTCACAGAGCTCTGCCTTCCCGAGTGCTGGTATTAAAGCATGCGCCACCACACACTTGGCTATCACATCCAGTCTTTTTGTTTTTTGTTTCTTCTGAGACAGTGTCTCACTGGACTGTCTTGGAACTCACTATATAGATCAGGTTGCTCTCAAACTCACAATATCCACCTGTCTCTGCCTCTCAAGTGCTGGGATTAAAAGCATCAGCCACTATGCCCAGGTTCGGTTATTTTATTAATATTTAATTTTATTCTTAAGTGTATATATGAAAAAGAAAGAAGTGTGTACATGTGCGCCATGTGTACATGTGTCACCCATGGAGACCAGACACGGGTGTCTGAATCCTTGGAGCTGGAGTCACAGACGGCTGTGAGCCTCTGGATATAGGCGCTGGGAACTGAACTCAGGTCCTCTGGGAGATCAATGAGTGCTCTTAACTCCTGAGACATCTCTCCAGTTTTTTATTTTGCTGCTTTGTTTGAGAAGTGTCTCCCTCTAAGCTCAGACTGGCCTCAAACTCATAGTGATTCTCCTGCCTCAGCCCGACTACAGACGTGAACCAAATGCCTGGCTAGGTTTGGTTTGAGCAAACCCACAGGTAGTTCTGGAGACCCTAGCCCGGCACTCATCCGCTAAAGGACTCAGCGCCCGAAGGGGTCTTAGAGGTCATCAACAAAGAACCTCATCTGCAGATGGGGAAACTGAGGTTTGATGAGAGAAGCGACTTGACCAAGGCTCTCCCAAGGAAGTAGGGCCCCCATGCTCTGTTTTCCTGGACGCTGGGGATTCCTGTGTGGCTGCAGGAAAGCTGGGCTGTGGGCTGGCAACTGAGCCAGGGTGCAGCTGGCAACCATCCAGACAATAAATGCTGCCCCTTCCAGAGTATCCAAGAACGAGAAAACTTGGCCCATGGCTGTCTGGGGCTGGGAGAATCCTCTTCTCAGATCCTGAGGTTTTTTCTGTCCTCTGGGACAAGCAGTATTTCCACCTCCTTCTCAGCCATGCAGGGCTTTCCCGGAAGCTTGCTGAGTTGGGGGGGGATACATCCCAGACCCCACCCCACTTCCCTTTCCCCAGGAAAACCCGTTTGCGGCTGGCCAGTGCTTTCTCGGTTCCTGTCACAAACCTCCGGACCCTCCCCAGGACCCACTCCCAAAAGCTGGTTCTGGCCCCAGAGAGCTCTGGTCCAGCTCCATCTCTGAGAGTAGCCCAGATATGGCATGCCCAACACTCTGTCCTCCCATCCCATGCCGGTGGGACCCGCTGTGACCCTCCCGGAGGCCAAGCTCCAGGGCACAACTGGAGGTTTCCATGACCCAGCTGCGAGTCCTACAAGGCGGAAAAATTGCTTTGCAAGCTTGGCCCAGCCCTGCTAGGCGAGGCTCCAAGAGCTGTCTCCAGCAAGACTTTCTGCCCCTGCCTCCACACAGCAGGGGGCCTGCGGTCGGGATTGGACTTCTCCCCAACCCTGTTTTTTTGGCTTTTGCCTCCTCCACTTTCATTACACTCTTGAAGCTGGGTTATGAAGCTTCTCCTTCTAAAACAGGAAGACCTTGCTATTAAACCCAGTTTGCAGAATGGGACAGTGAGGATCAGAGAGGGAATGTAACTAACTCAAGCCACACAGCACTGGTATCTTGTTCATTCTTTCTGTTCCAAGTGACTAGTAACCAAAAGACATCTGTCCTTGAAGAAGTGGAGAGCCTGCTGCCATGCTGACCCCTTCCTCCTGCATGGAGCCAGCAGGTAGCGTGTGCTAGGCCTTCAGCACGCCTAGCGTTGAGTGCAGTGGGATTTCTGCTGCTTAATGGCCGTCCTCTACTGTAGCAAATCTGAGCACTCGGCCCATTCACCAACCCAGGTATCCTAGAAATGCGGCATGCTAGCAGGATGGAGTACCTGTCTGCAACAGAGGTCTACCCAGGACCCAGGACCCCAGCATGGGGGACGTGCAGAGTCCGGGTCCAAGAAGCTATCTTCCAACATCTCTAACATATTCCTAGCACAGCCTCCCTGAACAGCCACCCTCCCTCTAGGGAGTGCTCCCACTCAGCCCTGATCCACCCTCCCTGTGGGATCTCCCAGTGACACTGAGTCTATGCTAAGAGACACTGTAGAACCCAAGGACTCTGCTTCCCAAGATCATCTGGTTCACTCTTTTGAGACAAGATATCATTATGTAGCCCTGGCTGTCCTGGAACTCGCTCTGTAGACCAGGCTGGCCTCGAACTCACAGAGATCTGCCTGCCTCTGCCTCCCGAGTGCTGGAATTAAAGGTGTGTGCCACCACCACCCAGATTCACTCTTGGTTTTAGAGACAGAGCCTCGTGTAGACCACGATGCCCTCCAACACACTATGTAGCAGATGACCTGGAACTTCTGGTCCTCTGTCCCCACCTCCCCAGTGCTGGGATTGCAGGCAAGAACTACCAAGACTGGAGTCTGTGGTGTTTTTGACGGAACACGGCTTCATGTGTGCCAAGCAAGCTCTACCAACTGAGCCATATCCCTAGCCCAACTTCATTCATTCTTTTTGTCTGGTTGGTTGGTTATGGTTTTGTTTTTTCGAGACAGGTTTTCTCTGTGTAGTCTGGTTGTCTGGGACTCACTCTGTAGACCAGGCTGGCCTCGAACACACAGAGATCCGCCTGCCTCTGCCTCCTGAGCGCTGGGATTAAAGGTGTGCGCCACCACTGCCTGGCTGTGCCCCTTGTTGACTCCTAAAGCAGCTTTCCCAGCTGTGAGTCAGGTCTCCAGCAGCAGGACTGATACTAAATCTTCCAGATTCTCCCAAGGCACACAGGCAGCATTGGGATGTAGCAGTACTCTTCTACTTATCAAAAAAGCAACCTTGGAACACAGCGTAGTAGCACATGCCTTTAGTCCCTGAAGGAAGCAGAGACAAGCAGATCTCTGAATTTGATGCCAACCTGGTCTACAGAGTTCTAGGACAACCAAGAAAGCAACCTTTGGGCTGGAAGAAGACTGAATGGGTAAAGTGCCCGCTGTACAAGTCTGGATCGCAGCACCCGGGTAGAAAACTCGGAGTGGCCATGCATGGCTGACACCCAGTGCTGTGGAGGGCAGAGAGAGGAGGATGCTGATGCTACAACCACTGGAGTATGAATTCTCATTGATCCAAGAGAGGAAAGAACGCCAGTTGTGTCTGCATACATCTGTGGTCCCAGAACTCAGGAGGCAGAGTTCTTGGGAATTCAAGGTCATCCTCTTCCGCATAGAGGGTTTGAGGCCAGCCTGGGCTATATGAGGTCCTATCTCAAGATGAAACAAACTAGGGGCTGGAGAGATGTCTCACCGCTTAAGATCATTTGCTGCTCTTCCAGAGAACCAACCAGAGTTTGGTCCTAGCATTCGCTGGCAACAGGGATCCCATGCCGTCGCCTGGTCTCTTTTGTCTTACTGAGGTTGAATGAGATAGCTCAGCAGTTAAGAGCACTTGTTACTCTTGCAGAGGACCTCGGTTCTGTTCCCAGCACCCACATGGTGGCTCAGACCCATTCCTGACTCCAGTTTCCAATGCCTCCTTCTGACCTCCACAGGCATCCAGCGTGCACATGAGCATGTATCCTCACAGGTGAGATACACGTAGGCTAAAATGAATAAATCTAATAAAATTTTAGTTAACTAACTATTAATTAAAACCAAGAATAAAAACCTCATTCCTCCATTGTGAAACAGGGCATGTCTGTGGCCAGGACTCCACAGGACTGAGAGAGAGGTTTCCACTAGAACAGAGAGCAATAGAGAGAGGGGGTCTGGAGGTCGGAATTCTCCTTTTCAAAAAAGAAGAAACAACAACAGACAACAGTGGAGCCTCTCTATGCATCCCTCACTGCAGTAAATATTTGTTTTGTTGTTTTTTTTTTTTCGAGATAGGGTTTCTCTGTGTTATTACTCTTGCTGTCCTGAAACGCACTTTGTACACCAGGCTAGCCTTGAACTCACAGAGATCCTCCTGCCTCTGTGTCCCTGGTGCTGGGATTAGAGGCGTGCGCCACCACCACTGGGGTATGTTTATTGTTTCTTTTCGTATCCTTCCTGTCCTGTGTCCCTTGCAACACAACTGCCATGGCTCTTCTGAAAGCTTATGTGGGGCCCCATTTTCTTTTGTGGTTAATGGGCCAGGATTTGGAGCAGACACACCAGGGACAAGGTGTGCATCTGCATGGGATGTGACGCGCACAACTCCAGGGTTGTCCTTCAACACCCCCCCTCCAGCCTGCAGTAGGGACCCCGTGTTCAACGTCAATGGCGGCATTCAAGTCCTGGCTTCCCCCGCCAACTCTGTGAACACTGGGCTTCACTTGTCTGAGTCTCGGGTTCCTTAGTAGGAACAGGGACAGAGGTCTCTGAGCACGCTCACAAGCCTGGCATCCAGGATATGCTGGAGTAGCACAGGTCGCGTTCTGTCAGTGGGTGTTTTATCTTGACATCTCATGGAGCTGATCCAAGGTGACCAGAGGGACACCAAGCTTCTCAAAGCAAGTGGCAGGGAGTTAGGCTGACGCCAGGCGCCTGACGCTCAGTCCCCAACACCCACACCTGTCTGGTGGAGACCACTTGATCCCCTCTTCCAGATCATCTCTTGTGAAAGGCATTGTCTCGTCTTCCTTCAGCTGGCTTTCAAAACCAAGTCGACTGAGGCCTTCCGTTCACATCAGTTACCTCCAGCATTTTCTCATGCCCCATGCCCCGCTACCCACAGAGACCTGAGGGGGATCCACTGAGCACCATGGGGAAGAATGCTGAATGTCTGGGCCAGGGCCGGGAGGCTCAAATCCCAGACGGACTTGCTGCTGGGAGACTGGAGTCAGCTATGGGTGCAAGCTCCAAGCTCCAGCCTAGCAAAGAGGGCAGTAGAAGCACCTCCCATACAAGGAGACGAATTAGTACCCAGGCTGTTCTTAAAACAGTGCCTGGGGCACAGCACTCCACAGTTAGGGTATTTATTTAGCTGAAGGTGATGTGAACCCATTTGGATTCCACTGTTCCTCCGAGTGAAACAGCCACCATCTTCAGCACCTCAGCAGCGCCCACTGACAAGAACAGAGGTTGGGCTTGGCCACTGCAATTGCCTCATAGAAGGACCACCTCACTGAGTGGTCCAGCCTGCCGTCTCAGCTGTCTGCATGCAGTTTTGGTCCTGGGGTCTCCAAGAGGTGAGAAAGTACATTGGTTGGAAGAGGTTAAGTATGTGTATGAGTGGGGGGGGGGGGGGAAGCGGGGAGAAAGGGAGAGAGAGCGCCATCTAATGGAAACTACCTATCATCCTTGTCTGGTGAAAATTTTCCAGTGTGGCGGCTTTGGGGTCCCCCATTCTTGTAAGCGGCCTCTCGCCTGTGTTCCGTAACTAAGCCCAACATACTCATTGGCTACCCATGGTGTTGCTTCTATCTCCCCCTAGGGAAGGAATTCCAGAAACACCCACATTTGCCATGCTGTCTGTGCAACCTTTATGCAAGTTTCTTTAACTGCCTTCTCTAAGTGGATGTTTTTAACTTGGAATTTGCAGCGAAAAATGTGCTTGGGACCCAGAGGTCACCTGGATGGCAGCTCTTAGCGTCTCAGAGATTAGCTCTCTGCTTCCAAGGACACTTCATGGCCAAAGGAGTGCAAATCCTGGCATGCACATGTGTATGAGTGCGCGGACACACACACACACACACACACACACACACACACACACACACACACACGGCAGGGCCCGCAGGTGTATCAATGGGCCAGGCTTCAATGAGACCCTTGTGCTGGTCCGGTGAATGACAGACAAGCCCATGGCAGAGTCAGAGGTTCAAATCTGCACCCGCTTCTCTCTTCCCCTCCCCAACTGATAATCTTTGAGGTGACTCAGCTTTGAAACAGCTTATGCAGGACTTAAGCAAACAAACTGGGGGCGGGAGGGTCCCCAGTGTCCCCAGCTCGCAGGGAGCAGGCGCTGTGGGAGACTGGTTTTCAGGGCTCCCCTTTTCTCAGCTGACTCCAGGGTCCATTCCCCGCCACGCCGGCCTGGGGTCGTAGGGCCCCAGGGACCGCACCCGCAGCCGCCCGCCATGTGTGCGCCAGGCCGAGCGTGCGAGCCGCCGGGGCGGCCAGGGCGGCGCCGCCACATCTGGTTCCAGGCGCGGCCCTGGCGCCGGCCTCGCCGCAGCCCCGCGGCCCAGACACCGTTAACAGCCTGGCGCGCCCCGCCCTGTCGCATCCCGGGTACCACCACCACCCTCCCCACCCCCCTCCACGGCCCAGGCGGGGAAACTGAGGCTGGAAGAGAGAGGCGATACGGCGAGAATGAGCAGTAAAGACTCCACCCTCGGCTGTTAGGCACAAGGTGGCAGCGGTGCAGACTCTCCTTCTCCGGGACCATTAGTCCCTGTGCCCCAGGGATATAAGACGCTCCAGGATCGAGGGTGACCCACCGACATCAGGGCCCCAGTCCAGCAGCGGGGCAAAACCAGATTCACTGGTGCTCCTTAGGGCCGCCCTGCCCTACAAAGGACTTTGTGGCCGTCAAGAGAAGAGCCTAGTTGGTTTGTAGAGAGGACTGTGACCTTTAGGGGTAGTCCCTCACACTCCAGTTTCTGTTGATAGACCGGAGTACGCTACAATGGGCTACTGAGTGGCTGGCAGTCCGGGCGCCTCCCGCTCCTCCCAGTTACACAAATGTGCTAGCAGATACAATGGCTTCTTGGCTCCGGGTCCTGCACTCCTTCTACCGGAGGTTTTTAAGGAGACGCAGGGCCACATCGAAGCCAGAGCTCACCTTTTTCTGAGCTGCGTTCTAGCAGGCCAGAAACGCTGCAGAACCCTCCCACTCATACACCCCAAATCCACCTGGAGGGCTTGCGCAGCCAGGTAGCATCAAGTCTGAACTGTAGAACAAAATCAGTTTGCTGGCTTGCAGCGGGTGAGATGTTCACCAAAGACTGTTTAAACCCCCAGCCCTGCGAGCAGCATGCAGACATTTTCGGACTTTCCAACCGAATTCACCGGCAGGTGCGGAACTGGAAGGGCTCATTTTCTCCTTGACTGTGGAGGCCAGAATGGGGGCGGGGGAGGAGCGAGACAAGGCTGGGTGATAAACCAAACAAGCAGCTGACCAGCAGGGACTTGAGAGCCAGGATCATTCTACAAGTTGTCTGTCACTTCTTCAGTCTGGCTCTTCAGAAAGGCCACTTTATGTGGTTTCTGGGGACCAAACTCAAGCGAGTAGTCTGCGGCAAACACTACGTTCTGAACACTGCAGAGAGCCCATGGCGGACTGTGACCACTGGACTCTGTCACCAATGCCTCATTTCCATACCATGCCCGTGTTCTGGTCTCTTAGCCTAGCTCCGAAGTTCTCATGGGGGCGCAGTTGGCTGGCGCCCTTCGGTACTGAAGGCTGAGAACACCCCTTGAGACTTACAGAATGACCTTGGATCTTCCCGAGTTCCAGCCCGGACTGGACCTGATCACCTGCCACTGGAGAGTGTTGAACGTCTCCATGGACTGCAGAGTCACCCCAAAAGCTCCACTGTGGGTGATGTGGCCCTAACCTAGACCTCTCTGAACTAGCCTGGATGTGCCTCCCCCCCCTTCTTGGCACACCTTTACTGAAACAACATGAGTTCAATTCCCAGAATCCACAGTAAAGAATGGAATCAACTACTGAAGTTCTCCTTTGACCTCCACACACACACACACACACACACACACTAATAATAATAATAAGTGAAAATCTGGGATGGGAGTTATGCTATAGGTAAGATTGTTCACTATGCGAGCTTGATCACTTCAGGTGGATCCCTACAGCCCACATAAAAACCCACAAGCACCAGTGTGTGTTGTAACCCAGCCAGAAGGCCAAGACAGGAGGACTGAGTCAGCGCGGACCTCACAGGCCAGTTTGGAGTACACAAGAGAGACCCTGCCTCAGCTAAGTGGAAGGAGAGACCCGACTCCTGAAAGTTGCCCTCTGATCCCCCTACCACCACATGCACCAAAGCAGGCGTGTGTCCACATTCACACACATAATTAAACACTTTATTTTGTTTTGTTCTTACTATGAAGCCCTGGTTGTCCTGGAACTCACTATGCAGACAGGTTAGGCCCCGACTCAGAAGAATCCTCCTGCCTCAGACTTCCAAGTGCTGAAATTACAGCGTGCACTTCCATGTCTGCCACATTTTTCTTTCAGAGTATAAAAGACAAATTTATCAGATAGACTGCAAGGGGGCAGGAATGGGGTGAGGGGTGGGGGAGGGGCCTCGCAATGGTAGAACTCCCAGCCTGCAAGTTTCTCTCTGGACTCTGGGGGGCGCTGGCAGCAGCAGAATTCCCAGCCTGCAAGTTTCTCGTTGCCATTTTCAGCTATCACTCTGGCGGATATCAACTCCAGTGAGCGGAAGTGTCTGTACACACCAACACCCGCGTGAGGCCAGTCACAACGTCACGAGCTGCGGTCACTGGCATGTCCTCCGGTGGGTCTTGGACAGCCCATGACAGAGGGCTGTCACTCACACCGAAAAGGAGGCGCTGTTCTTCCACATGTTGTGGGGTGCACCCACAATCCCTGCATGCCGAGGGTCATCCTGGGCTAGAGAGTGTGCTCTAAGCCAGCCTAGGCTACACAGACCGTGTCTCAAAACATAAAAAGTTAGCTGTGGCCTGGTGAGATGGCTCAGTAGGTTAGCAGCCTGAGGACCTGAATTTGATCCTTGGAACCCACATAAAGGCGGAAGGAGACAGCACCCATTCCCACAGAGTGGTTCTCTGGTCTCCGTACTCTTGATGGGGCACACATACCCACAACAGTAACAATATTTTAAAATTCAAAAGCCAGTCATGGTGGCGGACACTGTAATAGCACAGAGGAGGTGGAGGCAGGGGGATCACCACAAGTTTGAGGTCAGCTGGGGTTATATAGCAAGACCTGTCTCAACAAGGAAGATGACACAGATCTGGAAAGATGGTTCAGCAGTTGAGAGCCCCACTGCTCTTGCAGAGGACCTGAGTTCAGTTCCCAGCAACCACGTCTAGTGACTTACAGGGCATGTAATTCCAACTTCAGGGGATCAACACCCCTGGCCTCCAAGGACTCTTGCATACACGTGCAAAGCAAACACACATGTACATAAATAAATAAGTAAATCTTTTGAAGAGGAGGAGGAAGACGGCAATGACATCAAGGAAGAACCGTAAATGCATATCAGAAAGAGAAGAAAGCCAAATGTGAAAAAGACCCATCCAATCTTCAGTGCAAAATAATGTAAATCCATCCAGACCAACTGGGACAGTGATTCCCAAAAAAGAGGAGAGGGAGGGGAGGAGCCTGGGCACAGAGGGTTTCCAGGGCAGTGCTGGTAGAATGGCAGACACTGAACAACCCCACACAACAAGAGGCCCACTGTAGACACGGGGGTGGCGTGTGCCTGTGAAGGTCAGCTGATCATAACTGATGCTCCACCCACCCTGGCAAGGCGTACTGAGGGGGTGGGCAGGAGGGTATGTGGGAAATTGTTCTTTTCTGCTCAGTTTTGTGGAAATTTTAAAACGCCTCTAGAGAAACAAAAAGTCTGCTTGGAGGCCAGTAATTCCAGCATGTGGGAGGCAGAAACAGGATGGACCAACAGGTGTTTAAGGTCAGCCTGTGCTACATGAGAGGCTCTGTCTCCAAAAGGAAAAAAATCCATTTAAAAGGGGTCAAAAGAGGACTCCTGTCTAGCATTGTAGTTCAATGGCAGAGCGCTTACCCAGCATGCACGAGGCCCTGGGTTTCATTCCCAGCACACTAAGGGAAAAATTAAGAAAAAAAAAAAACACTTTTAGGGTTTTCATTACTGTGAAGAGATACCATGACCATGGCAACTCTTATAAAGGAAAACATTTAATTGTGGTGGCTCGCTTACAGTCTCAGAGGTTCAGTCCATTACCATGGTAGGGAGCACAGCAGTGTGAAGGCAGATGTGGTGCTGGAGCTGAGAGTGCTGCATCCTGCAGGCAACAGGAAGTTGACTGACTCACACTGAGGGAAGCTTGAGCAAAAGAGACTTCAAAGCCCGCCCCCACAGTGACACACTTCCTGCAACAAGGCCACACCTTCCAATAGTGCCACTTCCTTTGAGGACCATTTTCTTTCAAACTACCACAAATACAAAACGTCACAATCTCTTGCCTGGCTCCCAGAAGCAGGGACACTAAATTAGAAGGATTGCTACATTTCTGAAGCCTCAGCCCTCCCACCACTGCAGACTCCAAGCTGACATCATGAACAGAACTTGAGCCTATGGAAGCCTCTATTATGTCTAATGCCCTGCACGAGGCTGTCTGTGCCCTTCACCCACCTACAAGGGTAGGATGTGCAGGTTAGACTATCTATAGCCTTGGTCTCCACCAACCCTTCCAGCAAACCTTCAGCCCTTAGAGGAAAAGGCAGGAGAGGGGAGGAGGAAGGACTGTCCCCAATCAAAACCTATGAGAGGTGGAGCTTATTTGCATAATTTGCCTTTTAAGGGCCTGGACCCCTAAACTGAGCCCTCTGATTTCACTAGCATGTGCCCAGCTCCTCTTTAAGCAAGAAAGCCCAGCCTCCCTTCTCCAACAATTGATGCTGGAATCTTTCCAGACAGAAGGGGCTGCTGTGTAGAAGGCCGCAACCACACTCTCCACCATAGATGGCGCTGCACCGCCAGGTGAGCTAGAAAGCTCACACGTGTTGTAACTTTCCACTACTCCCAAGGTATCACCTGGGACTGGGAGCAGCGGACCAATCCAAGAGTGACACGTCCGAAGCAGGGTCTGTTTCCTATATAAGGGATGGGTTCCATCATATCTGGGTCTCCGCCATGTGGCTTATGCTCTAGCTCCCAAGAGACATAAAGCTTTTCTGCAGAAGGATCCTGTGTCCCGCGTGGTTCTTGCAGGCGAGACGGAAGCGCGGGGCACTGCTGGCTGCCACTCAGGTTCTGAGCAGGGACCTCTGTACTGCAGGCCCCGGTATGGCACTGTGAGAATAGAGTGCCCAGCTGCCACAGGCTCCTAAGGTTGACCTAGCACAGCCCCAAAGTGAGCCATGAGTCCCCTAGCATTGACAGTTGGGTATCAGTTTCCTCCCTTCCCTGAGCCATGCATCAGCTGTGTAACAAGTTTGCAGTCAGGGTGAGAAAGAGCTGGGGAGGACCTGTGTAGACTAGCTTAGGCAAAACCAGAACATGTAACTGGGTAATGTGGGCCAGTAGTGTCAGGCATAGCTGGGCCTTTCTGTCTGTGTCTCTGCCCTTTCCTACAGAGGCAGGTCATACAGATCTGCGTGCAGCCTTGAACTTCTGGTTCTCCTGCCTCCACCTCCTGAGTGCTGGTTTTACGGCTACCACATTTGGTTTATGCAGCGCTAGGGCGGAGTCCAGGGCCTCCTGCATACTCCACAAGCGCTCTGCCTACTAACACACTATCTCGGTCCTTGAGACAGATTCCGAGTAGTTGCAGATGACACCCTGATCCTGCCTGAGCTACAACATGCTAAGGCCCTTGTTCCTACCCTGACGACATGAGGACGGTGTGCCTCCACCCCTGGAACAACCTCTGTACCCTAAGTCTGTGCAGAACCACACCAGATGGACCCACTTTGGGGATGCTTTCTCCTGGCTGCCCAGGCCTGTTTTTGCCATATGCCAGTTGGTGGGTCCTTCTGGTAGCTGCAGGGCATATATCTTTGTAGCCTGTCCTGGTAGCAGGGGCCCCTGAGACGGAGATCATTAACTACTGTCACAAAGCAGGGTGCAGCTGAGACTCCATGCTGACCGAGACATCACCCGGAGATCTCACAGTGGCTCTGCAGGCCATGTCATAGGAGCTACTGGAGGGGAGGTAGGGCTCACAACCTGAGGAGGGAACCCTAAGATGGAGCCCCCCTCTCTCTCCCAGGCTTTTGTGTCTATCTGCTGTGCCAAAGGCTAAGGGCAGAACTGGTGACCCTGTAGCTGTCCCCTGGAACAGGCAAAGCTCTCCTGCAAGGGTGGACACAGAGCTGCACCTCCCACGTCATCTTGGCCCCCAATCTGCCAGCCAAAGACCAGCTAAACAGACCCTACTCCCCCTGCCCCGCCCCAGGGTGGGTTGGAGGCAGAGGGACAGTTTTTGCCTTAATATGGAGTTGGTTTGGGTTGGGACACTCCCTCAGCCCTATGCTGAGAAGATGAGGGTCCCTTGAGACCAGCAGCTGCCAAGGGCGTGTCTGTGTGCACAAAGAATTCTCTCTTTCCAACGCAGGGCAGGCGCTGCCAATAACAGTCATGGAAATAAGAATGATGGCAGGTATGGAAGCAACAAGCTACGGGGCACGAGTCTCCTTTATCACAACCCTCATCTCTGTGGCAGGTGTAACCACCACCTCACCTTCCCCCTGAGGCTCAGAGAGGGAAGCCTCTGGCTCCAAGGAGCCAAACAGTACCAGCCGGGTTTCCGGCCTCCCTGGACCTCCTCTTCTGGGGACTTAGACATACAGACAAAGCCCTGGGCCGACAGCCCCTCGGGGAAATACTGCTCTCTGACTCCACCCCCAAGAGCCACATCACACCCATCTTCAGAAATTGGGACGGTGGAGGGAGGGTCACTTCAGGTCTCCAGGGTGGCCTCCAAGCCGAGAGCTACGAATGAGCTCTCCAGAGACCAGAAGTGTGTGTGTGTGTGTGTGTGTGTGTGTGTGTGGCTCTGAACTGATCCGTGTGTGTTGAGGGACACCCTTCCCACACCTACCCTCTTGGGAACAGAGCTGGTCTGGCATGCCTCCCTGCCTGGCAGAGTTCCCACCTCGCCCATCCATCCTGCCTCAGACCTCACTTTGACATCTGGTTCTGATTTGGAGGTTGCGGGAAAGAGGCGGCAGGGGAAGCCAAGAGTGGGCAAAGGAGGTTCACCTGACCCTTTCTCTTCCTTCTCTGATGCCCCTACTCTGTGCATTCCCTCTGTCATCTGCTCCTCAAACTTTGGAGCTGCTTGTCTCTGGAGAGGGGAGCCTGCTCTGGTCATTACTTGGACCCTTGAGTCCTGGGTAAAGAAGGAGGTGGGAGGGGTGGTTGAACTGCAATGAATGCAAATACTGCATTGACCAGCGGTGCCGATCCCAAGGCCTGACCAGTGGGGCATGTGTATGGACATATGTGCATGCATATTCTAGATGGGATACAAGGCCTCGTGCAGCTCTGAGGACACACGTCGAACCAAAGCCATCTTATCCACAGATCTGGAAACAGCAATTAATCTCTAATTTGAATTTTTAACCTCAAACACCACATTATAAAAATAGTTGTGCTGTATTTTAGGGATGCCATTTGTCATGAAATTAGCTACGGTTACATGGATGCCACGAGAATAAAGCACCATGCCTGCTTGCATGGGAGCAATAGCAGGCCCAGCCTCAGCCAAGCAAGGGGCTGCAGCTCAACAATGCTATCACTTCTGGAGTGTTCTGTGGGTGGGAACCCTGAGCTGGGAAGTTAGGCATAGCAAAGCCACTAGGCAGGTCTTAGGAGCTGCAAACCTCTTCTTGCTCAGCCCCAGCCACCCACACAGAAGGTCTCCTGGCACCTCTGAGGGTCCCTGACGTGGGGGAGCCACACTGCCCTCCTTAGAGCAGGACCAGGGCTGGGCTGGGCTTGTGAGCAGCCCCTCCCAGAAGGCTCAGGGTAACTGTGACACAGCAGCTGTTTCCACATTAGACCTTTGTTAATCATGGGGGTGGTTCCCACACTTCAGACACCCACAAATGTGGGGAAGTATCCCTAATGCACATACATCCAAAGTGGGAATTTTTGATGAGAGAAAATGAGACAAATCTTCTCTCTGTTCTCTCTCGCAGCACCGAGGGCAGAAATCAGGGCCTTGACCTCCACCATAGGAAGGGCTCTACCACGGAGCTACATCTCCAACTCTTTTTCTTCATTTTTATTTTGACACAGGACCTCATAAAATGGCCCACACAAACCTTGAACTCGAAATCCCCAGCCTCTAGAGTAGCTTCCACTACAAGCCTGTATCATCAGGCATGGCTCTAATAATGGCCTCTCTTAAGGGATACACTCTTGGGACATCTCTGCCTCTTGTTCCTGCTTCTGAGACAGTCGGGAACCTCCCCCAACCTGAAGCCTCTGTATCTCTCTTCCCTCCCCCAGCACCCTCAGGACCCCTCTTTTGCTAGGTCCCTTCTGAGATGCTACCCCTCCTCCACAACCAGCTCCCTCAACTGTCCCCTCTGGTGGTGACCAGGCAGTTCCTTCACCCTGAGACCGGGCATGGGTTTGGCATGAGTGAGACACCCAAGACAGACAAGGAACAAGGGGCCGGTTACCAAGGCCCTGCCCTCACTTCCCCTGCCTTGATACAGAAACGAGACCCCTCTAGACCCCTCAACCTTCCCCTGCCAAATCTGCAGCCCCAGCAACAGTTCTCTTTAAATAACGAACCTGCTTTCAACTGCTATTAGATCGGGCCTTCTCTTTTTCCCTTCCCAATGAAACCAGAGTGGCAGTTTTTACTTCTTGTCTTCTGTAATTTCCCGCTTAGAGGCAAGACACTCTCCTCCCTGGGTTGTGGTGCCCAGGGAACCAGCTCTGCGGGAGAGACTGGCCTCCCAATTAAAACAGGATGTCACAAGAAACTCACTACCCCTTTCCTCCAGTCCTGCACACCCCCAGCCCCAGCCAGGCCCAGGCGGGAGGTCTAGTGAATATCTCGAAAGCATAATCTTGGTGGAAAGAGGGCAGATAGAAATCCAACCCTGACAGGGCCTGGGCAGCATCAAAAAGAGGATGTTGTAGCAAACTGGCCATCTGCAGCATGCACAGATGGACATGGCCACTGCGGTCCCTAGGAAATGATGCTGAAGAAGTCACTTTGGGTCTCTGAGTGGGGGCGGGTGGCAATGCGACACCTCACCACAGGCTGCCAGGACAAACCAGCCATGGGTAGAGTGGCAGGGAGTCTACGCTACCCCCTGCTGGACTCCAAGCCCTCAGGGGAAAAATATGGCCAGGCCACTGGCATATAGCAACAAGGTGCCTGTGTGCAGAATGAATAAATGACCAAATAGATGAATGCTACCTAGTTTTCTTTTTATTTGATCTATAGTATATGTATGAATGCTCCGCATGTATACTTGCAGGCCAGAAGAGGGCGCCAGATCCTATTGCAGATGGTTGTGAGCCACCATGTGGTTGCTGGGAACTCAGAACTTCTAACCGAGCAGTCACAGCTCTTAATCTCTGTGCCATCTCTCGAGGCCCCACCTAGCTTTCTTTAATGAGAGGGCAGAGCTGATTGTGGCAAGGGAGAGGATACAGTCTCACATCATTGTCTCTCGGGGGATGGCAGAGATTCTTTGTGTGGTTTGGTCACGAATGGAAGTGAAGCAAGGTGCTTCCCCTGTCCTTCTCCCCTTGGTGTGGGATGCGGGCCTTCCTTCTCCACATTTGAGCTGTGTGGCTCCGACTTACGATTCTGGAGGGTCCATGGTCTCCTGGCCCCCAACTTTCAACAATGTGTGCAACTCTGGCTTCTGGGGACCAGAGGTGGTGGTGGAGGGAGCTTTTGCAGGGCATCTAGCTTCTATAAGGGCAGGAGATTCATTCTCCCTCTCGCTCTGAAGACTAGGCTGGCCGTGTGCGTGTGTACGTGTGTGTGTGTGTGTGTGTGTGTGTGTGTGTGTGTGTGTGTGTACGTGTGTGTGTGTGTGTAGGGGGGTAGCAGGAAGCCCTCTGAGCAATTCAGCAACATCACACCACTGGCCCAGGGCCTGGGCCAGGACTCAGAGGGGGTCTGTAATTGTAGTTCTCTGAACCCATATCGCTCCTAAATGTCAGGGTTGTGGTGCCTGTCAGCCAGTGGCCCCGCCTCCTTGCGTGCAGACCCTCAGATCACAAATCCTTATCAGTGAGAAGGGAGGGTGAATGGCTAAGCCCAAAAGATACAAAGAAAAGGAGCAGGATCTTGGTCCCACGGGTGTAGGGTGAGGTCAGGCAGGGATGCCATAACCTGCATCCTGCATACTGGGTGCCCACTGGCTAGACCAGCCACCGGCAGCCCATCTTGAGAGCATTAGGGCTGCTGTGAACAGATGTTTTCTGTTACGTGTTATTTGTTAGTCTAATGAAAGGAGGTGCGCTGGCTTTCAAGACCTCGCTGGTCTGCGGGGGTTTTATGTGGGAAGCCTTCGCAGAGCTCTGGCGGCGGGAAGGCTGCAAGGCCCCTGCCAGGCGCACCCGCCCGCGGCTCTGCTTTGATTCCGAGGTTTGCAGCCATCCGAGTGGTAATTCCAGCCCTGGTTAAATGTCATTTTTAATAACGCCATCCCTGGCATGTGAACGGCTGCGCCCAAGGCAAGAAGGGAGGCTGGCATGGGGGAACAGTAGTGGGGAGGACAGACAGGGAGGAGGGGGTCAAGGGACTGATGAACAAAATCTGGAAAGAAATGGCTATCCCACTGGGGACTGCGGAGACTCATGCCCAGGGACAGCCCCTCCCCCACCCCCCCCACCCCCGCCAGGAGAGCCACAGGAGGTGTGACGGGCAAGACAGGAGGGTAGCGGAGAAGAGGGTCTCAGGATGATGGGCACCAGAGTGCCAGAAGTGATGAGGCTTCTAACTGAGCCCAGCTGGGCCCTGGGCACCATAGCAGGAGGTGGGAGCACAGTCAGGACTCTGGGGGTGGGGATCCTTCCAGGACTCTGCCCCATCACAAGCTTTATCCCAACCTCTCAGGGTGCCTTGGGCTGGTACAGGGCAGGTGCTTGGGCAATGCCAAACACAGTGGGTAGATGAAAGCAGCTATCCCGGCTAGATCTTGGGACCCTCTCTCTCGTGCAGTCACCCTTCCAGACCCTTCGACTTCGTGTTTCCATGGCACCCTATGCAAATGCTCCATCACCAAGAGGGCTGTTTCCCAATCAGTAAGCGGAAGTGATAAGATGCAATTGGGTCTGGAAGATCCGTCAGTAGCAGGGTACCAAACTCACCTGGGGGCTGGGGCTGTATCTCAATTGGTGGGTGCTCTGCCTAGATGCACAAAGTCCTGGGTTCATCCAGGACTGGGGTGGTGGAAGCAGAAGGATGAGCAAGCACCCAACATCATCCCTGGTTATAGAAGGACTTCCAGTCCAGCCTGGGCTACACAAGATCATGGTCCTATAAACTAAATCAAACTAAAATAAGCACAAAGTCTTGCAGAGAGGGGACTTTTGCATGCAGGGACCAGGGACTCTGATTCCCGAGTCTGTAAATACATTTCAACCAGCTTCCCAGGTGAGTGCTGGAATCTCATCAAACATGGCCAGAAACAGATGGTACAGCTAGCTCATTTCATACACAGGATGCAGAGTCCAGGCTCAGAGGCAGTGCTGGGTAGGATCAGGTGGACACTCTCATTTTCTGGCCCCTGTCTAGGGCCCCTCTTACCTCCTCTTGGGCAACAATGTCACGGAGATGACATGCTCTCACCGCCACATCCTGAGCTACAGAGGAGTTTGTTCTGCTCTGGGGTCAGAGGGAGAAGTGTCCCCCCCCCCACTGTGGAAGCTTCCAGGTCACCCAGTCCCCAAGCCTGACGCTCCTCTGCTGTCTTCCACCGGGGCTCTTCTTTGAGGACTGCCTCCCAGGCCTCAGCTCAGCCCCTACCCACTGCGTACCCTTTTCTACCAGTAAAGACTAAAGATATCCTGGCTGCCCGTCCCACACACAGGCAAGCAGAATCCGTCTTAAAGAAAGCCCCAAGCTAATCTCTTCCAGAGCACGCTTCATTTTTAGGGCGCAATAAAAAATATCATTACCCATAAAGGGCCCCATGTGGATGGCATCCTGTCATCGCCGCCACCCCACCCCCTCCTGAGAGTCAGTCAGGGAACAAACAGATGTGGGAGGAACCTAAGCTACAGGCAAGCAGGACACCGGTGTTTTCAGACCTCTGGGGAGACTGGAGAAGCAGTGGTCACGGCCTAGGGTTTTCTGTGCTGTGCTTGGTAGACCAGTAAGCCATGGAAACTACGGCCTCTTATGTGGCAGCAGGAAGCTATTCCTCTCAGTCTGATAAGGCTTGCCCTCTCTGATGGGTCAGTGGGTGCCGATGATGCCCAGTCTGTGGCCCTGACCACCATAAGAGGCTATGGAGGCATGCCCACCCCACCACCAGGCTCTCTCTGAACAGGAAGCCCCACAGCTCTCTCCTACTCAACACCTCATAAGAGCACTTAACCCTTGGCCCATGTAGCCAGCCAGGTAGCTCTGCCACTCTATGGGGACCGGAGCCAGCCTCGTCCAAAAATCCCGGTAGGATTAGTTGGGCTAGCTGGAGCCTCACCGCGGGTGTGTGAGCATGCACACACCAGGTGGGGCATGCGTGTGCGGATCTGTGTGTCACTCTGGCACTGTGAGTCCAGGATAGCCAGCTCACCACATGGTCCCCAAATGCTAGCAGGTGACAACGTTCTCACCCCTAAGCTACAACAGAGAAAAATGGAAAGGCAGTTAGTAAATTTCTGTTAGCTGGGGAACGCTCTCTACTGGAAGCGAAAGGCTCATTCCCGGATGGAAAGACGGCGCTTTGGGAGGACGGCTGCTGGAGTCGGTCTTCTCTTGAAAACGCTCCATCTGCTCTAAGCCAGTTCCTTAGACCACGGTTGATGGACAGGAACTGGGGAGCTGGGAGGGAGACCTCCTGCCACGCTCCTGCACTGGAACCCTCCACAGTTGTCTTGGGTCTGTGTCTGGAGATGGGTGTTGGGAAGGGAAGAGACAGCGGGCTCCCCACTTTCTCATCCCTAAACTCCCCCAAAGCTGGGTAGCCGTCACTCTCCCTCATGCCCCGTCACAAGGTTGGATGTGCTCCGTTCTCTTTCCCTCCCCGGACTACCTCATGGCCTACGAGTGTATCCACACCTGTCCGGGGATGTGAGATGGCCCTGGGCCTGCATCTCAGTACTTCCAAGGTGAGAAGGATGATTTGGGACCAATCAACGGCTTTGGGACAAGACACACCCAGGTTGGAATCTCATGTAGGACTAGTGTGACCAACGCTGTTACACAGATGATCTCTGAGCCTCGATTTTTCTCTCTATAAAATGGGGGTAATCAAAGGACCCATGTCACAGGGCTGAAGGGAAGTCAAGCCAACACACAGCACTTGGCTAAGGTTCCTGTGGGACCCTAGCCATTCTCCGCGTGCCTCACACTGCCTTCAGCTCTAGCCTGCTTGCTCTCTCTCTCAGTCTCCCAACCAAGCATCCAACAGAATCTGCCCCCCTGAGGATGCAGGGTTTCATGCAGCCCAGGCTAACCTTGAACTCACTATGTAGCTGAGAATGAACTCCTGATCCTCCGGCATCCACTTCCTTGATGCTAGGATTACAAGTGTGCACCCCGCTCGGTTCTATGTGGTGCCTGGGATTTAGCGCGAGCTCCGCGCTAAGCAAGCAGGCCACTCACTAAGTTCCATGCCCATTCCCCTAGGATTCCTTTCTTACGACATTTTCAGGAATACACCAGCTTCCATAAGCCACCCTCTAGTCTGCCTCCACCTGGAGTCAGCCACACTTCTTTGGAATGGAGGCATCAAGAAGCCACAGAGTTCTTCCTGGTCTTCCCTGCCTTCCTTCCTTCCTTCCTTCCTTCCTTCCTTCCTTCCTTCCTTCCTTCCTTTCTTGAGACTGGGTTTCTCTGTGTAGCCTCAACTGTTCTTGAACTCTCCCTATAAACCGGACTGGCCTCAAACTCACAGAGATCCTCCTGCCTCTGCCTCCTGAGTGCTGGGATTAAGGGCGTGCGCTGCCACCACCCCTGGCTGACATTCATCCTTTCTATCCAAGTGCTCAGAAACCCCGTCCTGCACATGGGGTCCCTGCTCATCAGACCTCCAGTCTTGTCCCCCACCTCCTCATCCCCTCAGCCCCCCTCGTAGCCAGTCTCCCCAGCATTCACAGAGCTCCTATTTCTAGCTTCTCCCAGTCACATACTGGGCTGTGTTAGAGAAAAAAAAGTGCCTGAACTTAGAATCCCAGTGCCAGCTGGACATCTGATCCAGCTGTGAGCAACCTTGGGCAGGTTGTTCCACCTCTCTGGGCCTTCAAATTATGAGAACCATAAGCCCTGTAAATATCTCAAGGAGCTGCCTGAAAACTCTGCATTGAGTGAGCACCTACTACGTGTCACACAACTGCTTAGGACTTGCTTCACCCCTATAAGGAACACCCTTTGTTCCCATTCTACAGATGACAGGCTGGCAAGATGACCCAGTGGGTTAAAGTGTTCACTTATGAACCCGCCAACCTCAGTTCAATGTCCAGACTAGTTTGATGTCCATAGTGGTTCCTAGAACGCGCAGTGACAGGACAGATCCAACTCTCTGAGCTCCACCCAAGAGTCATCAAATACACACACATACACACGCGCGCGCGCACACACACACACACACACACACACACACACACACACCAGCAACAACCACAAATGAATTAAGCTGCAAACCCATTTTGCTGCACTGAGCATCAGGGTTCTAGCTAGACCTTGAGGGTGGATGTGAACAGGTCAGACTGAGGCACCAGGCAGTGCTTCCAGCATCACCCCTAGGCGTTCCTAGATGGAGGAGGAAGAGCACCTGAGTCTAGTGAGGCGCTACTCAGTAGGTGCTGTCCCTGAAGACAAAGGGGACTGATCACTGTCCCAGCTGCCCTGACAGTCGCCCACTACAAGTCCCTCTCCACGCTCTGGGCACCCATCAGACAACCTCCTCTCCTGCCTGAGGTCCTAGGCACCAGGCCCAGCTCAGGGCTTGTCCCCAAGAACAACCACCACAGGACTTTTTCACAGCTATCCGTGTGCATCACCCACTCGTGGTTCCAGTGGAAACCCAAAAGAGATGGTGACTTGTCTGGAGTCACTCATGGCAAGAACGGTGAAGGCCGGGAGCTGGACTCAGGTGTTGGCATCCTGATCCTGTACTTTCTGAATGCAGTCCTTCAGGAAATGGAAGAATGGCAAGGGGGGGTGTGTGGAGCAGTCTCACAGCAAGCATGCCTCTCAAAGGCACCTTTCTGAGGAAGCCCTTTGTCCCTCCAGCCCTGCTCCTATCTTACAAGCCAGTTTTTGCCAGTACCCTGCCCCCAAATCAGTTACGAAGAGGCTGGTCAAATTCTGTTGTGGAAAACGCCATAGCAATTTCTTAGGAAATTAAAGGTGAGAGCTGGGTGAGATGACTCATGGATAAAGAGCTTGCTATGCACGTGTGAAGACCTAAGTTCAAATCCCAAGAACTCATGGAAAACTGCTTGTGGTAGCACATGTCTACAATCCAGTGGAGACAGGGGAGTGCCTACAGGCTGGAAAGTTAGTGAGGCTGGTGTGCACAGTGCCAATGAAAATCTGTGTCAAATAAGATGGGAGGTGAATGTGGACACCCAAGGCTATCCTCTGACTTCTGTGTGCATGCACACACACACACACACACACACACACACACACACACAAAATTTTTAAAATATTAACCATGGCCGGGCAGTGCTGGCAGATGCCTTTAATCCCAGAACTTAAGGAGGCAGAGGCAGGTGGATCTATGTGAGTTCGACCCTGCCTCAAAAAACCAAACATATATATTAATCATGAATTACCACATAAGCTAATAATTCCTATTATTATTAAGAGAATTATACCTTAAAGAATTCAAAGCAGAGGCCTTCGCAGGTGTACCCATGCTCTCAGAAGCACGGCCCATAATCACCGTCCACTGACAAGTGGACAAGTGAGCTATGGTCCAGCCACACAGTGGAACACCATTCAGCCCTGAAAAGGACAAGAGTTTGAACCCATGGCACATGGGTGAACTCAGAACGAAATAACCAGACACAAAGGGACAGGCACTGTAGAGTGACCTCATGTGGTCGGGTTCATGGGAAAGCAAAATGGGGACTGGACCACAGGGGAGCTGGGTGTGGCAGAAGGGACCTTTGCAATACAAGGATATTGATGGAGTGTGCACTTACAAATGGGCCATGGTAAATCCCGGACTAGCCATGTATTAGCACAGCAAAGATGAACTGAAGATGGGGCATGGACCGTACCTACAACCCCAGTACTCGGGGTGGAGGCAGGAAGATAAGGAATTCAAGGCTAGTCTCAGTTATTTAGCAAGTTTGAGGCCAGTCTGGGGGACATGGAGACAGTCTTAGAAAACCAAGATAAAAATGAAATGAAAACTGATAGATTGGAAGTCTACCAATCTCTGAAACCCAGTGATTCATCAGGACTTCCAGTTGGCCCTCTGGTCCCGTTTAGCACAAGGAAGGTACAGGTCCCCCACCCTAACCTAGACTCACCCCAATTACCAGCTGCCACTCAGCTAACAAGGGCCCAGCTCCCACAGGACCTTATCAGATTGCAGGTTTCCCATCACCCAAAATCTACCCACACAATCCTTGTGAGATCCACTTAGTCTCCCTGGCAACCCAGCATCCTAAGCTTCTCCAAAAAGGTACCAGCACTGAGCAGGGCCCAGCCTGCCCTGACTCAGGCCTCTCTGCCTAGCTCCTGGGGCCATGTTTATTTTCTCAGCGTGTCCATGGCTTGGTTTCCGCCTGGTCCGCAGGAGGGAATGCTTTCAAGAAACTCGAGGTTATTAATGTGGTTTCTTTTGTTGTATGCCATCGCAAAGGCAGAGAATGAGGGTTTATTTTCCTAACGTGCTTGGCATAGCTCAGCATTTGGTTCAGGAGGAACTTGAGACCCCGGTTTGTTCTGAGTCACTAGCGAAGCCTCAGCCTACTCAGCCAGTTCTGTGGGGAGCAAGGGCTTGGAACGTCATTGGCAGACATAAGCTGGGTCTATCAGTGACTTTCAAAAAACAAAAGGATTTTAGTTCGTTGCTCAATTGGCTGGTTTGGCTTGGCTTTTTAACTGGCAGGATGAAAACAAGAGTTCTCCACCCACCAATAACCTGTATGTTTCTATTTGGGGGCATCCCCACTCTGCAGAAGCCACAGGGAGATTGGCTTTCAAGAGAGCTTGTGCCCTGGAGGTGCCAAAGGCTCAGGATTGGAGAGTTGAAGTACAGCCCATTGCCCACATGTGCTGCCCTGGGGGTGAGTCCTGGCACCCCAAGGTCTGTCTGTTTTCCTCCCACGCTTCCATTCCCCCTTCCTTCCTCTCTCCCTTCTTGTGCTGGGGATGGAACCAGGGCCTTGTCTACTCGGGGCCTTTAAGCTCCTCCTCCAACCGGTACCCTTTTTCCACCAGTTCCAACCATTCAGGCTGAACTTAACAGGGATGTGGAAAGGACAGGTCCCTTCTTCCCGCTCTTTGGAACAGTCTTTTGGGACTGTGAAACCAAACCATGGTTGTGGAAAGGGACAATTAACCAAGGGGACAACAGGAAGTCGCCTGAGCCTCCTTCTTCTACCTTCTGTCTGTAGACTCCAACCCAGAGGGACACTTGGCATGGTGCCCCTGAACCACTGCTGTCCCAGGACCAAAGGCTGGATATGGTTTCCAAGACAAGGAGTGATTTCTTGAGCCCAGCCTTGGATCTCCCACCTGACCCCACACCCAGCATGTCCTGTGTCCTCAGACACCCCAGTGTGCAAGAAACTGCACCCCAGGAAAAATTTGGCAGTTCTCACGAGTTTTCAGGACACCCGCGCCCAGATACCAAGGCTACAGGGGACACCCACTACCCACCCAGCTTCCTGGAGCCTGCCAATGGCACTATCTGGGCACTCATACCCTAGCTGACACTGGCAATATGGATTCTCTGGGGTGTGTATGGGGGAGGGCGTCCATTTAGGGACCTTGTAGGCCAGTGGTTCTCAACCTTCCTAACACTGTGACTCTTTAATACAGTTCCTCATGTTGTGGTGACCTCCCAACCATAAAATTATTTCCATTGCTGCTTCATAACTGTAATTTTGCTATGATATGAATCATAATGTAAGTATTTTTGGAGATAGAGGTTTGGTGAAAGGGTCATAACCCACAGATTGAGAATCTCCGTGGTAGGCTATGTGACAAAGAAATCAGACCTTGGACTGTCTGTCCCCGACCAGGGCCAGCACCTCCGTCCTCTTACACCAGAATGCTGGTGTTCTCTCCTTCGTCCCCATCACCTTGATTTTATTCTTCCCTTTGTCCCATGCCACAGCCTCAGTCACCGAGCTGAAACCAGAGAACACAGAGCACATCACACCTCACTCTACTTCTGGCCGGAACTGGCCCCGTTCCCTCGACTTTTCCATCAAGGATCTAAAACCCGACTCCCAGGACTGTCAGCTCACTCATCATCCATCACCCAACACCCGAGGGAAGAGAGCGGCCGGGCCCCTGCAAGTGGTGGGAAGTGGTCACCAGCACCAAAGGAGGGGCCTCCCGGGGGCTGAGCGCCATGCATGGCTGCCCAACCCGGTGTGGCTGCAGTGGATGTTATCAGGCGGTGTTTCCTGGATGTCCCAGGACACACATGTTCACAGGCTTGGTTTCAGAGAGTGCCACCGTCATCTCTGGCTTCCAAGGACTCCCTCTTGTCTGAAAGCAGAGGCTCCCAGCCTGCCTGAGTACCCCCTCCCACCGGGAACCTAAGACAGGAAGTGAGTGTTTAGGAGGGGAGGTGGGGGGGATGCCAACTCCTCTGTCATCACCTCCTCACACACTGGGGAGCTATAGACAGTCAGGTGTCTCAGCACAGCCAGCAGGACAGTAAGTCCCAGAGCTAGGGGACAGAGGTGTTAGCCTCAGATACCCTTCCCCAGCACCTAGGTGATTTTGGTGATTCTGGTCATCCCCCTGCCCTGCTCCTCACCAACACGGTCCAGACTGGGACTTTTGTGTCATTGGAATCCTTCATTACCAGTCGCCCCTCCCCCAAAGCCTAGCCCCACATCTTTATTTCCCACCAACTTCTCCATCTTTTTTGAAAAACAGAGCTGAGGACGCTACAACCCTATGTGATTGTGTGTGGGGGGGGCTATTTGGGTGGGTTGTTTGTTTTTAAAACCCCTTCCAGATGACCTTTAACCTTTTCAGGGGAAGCAGGCTTAGCTGGCTATCCTCCTCTGAGAATTCCTCCACCCCGAACCGAACCGAAGGGTGTGGTTGTGCAGGCAGGCCCACCCCACAAACCACAAGACCTGTCTTAGCTCAGAGGTGCTGAACCGAGTTTGACTTAGTGACTTGACCTTTTCACAGCCTCAGTTTCCTCAACAGCACCAGCTTCTGAGGGTAGGTGGGTATGGGATGCAAGGGCAGCGAGTTTTTATGAAGTCACACGCCTGTAAGTGGATCTTATTCAAAGAAGGTCTCCTCCGAAGGAGGAGCTTTTGAGACAACAGCAGCTCACCACTGGGCAGTACCTTCTGGGACCGTAACTCCCGTTGTGAACAAGCCAAAAGCTGGGATCCCGCAGGTAGCGGGTTCCTGGAGCTGGGGCCCATAGCCACAGTAACGCAAACCGTGTGTCCCACACCCCCCGTTCCACAATCGGGGTCCCGCAGTTCACTGATCCTGTAAGCCACGGGTCTCTGTAGCTTCGATCTTGCAGCTGGGGCTGGGGGTGGGGTCCCAGTATCCTAGGGCCCCATAGTCTTACAAGCCGAATATTCCTCAGCCTAGGAGCCCAGAGACTGAATCCCAAAGTCAGTGAGTCCCTCCGCCCTCCCCCGAGTTCCGCAGCCCGGGGATCCCTCAGCTGGTGAGCCCCACCGCCCGAGTTTCTCAGCGAAGGGATCCCGGTAGCTCCCAGTCCCGCAGCCCAAGTCCGCAGCCCCTCGGCTGGTTCCCACGCCGCACACTCACCGTCCTGCGGCGCCGCCTCGCTGCCGCTGCTGCCCCCGGACGGCTCGCGCGTCGCTCCCCTCCCGCGCCTCGGGCCCCGCCACCGGCCCGGCAGCCCTGCGCCCGGCCGCCGCCACCTCCTCTAGGTCCAGGAGATGGCTCACCGAGAAGTTCTTGCGCGCCTGAGCGCAATCACCGGGTGCGGGCGGGGGCCCCGGGCCGGGCGCCGGCGGGTCCAGGGCGAAGGCGGCGGCCGCGCTGTCCATGCCCCGGCCGCGCCTCTGCCGGCCGCCGCCGCCTCCCGCTGCTCGCCGCGCCCGCGCTCAAGTCCGTCGGTTGGGGACGCGAACTTTCTGCCCTCCCCTACTGGCGGACCGCACGCTAGCCAGCGGCCCGGGCCACACGCCCCTTCTCGGGGCGGACCTCGCTCCCCCTTCCCGGCTCTCCTCCCCGCGTCCTGCGCCGTCCGGCTGGAGGCGGGGCCAGGACGAGGTCCTCGGACTCCCAGACTTAGTTTAGGGTGGCCGAGTCCCGCAGGGGGTGTCTCTTTAAATCCCCCAACCAGGGTTCCCGGAGGTGATGGGTGGGGAATCCGTCTCTGTATGTTGCATGGGCGGGGGAGGGCACTTCAAGAAAGTTGACGGATCCCCTCCCGTCCTGTCCACTTCTCTTTAGACAGGGTCTCATATATTCCAGATTAGCCTTAAATTTGCTACGTAGCCAAGAACGGCCTTGAACGCTTCCCAGCTTCTCCCTCACTGTCCCCACCCTAATGGAAAGAATCAGAGGTTTTCGAGAGGACCACCCTGTTTCCTCCACGCTGAAAGGAAGGTTCTGGGATGGAGGCCAATGCCATTTCTCTCATCTCCCAGTGGGTGACACTTCTGCGCCTGTCCCCAGCATTCCCCTTAAGGAAAACAAAGCTGGGAGGAGCGAGCTTCCCTGCTGGGGTGCGCAAGGGAGAGATTCAGCAAGCAGGACAGATGAGAGGTGGGGGTAGCCAGGCAGACAAGGTCAATCTTTTAACTTTTTCAATAAGTCCAGAAAAATGGCACTGGGTGAGAATAATGGAGACTCTCAGGGCTATAGATACTCGGAGTCTTACCCAAGACTGTCCTGCTCTTCTGTACCCTTGCTACCATCATAGACATGAAATCATAGCACCAAACAGAAACCCAGCAGGAGGTCTGGAAGAGGGAGTGTCAGGAAACCCTCCCAAGATTCACCTTGAAGGACACCATGAGACTCCTACCCACCCACGTGGCACCCTGGGTCTCTGCCCACGGATTCAGGGAAAATGTAGCAAAGGGTCTGATGGATGATGATCTAGCTTCCATTCCTTTGCATGACAGAGGGAAGGGGAAGCAGGAAGCCAAGGGCTCCTTCTAAGAGCTTGGGAGGATTACTAAAATTACTCTGTCCAAGCTGTTGCAGGCCCAGAGCCCAAATGTGCCCTGTTGGGGTCTGAAGGAACACTGTGGCCACTTCACCTAGTCATGAAATCACCACTCTGAGCATGTGGAGCAGTGATGTCCTACATCAGGGCACTATAGAGATGCTCTGGCTCCAGCCCCGTGTTCAGTGCTTGGACCCCAAGCAAGCAGCTTAGCCAAATACGCTGCTGAGAGGAGTGAAGAAGTGGGAATGAGAACTGGGGAATGGCTGGGTTGGTAAAAATGCTTGTTGTGCAAAAACTCCAGTGATTCAAAACTCCAGTCAGGATCAGATTAGGGCAGCACCTGCAACCCCAGGCCTCCTATGGCAAGATAGGAGGCAGAGAGCTGGAGAAAGATGGCTCCGGAGGTTGAGAGTGTTTACCACTTTTACGGCGTGATTTGTGTTGGGCGGCTAACAACTACTTGTAATTCCAGCTCCAGGGGGATCCGACTCTAGTTCTCCACAGGCACCAGCTCTTACATGACAGACCCACACAAGACACATAATTAAAACATGAAACAACTATGTTTTAGAAAGATTAAAAAGAAATAAAACCATGGAAAGTAGAGATGGAAGAATCTCAGAAGCTCCCGGGCCAGTTAGCTGTATGCTGCTGAGGAGAGGCTGTGTCTCAAATGAGACAGAAGGGAGAGATCCACCATCGTTGTCCTCCGATTTGTACATGGTGGCTTATACATACCTGAATTCACATACACAGAAATGCACACACATGATATACACATGTGCAGTTCAATTTTAACATTAAGTTGAGGGAGCTGGAGAGATGGCTCAGCCATTAAAACTAACTGCTCTTGCAGAGGGCCTAGGTTCAGTCCCCAACATCCACGTGGCAGCTCACAACTGTAGCTCCAGTTCCAGGTGCTTAACACCACTTCTCACTCCAGATGCACAGACATACACCCAGGCACACATACAAGCATGTAAAATTAAATAGTTTTAAAAATAAGTTGATACGTATGTGACTCCTGGCACCCAGTGAGCAATAAGAGTTAATGGTCTTTCCGCTAAGTTTGAGATAGGGCCTGTCTATGGAGTCCTGGCTGTCCTGGAACTCACGATGTAGACTAAGCCTGACTTGAGCTCACAGCGATCACTCGCCTCTACCTCCTGGAATGTAAGGATTAAGGGCACACATGTGCCACCATACTCAGTTAAGGTTGTTTGGCTGTCTTGCGCAGTTCTGGGATTTCGGAACGCAGGGACTGGCATGTTCTGGGCAGGTGACACCCTCTGAGCTGACTCACTAGCCCGGCAATTACTATTTCTGGAGCATTCTATCTACTCTGAGCAGTCAGTCAAGCTGGTGATTTTATCTTGGACCCTGGAGCTTGGAGGTACAGACTCAGCACTGCTGCCTGGTTGTGAGGCCTTAAAGAAATCCTTCCTTTTCCTCCCATAGTCCACTCCATCATCTGGAAAATAGAGCAACCAGCAGAACTGACCCAAATGGTCACTGCTCCTGTCAGTCTTGGGATGTGGGCTGGGTGGAACCAGGTAGCAGGGAGGAACAAAAGTCACCAGCTGCTGCAGCAGAGCTCAGCCCTAGGGACTTCAGCCTAGGGAACACCCGTAACATAAGAAAGGAGGACCGGGTGGAGGGGTTGGCTAAGAGAGTTATAGTGATTTGAATAAATTCTAGATTCTAATCCAGAGTTGGTGTGAATAGATGATACAGTCTCTTTCAACTAACCCACTGGTTAGGGCCTCCTCTGGACTCCACAGAGCCAGTGCTCTATTGGAAGCTGGGATCTGGATATCACTTTGAGAAACAATGCTGGCCTGCTCCCAACTAAAACTCACGGGTCAAGGAAAAGAAGGGCTATCTTTTCTTTATATAGATGGAAGACTTTTGATGTATTCTGCATGTGCACACATACACATGGAAGTCGGAGGACTTTTGATGTATTCTGCGTGTGCTCACATATACACAGAAGTCGGAGGACTTTTGATGTATTCTGTGTGTGCACATATACATGTGGAAGTCAGAGGACTTTTGATGTATTCTGCGTGTGCACACACACATGCAGAAGTTGGAGGACTTTTGATGTATTCTGTGTGTGCACATATACATGTGGAAGTCAGGATTTTTGATGTGCTCTGCGTGTGCACACACACATGTGGAAGTCAGAGGACTTTTGATGTATTCTGTGTGTGCACACACATGTGGAAGTGAGAGGACTTTTGATGTATTCTGTGTGTGCACACACATGTGGAAGTTGAAGAACTTTGATGAGTCAGTTCTCTCCCTCTACTGTGTGGGTTCCAGGGATGGAATTCAGGTACAAACTTGGCAGTAAATACTTTTCCTGCTGGGCAATCTCTCTAGCTCCATTACTGAGATTTTTAAAAGCTTAAGTTAAATTAAGAGAATTAAAATCACTATTACCTCATTCCCAGAGGCCTGCCCTATAACAATCAACACTTAATACTTTAAATCTTTATTTTTTTTTAGATTTACTTACTTTGTGTGTGTGTGTGTGTGTGTGTGTGTGTATGTGTGTGTGTGTGTGTGTGTGTGTTTTGCTTGCATTTGTGTATGAAGGTGTCTGGTGCCATCAGAGGCCAGGAGAGAGTACTGTATCTACTTAACTGGAGGTGTGATGCTTGTAAACCGCCATGTGGGTGCTGGGAATTGAAACCAGGGCTGAGCCTATCCAGGACCCACTTTGAATAGTTTTAAAGTTGACTTAGTCAGAAAATGGTGATGTGTGTCTGTAATCCCGGTACTTGGGACACTGAGGCAGGAGGATTGTGAGTGTGAGAACAGTTTGAGCTCTACAGAAAGTTCCAGGCCAACTTGTATTATACCTGGGACCCTGTCTCCCATAAGAACTTAGTTTAGCAAAGGGATTAGAGAGAATCAACTTATTTAACATTGAGTTGAAGGCCTAGAAAAAGTAATAAGACAAGAAAAATCGCCCTAGTTACTGTTCTACTGTTGTGAAGAGAAACCATGACCAAAGCAGCTCTAATGTAAGAAGGTATTTAATTGGGGGCTTGCTTACAGTTTCAGGGGTTCAGCCCATTACTGTCACAGTAGGGAGGACGGCGGCACCGGAGGAGCAGCAGCTGAGAGCTGCATCCTGACCGGCAGGCTGAGAGGAAGACTCTGGCCTTGGCATGCCCACCCCCCAGTGACACACTTCCTCCAACAAGACCACACTTCTTCATCCATTTAGTCCTTTCAAATAGTGCCACTCCCTGGTGACCAAGAAGGAACCTATGGGAGTCATTCTTATCAAACTACCACAATAGGAATGACCAAAAATGTTGGTGTCTATATATCTAACCAAGTAGAGGGACATTGTTATAGATGTCATAAAAATTGATCTGTTTCACAGACCGCTCTCCATATCTTCAGTCTTACCTACTATTTTTTTTTTTTCCTGAGACAGGTTCTCACTGTGTGGTGTCTGGGGCAGTCTTGAACTCTAGATCCTTCCTCAACCTCCTGAGTGACAGAATTACAGGTGCATACCACCATCCCTGGCACCTGTCATACATTCATACACACACTCACACACACACACACACACACACACACACACACACACATATTGGGTGGTTCGAGACAGAGTTTCTCTATATCTTTGGAGCCTGTCCTGGAACTTACTCTGTAGATCAGGCTGGTCTTGAACTCACAGAGATTCTCCTGCCTTGCCTCCTCAGTGCTGGGATTAAAGGTGTGCACCACCACTGCCTAGCTAAACCAAATTCTCTTAAATGTTCAGTCATCTCTCTACATATCACATATGTAGCTATATGCCACATTTTTGTGTGTATGATATGTGTGCCTGTCTATGTGTGTCTGAGTGTGTGCCAGTACGTACATTTGCAGGCTAGAGGAGGGTGTCAGGCACCTTTTCCCCTTGAAAACCGTCCTGTCCCTGCTCCTCACAGCCCTGAGGTTTCAGGGACCAGCCTGATCTCATCTCAACCTTTTTTTAAAAAATATTTATTTATTTAGTTAGTTAGTTATTATGTATACAATATTCTGTCTGTGTGTATGTCTGCAGGCCAGAAGAGGGCACGAGACCTCATTACAGACGGTTGTGAGCCACATGTGGTTGCCGGGAATTGAACTCAAGACCTTTGGAATGCTTTTAACCACTGAGCTATCTCTCCAGCCCTCATCTCAACTTTTATGTAGGAGCTGGGGATTTGAACTAAAGTCTTATGCTTGAACAAAAAGCACATTTACCTACTGAGCCATCCCCAGCCTGAGGCATTACCTGAGCCTCCCCAGCTATAATTTTTAAAATTATTTTATTATTTTATGTGTATGAGTGTTTTGCCTGCTTACATGTATAAGTACCATATGGTGCCTATGGCCAGAAAAGACTGGATTCCCCTGGAACTGGGGGTATAGATCACTGTGAGGCACTGTGTAGATGCTAGGACTCGAACCCAGGCTCCCTGCAAAAGCAGCCAGTGCTCTTAACCACTGAGCCATGGCACCAGGCCCCCCAACCATAATTTTTACTGAGAACCTAGCAGCATGTTACCACCCCCTATTGCTCTGTATCCATGCAAGGAAAAGATGCCTAGAGATAAGACATCTGGGTGTGATAGACAGGGAATGGGCTCCCTGACGTGCTGACAGCATAATTTCTGAACCCTGTGGATGTGTCCTTGAGGAATTCAGGCAGGAGCCAGACTGGAGCTGCTAACCAGGTGCTCCTGAGCTGGGGAGATGGAGCTAGACTATCCATCTGGGATGAATGCAGTCACAGAGGTCCCCCAAAATGGAAGAGGACTGTCAATGTGGCCACCCCCAGGTTTGCACATGGACTGTGGGGGCCTGTAAAAGGAGGGGTGGCAAGGACACTCACTTGTCTCCAGAAAGACCCTCGGGTGTGTCCCGTGGGTACTTTACTGAGCTTTCTGTTCCCTTCGTCAAAACCACAGGATATCAAGCTTGCGTTGTTGGGAAATCAAGCTGGGCCTGGGTCTCAGCAGGAGCTCGCTTGTGCAGCACGGGCTGGATTCTGCCTTCGGTCACCAGTTGTGCAAAAGGAAAGGAGAAAGGACGTGCGCCAGCAGCAAACAGAACAAACGGGGAAATGAGAAGAGGCCCACAGTGAGTCAAAGGTTTTGTAAGAAAGAAGCTTTTAATTCTTGTTCAATTTCCCATTTGTGTGTCTAATGGGTGTTTCCCCTGCACCATGTTTGTGCACCAAGGAGGCCAGACCTCAGAACCAGAGTTACAGACAGCTGTGAACTACTGTGTAGGTGCTGGGGATTGGACCCAGGTCCTTTGGAAGAGCAGGCAGTGCTCTTAACCACTGAGCCATCTCTCCAGCCCCCTTGTGTTTTAAAGACTTATTTTATTTACTTTCACTTAATATGCATTATCCCGCATGACTTTACATGCTGCACACGCATGCAAGTGCCCAAGGAGGCCAGAAGAAAGCTTTGGACCCCTGGTACTGAAGCTATAGGTGACTCTGAAACACCCAGCATGGGCGCTGGGAGCACAGGTAGGGTCCTCTGGAAGGCGGCAAAGTTGCTGAGCCGTCTCTCCAGCTCTTTTGTCTTTCTGTTGTGGAGACTGTTTACAACCCCTGAGCTGGATAGCGCGTGGGTCTGTGTCTCTGTGAGCTAATTTGTCTCATTCTTCAAGACAGTGCCTCATGACACTTGACTGTCAATCATTCAAAGACCAGACTCCATTCACAAATAAGGAATGGAGGAAGTCCCAGGTGGGTCCTGTAGTTCTTGGCCACCTGGTGACACTCAACAGCCTGACATATGGAAGAGCACTGAGCATGGAGAACTCCCAGCAGCTCCCACAAGGAATCCTGCTTCCTACTGCTCATCTGGGGAGTCCCAACACTACAGAGACGTGACTCCGAGGTGCCCAGGCATGACCGTGACAGATCGGAACGCTCTGTAAATATTGTGTCAGGCTGGGATCACAGCAGGGCACTTTGGGCCGGCTGAACTCTGGTCTTCCCTTTGAGGCAAGGAGCGCAGCTGAGTGGGCAAAATGCTTGTGTTTCCTTTCATCAGCTTACTGCCCCAAGCTTTCCGAGCCTCAGTTTCCCTCATGAGGATTTCTGGAGGATCCCTGACTTCAGTGAGAACATCTGAGTTCATGGCCAGGGCTCAGTTAGTTTAGTCAGCTCTCTCCTTAGCTATAGCACACTCCCTCCTGGAGTCGATCAATGGGAATCGAAAAGATTCACACATGGGTAGGGGGACTCACATATCCTAGAATGGCTTGCAACTCACTGCATAGCCAAAGACAACCTAGACTGTCTCGTCTTCTGCTTCCACCTCCCAAGTACTAGGATTACAGGTATGCTCCACCAGGCTGAGTGACGGGTGCTGGGGGTGGAACCCAAGGCTTTGTTATTGCAAAATAAGTACTTTACCACCTGAGCTATGTCTCCAGTCCACAGATAGATAGATAGATAGATAGATAGATAGATAGATAGATAGACAGACAGACAGACAGACATCATATCTGTATAGCGGTATGGTGGTACACACCTGTGATCCCAGCACTTGGGAGGCAGAGGCAGGAGGATCTTGAGTTCAAGACCAGCCTAGGGTACATATAGCATGACTCTGTTGCAAAATAATTAAATTTAAATTTAAACATTAATAGAGTAGTGTTGAACATGTACAGATATTTTTCCATCATTAGCCCCAAGCAATACCGTATGGGACTATTCCTCAGCATTTGTGTTGCGTTGGGGAACTCTTGTAACCTAGAGGTAGGCAGAGGGCAGGTTACACAGAGTTATAAGCAGGTGTGACCCTACTGGTAGAAGGGATTTACTTGACCTTCTGTTGATTGGGCACCTGTGGGCCATCCCCCATGACACTGAAGGACAGCTGTCTCTTCTGAACAAATTCAAAGATTAAGATACACTCATGATCGCAGGGGCTCAACCGTAATGGGCCTTACTCTAAGCCAGGAAGCCTCAGGAGGCTCATCCACTCCGAGCCTCCTCAGAACCTTCAAGGGACGGAGACACAGGCTCGGAGACACAGCCTTAAACTCTGCCCCTCTGTGCTTTGCCGGGCTCCTAACTACTATGCCAGGAGGTCTATGGGAGTTTCGGGGTGGAAATGTATGTTTTCTTCTTGGAGAATTATCTTTAAGAATAAATGAATAAATAAAACAACCAAATAATGAAAGTCATTGTATTTCCCTTTCTGTCTTGACTACTGGAAATCCTAAAGTCAATGATGGGACATATCACAGTAAGTCTGTCTGTTTGGAAGGAAGGAAGGAAGGAAGGAAGGAAGGAAGGAAGGAAGGAAGGAAGGAAGGAGACAGGAGGGAGGGCAGGAGGGAGAAGGGAAGGAGGGAGGGAAGAAGGAAGGAGAGAAAGAAGGAAAGAGAAGGAAGGAAAAAGAAAAATACCCAGGTGACTCATTCCACAGTGCTATATTGAGCACCCACTACATTCTGATAAATCTTAAATGGGCACCAGGACACAAACCCTAGTGCCAAAGTCCTGCCTAAGTCTGGGACTAAACGCTGCTGGGCTCAGCCACTCCAGTCCTATAAAAGTGTTTTCCCAATGCGGCTGTCACTCTCAGGACTCCTGGTGGCGGTGCACACTTGGATGCGCCAAATCTGGGACTTACCCCCACCTCAGATCAAACTCCTGCCTCTTCCTCTGGCTTCAGGGAAATCAGAAGAAGGGAGCCCCTAAGTGGTGAGGCACAGACAAGGCTGGGGGTGCCCAGGACCTCCCTGAAGCCCTGGGGTGCAGCCCTGATCTCTCCTGGGCTCAGCAACATCTTGCTGTGATTGCTCTCACAGTGAGGGGAGGCAGGGCCTGGGAGGGAGGCCCTGCAGTGCACAAGGAACCGAGTTGGGGTGCTGAGAGGCCTGGGCGGGGCCCAAGGCTGCAGACAAGGCTCCCAGCTAATTGGGGCTATAATCGTTCCTCTCCTTTATAGCTTACTCCTGAACCCTTGCCAGGAGGGGCGGTCCCCGCCTACCCCATCCAGGCAGGCGCTAAATAATTAAGCCAAGGGTCTAATCTGCGGAGAAACTCCCTGCGGGCTCCCACTTCCTTAGTTAGTTGATTGCTGATATTGGGGGGGGGGTGAAATATGACTAGTTTTACGATCAAAGAGAACAGAGTTCCAAAGTGGGGGAAACGGGTAAAAAGAAGGGGAGGCCCTTTCCAGCTTTCCTTCCCTCGGATTTAGTGGTCCGCTTAAATTTCTTGAGGCGTGTAGATTAACACGCCCTTCTGTGGGGAGCCTTGAATTAGACTCTCTCTCTCTCTCTCTCTCTTTCTCTCTCTCTCTCTTTCTCTCTCTGTTTCGTAGGACAGTAAACCATTGAGGAAAGACCCAACCTCAAATCCCTCCCTTGGTCTTTGCCAAGGGTCGAATCCTGAGGACTTTTAAAATGAAACAATCTGTAATAATGAAATTTCCTTTTCCTCTTCCTCCTCCTTTTCCTTTTCCACCTCTTCATAGGGAAGGCATCATTTTTCTCCCAGCGGATAATGAGTGGTTAGTGAGAACGGTTTATTTAAAACTCTGTACATCATCACCTTGTCAGGATCTGGGACAGGAGCGGGGTGAGGTCTCTGACTTCTTTGTTTCAAGGGTCCATGTGGCTGGCCTGCGGTAGGGCCACTGCCTTGGGCCCTTCCTGGGGATTTTTTTTTTCTTTTTCTGAGACAGAGTTTCTCTGTGTAACAGCCCTTCCTGCCCTGGAACTAGCTCTTGTAGACCAGGCTGGCCTCGAACTCACAGAGATCCACCTGCCTCTGCCTCTGTCTCCCCAGTGCTGGATTAAAGGTCTGCACCACCACTGCCTGGCTCCTCTTGGAGAATCTTGAGCAGGCTTTGGCAATTGCTTCCTCAACACCCAAACACACCCCATCATCCTTGCCCATCTGATCACCCACAATCCTCTCTACAGGTTTCCCACCTTCCCCTTCCCCACCCTTCCTGCCTACGGCCGTCAATACTCAACCCTGTCCCCCCAGATTCCGGATTCCAAAAGGGGTCCCTCCTCTTCCAGGAGGAAACACAGCTCAGCGCACACGCGCTTTGCGCAGATCTGAAGTTAAGTGGAATCTTGCCGGGAGCTCCTTGGCCCCTAGACTGCTGCTGACTTCCCAGAGTCCTTCACTTCTTCCTCTGCTGAGAATCTTTCTGTGAGAGAGAGCTGTGTTATGTGGAGCTGTGGCGGCGGCTAGTCTGATCTGCCCTGTGGTGTGCATCCACGGTCTGGTACCAGCTGCTTTTTGCCCCCTTCCCCTTGGCACTCCCAAATGTCTCTAAATCCCGGGTTTAGTAACCACCAACGTGGTTTTGTTGTTTGTGTTTGCTTATTTTGAGACAGGGATTCACTATGTAGAACAAGCCTCAAACTCAGAGAGCTTGGCCTGTTTCTGCCTCCCCGTGCTGAGACCTAGTGTGTGCCACAAAGTCCAGCACCTATCGACAGTCCCACCGATGGCCTTCTAGGGGTGGCGGGTACAGGCGCATGCGTACAGAGGGACCTCTGAGCCTGTACTAAAGGAAAACCGAGGAGACAAAAGGTGGGGAGTATAAGCAGCAAAGGGGACTAGTGGAGGGGCAACTAGCTGGGAGGGTTAGCGTGGGACAGACCCACAGAGCGCCAGCTGGCCCTGCTTGCCCCAAGCAGAAACTACAGGCAGTTTTTTCTTTTTCTTTGCCTTGCTGTGCCTTACTTTCCCCACTGCACCAGAGAGCTCAAATGACCTTTCCAAATCTCTCGGGGATGTGTAGGGATGTAACTCATCCTTCTACGCCAAGGCCCTGGACGTGTACAAGCTCCGCCCTCTGCCTGCTGGGGGCGGAGCAGGCATAAGTGTGGGGCAGTAACCAGGCAGAGTAGCGGTGCTGGGTTTGAGCCTTTCTGGCATGTGGAAGTCAGGGCCCCAGCTGTGCCATGTGGGTGCTCCTCTGACGACAGAGCCGCTGCAGAGCACAACGCTGATTTGAAGGAGGTCACACAGAAGGAGCTGGCCTTTAGGAGCTGTGTTGGGTTTGAGGGGAGCAAAGCTTACCCCAGAGACAGTGTCCCGCCAGGAGGCGGGGAATGTGTTCTCCCTCACAGCCCTGCGTGGGGAGCAGGAGAGCTGACTTGGGGCCTGTGGGCCTCGGAGCTGGGAGGCAACTGGCAAGTAAGCCTGGATTGCTGTAGAAAGTGACTGCAACAGAGGCCTAGGCCATTGTGGAATAGCCTCAGGAGTCAAGCCTGCCAACTATACACCCATTCCTGTCCTCCAGAGGACCGACCTGCACTGGGCGTTCTTGCTCCACAGGACAGAGAGAGACCCTGTTACTTGGGTTCACCCTCGATGTGGATTCCCGCCCACATTCCGGACAGTCTCAGCCCCAGCCGTCTGGCTCTTGCCAACTGCCTGCTGGATACATTGTAGACTCCCTAGAGTAGAGCCCCATGCCCGGCACCAGCCAGCATAAAATAACTGCTAAATGAAGTCATTCCCATTGAAGTGGCCCAGGGAGCATGGCTAGACAGTATCCAGACAGACCCAGGATCAAATCCATAGAGCCAGCCCGGTTCCATCACCGCTTGCTTCCCTCTGTCCCTATAGCAGAGGAATGACAAAATCTACACCTGAATGTCACCTTGTGTCAGCCAGGGCAAGAGTCTGGCAAATACTGGCTGTGCATGGGACTGGTGCCAAGGTTTATTGATTTCTGGAATTCTGTGGGACTTGGTCTTCCCACCTGTAAAATAGTTATGGGTTTTTCTTTTTTTAATTTGTCTGTTTGGGTTTTTCTCCTAAGGTCTCTTGTAGCCCAGGCTGGCCTTGAACTGGTCCTTTTGTCTCCACCTCCCAAGGGCTGGGATTTCAGCAGACACCATCATACCCAGGTTTTATGCATTGCTGACAATTGAACATAGGGCCTCACGCGCGGTATGTTTTCTTCCTACTGAGCCACACTCTCAACCCCAGACTTCATGACTCCTGACTACAGTCAAACCCCAAAGCATGCCTGGCCACACCACTCTCTCCTTCCCACCTCGGTCACTTCGAGGCTCTCTGACCCTTGTCAGTAAGTGTCTCCATCATAGTGTCTGTCATTGTGGGCTTGGGTTCCAATCCCTGCCAGCCTGCCTCTTCGCTTCCCCATGTGCCTAAGGAGGCAGCTCCCTACTGCACGGTTGAATTCCCTGCTCCAGCGGTGACATGGGCCAAGGGGAAGAGGGAAAACAGCAGGCTACATATTGGTTCCAGATGTGGCCCTCTCCCAGCCCTCTCCAGCAATTTAATTAAGTTCCCCAGACAGCCAGGAGAGGTTCTTAATGATCAGATTTCCCAGCTCCCTCCTCTGGCAGCCATGGGCCCACTCTGTCTCCCTGACGGATGGCGACGGGTCCTTCCTGCCCTGAGTCAGCTTGCCAACAGGGCAGAGTACAAAGGACTGGTCTTCCCATGAGCAAATGTCCCTAACCCCAGCTCCTGCCCATTCTTTTTTTTCCCCCTGTCAGGGGTCCAAGACCTCTTGCTGGCTCTTGGCAGGCCAGGTCAGGTCAGGCTTTGTTTAGCAGCCAGAGGGTGCCAGCAGGCCTCTCTCCTGAGCTCTGTGCCACCATCACCACCAGGCCCCCTGCCCCCGGGGATGCCAGGGCTTGAGGCCAAGTAGTCACCAGTGGGCCTCTGAGATGAGAGGAACCATTGGGGCCAGAACTCTGGGCCCACTCATCTGCCAGCAGTAGAGGGACAAACCTCAGCGTCCTGGGCATACCCTCCAGCTCTCTGGGCAGTTTGACCAAAGCACAGATGGCTACAGTCACGCAGAGGTGGAGGTGACTTGATATTAGGATGGGTAGATCTTTGGGGGACAGGCTGGGCCATGTTTCCCACACATGGGCTGGAAGTCAGTCAGCACCTTGTCTGGCAGACTCTGAAGAAACCCCTGGATTCTGGAGTGGAGAGGATACTATCCAGTCACCCAGTTCATCCATTGATTGGACAGACAGGCCTTCGGGCTGAGCAAAGGCTAGGGAAATCCCCAGCCCAGAATTCTTGCTCTTCCCTGACCAGGGACCCTGTGACTCTATGCAAGTCACCTCCTGTTCTCCTGGGTTTCTGGGCCCCTGGGGATACAGCTGATGTTGGAGCAGTTGGGGCAGTCAGAGCCTTTGACTCTTTACAGGGGCTGGAAGGCTGAGCAGCTGAAGCTGGATTGGGGTCTCACCTTAGAGAAAGGCTCTGGACAGATGTCCTAGGAGAAGGGTAGGAAATCTCTTCTCACTTACCTCTCAGTGCCTCAGTTTCCCCTATGAGCCCACCGAGGGAACTTATAAATTAGGACCCTCTGTCTCCTGCATTGGGACTGGAGCTGAACAGGGCCAAATGAGCTGGGTCTGCTGGTCAGGGGCACACTGGGTCATAAGTGTGGGGAAGCAGAAGGGAAAGAAAGGGGTTGTCAGAGGGTGTGAGCCATTACAGCACCTCGGGAAGGGGCTGAGCTCATCTGCCCAGTGCCTCAGGCCCCGACAGGCTCCTCTCGGCCATGATGGAACAGCCCTAGAGTGGCAGTATGGCTTCCAAATACTTCACTTGAGGGAAAGAAAGGCCACTAAATCCCATAGGAAGGTTGTGGAGGGAAGGAAGGGTGAAAAGAGAGGGAGGGGCCTTTGCCCGGTTTCTCACTCAGGGCCTTCTAAGGGGCACAGCTGGCTAAAGACTAGCGTCCTGGGAGAGGCTGAAAGACTTGGGATGGGGCCAAGGCACCACCTGTCCTGGCAGCTGCCCTCCCAGACACAGGTGAGGGAGAACCAATGAGAGGAACTGAATTAAATATTGTGTCTGAGAGAGCGAGCCAGTGCACGTGTGTGCATGTGCGCGTGTGTCTGTGCATGTGTGTCCAGGCATGTGTACGTGCGTGCGTGCGTGCGTGTGTGTGTGTGTGTGTGTGTGTGTGTGCATAAGAGACTGAATCTGAGTGTGAGTATGACAATTCTCCATGTACCAGCGTGTCTGTGTGTATGGGTGCGCATGTCCACGATTGAGTCTGACCAGGCATAAGAGCAAATGTGTGTGAGAACTGGTGAAGGAGTAAGTGTGAACACCCAAAAGCACACTTGTGTGTGAGGGAAACAGGACAGAGAGATGAAGCCAGGATGAAGAGTGGCCTCCAAGGAAGTAAAGTAAAGCCAGGTTCTATGCCTACATCCCAGCCTGGCCCTTCACCTTCTAAACTTGCAGAGGTCACCTCTCTCGGAGTCTCTTATCTCCTGGGCCGTGTGTGTGTGTGTGTTTGTGTGTGTGTGTGTGTGTGTGTAGAGGTGGGTGGGTATCTTTTATTTTTTATTTTATCTTTATTTTATGTGCATTGGTGTTTTGCCATGGATGTGGGGTCCCCTGGAACTGGAATTACAGACAGTTGTGAGCTGCCGTGTGGGTGCTGGGATTTGAACTCAGAACCTCTGAAAGAGCAGCTAGTGCTCCCCACCGCTGAGCCATCAGCCTCAGCTGTAGGGATACACAAGTGCTATTCCTTGGCTTCTGCATATGCCAGCTTCAAGTCTCTAGCAGGACTGCGGTGATTTGAATAGAAATGGTCCCCACAGACTCATGTGTTTGAATGCTTGGTCACTAAGGAGTGGTCTTGTTGGACTAGGTGTGCCTTGCTGGAGGAAGTGTGTTACTAGGGGTGGGCTCTGAGGTCTCAGAAGCTCAAGCCAGTTCCACTGTGACTCAGTTCTATTCCTGCTGTCTGAAGATGGAGAACTCCAGCACCAGGTCTGCCGTGCCCTGCCGTGCTTCCTGCCATGATGACAAGGGACTAAACCGGTGAACTATAAGCTGGCCCTAACTAAAGACTTTCCTTTAGCATGGTCATGGTATTTCTTCATAGCCATAGAAATCCTAAGACAAAGACATACTCACTGTGGAAAAGGAGAAAATCCATAGAAGTACAAAGAAGGATGGGCCAACAAGATGGCTCAGTGGAGAAAGGAACTTGCTGCTCAGACTGCAGACCTGAGTTCAATCCCCAGGACCCACATGGTGGAAGGAACCAACTTCCATAAGCAGTCCGCTGATGTCTGTATGGGCTTGAGTATGCAGACATTCAAGAGTGTGAACATACATGGGCACACACACACACACACACACACACACACACACATAATGTTTTTTAGACATTAAAAACTTTTTTTTTTTTTGGTTTTTAGACAGAGTCTCATTTGGTTGTTCTGGCAGGCCTGGGACTCGATGTGTAGATATGTTGAACTCACAGAGAACGTCCACTTGTCTCTGTCTCCTGAGTGTTGAGATTGAAGGTGTGGCGTTGGTTGTTGACACTATTGATGGACGGTTAGAGAGGCTGGTCACTCCTTGTGCCTGTTGACTCTGCCTGTGTCCACCTATGCATGTCCTATGTCTATATCCTGCAGGTCATTTTTACCGTTTTATTGATTTTGAAAGTTCTTTATATATTAAGGTTATATGAACATTATTCAGTCTAACCCCTACATTCCCCAAGGGAGTAAGAAAGAGGCACAGACCTTTCTAGGGTCTGAGCGTTGTGTTTGTCCCACATTGGGCTGAGGAGTTCTGGATCTGGGTGGCAAGATGGGGCTTGTCTGGTCAGGCAGAGAGGGAGGGCAGAGGTGAGGAAAAGAGAGAGAAGGGTCAGAGCTGAAAGAGGGGGCTGTGAGTGAAGTGACAGCCTTAATGGGAGGCAGATGGAGGAAACAGGATTGCCCTTGCTGACAGGAGGGGTCAAGGGGCATAGGACTTTCTAAAGACAGAAGCCTGGGGGACTGGCCAGCAGTGGAGCCTGGCTCCACTGTGATGCCTAAGGGCTGTGACAGGACAAAGGTCAGTTTCTCCCTCCTGCAAGTCTAGACCCTCGTAGGGCACAGAGGCAGAGAGGCTGGAAGACGGTGTGCAGACAGGGGAAAGTCTCTAGCCAACTGTGCTTCATTGGGCAATCTCTGGAACCTCTCTGCGCCAGATTCCTGCTCACGAAAGAGTATAGTGTTATTTATTTAATAGGATCTAACAGAATCAGTGTGTAGAGTGTTTAGCCCAATGCTAGGACCCAGGGAGGGTGGCTCCATAAGCGCAAGTTAACTCTTATGTGTTTGGTGTGCAAGTGTTTGCATTTATGTACGCTCTGTACACGTGTGCCACAGTGTGGGTAGAAGTCAAGGACAGCCTGTAGGAGTCTGTTCTCCCCCTCTGCCGTGAGGGTCCCAGAGATCACACTCAGGTCATGAGGCTTGGTGGCAAGCCTCCACTCTCTGAGCCATTTTGCTGGCCCAGTTCTTGTTACTCTACCCGTTCTGTCAGCCACTAGTGACATCAAGATGCCTTTCATTGGTGTTCGGACTTTGAGAGCCAGGAAAGTATTAAGTTGTAGATGAAGACATTGAGACCAGGACCAGAGGGGTTGTAGTCTGTCCTCTGAGTTCCACTGACGCTCCTGGGGACCTTCAAGTGACCTTATTTGAAAAAAGGGTCTCGAAGATGTCATGAGGGCAAACTGAAGCCACTCTGGAACAGGCAGCCCCTAAATCCAAGGGCTGGAGCCACTGAGGAAGAAAGGGATTGATTGGAACAAAGGCACAGACCCGAAGCAGGAAGCCACGATGTCCAGTCTGCACGGTGCTGGGTGTGGAACCCAAGGCTCCATGCATCACCTAAGCAGCCTATCAACTGAGCCACCCCCCACCCGCAAGGTACATCTCTGTTTTTTCACATGTATGGATGATTTGCCTGCATGCATGTCTGTGCACTGCTTTTGTACCTGGTGCCCACAGAGTCCAGACAGAAGATAGAACCAGATCCTCTGGGACTTGAGTAACAGATAGATAGAAAGCTGTGAGCCACCCATGGGTGCTGGGAGTTGAACCTGGGTCCATAACTGCTGAGCCATCTCTCCAGCCACCACCACCCCCTTTTTTGAGATAGGATCTCACTAATGTAGCCCTAGCTGGCTGGAAACAGAACCTTGCTCCCTTGCAAGGGGAGCCAGTGCTCTTAATTGCCCAGCCAATTCTCCAGCCCCTTGTACAGGTTTTGTTGTTCTTTGTTTGTTTGCTTGTTGGCTGTTATTCCCTGAACAACCCAGTAAATAATTACCAACCTGGCACTTACACTGTTGGGAGCAGAGTCACATCAGGGCTGATTTAGTGCCCAACAGGAGCTATGTAACATCTACACAGATGCTCTTTCATTCTGGATAAGAGACTTGAATGCCCACTTGGTGTTCTGGGGCATCCTGGAACCAAGTATGAGATACCAACACTTGGGAGGTGGAGGCAGGAAGCTCCGGAATACAAGGCCAGCCTCAGCTACTCCTCGAGTTCAAGGCCATCTGGGCTACAGGAGCTCTTGTCTTAAAAACAAACAAGAAACTTTGTTCCCAGTCGGCCAACTCTTGCCCTGTGGCAGACAGCAGGTGCTAAGCAGAAAGACCACAAACCCCAATACAGGGTTGGAGCCATGGCTTGATGCAACTTCAGGAACACCGACACCTCCCCATAACTGCCCTTCTAGAATCACCAGGGCCTTGCTGCAGGAGTCAAAGTTGCAGCAGCTCCATTTTATGAAGTGGGGATGCTCCCTGGTCCCTGTACAGTCTGTTCCTGCTACATCTCCACCTCCCAACTCAGGGCCTAGGACCCTAGGCAGATGAGGTTATGCCCATTTTACACACCAGCACGTGAAGGTTCATTGATTCTCTCCAGAGAGAGCTGGCAAAAGTGGGCAGCTTGTTTGGCCAGGGGACAAGGGACAGAGAATAAAGAATTGTCCCCAGTGTCTGTGGAGAAGAGTTGAGTGCAGGGTCCTCATTGCGTCACGCAGTCTGCATGCAGCGTGGAGACTGAGGTGGTTGCAGCTCTTCCTAGGGAGTGGCTGCAGGGAGCAGTGTTCTGGCTAGGAACAGGGTCTGAGTCACCTCGGAGGACGAGGTCACGGGCCCCAGCGGAGCTTAGACGCCCTCTAGCGGTCACGTGGGGGATCGTAGGGCGGGGCGGAGCTGGGGCTGGGAGGCGCGCCACGAGGTCCTCCCGGGCAGCAGGGGGCACTGTGGCCGCACGAGCGCCCTCACAGGCCCGCGCGGATCGGAAGTAGGAGTGGTAGGGTCGCTTCCGGTGCGGAACCGCGGCCTGGGCGGAGGGCTGGGCACCGGCGCGGGGTCTGAACCGGTAGATCGGGAGGAGGTGGCGTGTGGGAGTCGGGACGCGCGACCGTCGCCATGCCGTTCCTGCACGGTTTCCGCAGGATCATCTTCGAGTACCAGCCCCTGGTGGACGCCATCCTGGGCGCCTTGGGCATCCAGGACCTGGAGCGGCAGGAGCCCCTGGATGAGTGAGTGGCTGCGGTCCCCTGTGATTGTCGCGGCGGGAGTTGCGTGACTCCGAGCGCGAGCTCCAGCCCGAGTTGCGCCCGCAGCGTCCTGCAGGGCAGAGGACCCGGGCCTCGGCGCTGCTCCCTGTGTACGGATGCGGGGAGGAGACGAACTGACTGACCGAGCGCGCTTTTTGTAGACAGCAGGTCTCTGAGAGCGTCTGGGGAAGGAATCCGGTGTGGTTCTCGTGCCCTGTGCAGGGCTCCCCGGGTATTGGGAGCGCTGCGACAGGCGAGCATCCAGACCAGCAGTGTGGTGTGGGATGCAGGGGGTGGGGTGGGGTGGGGCAGAGGAGGGGCATTGGGAGAGCCGTGAGCTGGAATTGCAGACACTGTCAGTCTCACCAGGTTTTTACACCACATCAGCTCTTTCCACTGAGGCGTCCTCTGTAAATACAGTGCGAGACTTTTCTAGAACTCCGAGGCAGGGCCGGCGGCTGCACATCAAGGCGCTGCCGCCCTCCCTTGGCGGGGCCTAGCGTATTCCGGAGGGTTGACCCAGATAAGCTTTTTGTATCTGGGCGTTGGTCGAATCATGGAGCCAACCTGTTGCAAGAGGTCTGGCGGGTGAGATTAGGGAGAAGAACGAGTGATGAGCATCGTGGGGAGAGGGTGGCTCTGAAGGTGGAGGTGGCGGGGCCGTTTTCAGAGCTGGGTGCAAGGTGTGGAGCAGTCCCCAGGCCCAAGTAGGTGGTGTCGACGAGGAAGGGTGAAAGCTTTGGGGCCACTTTCAGGGTGGTCTGAGAGAGAGCTGGACAGAGCCAGCCCTATGGTACCGAGCCGAGGGATGACTTTGAAACCGTTTCAGACTTCTGACCAAGAAAACCTCCTGCCTCACGGAGCATGATCAGATTTTGTGGGTGATTGTGGAACGGCACACAGGGTAGAGTGCCTGGTCCCCAAGCGTTCCCCCCGTATCTGCTTTGCCTCCGATGTGCAGTTATGCTGCTGCTGAGGAGAGCCGCATCCTGGGCCTCACGGAGCTGCTGGAGCAGAAGGCCCACTCTCCGTTCTACCAGGAAGGTGTGAGCAACGCTTTGCTGAAGATGGCTGAGCTGGGGCTGACTCGGGCAGCTGCTGTCCTTCTGCAGAGCGGGGCCAACCTCAATTTTGAAGGTCAGCGGGATCCCAGAGGGGCCAGGACCTCCTGTCTATGGGGTGACTTCCCCACTCCTGTGGGATTTCTGGTGTCTCTTAACACCTCTACCCCACAGAGGGGTGTTGTTTCTGTCATGTGATTGTGTGGCCAAACTTTCCCAGCTTCCAGATTAATCCCACTTCCGTTATGATGAAATTACACTAATTACATTGGCATTGCCCAGAGCCTAAGGGAAGGTAATTTTCTGCAACTTTTAGCTGTCTGGCGGGTTTTGCCCAGTCCCTGCACATGGGAAGATAAGCTGTACTAGGCATCAGTTACAAGCAGGGTGTTGGCAGAGCCTGCTAGTTCGTTTCCTAGCAGAAACTATATTATTTAAATCACTGCTTCTATTATTTTATATTTTACCACGAGGCTTGTGGCCTAACTAGCAACACACATCTTTCTCCTCTAGCGGATCTATGGCGTCTCTGCTCAATCTGTTTACGCCCTCCTCCTCTATCTGCCTTGCCCTATTTTGCTAAGTCACTGGCCAAAACAGCTTTATTCATTAACCAATAAAAGCAAAACAAAGACAGAAGAACTTCCTATACAATTTTCCCTGTTTAAATAAAAATGAAGGTTTTTAACTTTAACATAGTAAAATTACATTAACAAAACAGGTATCAAGCAAGAATTACAGTTACAATATTTATATATACTTTATCTTTTATCATAACTAAGGAAAGCTATAACTATCTATGCTTCAACTCCATCAAAGACTCCAGAAGGATATAATATTACCTAAGTAAACAGGAAGTGCATTGTAAGCAACTTTCAAAACTCTAGAATTGACAGAGACATCTCGCTGCCTGGACAATCACCCAGAGTTTTTCTGTAATGTTGGGGCATCCATCTTCAGCCTACAGGCCCATGGCATCTAGAAGACTTTTCCATGAAGCAGGAAATTTCAAAGACAGTTCCACCTATATTGGCAGTTTATCAGTAACTTTCTTCTGTGTCCTGCAGAATGTTTGGCAGACTCTTTTATGAAGCAGGCACCCTGAAGGACTGTCTCACCTTCTTTAGGCAGCTTCAGCAGTCAGTTTGCTGTGGGTCCTGCAAGTCCAGTCAAGCAGTTCAAGAGCAGTTTCTTGCCCAAATGGCTAACAAACTCCATGAGGAGCCTCTTCGATGCCCATCATTCTCTTGAAGTAGATTGGTACTGCCAGGAGCAGATGTGTCTCACTGTCATGAAAAGTCATAAGTTCTTAAAACATTTTAAATACCATATTCTGTAGTTTTTGAAAGGTTTGAAGAATAACTAACATGATATAAGCTTGACTGTTATAGATGATTATCTATTAACTGTATTTATTCATTATTTTTTAAATGAGCTGCAGAAACACAATACCTTAATCAAGAGCAGAAATATATATATATAACAAAATTGATCTTAAATTATTATCAATAAACCAAGATCTATACCAATGCAAATCTCTATAGCATATCCCCCCTCTAAATGTAAATAAACATTTATAAACAATATTTGGGAATTTGGGTGTAGTTCTGTCCAAACTGCTTCCTGCTTTTTCTTGGGCAGAGTAATTTGGGGGGTTCACGGGTGTTCACAGTGGCCTTTCAGGGGGTCTTGGTCCATCAAACCACATTAGTCTAGAAGGAATCCACAGGTTCTCATCCTCTGTAGAAACAAAAGAAGACCCCTTTTCCAAAGCAACAAATCCTTAGACCCAAATTTTGAAGTCAAAATACCTTTATGTTGGTTTGGCTTAGCAGCCCATACAATGAAATGTCTCTCTGTACTTAGCTCATTCACAGTCAAAAAATTCAAAGAAAACACAGTAATACACATAATCCAGACTCTGTGTATATTCCATCTTTCTGTAGCTTATTTTTTCTTTAATCCATGACTGTACTCTTTTTAAAGACTTTGTTTTTTTATAACCATTTACTTCCTTTTATAACTGTCTATTCTTTCTCATCTCTCAAACCTACGTACATTTATCCAACACTGTGACCCATTTAGAGGTCTTTTTTATCTGAATCTGTCTTTGTTGCATATCTGTAATAATTTTTTTGACCAGGAGCACTTCTTAAAATGCTTTGCCTTTTGGCTCCGCCCAGCCCAACATGGCGGAGGTCTGTTCACCACTTCTGCAAGCCGTGCACCCTGCCCCAGTTCCAGGCATGCAGCAGGTCTATGTTGTGCCATTAAGCAGTTTGTAACACGCTGCTCACAAACCCCAGTCAAGTGCTCGGCCTCCTGAAAGAGCCAGGCTTCTTGCTGGTGAACCAGGAAGCTGATTTTTAAAGAAGCTGTGCAGTTTTTCCCTCTAAAGCTGAGTCAGGAAACCTCTTAAAGGAGCCATGTCTCTGCTTTCTGCCAGCAAACAAGAAACTGCATTAAACTTTGGGTGTGTGTGTGTGTGTGTGTGTGTGTAGAATTCTTTTCAAGCTCTCTCAGGTTTTAAGTGGATTTAGTTGACCATGTAGGTGCCAATTGTTGGCAGGGGCCACTAGTTCATTTCCCAACTGCCCTGACTAGAAATAATCACACAGAAATTATATTATTTAAATCACTGCTTGGCCAGTCACTTAAGCATATTGCTAGCTAGCTCTTATATCTTAAATTAACCCATTTCTATTATTTAATTATCATGAGGCTTGTGGCCTACTGGCAAGGTTCCAACTGGCAGCTCCATGGCTTCTCACTCACTCCACCTACGCTCTCCTCCTCTATCTGCTTGGAACTCCCACCTTGCCCTATTTTGCTAAGCCTAAACATTAACCAATAAAAGCAAAACATAGGACTTCCTCTGCCAGCAGGGCTCGTAGGTAATGATGGAGGGCCAGCTTCCTGTCCTGCCATTGACTGTCACTCCAGGTGGACACAGGTAGCACTGCCTATGGGGTGGGGGGGGGCGTGCTGACCCTCACAAAGCCTTGTTGTCTTTCATTGAGAAACAGACTCAAGGCTGCAGCACCTGAAATCTTGCAAGCAGAAGATGGGGGTCTGCTCCAAAGCCCATCCACATGGTCACCGGGCCTGGCTGGCCAAGCCTGGTAGAGGCTGAGGCAGTAGGATCTGTAGTGACCTGAACTACCTAGCAAGGTCAAGGCCTGCCAGGGCGATGTGAGAGTCTGGCTGTACTGCCAGGCCTGAGCACAGCAGCTACTCTGCATGACCCTGGGAACAGACAGGAGACTGAGGCCAGCACAGCCTCAGAACACACCAGGACTGCAGGCCTAGCATCTGGGGAGAGGCTGGGGCTGGTCCCGGGTCTTTGAGAATGGACTGACTCCGACTTCTTTGCCTCCAGACCCTGTTACGTATTATACAGCTCTGCATATCGCTGTCCTGAGAAACCAGCCTGACATGGTGGAACTGCTGGTGCGCCATGGGGCGGACATCAACCGGAGGGACCGGGTAAGAGTCAGGTGCAGTTGGCTTGGGTGTGTGTGGTAGATTTACCAACCAGCCTTTCAGGCCCCAGGCCAACGTGGCTGCTGTCCCCTTTGGCACCAGATTCATGAGAGCAGCCCCTTAGATCTGGCCAGCGAGGAACCCGAACGCCTGCCCTGCCTGCAGCGCCTCTTGGATCTTGGAGCAGACGTTAATGCAGCTGACAAGAACGGTAAGTGCCTCGGTGGGAGGCGGGCCCTAGAGGATGGCACAGCCACAGCTGGCACAGAGGAGGGCGCTAGCCTGCCTGAGTCCAGCGCCCTGGAGAGGTGTGGTCATTATCTCCATGCTGCCTCAGAAGGCACCTTTAAGAGGTGCGTGGGTGCAGACAGGTGCTGACTTTGCTGGCCTTGTTCCTATTTTTGTGTGGATGGAAAGCCAGCAGCTCTTCCCTCAGCCCTGGGAATCCTGTTTCCCATCTCTGGGCACACTGACCTCATCCTCCGTCTCCCCACTAGGGAAGACAGCGCTGCTGCATGCTCTGGCCAGTAGCGACGGAGTGCAGATCCACAACACAGACAACATCCGGCTCCTCCTGGAGGGAGGTGAGCTTCTGCTGTCCACAGCTGCTGTCCTCTGCTGTCCACCCCCCCACACACACCCCATTAGGCAAGGACTGCCAGCCACCTCTCATTTTTGTTCCGTGGTTCTTCCAGGGGCAGACGTCAAGGCCACCACCAAAGATGGGGACACTGTTTTCACATGCATCATCTTCCTCCTCGGTGAGACTGTCTGCGGGGATAAGGAGGAGGCCCCAATGATCAACCGTTTCTGCTTCCAAGTTACACAGCTTTTGCTGGCCCATGGGGCCGACCCCAGTGAGTGTCCAGCCCACGAGTCCCTCACACACATCTGCCTCAAGAGCTTCAAGCTGCACTTCCCCCTTCTGCGCTTCCTTTTGGAGTCTGGGGCCGCCTACAACTGCTCCCTGCATGGCGCATCCTGTTGGTCTGGCTTCAGCCTCATATTTGAGAGGCTGTGTTCCCACCCGGGCTGTGCTGAGGATGACAGCCATGTTGAGCTTCTGCATAAGGCTGAGACGGTGCTGGACCTCATGGTGACTAGCTCCCAGAGGCTTCAGCTGCCTGAGAACTTCAACATCCACCCAGTGGGTAGCTTGGCAGGGAAGATCCAGGCCCTGCATGCCTCCCTGCGGCAGCTAGAGAGCTACCCCCCACCCCTCAAACATCTGTGCCGTGTGGCCATTCGGCTGTGCCTGCGCCCATGGCCTGTGGACACCAAGGTCAAAGCCCTGCCCCTGCCTGACAGGCTCAAGTGGTACCTGCTCAGTGCACATAGTGGCTCAGAAGACAGCTGCTGATGGATCCTGGGACAGAATGGCCTGGGTTGGCTGAAGCCAAGCCGAGGGTAGACCTGGTACTGTAACAGCCTTCTGAGGGTCTTTATCTGGGCAAGCTTTGCCCTTTACTGATACTAAACCACTAGGTTAGTGCTCTGGAGGTCAAAGGCACTGCTGCCTCCAGGGAGACACTCACCTCCTCCCTCAGCACTCGCAAGTCAGCCACATCGGAGGGGCTGGTGTGGACGGGCCACAGCTGCCCCTGAATCAGGAGCTGACAGGCCATTTGCAGAGGTGGGGAAACAGAGGCCAGGCCCCTCAGAGCCTTGGCATCTGACTGATCCTGGGGGGAGGCACATGCCTGGGTCTTTTCAGGGACCAGCGCCAAAACCCTGGGCCATCCAGTTTGGCCCTACTCTGCCACCTCAAGTCTACAGTGCTTTGAAGGGCAAGAGGTGGCACTGAGGCCACTACAGTGGTGGTGGGCTTCTGGTTAGGGCCCTGCCCGAGCACTAAAGGCACTGTGGTTGGTGACAGCTCTGCTCATGCCACATCCACGTCTCGGGGTATGCCTCCTGCTCAAAGGTATCATGGGTGCATCGGGACAGTTTGTTTCAAGGCCTGGCTTTGTAAGGGGCTCCTCAGAGCATGTCGCTGAGGCCAGAAGCTGGCTCTCCTCTCTAGTGCTGAGCCCTTGCAAGACCTTGAGCAGAGATGATGAAATATATTTATAAGATTAAACTCGGTGTCCTTGTGTATCAGTCGGCACTTTCCCACGACCTGACCCATGTCCCCACACAGCAACATCACTCCAGACTGCCGGAGGCATCTGAGAACAGGGCCCACCCTTTTATTGACTGCAAAGTGCCTGTCAGGGAGGAGCTCAAGAAGAGGAAGCCCCCATTACAGCAGGCTGCTGCAAGCCATCACCACAGGATGTGGGTCTGACCACTCCTGTAAGTGGTACCATCTGCAGGTACCATGTGCAGCTCTCCTGGCTGTCCTGGAACAGCAGTGCACACACTTCAGGTCCTTGGCAGCCAGTCCTATGGGTGGCAGCTTAGCTTCCCATATCCTTGTGGGGAGCTGCCAGGGTGCCTTGGAGTGACAGGGCAGTACTGCCCCAATATACACCACAATCCAGGGCTTGTCCCCCCCACTGGAGTCAAAGGTGGATGGCAAGTGTGTCTAGTGGCCTGCCAGCTGCATGCCCCTAGCGCTGGCCCTGGCCTCATCTCAGGGCAAAGCTGTAGACATGGTAGATCTCATCTGGTAGGTTCTCCTGGCGCTCCTCCGCCAGGAGGCTGAGGCCGGCACTGCGAATGATCCGGTGTACCACCTCGAGGTCACGGCACACACTGCTGTCCACGTCGTCCAGGATCACACCCTCCTGAGCCATGTTGTCCTTGATGACAATGATGCCATTGGGACGCAGGCCCTGCTTACAGCGACGCAGGAACTCAGCCAGGTGCTGATCCGTCAGGTGACCTGGGGGAGGGAACAGAAGTGTCTGCACCCTCAGCATGGACCCAGCAAGCTGGTGTCTCTTGGTCATGTTAGAGGAGGCCAGTGTTGTGAAGTGTGAGTTCTGAGGTCACCCACACAAAAGTAATATACACTGAGTCAAAAGCTGGGGTTTGCCCTGTCTGGGTGCCCTACAGTCATAGCTGATAGCTGCTGGCATACCACCTCTTGCTAGGCCTGCATTTGTGGGCGGAGCAGAAAGCTCCCAAACAACAGGGCCAGGCCACAGTGTCACAGTAGTGCTGTGCAGCCCGCTCAGGATGCACCTGCTACAGTGTCAGAAGCCTGGGTACAGCAGTGCAGAGAGCTATTAGGCCATGTGGGCACCTCACCCCAGCCCCAATGCTATAGCAGGAGTTCAGAGACTTTCATTTTCTTAAAACGCCCCTGGTCTGGCCTGGCCATGCACCCTGTGACTCTACCATGACAGGAGGATTTGAGTTTGAGGCCAATCTAAGCTATATAAGGAAACTGGGGGGGGGGGGGGGGGTAGGAGTATTGATCACAGTAAAAGATAAGAATTTAGGGGCTGGAGAGATGACTTGAGTTACAAGCACCAATTGCTCTTCTAGAGGACCAGGATTCTGTTCCCAGCACCCACATGGTGGCTCACAGCAGTCTAACTCCAACTCCAGAGGAATCTGATGCCCTCTTCTGGCCTCCATGGGCATTGCACACACATGATACACAGACATGCAGGCACTTACACATACACATTTTAAATCTTTTTAAAAAATTCTAAGTGTGGCATGTTGGAAAATGCCTTTAATCCCAGCACTTGGGAGGCAGAGGCAGACAGATCTCTGATTTTGAGGTCAGCCTGGTCTACAGAGCAAGTTCCAGAATGGCTAGAGCCACAGAAAAACATTATTCTAAATTATTTTTTAATTAATTTACTTTTCATGTATAAGGGTGTTTGTCTGCATGGATGTATTTGCGCCGTGTGTGTCTGATGTTCACTCAGGTCAGAAGACAGCACTGGATCCCCTACAGCTATAGGTGAAGATGGCCATGAGCCACCAGGTGGGTGCTAGGAACCAAACCCAGGTCCTTTGCAAGAACAGTCAGTGCTCTTAACTGCTGAGCCATTTCTCTGGCTCCCGAGAGAAGAATTTAAGAAGAGTAAATCCTCATTAACTCATTTCCACATCTCCAGATCAGCACTGACCACTGAGGATTGTTCCACCTACACGCAGTTATTCATCTGGCTTCAGGCTTCTCACCACAGTCCCGAGAACCAAGAGAGCTGCATCCCAGCTGGCCAGCTCACCGGGGGAGCGGAACTAGGCTCCCACGGCTGGCGGGGCACCTGAGTGGCGGAGGACATGGTGAGCACGGGGAGCGGCAACGCGAGCCTTACCTATCACCCACTGGATCCAGATCACATCATAGGAGCTGGGCTCTGGACTGAAGTCCTGCAGCCCACAGCAGAAGTAGTTCCTCACCCTCTTGCCCTCTTCCCCCAGGTAGGTCTTGGCTTTGGCCAGAAAGTCCTCAGTCACGTCCACCATGTCCACCACCCTGAAGAGCGGCAGGAGCAGGCGCTTGGTGATCCTTCCAATGCCGGCACCACAGTCCAGGGCACAGGAAGTCCCCGTTTTGTTCGGTCCTTCCTAAAACACAGGAGAGCCTATGACCCACGAGGCACCACAACTGCAGAGCCCTTCTCGCGAGTCCCAGGAAGCAGAGCCCGGCTCCTGCACTGGCCTATCATGGGAGGGCAAGTGGGACTCTTGCTAAGGGAGGCAGCTTCTCCTTCGAGGGGAGAGCTAGAAAAGCAGATGCACAATCTCCTTTCGCTCCAGGGCCCCCATGAGCCCCCAGGATGACAGTGTTGAGGATGCAAAAAAGGCGGGAAGATGGGGGTGTGAGGGTGTGGGGTGTGGAGAAAGGGTAAGGGCCTCCTGCAGGGCTCACCCTGTGCTGCAACAGGCTGAGAAGGGAGAACACAGACGGGCAGGACAAGGAGTCACAAGAGGGCAGTCACCACCCACAGCCCAGCACCCTTAGGCCCAGCAGGGGCTGTTCCCAGACTGCTCCGTTTTGACAGGGCTGAGACCACAGTGCACGGCCAGCTCCTGGCTCCTGGCCCAGAGACAAAACTCACAGTCTGCAGATCCCGCCCAATCACCACCTGACCCAGCTCTTCAGGGCCTTGGTGGCAGCCACCAAGAGAGGACCAGAGGACCTGCAGTGTGGTATGTGGAAGTGGCTCCCCACACTGCCCCACCAGAGCCACAGCCTCTCCTGGAGAGGACATCACACCTGCCTACCCTTAAAAACCTCTGCAGAAACTTCCGAGAGCTGTTGAGGTCGATGTTGGAGATGTGGCCATACCCCCCAAGCATGCCGTCCACCGTGGGCGGGATCTGTTTCCAATAGGTCTTGGCCTTCGAATAAAACTGTTTCTCATCTTCAATCACCTCACTTGTCATGATGTCACCGGCCACGCTGTCACCAACCACAGCTCTGCTCCTCTGAAAATGGAAGAGGAAGAATGAAGAGAGCACTGGATGGCAGGAAGCCTCTAGGGTACGAGCCCCACACTGTGTGAGGCACAAACTCTGTCTGGAGAAAGCAATGTCCAACCACCAATGTCCAGGCATCTACTTCTTGGATGACAGCCCAGCACCCCCGACATTTTGCAAAACTACCAAAGCAAGGGACCCTGCAGCCTAGTGTCTGGTTCCTGAATCTTGACTTGATGACCTGTAACCTCAGGATAGGCAAAGAACCCAGAGCAGGGTCCCCTGCCTTCTGCTATGGGCACTGCAGGAGACCCCCTAGGAGGCCCGAGCAACTCCCACCCCTCTCTTGTCCCCCAGTGGCAAGTGAACAGCTCAGGCAGGGCCAGCCCTTCATCCCAGAGCAGGGTCCTGCCAGGTGCCACGCTGTGTCCCAGGAAGCAACAAGCAGGAGCTAGACACACACAAGACCCCAACAGTAAGGAGGACACAGCCAGAGGCCACTAGGTTCAGGGGAGGCATCCCCGGGGAAGAGCACAGGTACCGACAGTGATGGATGGCTGAACATTGGCTAAGTGAGGAGAAAGTCAGGTGGAAGGCTCTGCAGAGTGTCATGAGGAGCCTGGGGTCATGAGGAGCCTGGGGTCCTGAACACTACAGGTAGCTGAGGAAAGGATCTGGGAACAGAAGCAAGCACAGTCCAGCCCTGGCCCAGCCTGCCCTCCAGCAAGGTGGCACGGAACTAGCCACACCCACAGCAGCTTGGCCACGTGCTGTGGAGGACACAGGATCACAACAGAAATGGTTGTCCCTCCTCTGTCCCAGCTACTGCGAGAGTCTGACGATCATGGAGCAGAAAGCAGCTAAACAGAAAACAAGGGCTCCTGCGTCCTGGTGTGGCTCCCTGAGGGCTGTGAACTCGGGCAACGGAGGAACGAACCCCTTTCTATGGTTTCCAGTGCTGGGGATGGCGCGCAGGTGGCTCTAGAGCACCCCTTTCTGAAGAAGGGGGCAGGCTGCCACACAGTGAAAGTGGCCAGGGCCAGGGTGGGCGAGAAGCCATGGAGGAAGAGGGGGACTTCTGCCGAGCACCAGCCTTGAACTGCAGTCTGCCCGCGCATGTTGGTTCAGTAGTGCACGAAGCTGTCTGTCTCAAAACTAATCCTACACTTGCAGTGCGCAGGAGGCACCCAGGCAGGGGGTGTCAGAGGGAGTGGACACAGCAGTGGCTGTGCTAAAAGACACAGGACAAATAGCAGCAGTGGGGATCACAGTGTTGGCTGCTGCTCCGGCACTGCTCAGCACGAGTAGATACCACCGTCACCCACTGTCACCGTCACCCACTGTCCTGAATTGCTCTTCCCACACGGGCAGCGTGTTCCCGCGATGCTGTCCTGGACCTAAGGGTCTCCACTGGAACACTAGCTGGCTTCATGGGACACTTCACACCTGGGTGCCACTAAGACAGGCAGTGTCGCCGAGTCACAGTCAACACGGGAATCCGGGAGCAGAAGAGCAAACCTAGTGAACAGAGCGCACGACAGAAAGGGCCCCGTGGGCTGCTGTGAGGTCTCACTAAGTCCTTCTGTGACTGGGAAGGGAACGAAACACAAAGAAAGCAAAGTGGCCCCATTTGTCACCAACCCCCAAGCACCACAACTGAACTCCTCATCACAAGGATTTGGGGCTAAAGGAAAACACACCCAAGGGGCCCTTGGAGTAACAGGCTGGGGACCCTGGTTCTAAATGCCACACTCCTTTACCACAATGCCCCACCAGCAGCACTGGCCCTGGAAGGACAGTGGCATGCTTCACAGTGGCCCTGGGAGGACAGTGGCATGCTTCACAGTGGCCCTGGGAGGACAGTGGCATGCTTCACAGTGGCCCAGGGAAGGCAGTAGAAGGCCGCCTCAGCTGGCCCACAAAGGAATGTGAAGCCCGGTTGGTCCCCAAGAGACCGACCACCTCAATAAGCACAAGGGTACTTGTGCTGGATTGGGAGCCGGAGTGGATAGGAAGCAACAGCCTGAGCATCACGATGTACCTGGCTGGGGACTGACAGGATGACCCGGGACAAGAGGGCTGTCAAATGCCTCTCCAGGCACCTCAGCAACCGTGTCCCAGCACCTTAGCAACCACCAGCTAGGACGGCATTCGGTCCTCTCCCATACCACACTGGCTCCATGCTGGCCCAGCAGCCAGCCCGTAAGCCCTAAGGAAACTCTCAGATTGCTGTTCAAAGTTGTCTTATTCAACACTGAGGACGACAACTTCAGGGCTTTTCTTGTGGCCCATGTGGCACACGTGATGTTCGGTTCTCACCAAATGAACAGGAAAACTGGAGTCCAGAACAGAAGGGAGGCACTCTGCCCTGCCCCTTCCCAGGGTGCCGGCTCCTGAGAGTGGCCACGACCCGGTGCACCCTTTGCACAGTGCCGGTGGAGTCAGGGACACACGCTAGCTGGGGGGAATGACCGAGTGAGCGAGCATGCGCGGCTGTGGCCATTTCTCACTTTTGGAGGCTCCTACACCATCCAGGACAGAGGACACTGCAGGCTGTTACCAACACCTTTTACCCTTTTACCTTTTTTTTTTCTTTACCCAAGGCCTATGGCATAATTCCTTTAATTGCCAAAGTCTCTTGAAAAATCTAATTTACAAGAATCCCACTTGCTTCTAGAAAGAGGCTGGGGATCAGGGTTAGGGAGGCAGAGCACATCCAGGCCAGGAAAGGAAAGTCCAGGGCTGGTTTGCTCTTCCGGCCCAGCTGATTCCTGAAGACATGCCCTGCCCGAACATGGACCTCCAGTGTCCGCTGAGTGGCCTGGAGGACAAGAAAAACACACCTCCCCTGGTGGGGGTGGTGCACACCTTCAATCCATGCACCCAGGAGGCGGAGGAAGGTGAATATCTGGGAGTCTGAGGCCAGCCTGGTCTACAAAGCGAGTTCCGGGACTGCTAGGGATGTTACACAGAGAAACCCTGTCTCGGAAAGCCAAAAAGAAAGAAAGAAGGAAGAAGGGAGGGAGGGGGAGGGAGGGGGAGAGGGAGGGAAAAAAGAAAGAGAGAGAGAGAATGAGAGAGAGAGAGAGAGAGAGAGAGAGAGAGAGAGAGAAAGAAAGAAAGAAAGAAAGAAAGAAAGAAAGAAAGAAAGAAAGAAAGAAAGAAAGAAAGACATCCCCCTACACCATGAAATTGCATGGCCAAGGGCAGGAAGGGTCAGGACAGTGTGGCTATGTGTGCATGCCAGGCTAGCTCATGGGCAGACAGGCCTCCTGCTCATGACTGCCACCTGCACATTCTTGGGGTCATCTAGCCACCTCCCACTCCACCTGCAGCTGCCTTGCTTAAGTCTCTTCACCCAGGACCCAGCTAAGAAAATGATGTGTGAATTGTCACCAGCAGGCCTTTACAGCCATCACACCCTGAGACATCCCTATGACAACGTCTGAAGGCAACTGGAGGCAAAATAAGCAAAACCCTGCCTAGAGTTAGAGTCCCTTGGCCGCCTGGTGGGCAGGCCCTGTTCTATGTGGGAATAGGGCTCTGGTGGAGGAAGGAGAAGGGGGAGGGGGAGAGCAAAGATGGAGACAGAAAAGAGAGGGAGGCTGACCATAACTATACTGCTTTATTTTGCCTTTTTTGAGATCCACCTACCCCTACCTCCCAAGTGCTAAGATTTAAGGCGTGTGTCACCAAGACCACCACTGCCACCACCATCACTAGGCACTATACTTAGGTTTTATTTTAGTTCTTTTTTTTTATTAACTTTATTTTATGTGCATTGGTGTGAAGTTGTCAGATCCCCTGGAACAGGAGTTACAGACAGTTGTGAGCTGCCATGTGGGTGCTGGGAATTGAACCTGGGCTCTCTGGAAAAGCAGTCAGTGCTCTTAAGCGCTGAGAAAGCTCTCCAGCCTGGTTTTATTTTATTCCTAAAGATCTATTTATTATGTATACAGTGTTCTTCCTATATGTATGCCTGCAGGACAGAAGAGGGGATCATATCTCACTATAGATGGTTGTGAGCCACCATGTGTTTGCTGGGAATTGAACTCCCCCAATGAACAGCCAGTGCTCTTAACTACTGAGTCATCTCTTCTTCAACCTCCAACCATACAAGGCTTTAATATGAGCTAAATGGTGTTTCAGGCATCAGGAGTGGTGGCATATGCCTTTAATTCCACCATTTCAGAGGCTGAGACAGGTGGATCCCTGAGTCCAAAGCCAAACTGGTCTGTACAGAGAAACCCTGTCTCAAAAAACAAAAGTATGCCGGGCGGTGGTGGCGCACGCCTTTAGTCCCAGCACTCGGGAGGCAGAGGCAGGTGGATCTCTGTGAGTTCGAGGCCAGCCTGGTCTACAGGAGCTAGTTCCAAGACAGGCTTCAAAGCTACAGAGAAAGCCTGTCTCAAACAAACAAACAAACAAAAAAACGGCAGTGGTGGTGGCTGCACTCGGAGGCGGGGGCAGGTGCTGTGAATTCTAGGCTAGCCTGCTCTACACAGTGAGAGCCTCTATCAAAACAAAACAAAAGGCTCTGACGGTAGGGTGAGATGGACCTGAGTCTCGGCTCTACTCACTAGCTGTAGAGACGTAGACAGGACACTTAGTTGGTACAGTGCATTGCATGCTGATATTCCTAGCATTCAGGAGGCTGAGGCATGAGGATCAAGAGTTCAAGACTAGCCTGAACTACACAGTGAACAGTGAGAGCCTGTTTCAAGAAAACAAAAACAGTTCAGTTGGCAGAGCACTTGCCTAACATACACAAAGCCATGGGTTCAAGCCTCAGCACCCCCAAAACTGGATATGGTGGTGCATCATGTCACCCCAAGCTGGAGGGTCAGAAGTTCAAAGACATCCTTGGCTACAAAGTGACTCTGAGGCCAGCCTAGACCTTATGAGACACTGTATCAAAACAGAAACAACTTGAGCTGCTGGTGCACAGCTCCAAGGCACAGCCCTTACCTCAGCTGCCACATAAATGAACAAATAAGCCAAATGCTCTGCCTCAATTGTTCTTCCTTATTTGTTGTTTTTGTTTGTTCAAGACAGGGTCTCCCTGTAGCCCTGGCTGTCCTGGGATTCACTCTCGAGACCAGGCTGGCCTTAAACTTGGAGATCCACCTGCCTCTGCCTTCCAAATGTGAGGATTAAAGGTGTGCACCACCACCACCTGGCTCTCTGTTTTTATTCAACGAGGACAGTGATGCTGAACTTCACGGAAAGGCTATGGTGATGAAGTGTGCCTCTGAGAAGTCAGGTGATCCACAGCGGAAGGCATATACCGTATGCTCTCTTGAGCTTTTAGTCCTCAAACGAGAGGCTGGTGAGACGGTTCAGCCATCAGAGCTTTGGCTGTTCTTATCAACATCCCCACTTTGGCTGGCTCACAACCACCAGGAACTCCAGTTCCTGTGATCTATCGCCCTCTTCTGGCCTCCCACATTCCTGCACTCACATGTACAGCTCCCATACACACATGATCAAATATAAAAATAAAAAGCTCGAATACCATTCTTCAGATGATCGAGTGAGGAGATATGTTAAAAACCCCCAAAACTCATAGCCCCTAGGAAGGTTCTATGAGGTCATATGAGCAGGGAAACTGATGGTCAATCTGGAAGATACAAACACAAGCTCTCCCTCCCTGTATACCCCGAACTACTTCACAGGTGGAGAGACTGACCTCTTGATCCTATGGCTTCTGGCCTCCAGCAGAGTATTCCACAAGTACCTCCAACACTCCCACAGTCCCCCTCGCCCCCTCCCTGCTCCAGCTGATGGGCAGGAAAACCAGCATGCTAAAGGAAATGATGTTCCTTAATACGTCACATAGGAAACAGGGAAACAAACCAAAAAACAAACAAACAAACAAACAAACAAAAAACAAAAAACTAAGGACAGGATCCAATCTCCTTATGTAGTTCTGGGCCCTCCTAGGGGTCCGGCCCATCTCACTGGGTGACCATCCCCTGCATCACTGCCCTCAGCTACACCACCCTAGGCAGGGCCTCTGACACCAGCAGTTCCAACCCTTCATCAAAAGGATGAAAGAACGAAATGATCACACAGTTGGTGGAGCAGCCAAGCCTGGGCTTTTCGAGATGGCAGTCTCCCCGCAAAAAGGCTGACCTTGGCCCCAAGGGCTCAGGAGACCGTAGGTGTGTCAGTCAGAGCTGGAACTAGTTAAACACGACCGCAATCTGTGCAACCGGGCACTTAACCACGAGGTCGTGAGCCGCGCACGGTGCCAATGTCTCACACCAGGCTTGCAGTAGGTTCCCTCCTATCTCAGAGGGAAAACTGAGGGCTGGAAAGGGTCTTTCGGTGGCTTAAGAGCGCGGGTGGAGAGGGTACATGTCTTGCCAGCCTCCGACAACGTAGCTTCCTCTAACCCGATCCGTGGTCACCACGGTCCCTGCCCAGGTCTGTTCGGTGGACTTCGGGACACGCACGTGGGGCAGGCCTGGGTCACTTGACGACCGGGCCTCACCGCTTTGGGCAGCTGGGGTGAGCACCTCCCTCTTCCCTGGCCTCGTCCCCTCCGTCCATCTCGCGCTACTCACCCAGATGGGAGCTCTCGGGACTCGAGAGACAAGGGCGAGGCGAGAAGAAGGCTGGCAAGGACCGAAGCCCACAGCAGCCGCCACCACTCTACCGGACTAGACACCTCGCGGCCTCTGCCTTTGTCCGCACACGTCACTTCCTCGAGCCCGGAGGGGGGTAGACTCAAACTCGCTCCGCCCCACGGCCAGCTCACCCCGCTCCACGGCCAGCTCTCCCTACACATCCAGATCGCCCCTCCCCACGGCCTGTTCGCTCAGCCACACGACCAGATAGTCCCGCCCCACGGCCAATTCGCCCCTCCCCATCGCTAGCTCGCCCCTCCCCAAGGCCAGTTCACCCCCACGTGCGGCCAGCTCACTGCTCTCCCGGCCTGATCACCCCCGCCTCCCCGTCCCGCGGGCTCCTAACCCATTTATTTTTGCCTACGCGGAAGGCGCTCCTGGACTTCAAGATGAAGGATCCACAGCTGGCATCTCCCGGACTAAGTACGTGGGCCAGTTTACTTAAGGGTGTAACTCTTTCTTCGAGACCGAGTCCGACTAGGTAACTGAGCGCTGGCCTTAAACTCCGCTATCCTTCTGCACCAGCTTCTCGGTTGCTGGGGTTACAGGCACGCTCCACCACGCGCCACAAGGCTGGATTCTTAAAATCCAGCGTTTGTGAGCGTTTTCCACTCTAAAGGAGAAATAAGGGCCATGTTGCTCAAATCCACCCATCTCCACTAGTTATCTTAAAATAATATACCAACCCAGAAAAGAAAAAGAAGAAACGGCTTTGACAGAGGCAAGGGAGCAGAAATCCAGACACGTTTCCCCTCCAGAGGGCCGCTGTAGCATGAGGGCCGGCTTGTTGTGGTTTCTGACCTGCCCGGTACCCCCCAGCTGGCAAACCCCAAGGAAATCAATCACACAGAGAACTCTATAAGTTATAAAGCTGATTGGCCCATTAGGTCAGGCTTCTTATTAGTCCTTGTAACTTATATTAATCCATTATTATTATCTATGTTAGCCATAATGGCTCAGTACCTTTTCCAGCTGGGCAGCTCACATGTTACCTCTTTGGTGGTCTGCGCAGGAGTGGCTGAGAGAGCTTCTGCTTCCAGAATATCCCCGGTCTTTTTGCTTCACCCCTACTTCCTGTCTGGCTTTTCCGCCTATATTGCCTGCCTGGCCAATCAGCGTTTTATTAAAATATAATTGACACAATACAGACAATTCTCCCGCATCAGGCCGCCCTTCCCTATCCATTCATAGATGTTCTGCAGCAGTCTTGAGTGAAGGAAAGATGAGCTTGCTGCATGTAAACCCTTTCACCTCGGAGTTCTGGCCGCCTTTTCTGACTGGTGGATGAAAGGATTCACTAGTGTTCTGGGAGTTAAATTTGTGGTATTTGCAGCTTTAGGCTTCAGCCCAGTGTTTGCACTGGGTTCCCAGGCAGTGAAAGCTATCATAGTAACTATTTTCACCTTAAGATCACCTCTGTCCGCCAACGTCCTGATGTTAGACATATCTGTAATGCCCTTCCTAAGGCTCTGCATAAGAAGGCACTTAAAGTTGTGTTTGCCATTATTTTATTTTATTTTTGAGTCAGTGACTAAGTTGCTAGATAGCCCAGGATAGCCTGGAATTCATAGTGATCCTCCTGTCTTTGTGTTCCAATGTGTCCGTTAATGAAATGAAAGCTACAGATACATAGGAGGCTGAGAATCCCCGCCCGCAGTTAAATCCCCACCCTAACTCTGCGTGCACTTTATTTGATATCTGTTTTGGACTGTTCTAGGTCATACCTGGCTTCAATAGTTTAAAGAGCCGTTCGCCACCATGCAGTGGTGAATGCTTAGATTCCCAGCACGTGGGAAGTGGAGGCAGAATGGCCAGGAGTTAAAAGTCATTCTCTCACATGTAGTAAGTTTAACAGCAGTTCACACTACCTGAGACCTCTTCTCAGAAATAAAAACAAAAGCCAAGGGGATGGAGAGATGGCTTGTGGTTCAGCAGTTAAGAGTGTTTGCTACAGATGGGGTGGTGGCACACGCGTTTAACCCCAGCACTCAGGAGGCAGAGACAGGCAGATCTCTGTGAGTTCAAGGCCAGCCTGGTCTATATAGTGAGATCAAGGACAGTCAGAGCTACATAGTGAGAGCCTGTCTCAAAATTAATAATAATAATAACGAGAAGGCTTGGGGCTGCTCCAACAAGCCGTTAAGAGCACATCCTGCCCTTGCAGAAGATCTGACAAACTGGGAGTCTCACATCCCCTGAAACTCCAGCTCCAGGGATCCAGTGCCTGCTTTAGACTTCCAAGAGCACTTGCACTTATGCGCACATGCCCACACACGTGAAATAATTATACAATAATGATGTAGCTCTGCCCATCAAAATCCCAGCAAAATTCTTCAAAGACCTCGAAAGAACGGTACTCAACTTCATTTGGAAAAGCAAAAAACCCAGGATAGCCAAAACAATCCTGTACAATAAAAGAACTTCTGGAGATATCACAATCCCTGACTTCAAACTCTACTACAGAGCTACAGTACTGAAAACAGCCTGGTATTGGCATAAGAACAGATAGGAGGACAAATGGAGCTGAATAGAAGACCCAGATATTAATCCACACAAGTGGTCTTGGCATAACTGGACATCAACATGTAGAAGAATGAAAATAGGCCCATATCTATCACCATGCACAAAACTCAAGTCCAAATGGATCAAAGACCTCAACATAAAGTCAGCAACACTGAACCTTATAGAAGAGAAAGTGAGAAGTACACTTGAACGCATTGGCACAGGGAACCACTTCCTAAATATAACCCCAGCAGCACAGACACTGAGAGAAACAATTAATAAATGGGACCTCCTGAAACTGAAAAGCTTCTGTAAAGCAAAGGACATGGTCAACAACACAAAACGACAGCCTACATAATGGGAAAAGATCTTCACTAGCCCCACATCAGACAGAGGTCTGATCCCCAAAATATACAAAGAACTCAAGAAATTGGACACCAAAAGATCACATAATCCAATAAAAAAAATAGAGTACAGACCTAAACAGAGAACTCTCAACAGAGGAATCTAAAATGGCTGAAAGACACTTACGGAAATGTTCAGCATCCTTAGTCATCAGAGAAATGCAAATCAAAACAACTCTGAGGTTCCATGTTACACCTGTAAGAATGGCCAAGATCAAAAACACTGATGACAACTTATGTTGGAGAGGTTGTGGGGAAAAGGGAACACTTCTGCATTGCTGGTGGGAATGCAAGCTGGTACAGCCCCTTTGGATGTCAGTGTGGTGATTTCTCAGAAAATTAGGAAATAACCTTCCTCAAGACCCAGTAATACCACTTTTGGGTATATACCCAAAGGATGCTCAATCGTGCCACAAGGACATGTGCTCAACTGTGTTCATATCAGCTTTGTTTGTCATAACCAGAACCTGGAAACACTCTAAATGCCCCTCGATTGAAGAATGGATAAGGAAAATGTGGTACATTTACACAATGGAGTCCTATACAGCAGAAAAAATAATGACAGCTTGAATTTTGCAGGAAAATGGTTGGAGCTAGAAAACATTATTTTGAATGAGGTAACCCAGACACAGAAAGACAATTATCACATGTACTCACTCATAGGTGGTTTTTTTAAAAAAAATATTTATTAATTTATATTTTGCATACATTCGTGTTTTGTCATGAGTGTTGGGTCTCCTGGAACTAGAATTACAGACAGTTATGAGCTGCCATGTGGGTGCTGGGAATTGAACCAGGGTCCTCTGGAAGAGCAGACAGTGCTCTTAACCACTGAGCCATCTCCCTAGCCCCTCATAGGTGGTTTTTAAACATAAAGCAAAGAAAGCCAGCTTACAAACCATAATCCTAGAGAACCTAGACAACAATGAGGACACTAAGAGAGACTTACATAGATCTAATCTACATGGGAAGTAGAAAGTAGAAAAAGACAAGATCTCCTGAGTAAATTGGGAGCATGGGAACCTTAGGGGAGAGCTTAACGGGGGAGGGGAGAGGCAGGGAGGGAAGCAGAGAAAAATGTAGAGCTCAATAAATTTCAATAAAAAAATCTTATAAAAAAAACAAAACAGCAAACAAGCAAACAAAAAGATTAAAAGATGAATAGCTACAAGCAGGGTAGGATGTGTAAAATGCAAAATGCACAGTGACCAAGGCTCATACAGCTGAAAACCAGCACCCCAGGACATCACGTGACTGCCCACCCACGAAGAAACAAGACCACAGTAAATTGGCTGGACCCAGCCTAGCTGACCAAGGTGACCCTTAGCCTGCTTTGGCTTCCTTAGTGTCATTCTCATGTCGTTAGCCTTGCATAACTGCCTGCTTCCATCAGGAATCTGATAAGATACAGAGACCCTTATGTAAGAAAGGGGGGGGGCTTTCATAGTCACCAAAAATGGACAAATCAATCCACTGGCTAGATAACATGGTGGAGCCTCAGCTCTGCCTGCCTCTCCTAAAGGGCTCAGATGCTGTCTCCAGTGGTTTTGTTTTTTGTTTTTTTAAAATCAAAGAACCTTTATTTTTTTTAACCTTTTTTAAAAATTTATTTATTTATTATGTATACTACATTCTGCCTCCATGTATGCCCGCATGCCAGAAGAGGGCACCAGATCTCATTACAGAAGGTTGTGAGCCACCATGTGGTTGCTGGGAATTGAACTCAGGACCTCTGGAAGAGCAGCCAGTGCTCTTAACCACGGAGCCATCTCTCCAGCCCCTGTTTTTGTTTTTGTTTTTGTTTTTTTGACAGAGTTTTTGCAGATCTTTTAGTCTTTCCTGGAACTAGCTCTTATAGACCAGGCTGGCCTCAAACTCACAGAGATCTGCCTCCCAAATGCTGGGATTAAGTGTGTGCGCCACTACTGCCCAGCTGTCTCCAGTGTTCTTAAATGCTTTGCTTTTCTTTGAGACAAGGTGTCACTATGTAGCCTTGGCTGGCCTGGAACTCACTATATAGACCAAACTGGCTTCGAAACCACAGAGATCTCCTGAGTGCTGAGATTAAAGGCATGAGACACCCTGCCTGGCATTGGTGTTCTTACCTTCAAGGCTGTGAATGCCAGAGGTCAGCTATGTGTAACCTGAGAGATTTACCAACTCAACAGGAATGTTGCCATACACAAAGTCAAGATAAATCCAAGGCCCTAGAATAGACCGCCATCTTTCTTGGCTTTCAATTTACAATATTCCATCTATCCGTAGTCACCATGCTCCACACGGCCAAGATTAAAAAAAAAAAAATACGTAGCTCAGTTGGTAGAGAGATTGCCTAGCATGCACAACGCCCTGGGTTTGATCCCTAGCACCGCATACAACCAGCGGCAGCTGTACAAGCCTACAGTTCCTGCACTTAGGAGTTGGAGGCCTGTTGTGGAATTCGGCATTGGGGCGGCTTGGTCAATGGGAGTGGTCTTTTCTGGGAATTCGAATCACGAATTTTTATTCAATCAGAATAAAAATGTAGGGTGAGGGTCTCAAGCTCCTTCTGTACCGCGTGCGAGTGGACTTTTGACTTTTTATTTTGCACCTGTATGATAAACCTGACTTCACCACAGAGATCATCCCACACCATAGAGCCACCCTTCCCTGGTAGGGTCAGATGCTCAAGGTCATCTGTGACTAGTGAGTATAAAAGCTAAGGAGACCCTGTCTTAGAAAAAAAATTTAAAAGAAGTTGTTTATGTCCCCCACCCAATATTCTAACTTCCTGAGGAAATACGTGCCTCCATCCCTCTGAAGAGCAACACAGAAAATGGAACCCATCTTTCATGAGGCCTCCTCTGGGCATATGAGTGATACTCATTTTTTTAAATTTATAAAATGATATCATACCTGGGTATACTGGTCTCAACTGTACCCTCATCCCCAACCTAAGTTCTGCACTCCCATGGGCTTCCTCCAGCTCTCTCCCAACCACAACTGGCTGACGCACCCATCTATCTATCCTTTGGGCTCATGGAACCCCCAGGAAGAAAGAAACCTGTCCGCATCATATAGCCAAAAGAAGCAAAAAAATAAACTTGACCTTGGTTCTTGGATTTCCAGGTCCATTGTGTCCCTACTGTCCTAGGAGGGTGGGACTGACAGGAAGTCCTCCCCCTTTCACTCAGCGAAATATAGCCACTCTAGATCTGAAAGAGCCAGAACAGGGTCTATTCCTCTATGAGTTAAGCATGGCTGCCCTGGCCAGGAGTGTCAAGGCCTCTGTGGGTGTGGCCTTGGCATCCAGGGCAGACCAGCCCCACCCTTGTCACCAGGCCACAGTGCCCATTGCTTACCAGTGGCTATGGTAAGAGCGGATCACAATGAATCCGCAAAGACTTGCAGGCCCCTGGGAGGCGCTACCAGAGTCAGCAAGTGGAAAGATGGGCTCCCCAGCAAATAGCCCACCTGTTGGGGGGCTCTAAACTCACAGGACCTTCCAGGGCCTCGCCTAACAGACCCCACACGGTGAGTGAGACGTCACCCAGGAACCAGTTTAGAGCAGATGACAATCTGAGAGTAGGGTATGTTTGGGGAAGAATCAGGCCTGGAGGCTGCCCCATCTCCACCCCCAGTGTCAGAGCTGAAGGGAGCCTGGGGCTCTCCTCCCTAACTGGGCGTTTGCTGTGGAAGCAGCCGGCTTGATGATGGAGCACTTGTCTATTCTACAGCAGGTCTTGCCAGGCTCTCAGTCTCATCCCCAACATTGGGGCAGGGGCAATACAAGTGGTCTTGGCTCCTCCTCAGACCCAGTCAGAATCTCGGCTAGGAGGCGGGAGAAAGTCCTATGTATTTGCAGCTTGCTCCAGTTCTGAGAACAGGCAGCCAGATCCCCAGTTTATTCTACAACCAGTAGGAGGTCCGGCTTCCCATGAGTGTCTCCTCTATGGTCTTCAGTCACATGCGACCTGCGGGTGGTAGCCCAGGATTGTAATCCCACAATCTGGGAGACAGAGGTAGGAGGATGAGTCTAGGCTAGCTTGTGCCATACAGGGAGACCCTTCCTCAAAATGAAGAGGTGGGTGCATCTTTACCTGCTTTCTAGTTCTGAGAGCTGACTGGCGGACATTCTCTGGCTGTCCAGATCCCAAGGCTAATAAGGAGCAGAACAAAGACAAAACTCCAAGTCATGGTAATGTTTTTGAGACAGCGTCTCACTTAGCCCAGGCTGACCTTGAAGTTGTTATGAAACCAAAAACAACCTTGAGTTTATTTTTTGTTAATTTTGAGATAGACTCTTACTACGTAACTCTGGCTGGTCTGGAATTTGTATGTAGACCAGGATAGCCACAAACTCAGAGATCCGCCTGACTCTGCCTCCCGAGTGCTGGGATTAAAGGTGTGTGCCATCACTGCCTGGCAATAGCCGTAAATTTAAGAAAAAAATTAAATTTTATGTGTATGAGTGTTTTGCCTATATGGTTGTGCACCACGTGTGCTTGGTTCCCTCAGAGATTAAAAGAGGGTGTTGGATCCCCTGGGACTAGAGGTTGAAAACTCCTGAAGGTTTTGGGAATCGAGCCCTGCTCCTCTCGCTGATCCATCTCTCCAGACTCTGCCTACCCAAATTCTGGGATCACAGGCATGGGCCTCCAGGCCGTTTCTCGCACTTTCTAGGCAAGCCCTCTCCCAACTGTACTAAGTGATAAGAAAGGCGGTCCTCGGCCAGCAGGTGCCCGGGCTGCCACACTGTGCTAGGCACCCAGCGTGTACTAGCTCACGTCAACGTCACAGTCACCCCTAAAGGGCTGGCGTCCCCGCCGTTGTCGTCTTTGCGCGCGCAGACACAGCAGGGCAAGGACACAACTGGGCGCGAACACAGCAGGGGAGGGTCCTGCCCGAGCCGGTTCCAGCCGCCCCTACCTGGCGCTATGGCCTGCGGGCTGGCGCGCGACCTCCCCGCGGTCCCGCTCGCCCCCGCGCGTCCCCCAGGCGCAAAGATGTCCTGAGCTGAGCTCGGACTCACGATGTTCTGGCGCCGGCCTGCAGCTGGGACCCCGGCCTACGAGCCCAAGAGGTGTCCCGATGGGGCCTCCCCACGCCGCGCCACTCCCCTGCTGCCCAAGCTGCCCACGCCCGACGTCGGTACCGGGCGAGGCACAGCCGGCGCGTGGTGGCAGGACCGCGGGCGTCTGCCCTACCTGTCCCCTGGGGTCCCGTACGGGCCTCGGGGCCGCGGGACCCTGCGTGCGCTGCTGCTGCCGCCGCTACTGCAGTCCGGCATGGCCCGGGGAGCGGGGACCCGGGGGACCCGGCAGCCCGCGGCCCGCGACGACCCTGACACCGTGGGCGCGCTGCTGGGGGAGTTTCTACCCACCAAGTTTCGCGACTTCCTGCACCAGCTGCGCGCCAAATGCGCGCAGCCGGAGGCGCACCGTGAGGCCGTGGGAACAGGGGTGGGTGGGGTAGGGAAGGGGCTAGGGTCCCCAGTGAGGACTGTCCCCAGCTCACTGGGCTTTCCTCCTCTTCCCCTTCTTCTTTTCTTCCTCCTACTCTCCCGCCCCCCAGTCCCCGTAGCACCCTCAACGCCACAGTACCCCAAGGGTGCATCAGAGCACTGCCTAGGTTTGCGTGGTTCCAGCTGCTCATTCCTCCCAGACCTGTGGTAAGTGGAGAGATGTCTTCTTGGCAAAGGAGGGGTTGCCCTGGTTGCTACGGAGAGGGGCCCTGTTCCCATCGGCTGTGACCTCTTTGCCTTCAAGGGACCAGTCGTTGCATTCAGAGGACAGTTTTAGAGAGAAGCCTACCCTGGGGCCTCCAAGAGGTGAATTCATCACAGCCAAAAAGGCCAACCCGTGAGTAGTAGCAGCTGTGGGCACTCACCGTGCTATCCCTTTGTGGAGCTGACTCTCCCCTTCCACCTTCCTGAGTTTGGGGAGTGGAACAGAGGTCGCTAGGCTTACCTGTCAATCACCTTTACCCATTGAGCCATCTCATCTCCCCAACCCAGCGGGAGCAGTAAGGCATTCCTTTGCTCCCTCACTTCCGGTCACTCACTAATGGATTTAACATGTATCCATCCATCCACTCATCTATCCATCCTTGCATGCACCTTAGGCTTTTTTTTTAATATTTATTTATTGTGTATACAATATTCTGTCTGTGTGTATGTCTGCAGGCTAGAAAAGGGCACCAGACCCCATTACAGATGGTTGTGAGCCACCATGTGGTTGCTGGGAATTGAACTCAGGACCTTTGGAAGAACAGGCAATGCTCTTAACCTCTGAGCCATCTCTCCAGCCCCCACCTTAGGCTTTGAACTATACGCTGGTGTGAATATCTTATATAGCTATCTGTCAGGGCATCTATTGGCCATGAACCTGTAACTGCTCCCACGGCATCTATTGGCCATGAACCTGTAACTGTCCCCAGACAACCAGTCTTCTACCTGTTCACCAGTTCCACCTGGCTATAGCTGCCCAATAATATCCTTTCATTCACTTAAAGCCCAGGATGCCAGTCACCTCTCCCTGAGTAATAAAACTACCCACGAGCTTGCACATCCGTCTGTCTAACCATCCAGCTACCCACCCTGAGAGTCAGCTCTTCAGCTCAGATCCTGTCTTAAATCCAGCCATTGGTCTCATCCTTCTCTCATTTCCTGTCATTTTCCCATTTACCAAGTCTTACTATGTATCAAACACTAGCGGAAAGACAAAGAGAAATTAAGGGAAGCAAGAAAGATCCTGGGGCACCAATGATGCTTCCCTGGACCTGGACGCTAGAGAGCTCTTCATGGAGAGAGGAAAGAAACAACAGGTTTCAACAGCCTAGGGCAAGGGCGAGAGCACAGCCTGGGAGTTTAAAGACCAGAGGGCTGGGTGTGGTGCTGTACCTTCTTTAAAAAATAGTTATGTATTTTTTAGGTCTGAGTGCACTGCCAGCTTGTATGCCCACAGGCCAGAAGAGGGCACCAGGTTTCATTACAGATGGTTGTGAGCCACGGTGTGGTTGCTGGGAATTGATCTCAGGTCCTCCAGAAGAGCAGTCAGTGAGCCATCTCTCTAGCCCCAGTGGTACACGTTTTTAGTCTCAGTATTCTGGAAGCAGGGTGAGTTGGAGGCCAGCCTGGTCTGCATAGTGAATTCCAGGACAGCCAGGACTTCGCAGTGAAACTGTCTCAATAAATTAACTCAGTTAGGGAAGGAAGGACAGGTGGACCAGAGAGCATGCATACATAGCAGGCGTCCTATTGCCGTTTCATCTGTACCCATGGCAGACAATATTAAGCGATCACCGCGCATTTCTCTGTGAGCCTCAGACCCCTTCCTGACACAGTTCTCCAGGATCCAAGCAGAGACTAGGAAGGTGGAGAGATGCCTCCCCAGTCATTAAGAGAACTGGATGTTCTTTCAGAACACCTGGGCTCAATTCCCAGCACCCACATGGCTGCTCACAACTGTCTCCAGAGTGTCCAACGCCCTCCACACACACACATGCAGGAAAAACACTAATGCACATCAAGTAATTACAATCAAATATAGGCTACAGTGGGACACTATTTGTATGCAGCAGTCCCTCACTGCAATACCTTGCTCCAGTGATCTTCCCTAGGCAGGAAAGTGAAGATCTCACTCTCGCAGGCAGAGCTAGGAGACGGCTAAGCCTGGCCCTGTGGCCAGGACAGAGATGATGTTTGTCTGCACACAACTGCGGCCTAGCTGTACCCCAACACCTATAGCCAAGTTCTACCCTGGTCACCCCAGCTGCGTGGCTGTCTGTTGGACGGACGAGAAACACATCCTCGGCATCCACAAAAGGATGGCACAGGAGAAGCGGGTGCGCTTGCGTAAATGAATGTGCCCGCGGTGAAGGTGCCAGGGGTCATTCCGAGTGCCCGAGCACCCAGGCTCCGCAGCCCAGCCCCTGAGGGAGAAATGAACAGATCTAACCTCTTGATCTATTACACATAAATAGAATGCGCCCTTCACGGAGCACAGCCCCATGACAGGCCCTGTTCTAAGTGCTTCCCCACACGGGCTCTTCCACTTTCCCAGCTCCTATGACAGCGGAATGATCCCGCCTATAACACAGCACATGACCGGAAGGAGAAAAACTGAGAAGTGGAGCCTTAAGGACTGTGTGCCCCCCTCCGCTCACACGGCCTCAGTGGCATAATTGAGACCAACTGCTCAGCAAACCCTCAGCAGGAGGTTCTTGCATTGCAGCCCACCCCACCTCTCCATGCCAGCCCTGAGAAAGGGTTGGGGCACCATGATTTCCTTATTTTATCTTTATTTGTTGATACGTGGTCTGACATAGGGGGGCCCTCACACTGTGTAGTTGAGGATGACCTTGAACACACGATCCTCCTGCCTCTACCCCTCAAGTGTCCCACAGGCCACTGTGCCTGGCTTGATGGCTTCCATTTCACGAATGAGGAGACGGGTTGCAGTGTGTCAGGACCTCTTGGCTCCTGAGTGCACAGTCCTGCCCTCTGGTGTGACGTTTGAGTGACAGCTATGGGCTAGACATCTCTGTGCTTCAGTTTCCTGGCCTATAATTGGGAGTAGTGACAGGGCTTCCTGGACACTGTGCAGGTTTGATCGGATAGAGCATGTCACACGATGACCAGAACAAGCCTTGGAAAAGGCCTGCTGACGTGATTAGCGTGACCCAGCCACCAAGCAAGAGCAGACCTTTCAAAGATTTCTATTTTATTTATGGGGGATGTGGTGTGCCCATGAGCCGTGGTTGCCTGCAGAGTCCAGAAGAGGGCCTCAGGTATGCCTAGAGTTGAAGTCGCTGGCAGTTTTGAGCCAACAATGTGGGTGCTAGAACCAAATTAAGGTCCTCTTCACCATTCTTAACCACTGGGCCATCTCTCCAGCCCTATCCAAGATCTTCCTGGGAGCCCTGGTTCCCCTGCCCTCACCTCCCTCAGCAGATTCCACAGCACACAGGTCCCCAAAGTGAAGAGTCTACTCATTCACAGCCCCTCTGGAGAAGGCTCAAGGCCTCGCCGGCGCTATTGTCCTTTCCGGGTGAGATTTGCCGACGAAACCCTACAGGACACAGCACTCCGCTACTGGGAACGCAACCGTGCAGGTGAGCAGAGAGCTCCTTCGAGAGCCGAGATTCCAGAACTCTCCTGCCAGGAGTGCAGGGGTCAAAGGTGTGGCTCTGGATCCTCAAAGAGCCAGGGTAGGTCATCGATTCCAGAGAGGAAGCACCTATACAGGCCTTTTCAGAAGACGCCAAGGAGATCTTCAAGGACAATGTAGGGGTCCCGAGAGCCAGCAGAGAGGAGTGGCCTCAGACAGGTGGTGTCCAGGAGTAGCGGCTGGAAATAATGGCAGCCCAGGCCTGGCTGTCGTTAGAGAGCCCGTCCATGCTGCCACCCCAGCTTGCTCTGGTTCCCATCCCCTCAGCAGTTTCTGGAAGCATCTCTCTCACAAATTCTTGAATGATCAGTCAGAAAGGTCAGGGTTGTGGGAAGGCAGGCAGGATAATGAGGAAGACAGGAGGAAGCCATCGCCACACACACCCCTTTCTTGGTACTTGGAACTTGGTGGCCCCCAGGACCCTCCCCTTAACACTCACAAGAATCAGAGAAGCCCAATTCTGGCTATTTATATTTTGTGCATATGTGTGTATCAGAAAAATAGAATTTCAGCTAATAGATTTAAGAGCTCTTGTGCCTAGGACTAACAATATTGATTTACTGTTGTCTTTCTGGAGACAGAATCTCTCGTAGCCTAGGCTGTCCCACTATGTAGCCATGGATGACCTTGAAGTACTGATCCTCCTGCCTCCACCTCCCAGCTGCTAGGGTTACAGGTGTGTGCCACTATTCCTCACCCCCAGCTTCTGGTTATTTGATTGATGAGAAAATTGAGGCAAAAGGTGTTTGTGTAAGAACCATGTAAGCCTAGAATAGAGGTCAGAATGTTCCAGAAATCCAAGGACAGACTAAGCACTGTGGCCATATCCCATGGCACCAGGACTAGCCCGTGTTTTCTGAGGCCTTCCTGTCTGAACCAGCCCCTGGGAATGGCCGGTTCTAGGAAGAGCAAGCACCATGAAACCTCTCCCTCCATCCCTTGCAGAATCTTGGCATCCTCTCTGGCACTTCTGGGCTGGGGTGCCTGGCCCTCCTACTTTAGAAAAAAAGGGGCGATTGGAGGTTGGAGCAGGAGTAGGGGCATGGCAGGGCACAGCTTGGTGGCAACCACAGCAGCAGTCACGGGAGGTAGTTTTTAAACCCAGGACTTCTCTGGAGGCAGCCAGAAGGCACTGGGGAGCCTGTGGTTGCCATGGAGACGGGGTTCTGTCTAGCCTTGCCAACTAGAGGGAGGAGAGAGGGTGGGGGCGTCAGTGTGCCCCTCCCCCAGGGAGGGGCCAGGGAACTCACTCCGCTCCTCTCTCTCCTAGTTCGTCAGAACATCTTTCCGTGTGAGCAGACGACTTTGCCTGCCGTGTCTGTGTCAGAGCGGGTACTTGGGAGTGTTGGGAGATGGCTGGACAGTCTGCCCAGAGCCCTGCGTCCCAGGGTCCAAGACACTGTGGCCGGCTCCTCGTACTGGAACTGCCCCCGAGTGTGAGGCTCTGGGTGGAGGAAGCAGGAGGGTTGTGGTCCCTCCGGGGACAAGCTGTTAATGGGTCTGGGACTTGAGGTCACAAAACCATAGGCTCCTGTCTCCCCACCAGGTCAGCTCAGGAACCACAGCTCTACCTTTCTGAAGATGCCACCATGAGCAGCCGCCTACCCTTCATCTCCAGGGCCACCACACCAAGGCCAAGGGGAGGCCTCAGGACCTTCCTGGACACTCCTAACACTGTGGAGCAGGTGGGGCAAATTGCCCCATCCCTGGAGCCAGACGCTGGTGGGCACCCCGGGCAGCTGGCCGCTAGAAGCAGCAGCCCTGAGTGACTCTGTAGGGGACCCTCTCTGCTGAGTCACCGTGGGGCTTACTGCTTGGTCTGTGGCCCAGCCCCCCTCAGTGTGGAGCCCGGCAGGCAAGGGTGAGGAGGTATCTGAGCCAGGCTGTCAGCTGCCTTGCTGCTACTGAGTGGGTGGGCTGCCTAGGCCAGCTGCGGAACCACCTGGGCCAGGGGAGGGCAGGTCTCCTCCCTGTCTCCTCCCTGAGGTCCCCTTGGCAGTGCCCAGCTGGGCCTCCTTCTCACTCTAGGAGTCCTTTCTGCCCAGCTTGGTGCTGCAATCCATCCTGAAGCGAGGCCGCCCTAAGGGCTACCGGCTCCTCCTGCCATCCACAAACCGGCAGCAGGCTCAGAGGTGACCGCCTGCTGGAGCCCCAACCCAGGGGTGTTCCCAGGCCAGGCAATGAGAAGAGCGCTCCCTCGCCCCACAAATAAACACACCTCCTAGGTAGCTGAGATGGATCACTAGGTCTCCCAAAACAAGCCACTCTGGGTGCTTGATTTGGGACCACTTGGGTTGGGGAGATTAGGGTGGAATCACAGCTGGGATGAAGCTGTGGTGTGGGCAGGAGATTGGAGGTGGAGAGACGGGGCATCCCAGGGACTTGTCTTCCTGGGTGGTGATTAACTCTCTCTACACAACCTCAAACCTAGGTCAGTCCATGTCTGAAGCAGACCCCAGCCGTTATCTTAACCTGGGGCAATGGATAAACAACTCCTTCAGTGCCAGAGGCTTCTCTGCCCACCGTCTTGTAGAGTGAGGGTATCCAGACCCCAGCCCAGGAAAAAGAGCCCTGCGTGTGGGTAAACCTTAGCCCTCTCAGCCTGCTACAGTGTTCAAATCCACATGGGGAAGGGGCCCGAGACAAGATGGCAGGCACCTTCTAGAGTTTATTTGCTGTACGAACCTAGCCACCTCCATACACGTGGGCACTCTACGACGCCACGTTCCCATTTTCCTGGAGGAAATTTGGGAGCCTCCCTCCCTCTGGAGTTTCCGACTTGAGCTCTGACCAGGTCTTTATCGCCACCTGCTGGCCGGTGAAGAAACAGCTCGGACACTCTGCAGAGAGTGATCTAAACCCGGAAACAGGATGCTAAAGCGGCGTTTGTGCTGGTTTGGGCTGGTCATCTTGGGGATCGGGTGCGCTGGGGATAGTAAAGGGATGAAGAAAGGTAGATCTGGACCTGGCTTGCGATGCGATGCTGCAGCGTCCCCAGCGCTGGGCTGGAGCTTGGCTTGATTCTCTTTCTGGGCTTTCGGGCTGCGATCCAGGACGAGGGCTCCCGGTTTCCCAGAAGCGCTGCGCGCCGCGAGTGCCCTCTCTGCCTCGGTTTCCCCGGCCGCCTGCAGCGCCGCACCGCTCCGCGCGGGGGCAGTGTTGGCCTGGCTTTGCGCCGCGAAACTTCAGCTCCCGCCTCGGATCAGAAACTTTCCCTTGCACAGCGTTCACTGTGGAACCCTGAATCCTGGGTCCCCCACTGGGAACTTGGCTTCCAACCTGCGACCCAGGACGTGGCCACCTTGGAGAATCTGGGAACTCATGGAACAGACCCACGCAGGGAGAGGGACTTGGACGCTGAAACAGGACAACACAGAAGCACACAGCACATGTGCGCACATGTGTACACACACACACAAAACATATGGTCCATAGACCCCACACACAGGGAGGATGCCTTGGGCAAAGAAACAGCACACGGGGAGGCACACATACACATATACCAGAGACCCCACACACAGAGAAGAGCACATACACCACCTGGAGACCCCACACGCAGGAAGAGCACCACAGACACACAATACCACAGCAATAGAGACCCCACACACACAGAGAACCGTACCACAGATATTCACCACAGATGCAAACAAGGTACACAACACACAGCAAACACTATACACACACCACATACAGACCTCATACATGGAGAAGCATACCACATAACGACTACACATATCACATAGCTACTCCACATAGATGGAGACACCCCACAGATACACATGGTCATGGACAGGCCACATGTAACACATCATACACATGGAGAAACAGATACAAAGGCATTCCCACACATACCACTTACCCCACACACATGCATAGCTCTGAGAGGCACACCACACACATAGAGAGCACATTGACACATATGACCATACACATGGCACACAGACACCACACCCACCCACATGGAGAAGACAGGCATGCATACACCAGAGACACCACATGCTGAGCACATGCCACAGAATCACAGAGATATGTCCTTAAGAGCGTGTATTGCACACTGAAACATGCACCGTAGGCCTCTGCAGTCCCTGGGTCTCGCAAGCTCTAAAGGTGCCTGCATGACTGCTGTGACGTGGCAGTTCATGTGGAGCCTGACCCCAGGTGACCAAGAGGAGCCTGGGAATGCTGAGGCAGGGGAAAGACTTTTCAGACGACTAGATCCTAGGTCTTTTCCTTTTCCTTCTCAAAATCCTCCTGGGGCTTTTTGTCTTGTGTCTCTGTGCTGTGTGCTTTGGGGCCTGTTTGCCCACATCCTGGCCCTGAGAAGCCTCCCCAGGTCTCCACCCTGTCCCTAACCACCACAGGCCATGTCTTCCAAGCCAAGCAAGACAGGGGAGCTGGGCCTGTTGGGCCCAGATGGTGTCCCCTAATCAGGGTGAGACAGGAAGCTCTGCTCTTTTCTCTGGAATGTCTCCTGCCTTGTGAGCCTCTGCACCCTCAGGAGGTGGCTCCTTAGGCCTAGAAGTGAGGGGTGTTGCTTATGGTGTCGGGGACTGCAGAGATGACTCAATGGTTAAGGGTACTTGCTGCTCTTACAGAGGACCTGGATTCACAGCACCCACATCTGGCTCTTCACAACTGCTGGTAGTTTCAACTCCTTGACTCAGTAGCCACTTCACTCATGTTCACACGCACACACATACACACAGACACACATACATGTACGCATGCACACGCACACACGCATGCACACGCTCATGCACACATGCACAACTCATGAACACACACATGCACGCACACAAACACATATGCACACACACAATTAAATTTTTCCCCAAAGACAGAGTCTCATTAAATATATATATAGCTCTGGCTGTCCTGTTAACTTTGTAGACCAGGCTGGTCTTGAACTCACAGAGACCCACCTGCCTCTGCCTCCCAAGTGCTGGGATTAAAGGCGTGCGCCACTATGGCCAACTTTAAAAGTAAAATCTTGAGAGGGAATGAAGCTGGGCAGTGGTGGCGCACACCCTTAATCTCAGCACTCAGGAGGCAGAGGCAGGTGGATCTCTTAAGTTTCAGGACAACCAGAGATGTTAACACAGAGAAACCCTGTCTTAAACTCCCTCCCACACACACAAAAAATCTGTACTTCAAAAGAGAAAAACTTTCTCTATGGGGTTAGAGAGATGGCTCAGCAGTTAAGAGTACTGGCTGTTCTTCCAGAGGTCCTGGGTTTAATTCCCAGCACCCACATGGCAGCTCACAACTATCTGCAACTCTTGTTCCAGGAGTATTCAACACCCTCATGCAGACATACGTGCAGGCAAAGCAGCAACGCACATAAAGTACAAATAAGTTATTTTTTAAAAAAAAAAAAAAGGAATGGGAGTGGGAGAGAGCTGGAATTGTGACAGATGGCTTTAATCCCAGCATTTGGGAGGTAGAGGTGAGTGAATCTCAGAGTTCAAGGCCAGCCTGGTCTACATAGTTCCAGGTAACCCTGAGCACCCCAAGACCAGAGAGACAGAGACAGAGACTGACTCACAGTTTCCTGAAGCCGGTCAGGCCTCAGCCATACACATTTTCTTCAGAAGGCATGCTCAGGAGAGTTCTTCCCTGGGAAACCGAGGTTCAGAGAAGTCAGATCACTCTCAGAGTGACAGTTATGCAGTGTTGCTCACACTGGAGGCGCCACTGCATGATAGGGTGGGGTAGCCCTCTGTATATATCTCTCCCCTGCACCCCATGCCATGAGTAGGGAGGCCCCAAAGACCCAGTAGGAGGGGACTTGGCAAGTTGGCCTGAGAAAGGGCTGACTTCAAGGTGTGGCTGTGGAACCCCTGATAAGGTGAACCGCAGGTCTCCGGAGCTGGAAAGTTCCCTGGAGGTCAGGACCCTCATGGGAAGTGGCAAGTCCAGACGGGCCTAGGGGAGAGGGTTCCCCAGTGAAGCCAGGCCTGTTGGAGCTTCAGGGATACCAGCTGCCATTCTGCCATAGTTCCAAGAGGACTGAGATCTTGTGTCCCCCAAGCTCTCGTAGAGACCTCGACTGGCTATACTGGCACTGTGAATGGGCTGGGAGCTGACGAGGTTATAAGCCAGTCCCCCAGACTGAGTGTCCCTTAGGAGAGGTCACTGGGCCCTGTTGGCAGTGGACGCTGAGCAATCCTGGGCCGGAGAGATGGCTCAGCAGTTAAAAAACACCAGCCATGGAGAGATGGTTAGTGGTTAAGAGCACTGCCTGCTCTTCCAAAGGTCCTGAGTTCAATTCCCGGCAACCACATGGTGGCTCACAACCATCTGTAATGAGGTGCCTTCTTCTGGCCTGTAGAATATTGTATACATAATAAATAAATAAATAAATATTAAAAAAAAAACCACCAGCCATTCTTGCAGAGGACCAGCGTTAGGTTCCCAGCACCCACGTGGCTGCTCACAACTGCCTGTGACTCCAGTTCCAGGTCTTCATGGGCATTAGTCTTGCACATGGTGTACACACGTGCAGGCAAACACCCATACACTTAAAGATGAGTAAGAGGAGGGGCTGTCTACAAGCCAGCAGGGGCTGCCACGGAGCCTGGATAGGCTTAATGGTTCACGACCATAAACTGTGACTTCCAGACACCACGGAATTTCTGCTCTGTGTTGCCTCCTCAAGTCTGTGGAACTCTGTTAAGCTCTCTCTCTCTCTTTCTCCTCTCTTCTCTCTCTCGTTTTTTTTTTTTTTCGAGATAGGGTTTCTCTGTAGCTTTGGAACCTGACCTGGAACTCTATCCATACACCAGGCTGGCCTCAAACTCCGGGCTCTGCCAGTCTCTGCCTCCCGAGTGCTGGGATTAAATGCGTGGCCACCACTGCCCAGCAGCAGTTTGTCTCTGGAAGGACTGACTAAGCACCCAGTATAGGTCACACAGCTGCTGCCCCACCCCTGAGCTCATGGTGGGCACTGGGTTGACCAACACTGCCTTCAGGCACCTGTGGTCCAGGGTGGAGACTATGGGCACCCTGTAGGGATGGGGACTTGACAAGCTGGCGTGAGAACAAAGGACTGACAGAGGGGAGGGACTCACTACATAGCCCAGGCTAGTCCAGAACTCTTGAAAATCTTCCTGCCTCAGCAACCCTTATAGTAGGATTACAGACATGAGACAAACAGAGCTTGTTTCCTAAGTCACTTCTGGACCAGCCTAGCATCTGTTTCCATAGCACCAGAGCAATGGGGACTCAGCCGCTAGGAGGACCTGCGACCTGCTTCTGAAGCAATGGCAGCAGGGAGCCCCAGGGACCGGAGGAGCACCTGTGTGTGCAGACCAAGGACTATCGTCTTCCACACCAGAGGCAAGCAACTGGCCTCTGCTAGAAGGAGTGAGACTTGGGGAAGCAGGCACCACCATACTTGTCTGTAAGGAAACCAGAGAGGTTAGGTAACTGGAGGAGGCTCACACAGCTGAGCATCAGAGAAGAGGCTTCAGCGAGAGGTGGCCCCGGCAATCCCACAGTCTTCAACATCTTGACAGACGTCGAGCCCTTGGGCCTCAACGTTCTGAAAACAGCAGAAAACTTTCGCGCTCAGGGCACTGGAGAGAAAGGATCTGGATAAAGGTTCCTCCGTCCACAGAAGCATTCCAGGGACTCGTGTGCCGGGGTGGTGACGTCACACGCCATGATGAATGAGTGGCTGGCTGGCAAACGTGTCTTTGGGAAGGTGGACGGCGGCGGCGTGAGCATCGTAGATGCCATGGAATGTTTTGGGACCAGGAATGTCAAGGCCAGCAGGACCACCATTGTCGACTATGACAACTCTAATTCTTTTGACCTGCGGACATCTTATCCACCAGACCATTTCTTCCGTGGCTCAGGAGAGCGCCCCATCCCATCCGCTCATCCCATCCCTGTCTTCTCTGTTCTCACTCAAATTCTGTAGGTTTCACATTTCCCTCACCCCGCCCCAAGTCTAGCTAGTTGGAAAATTAAGTATATGATTATGAAGAAAAACTAAATGAGAAGAAAAGCAGGGCTGGGAGAAGGAGAGAAACTCCTTCTCTGGCTCCCTCCCTTCCAGAACTGCCCAGAGTTCCTCCAGCCAAGAGGGCAAGGCCCTGGGAGGGCAAGGTTTCTGCTAGTGACCCTGCTGACCCTCTGGCCAGCCCTGCCCACTGCTGGGTCATTCCTCTATCTGTACTGTCCTCCGTACTGGGGAAGCAGAGACTGTACCTCTGGCAGGAGGGACTGGCATGTTGATTTGATGAGCAGGTCCTTGGGGACCATAGAAAGGTGTGACTGTTTTCTGATGACCCCCCAAAGCTCGTCATAAGACTGTCTGGATATTAGCTCACATCGGGAGGTCAGGGAGAGAATGCCAACCCCCACCTACTATTCCCTGGGCAAGGCATACATATGCCATCTAGGGCAGAGTGTGTGAAGACTGGAAGGCCTGGGAAGCAGGGAGGAGAAGCCCGACCCAGCCCCTGATGGCGGTAACTAGCTTCACGGTCCTGGGGTGAAGTAGTATTGCTATATAGCATTTGCACACTCATTTCACATAAACCTGCTTTGTAACTGGATACAGAGTACAGACCTGTGATGCCAGCATGCAGGAGATAAAGACAGGATCAGGAGTTAGAGGCCAGCCTGGGCTACAGGAGACCTTGTCTCAAAACCATTGAAGTAAGGATCTAGCAAGCAAAGGTGTTTCCTGGGGCTGGAGGCTTGGCTCAGTTGCCTACCAGGCAGAAAGCCCTAAGTACAGTCCCCAGCACCTCATAAATTGGTTTTGGAGGTACCCAGTCTTCAGATGGTAGAGGTAAGACAGCCAGAAGTTTGGGGCCAGCCTTGGCTACATAGTTCAAGGCTAGACTGAGCTACATGAAAGTGGCTCTGTAAACAAAACCTGGGACTGTAGCTGGCTCAACAAGCAGGGCTATCGGCGGCCCTTGCAGAGACCCTCATACTATCCCCAGCACCCACATGGTCGCACAGCCATCCGGAACTCTAGTTCCGGAGACACGTGCCCTCTTACGGCCTCCCCAGGCACCGGAAATCAATGTGTTTGACTGCATGCATGTCTGTGTACCACATGAGTGTCTGGTGCTGAAGGTGAGAAGAGGCCATGGGATTTCCTAGAACTGGAGTTACAGACAGTTGTGCGTTGCCATGTGGCTGCTGGGACTTGAACCTGGGTCCTCTGGAAGAGCGCCCAGTGTTCTTAACCACTGAGCCATCTCTCCAGCCCCCCAAACAAATCTTCGAACAAACAAGCAAATGCAAAACATCTGAGGAAGTTTTACTCACTCTTACAGCGTGCCTACATTCCCCTCTCACCCTCAGGGCAGGCTTCGATTCCCCACTCACCCTCAGAGCAGGCTGGGATTCCCTGCTCACCCACAGGGCAGGCTTCGATTCACAGCCCACCTGGGAGGAAAGGCTTTAAAGACTGTTGAACTATACAGAGGGGGACGAGCCCCTGAGTATCTCCTGGCAAGTGTGGATGTTCTCATTGCCCTGTGAGGAACCATGGACCCTCTGTGCCATGTTTCCAGGCCTCCACACAGCTTCTCTCCTGCTCTGATCGCAAGACCTGCCACAGAGGAAGCCAAAGAACTGGGTGATGTCACAAGAGACCCAGAGAGGTGCAGCCACTGGGAGGGCATCACACAGCTTAGCCAAGGGGTTCATGTAGAGGAGCTGCTTCAGGAGCAGGCCCTGTCCACTGGGAAACTGGGCACAAATGGCTCTCTGGGTCTCTTTCTTCTCCTCAATGCCAGGCAAGGGAGCTCCACCTTAGAAGGTGAGATTTGGTTACAGGTCTACCCAGACTGATGGAGCTGGAAAGAGACCCCAGGCAGGAGAGATGCCTGGCTCCGTAGGTCTCAGCAACAAGCACCATGAACTCCCTGAGCCTGCCGTGACTCCAGGGAGGACTCAGATCTATGGCTGAGGAGCCTAGGGTTACAACCATTCCTGAATTTAGCCTTTGACTTAAAGCATGGTTTGATATTTGTGTGTATGTGCTGTTTGGTTTTGTTGTCGTTTTTGCTTTGCTTTTTTGAGACAGAATCTTTCTTTGTAATCTTGTCTGTCCTGCTGACCTCAAATGCTCAGAGAGCCTCCTACCGCTACCTCCTGAGCGCTGGGATTTAAGGTGTACATCACCACACCCAGCCCTCATGTGTGTTTTTTAACTTTTATTTTTGTGTGTGTGTGTGTACCTGCCTGTGTGTTTATGCATCGTGTGAACAGGTGCCCACAGAGGCCAGGAGGGGATAGCAGGTCCCCGGAGCTGGAGTCACAGGGGATTGTGAGCCACCTGATGGGGGTCACTCAGCAGGCTGATTTTCCCTGAGCATGTTCGTGGGTGGGTACCTGTGGGTCTGTTGTCACCACCAGTCAACCTGGAACAAGTGGCAGGCAGCTCTCCAGAGCTCTGGGATGCTAGCCTCCAGTCCCAAAGACAAGATCAGACAGGGGCAGACTCCAAGTGCAAGGGACCAAAGATCTTCTGTGTCTGGTACAACAACTCCCAAGACACACACACATGCACATGCAAACGTTCACACACACACACACGCCCACGCCCACATGTATGCACCTGCTTAGGGCCCTCTCTTGAAGGAACCCACAGCTAGCCGCTGGAGTAGGAGTTAGGTAGCTAAAACTTCGGCAGCTACTGTGTCGTCCTCACACCAGCGGTACAGAGAGTGGGTCACTCACTCAAGGTCACATGGCTGGTAAGTTACTGAGGGCTGGAGGATCCAGCAGGCAGTCTGGCCCAGGCCACGACAACCCTAACAAATCACACAAGTGTGCATGCACCAACACACGTGTGCACACAGCCCCTCCACATGCTCCTCCGTCAGGCCTGGGGCCTGGGTGCAAAACCTAGCTAAGCACCGAGGCAGGCGTGGGCTGGAGACTCCAGTCCACGGTGAGGTCCAGCTGCAGAAGCCTGGGAAGGGCCAGAGGTGGTGCTGAGACCACAGTGAGGAACAGTGGGGGCCTCCTCTCCACTCTGCTAACCTCCCAGCGCAGTGCTGGACCTACCCACAGCACCCTCCCACACCCCACTCCTGCCTTCTGTCCTCTCTCCAGCCTCTTCTCTCCCCTCCCCTCCTCTCTCGCCCTTCTCTCCAGCATTTCTGCCTCCGTCTTCCCTTTCCCTCTGCCCTCTCTCCCGCCCCTCCCCCACCACAGACAGGGTGTTTTGTCTACCCCACCACCAGCTGTCCATGCTCTCCAGAAGCGGCACAACCCGGTCCCCAGAACCGAGGAGGGGGGCTGTCTATCCCTCGCAGCACCAGGCTGAACCTACAGCCCTAGCAGGACCCAGGGCAGCCGTCCATGCTGGGGGGAGAGGATGCCTCCTTCATGCAGGGATCTCCGGAGGTCGTGGAGTTAAGACCCCAATAACATTTTCAGTGCCTCCTGAGGTTTGAATCTAACTTGCAAATGTCCTCTTTGATCTCCCTTCTTGGGTTAGGTGCTGGGTGGCGCATGGCGGGGAAGGGCCTGGACACAGGCCAGCTCTCTGCACTTGCTTCCAGCCAGGCTGTTTCTTCAGTGTGGTGAAGTCCTGCCTGTTCAGGACGGACAACCCTGCTTGCTTGCCACCAGCCTACCCTCCAGCAGCATCCACTGGGCACGTCTCCAAGCCCCATGGTGGGTCCTCTGCCCTCTCCTTCTCCTCAGCTTCTGTTCCTCCACTCATACGCCTGTTCTCCAGCTTTCCTGTAGCAGGTCTCTGGTTTCTTTATGCTGTGCTCTTGAACCCAATTCATCTGTGCCCCAGGGCCTTTGCACATGTGCCCCCCTCTAAGCTGTACTAGACAGCCCCACTGACTGAGCACGGGATCTAAGATGCCTATTTGAGGGGAGCTTTCCCACACTCAGAAAGGAGCTTCAAGGGATAACTCTCGATGGACACCCCCCACCCCCACAGAGTCTGCATTGCTGCAGTGGACCTGAACATGCTGGGTGGAGGCTGGACCCTATCTGTGGGCATCTCATCTCCTGGGTCTGGGGGAGGGGCGGGGTCCCGAGCCCTATGCTCGC